>NC_139220.1:22195961-22828461 GCF_055691185.1 Crinia signifera
TGTGACGACATATATCCTGTGTCGTGCTGCAGTGCTCACACGCAGGGGCTGCAGTGCTGCTGAGTAGTACACTGTGTACAGGGGCAGCATTAATACAAGGGGCTGTGTCCAGTGTGACGGCCTATATCTTATCCAGTGTCACAAGTCACTCACGACATATATCCTGTGTCCTGTCCTGTGTGACGACTGACGACATATCCTGTGTCCAGTGTGACGACATATATCCTGTGTCCAGTGTGACGACATATATCCTGTGTCCAGTGTGACGACATATATCCTGTGTCGTGCTGCAGTGCTCACACGCAGGGGCTGCAGTGTCCACTGTCCAGGGGCTGTCCTGTGGCCCGTGCCCTGATGTGATTTATTTAGCCCTAAGCCCTGTGTTGTGATTTATTTTATTTAGCCCTGAACCCTGTGTTTTTTTTGTGATTTAACTAACTCAGTGCTGCAGTGCTCACACACAGGGGCTGCAGTGCTGCTGAGTAGTACACTGTGTACAGGGGCAGCATTAATACAAGGGGCTGTGTCCAGTGTGACGGCCTATATCTTATCCATTGTCCAGTGTCACAAGTCACTCACGACATATATCCTGTGTCCTGTCCTGTGTGACGACTGACGACATATCCTGTGTCCAGTGTGACGACATATATCCTGTGTCCAGTGTGACGACATATATCCTGTGTCCAGTGTGACGACATATATCCTGTGTCCAGCGTGACATATATCCATTGTCCAGTGTGACGACATATATCCAGTGTCCAGTGTGACGACATATATCCTGTGTCCAGTGTGACGACATATATCCTGTGTCCAGTGTGGCGACATATATCCTGTGTCCAGTGTGACGACATATATGCAGTGGCCAGTGTGACGACAATATATCCTGTGTCCAGTGTCACAAGTCACGACATATATCCTGTGTCCAGTGTGACATGTAATGTGTGCCGGCATATATCCTGTGTCCAGCATGACATATATCCATTGTCCAGTGTGACGACATATATCCTGTGTCCAGTGTGACGACATATATCCTGTGTCGTGCTGCAGTGCTCACACGCAGGGGCTGCAGTGTCCACTGTCCAGGGGCTGTCCTGTGGCCCGTGCCCTGATGTGATTTATTTAGCCCTAAGCCCTGTGTTGTGATTTATTTTATTTAGCCCTGAACCCTGTGTTTTTTTTGTGATTTAACTAACTAACTCAGTGCTGCAGTGCTCACACACAGGGGCTGCAGTGCTGCTGAGTAGTACACTGTGTACAGGGGCAGAAGAGGAATGTGACCCTGGGGTCACCTAGGAGCGCTGGTAGGATAGAAGGAATATGTGCTTGTAACAAATAAAAATTTTAAATTATAAAGAGATTCTGAGGGCTATTGCAGCTCCTTGGAAACAGAGGTTGTGTGCCTCTATACAGATAAAGCTATTCAAGGAAATTGCACGCTGCCTAGGCTGCATGCATACCCAAGGAGCGCAGTTGTACTCAGAAAAAAATAACAATAATAATTTTCCTTAATGGAATTATTTATTAAAAAACAATATATAACAATTTATACATAGAATAAAAATTCATTAGAAGTGCACTTCAAACATAGATCAGACAGACAGGACAAACAACATAAGACAAACGGATGCTTGGCATATATGGTAACTAATATGCTTATTTCTCAATACAACACTGACAAGGCAGATTTGTGTGCATAGTTACCAGTCCTGCTCTTTAGATAGAGCTTCAAGCTGCACAGAAATGTCCCCACTCTATGTGTGTGGTTAGGGCTCAGTCCTTCCTCTACTCAGCTGGATATTCTCAGTTGCTGAGGAGGGATGCAGCTGCAGCCAAAGCAGTGTACCCACTTTGCAGACAATTTTTAGCAGCAGTATACAGGGGTCACTTTGCGATATCCTGTATAGGGGCAGCATTAATACAAGGGGCTGTGTCCAGTGTGACGGCCTTTATCTTATCCATTGTCCAATGTCACAAGTCACTCACGACATATATCCTGTGTCCTGTCCTGTGTGACGACTAAATAAGTGCTGCACGAAACGCCCACTGCTCCTTGGCTGAACATGAGGAAGAGTGCTCAATCAAGCCAAACAGGGGTTTTGGTACTTGATTGGATCTTCTACCAGAGGAGCGCAGCTACTAGTATAGCTTTGAACGAAGATCGGTCCTTCTCTATTGGGGAAGAATAGATGTCATCAGTGACATCCAGAGTATATCCTCCTTTTGGGATAGTATGGATGGATTAATAAATGTTTGGGAAGAAGTAGTCCCAACAGCTGCTGATGGTCAGTGTACTAGACCAAGTGCGTGCCTTCGGGAGGAACACATGTAATGTGGTGAAGTGGTGAGGGAGGAAATGGAAAACGTACGCCTAGCCTGTCTGATCAAGTTTGATAAGGAGGTATCTTCACAAACCACGTGACCTCACGCCAGATAGGGGTCTTGTTAGATATTAAACTAATCAAATGTTCTCTTCTCTTGCTAATGGTGTGGAGGTTCTAAAAGAGGAGTGCAGCTACAAGGGGGGGGGGAGGGGGGGTTTATTAAACTGCCACAATGTCTGCCCCTGTAGTGCTGCTCTGCTTCCGACATGTGCCAGGTTGGAAGTGTAAGGTCCACATGTATGTGATGCCCACTGCTGTCGCCTAGCTTAGTCATCCAGCTACATCGGGATAACCTTATGGCCCTACTACAGTAAATGAAAACGATTTTGTGAGCTGTGAAGTGATCAAAATTGTCTAGAAATGAGTGGAAACTAATGTTATTGAGCTTAATAACACTTTAGGGGCAAAAACAGGCCTGAAAACTATTATTTTAGCAATTTTTAGCATTTTTCCAAATAAATCCAGATCCAAAACCAAAACCAAAACCCGCAAGGGTGGTTTTGCCAAAACCAATCCAGATCCAAAACACGAAGGGAGATCCAGATCCAAAACCAAAACCCGAAAAAGTGGCCGCCGCACATCTCTACTATATACTAATTTCTTCTGCAAACTTTAGATTTGTTGGACAGCTCCCGGCACAGCAGATTCAGGCCCTGGACTCCGCCTCAATCAATGCCAGTGCCCTGGTATGGGCTTATCATATTAGTTGGTGGGATAGACTCATTGGCGTAAACAGGACACTACCAGGTGACGCCAAAATGCAGACTCCTCGGCAGTAACAGGAGCCATGCACTGCAGTGTGACGCTCACCTGCAGCACCTGGCTACTAACAGGAGCCATGCACTGCAGTGTGACGCTCACCTGCAGCACCTGGCTACTATCACTGAGAAGGAGCCAGCAGTGCTGGAATTCTCCAGGGGCAGTCTGCACATACCCGGAGTATGGCAAACCCAGGCTTTCATTGTTAAGCCATGCCCTCTTTACACAAAGCCACACCCCATTTCCAGTATGCACTGGGGGTCTCTTGGTTGCACAGACCTTTGTGCCACCACTGCATAGACTCTTCCCACTCTCCTCAGCTATATGCAATGCCCGTTAGAAGAGTTCCATCACAGCATATTCCTGCTCTTAAGGTCCGTTATTTGCTATTAGGGGGCAGCCATTTTGTCGTGTCATTTTTCATTACTGCAAGAGACAGAGCCCGGAGGCTATCTGCGGTGCCGGACTGAATGCGGTGGCGGCGGCATGCGGAGGGGTAAGGGGGGTCTGACCAGAGTGCCCGGGCACCGGGGGCGCCCCGCTGGCGCTTGCTCCCCCAAGCAGCCGTGGTGGCTGCCTTACGGTAGCTACGCCTCTGCAGCTAGAGGAGGTTGCGCAAGCCCCCGGAAGAGGCCCGCATGTACAGACAGTCAGCAGGCCCCGGGAGAACTGAAAGTGTCCAGACTGCGGGTAGGCACAGCAGTCAGCACACTGACTAGGCGGCCACACAAGGACGGTGTGTGTATTCAACAGGACAGCAGAGTGGAAAGGGGGTCGGTGGGTGTCGAGGAGGCTCAGGATGAAGCTTAGCGGCACAATCCATGAATGACTGGGTGCATGGGGAGCAGTGCTGCAAATTAGTGACCCACACACCCCTCTGGCTTTGCCATCAGTCATCTGCATCGCAAATGCCGGAACCCTGACTGCATTTCTCTTGACGTCATTTTAAACATAGCAGCTAATTCACCGACATCTCATGGCTAGGTGCAACCAGCATGCTATTCCATACAACCCAATGACCTGGATCTAGCACCTGTGACCTGCATATCACTGACTGCTTCAGAGCCCCCCCAAGAAAAAGATCAGCAGTAGTCAATAGTCCCAATAAATTGTATTTCTTATTCTAAACATTGAGCTTAATATCCAGAATATATATTGCACACCAGAAAATAAAAGTCAACAGCACTATATAAGTCTGGAGCATGTATACATCCCCTCTATTGCACTCTGTGCACTACCATCCGTTCTCTGGGTCACGTAATATATGAAGTGCCTGTGCTTTTAGTGTTATCTGTGCGAGCAAAGCCCTGCTATCATTCACAATTAAATTGGAGAAGCCACTGTATTGATGGCTATCACTGTATAATGTACTGTGATGTTCTCTGTGTGCTTATAATAAACAACCTTTATTATTTTCTTCAAAGAGGCATTCCCATCTCGGCAACCCAACACAAGAAGAGGAATGCTGCTTAAGTAGCCTGATCTATATTCAGCCGGTCGAGGAATCTATCACTGTCACTGTGCTCTTTGTATCAAGGACCTCTTCTAATGAAGCGGTTCTGTACGACTACACTTTGAGTACATTGCTTAATTAGATTTAGACACCACAGAGTTCATTTTTAGAAGCTAAATGTGGCGTAATAAATAAATACAAATCATTTTTAAAACAACGAATTAAAATACTAAAATCAGTGAAACGCATTGACTAAACCATCAATTATTGAATTGTCAATTTCCATATTTTTCTGCAAATTGCAAACCAACTGTAAAGTCCAGGAAAACACAGTCTGTTGTTCTGCATATTGATTACTTCGTTTAACATTTAGTAAAACAAATGGGAGGCTATTTTTTCCCCGTTCTGCAAAGTAAAGCTCCACACACACACCGATACCGATCCCGAGCGAACAATATAATGCATGCACACTGAACAATATGGTTAACAATATAGTTCAGTGATGTCGTCTCTCTTCGACCACGCGCGCACACACACACACACACACACTTGAACATGCAGTCGTTGACAACCTAGTCAACATTGACCTCCATGTAAAAAGTTTTACGGAGGATAAGGGAAAAGCAGAACGGTTAAAAGGAGTTCTTCTCATCAGTGTTTAATAAGGGAGAGCAGACTGTGGAACGCACACATACCACAAATGGGATGAACAAGCCAGACCTCAATATTGATTTCTCTACCGAGGAAATAATATTGAGGCTCAGCAAAAAAAAATCACCTGGGCCAGATGGGAATAATCCTAGGGTACTAATGGAATTAAGGGAGGAATTAGCTTCCCCTCTACATTATATCTTTGATGATTCACTATCATCAGGAAAGGTACCAAAAGACTGGAGAATAGCAGAGGTAGTGCCAATATTCAAAAAAGGAAAAAAGGAGGATCCCGCTAATTACAGACCTGTTAGTTTAACATCAATAGTGGGTAAACTATTTGAAGGATTTTTAGGAGATGGTATCCAGGAATATTTAGACCTTCATAGTTTACTCAGTAATCGTTAATGCCAAACTAATCTACTTGGTTTCTATGAAGAGGTTAGCAAAAACCTTGATAATGGAAACGCTGTGATTTTCCTAGATTTTGCTCAAGCCTTCGACACCGTACCACACAAGAGGTTGATTAATAAAATGTGAGGACCTGGGATTAGGGGCAAATATCTTTAGATGTTTAGGGAACTGGCTGTATAATGGAGAACAAAGAGTGGTCGTGAACAGTGCCGTTTCAAATATGATGCCAGTGCTAAGTGGAGTGCCACAGGGTTCAGTTCTAGGGCCCATTTTATTTAACATTTTTATTAACGATATTGGGATGGGGTTACTCAGCAATGTAGCCATCTTTGCGGACGATACAAAACTGAGCAGAGTTATTAAATCATCAGAAGAGGTCACCACGCTTCAAAATGATCTTGACAATCTAGATGAGTGGGCAAAAAAATGGAAGATGAGGTTCAATGTGGACAAATGTAAGGTCATGCACCTTGGGAGACATAATTAGTGTGCTAGTTATAACCTAAGTGGGGACGAATTGGGTAATTCAGTACTCGAAAAGGATCTAGGAGTCCAAATAGACAACAAACTGGGGTGTAGTGCTCAATGTAATATAGCAACAAAAAAGGCCAACAAAATTCTCACATGTATTAAAAGGGGCATGGAAACTAGGGACTCAAAAGTAATTATGCCTCTGTACAAATCATTGGTTAGACCGCATCTCGAATACGGAGTACAATTCTGGGCCCCACACTATAAAAAGGACATCATAGAATAAGAAAAAATCCAAAGAAGAGCAACAAAGCTTATTAGGGGAATGGAGAATTTAGGCTACGAGGAAAGATTGAGCAAGCTGGGACTATTTACACTAGAGAAGAGACGTTTAAGGGGGGATATGCTCAACATGTATAAATATATTAGGGGCCAATATAAGGAACTGTCAAACACCCTTTTTTCTACTAGAAAGGAATCTAGGACACGAGGGCATGAGTATGGATTAGAAGAAAAAAGATTTTGTTTATCTAGAAGAAAACATTTCTTTACAGTCAGAACAGTCAAACTTTGGAACTCTCATCCTAGAGAAGTGGTGTCGGCAGATACTATAAACACGTTTAAAATAAGGTTGGATAAACATTTATTGGTTAAAAACATCCATGGGTACGAATAAAGTAACATACAGTAATCTGTCTTTAAAATATCTGAACATACTATACAACAAGGGATAAACTATTCTAAACATACTGTAGGTTGAACTAGATGGACGCAAGTCTTCAATTAGCCTCACCTACTATGTAACTATGTACGGATGACAAGAGAGATGTTCAACGATCTGTGGGAGAGCGCACCGTTAACGATATTGAGTGTAACTAAATGAACAATATATAGTTATTCATTTTGTTAACAATATATTGTCTAGGGTTTATGGGGCTTTAAATAACAGTTAAGGAGAAACCTCATCTGCATGCTCAGAAAACCAGGATTGGATGACATGAGCCATCTGAAATCGGTGCCTGATCATCTTGGTAGCAGGCTTCACTTGCCGGAAACAATGTCTGCACCATGGGATGGACCTGGTCAGTCAAAAGGCCTATATAGTCTTTGGCAGTAACTAATCCATGAATGGTGATAACAGGGCCGGCAGTATACCGTGATGTCTGCCCAAATCATCACCTACAGTATCTTCCACCATGCTTCACTCTTGGCACCAGATAGTCCTGACCGTATGTTTGGCTTGGTGTTCTCCACAAGTAAACTCGTCCTGTGGTTGGGAAAGTTTCATCCGACCAGATGACAGCCTTCCATTGGTGGCAGTCCACATGATATATACCATCATTAAATTTGATAAAGTTCCTGGCCATATCCCAAATAAAAGGGCTTCAGCGATCACAGACGCACCACCCACTAGACGGGCATCAACAATTTGTCCTCTCTGAAAGTCCATGATCTCAGACATGATTGACCAATGCCCGCATAGAACAACGTCAGAGAAATGGAGACCTCCAACAGCCTTTCCCTTCATACCGGAAACACAAACTACTGCCACACCATATCTGGTCTACTTCACACATACCATCGGTGTGCTGTTCATGTTATTGTCTATCCCCTGTATATACATGTGATTTGGACTTTGGGTGGACATGCATTAGGTTGTTGTACAGGTTGAGTATCCCTTATTCCAAATGCTCAGGACCACAAGCATTTCGAATATGGGATTTTTCTGGTTTTTGGAATAATTTTTTTTTTAACATACATGAGGCTTTTCTCAAATTTTTTTATTTTCTCAAATTTTCATACAGTACTTTCCTATCCACTTTGACTCGAAATGGGAATGGTAAAGCCTGGTGAGGGAAGGGAATACCATCCATGCTCAAGCAGAATGACCACTAAAGGTCGACAGAGCTTAAGTTAACACATGAAATAGGTCGATATGGCCAAGGTCGACAGAGTCGGAAGGTCGACAAGCATTAGGTCGACAATGGGAAGGTGGACAGTCAAAATGTCGACATGAGGAGTTTTTCACTTTGTCCCCAATTTCACCATAAGTCGACATGGACACTGTATCAGTGTACCACTTCGTTCGGCATGCTCCGGGCACGGTGCCACGCTGCTCTCGGCACACTATTATATTCTTCCACCCCTATTATATTCTTCCTCCCCTATTATATTCTTCCCCCACGCCCTAGTCGGCTAACAATTTTTTTGGGGAAAAAAATCATGTCGACTTTTGATTGTCGACCTTCCCATTGTCCACCTAATGCAAGCGTCAACCTTTCAACCCTGTCGACCTTAGCCATGTCAGCCTATTCCATGTGTCAACCTAAGCCCTGTCGACCTTCATAGTGTGTCAATCAGAAACCATCTCCTCCTGAATTTGCTGTTTTTGTTTTTTTATCCTATCTGAGATACACATTATACAGAGATATAGTACGGTATAACTCTGGACGTTATTGGGTTACCCACTGCATCGCTGGGAAGTATTTTCCAACAGAAAGTAATTAAGGTAATTGAAGCCATCACTATGCAATAACCTTTTTTTTTTACTTAGACAATATTATTAGTTTACCCATTTTGTTATTAAGAGTTTACCCATTTTGTTATTAAGAGAAGCAATCTATTGATTCAGGTGAGTTGTGTGGCTGAAACGACATTGAATGGATGCTTCAGTGGACATGGGGAAGGTTAATAGCCTGCCATTAAGGTTTATGTTTGCTTCTGATCTATTGGTATTTACAAACTATCTTACAAACATTCATATACTACAGAATAAACGGTTCCATTCAGGGACAGTTACCAACAGAGGAAGCTAAAAGGAACGATGACCTGTTTGACCTTCAGCAAATAGCATTCTTCAACTTTGAGAACACTAATGTGATCTTGTTTGTGTGTGCATACCCTCCAACTGTACTGAATTTGCCGGTACAGTACCGTTTTTAAACAGTCTGTACCGGCAAATTGAAATTGTTCTGAATGTATGGCATTTCAGCGGTCAGTCACCACTGTGCGCCGCATGTTCCTCCTGGCTCTTGGGCGCTTTCGTGTGGGC
Organism: Crinia signifera; assembly: GCF_055691185.1. NCBI lineage: Eukaryota > Metazoa > Chordata > Amphibia > Anura > Myobatrachidae > Crinia > Crinia signifera. The sequence continues at coordinate 22,205,143 of NC_139220.1, forward strand.
TGTCTGGACTGCGCTGCCAGCTCTCCACCTGCCCCGTTCCCAAGAGGGCAATGCGTGGGCCGGTGCTGTGCGTCATGATGTCACGCGCCGACGCCGGCACCGTGCACCCTGTGCAGTGCGCACTCATAGGAGTGGGACTCTTCTCTGCACTCAGTTTCCCTCTTGGCGGTGAATCTGCCTGAGTGCTCAGGGGTGCGGTGGCCAGCCGGGAGCCCCGGCACGCGTGACACACTGACTGGGCCAGGATTCGGAGGAGCCTGCCACAGCACACAATGTAAGTGTAGCAATGTAAGGTGGCTCAGGCTGTATTAGTACTTTAAATACTCTTCATTATATATCCATCGTGTGACACACCTGCTGTCACATGGTGGCTTGGTGGCTGCTGGTATATTAAATAAGTATATTAAATATACTTATTTATTTTAATATGCCAGCAGCCACCATGTGACATGAGCTGCATCAGGCGCTGCATCGGGGGGGGGGGGGGGGGGCAGGGTGCCATATGCCCCACAGGGCCACTCAGTACACATTCGGAAAGGGGACGTGACCACGCCCACTTTACCCGTGGCCACGCCCCCTTCCTACATGTGTACCGATTTCTGGCCCTCAAAAGTTGGAGGGTATGGTGTGTGTGTGTGTGTGTGTGTGTGTGTGTGTGTGTGTGTGAGTATATATATATTTATATATTTATTTAAACGGAAAGCAAAAAAAAATTATTAAAATGAAGTATGTCATACCTCCCAACTGTCCCGCTAAAACGCGGGAACGTCCCGTTTTTTTGTCCCTCCCGTGGTCCGCAGTGTCCCGCTGCGGGGGGGGGGCAGAATAGACGCATGCGCATAGCTTCTATTCAGCGGCCGAAAACAGGGGCACAGTCTAATTTACATAAGCCACACCCTAATTTGCATACACCGCGCCCCTTTTTAGCCCAATCGGAAAAGTGGGGAGGTATGGTATGTGGTCCTTGGGTCGACAGTCAAAAGGTCTACACATGGAAAAAGGATGGCATGTTTTCTTTAAAAAAAAACAAAAACAAAAACAAACCACCATAATTGTTCATAAATATAACAGTGTGCCGAGCACAGCAAGGCACTGGGCCCGAAGCATGGCGAGTGCACGTGTACACTTTTATTGTTATCCCCAGGTTTATGTATTCTGCTTTTACCTTCCTGAAACTCTGTCACCTCATCTTTCCCTCACCCAAGGCTCCTTTCTTCTGCTACTAGCTCTCAATTGCCGACATCGCCTTAGACATTTTTTCACTTTAACCCCTTCCTGACAGAGCCAGTTTTTGCGTTCCTGACAGAGCCCTTTTTTTCAAATCTGACAGGTATCACTTAAGTGGGGATAACTTTTTTTTGCTTTTACTTATCCCAGTGATTTTGAGATTGTTTTTTCGTGACACATTGTACTTCAAATTAGTGGTAAATTTGGGTCGATACAGTCTGTGTTTTTTGTGAAAAATACCAAAATATCGTGAAAAAATGGAAAATTTAGCAATTTGCAAAATGTTAAATTTTCTGCTTGTGAGACAAATAATCATACCACTCAAAATAGTTAATAACTAACATAGACCATATGTCTACTTTATGTTTCCATCATTATTTCAACTTCCTTTTCATTTTTTTGGACACTAGGAGGCTTACAATATGAATAGCAAATTCTCAAATTTTCAAGAAAATTTCAAACACTGATTTTTTTAGGGACCAGTTCAGTTCTGATGTGACTTTGAGGGACTTGTATGTGAGACACCCCCATAAATGATACCATTTCAAAAACTGCACCCCTCACAGTATTCAAAACAGCATTTTGGAAGTTTGTTAACCCTTTAGGTGTTTCACAGGAATTAAAACAAAGTGTAGGTGAAATTTCAAAATTTCATTTTTTTTGCAGATTTGCAATTTTAATACATTTTTCTAAGGAACACAGTACATTTTACTAGAGAAATGTGACTAAAAATTGATTCCCCCAATTCTTTGGTTTTCATAAATATCCAATATGTGGCCCTAGTGTGCACGGTGACCAAACCACAGGCTTCATAATAGAAGGAGCACCTACTTGATTTTGAAGCCTCCTTTTTATGAGATTATTTTTTAGGCACCATGTAGGTTTCTAGGCACCATAAGATGCTAAAAGTTAGGAACCCCCCCACAAGTGACCCCATTTTGCAAACTACACCCCTCAGGGAATTCATCTAGGGGTATAGTGTACATTTCAAACCCCCAGGGGTTTCACCAATTTTGATACAACTGGGCAGTGAAAATGAAAAATTAATTTTTTTACACAAAAATGCAGTTCTGGCTCAAAATTTTTCATTTTCACAAGGAATGAAGGAGAAAAAGCACCCCAAAATCTGTGCCCCAATTTCTCCCGAGTACGTCAATGCCTCACATGTGACCAAAAAATACCAGTTGGGTGCATGGCAGGACTCAGAAGGGAAGGAGTGATTTTTGGATTTTGCAGCTCAGATTCTGGTGGAATTTTGGTGGGTGCTATGTCGCATTAGCAAGACCCCCCAAGCACCAATACAGTGGAACCCCCCCACAAGTCACCCCATTTTGCAAAGTACACCCCTCAGGGAATTCATCTAGGGGTATAGTGTACATTTCAAACCCCCAGGGGTTTCACCAATTTTGATACAACTGGGCAGTGAAAATGAAAACATACATTTTTTTACACAAAAATGCAGTTCTGGCTCAAAATTTTTCATTTTCAGAAGGTATGAAGGAGAAAAAGCACCCCAAAATCTGTGCCCCAATTTCTCCCGAGTACGGCAATGCCTCACATGTGACCAAAGAATACCAGTTGGGTGCATGGCAGGACTCAGAAGGGAAGGAGTGATTTTTGGATTTTGCAGCACAGATTTTGGTGGAATGAATGGTGGGTGCTATGTTGCACCAATACAGTGGAACCCCCCCACAAGTCACCCCATTTTGCAAAGTACACCCCTCAGGGAATTCATCTAGGGGTATAGTGTACATTTCAAACCCCCAGGGGTTTCACCAATTTTGATACAAGTGGGCAGTGAAATGAAAAAATACATTTTTTTACACAAAAATGCAGTTCTGGCTCAAAATTTTTCATTTTCAGAAGGTATGAAGGAGAAAAAGCACCCCAAAATCTGTGCCCCAATTTCTCCCGAGTACGGCAATGCCTCACATGTGACCAAAAAATACCATTTGGGTGCATGGCAGGACTCAGAAGGGAAGGAGTGATTTTTGGATTTTGCAGCTCAGATTCTGGTGGAATTTTGGTGGGTGCTATGTCGCATTAGCAAGACCCCCCCAAGCACCAATACAGTGGAACCCCCCCACAAGTCACCCCATTTTGCAAAGTACACCCCTCAGGGAATTCATCTAGGGGTATAGTGTACATTTCAAACCCCCAGGGGTTTCACCAATTTTGATACAAGTGGGCAGTGAAAATGAAAAAATACATTTTTTTACACAAAAATGCAGTTCTGGTTTAAAATTTTTCATTTTCAGAAGGTATGAAGGAGACAAAGCACCCCAAAATCTGTGCCCCAATTTCTCCCGAGTACGGCAATGCCTCACATGTGACCAAAAAATACCATTTGGGTGCATGGCAGGACTCAGAAGGGAAGGAGTGATTTTTGGATTTTGCAGCTCAGATTCTGGTGGAATTTTGGTGGGTGCTATGTCGCATTAGCAAGACCCCCCAAGCACCAATACAGTGGAACCCCCCCACAAGTGACCCCATTTTGCAAACTACACCCCTTAGGGAATTCATCTAGGGGTATAGTGTACATTTCAAACCCCCAGGGGTTTCACCAATTTTGATACAACTGGGCTGTGCAAATGAAAAATTACATTTTTTTACACAAAAATGCAGTTCTGGCTCAAAATTTTTCATTTTCAGAAGGTATGAAGGAGAAAAAGCACCCCAAAATCTGTGCCCCAATTTCTCCCGAGTACGGCAATGCCTCACATGTGACCAAAAAATACCAGTTGGGTGCATGGCAGGACTCAGAAGGGAAGGAGTGATTTTTGGATTTTGCAGCTCAGATTCTGGTGGAATTTTGGGTGGTGCTATGTCGCATTAGCAAGACCCCCCAAGCACCAATACAGTGGAACCCCCCCACAAGTGACCCCATTTTGCAAACTACACCCCTTATGGAATTCATCTAGGGGTATAGTGTACATTTCAAACCCCCAGGGGTTTCACCAATTTTGATACAACTGGGCTGTGCAAATGAAAAATTACATTTTTTTACACAAAAATGCAGTTCTGGCTCAAAATTTTTCATTTTCAGAAGGTATGAAGGAGACAAAGCACCCCAAAATCTGTGCCCCAATTTCTCCCGAGTACGGCAATGCCTCACATGTGACCAAAAAATACCATTTGGGTGCATGGCAGGACTCAGAAGGGAAGAAGTGATTTTTGGATTTTGCAGCTCAGATTCTGGTGGAATTTTGGTGGGTGCTATGTCGCATTAGCAAGACCCCCCAAGCACCAATACAGTGGAACCCCCCCACAAGTCACCCCATTTTGCAAAGTACACCCCTCAGGGAATTCATCTAGGGGTATAGTGTACATTTCAAACCCCCAGGGGTTTCACCAATTTTGATCCAATGGGCAGTGAAAATGAAAAATTAAATTTTTTTACACAAAAATGCAGTTCTGGCTCAAAATTTTTCATTTTCAGAAGGTATGAAGGAGAAAAAGCACCCCAAAATCTGTGCCACAATTTCTCCCGAGTACGGCAATGCCTCACATGTGACCAAAAAATACCAGTTGGGTGCATGGCAGGACTCAGAAGGGAAGGAGTGATTTTTGGATTTTGCAGCTCAGATTTTGGTGGAATGAATGGTGGGTGCTATGTTGCACCAATACAGTGGAACCCCCCCACAAGTGACCCCATTTTGCAAACTACACCCCTCAGGGAATTCATCTAGGGGTATAGTGTACATTTCAAACCCCCAGGGGTTTCACCAATTTTGATACAAGTGGGCAGTGAAAATGAAAAATTACATTTTTTACACAAAAATGCAGTTCTGGCTCAAAATTTTTCATTTTCAGAAGGTATGAAGGAGACAAAGCACCCCAAAATCTGTGCCACAATTTCTCCCGAGTACGGCAATGCCTCACATGTGACCAAAAAATACCATTTGGGTGCATGGCAGGACTCAGAAGGGAAGGAGTGATTTTTGGATTTTGCGGCTCAGATTCTGGTGGAATGAATGGTGGGTGCTATGTGGCATTAGCAAGACCCCCGAAGCACGGTGAAATTATGAACCTAATAATCCATAGATGTGTGGTATATTTTAAAACACTCCTTTATACATAGGCCGGGTTTGTCGGGGCAAGTGTCACACTGGAAAATAGTTTGCTTTCTTATTCCCTTTTTATAGCAAACTTTGCACCTTTTTTGTGTCCTGCCCTTTTTTCCAGTGGAGGGGATTTCATCAGGAAAATGCTGCCCTGGTACAATACGGGGGCCAGTACTAGAAGTACTGGGGCCCTCTGCCTGCTGGTTCCCAAATATTAGGCCCTTTATGACTTCCTCTTGAAAGTGCATAAATGTCCCCCTCTGGCCGGTAGAACGGAATAGCACGTAAGCGTTATACAGTGCCATCTGGATGATATACACGGCCACCTTCTTGTACCAGATTTTTGTTTTCCGCAGGGCACTGTACGGCTTCAGTACCTGATCTGAAAGATCCACTCCGCCCATGTACCTATTGTAATCCAGGATACAATTAGGTTTTGAGGTGTGGGTAGTGGTACCTCGTACAGGGATGGAGGTGGTACTGTCTCCATGAATTGTTGTCAGTATAAGGACATCCCTCTTGTCCTTATATTTGACCAACAACATATTTTCGGTGCATATTCCCCTGCTTTCACCCCTTCTCATTACTTGGGCAATGTGCGTTTTTGGGAGGCCTCTTTGGTTCTTGCGCACAGTACCGCAAGCTGCTGTACCTCTTGAACCAAGGGCCTTAAACAGGGGGATGCTAGTGTAAAAGTTATCCACATAGAGGTGATAACCTTTATCCAGGAAGGGGTGCACTAAATCCCAGACAATTTTTCCACTAACACCTACGAGGGAGGGGGGGCATTCTGGCGGTTCAATTCTTGAATCCTTCCCTTCATATACCCTAAACATGTGGGTGTACCCTGAGGTGCTTTCACACAGCTTATACATTTTTATGCCATACCTTGCCCTCTTACTGGGAAGGTACTGGCGGAATTTAACCCTTCCTTTAAAATGTATAAGGGACTCGTCAATGCAAATAAATTTTTCAGGGATGTACATCTCTGCAAATTTGGCACTGAAATGATCAATGACCGGCCTGACTTTGAATAGCCGGTCAAAGGTGGGATCATCTCTGGGTGGGCACTGTGCATTATCGGTGTAATGTATAAATTTAAGAATTGTCTCAAAACGAGTCCGGGTCATGGCCATACGGTAAAATGGGGTGCTGTACAGAACATCTGTACTCCAATATTGCCTAATTTCTGGCTTTTTTACTATGCCCATATGAAACACCAGACCCCAAAACGTCATCATCTCTACTGCATCTACAGGGGTCCACCTAGCAAATGATGACGTGGGGTTTTGAGCAATAAACTGCTGGGCATATAAATTAGTTTGGTCCACCATTAAATTTATAAAATCATCAGAGAAAAATAATTTGAAAAAGTCAATTTCTCTAAAACCTGTGGAATCAAATTGGATTCCTGGCATGGCCAAAAACTCAGGAACCTGGGGCTCAAAATTGTCTGGTGGTGGGGTCCATACGAGATCAATTATTGGGGGGGGGGTCTCAGCTGCTCTACGGGGGCGTCTTTGAGGGGGTCCCTCATCACCAGAGGAGGAAGAGGAGCTTAAGACGAATCCTTCAAATTCCCCGCTTGCATCACTGGCTGTGTCAGAGTCAGAGGCAAGCATGGCATATGCCTCCTCCACTGAATACATTCTTCTGGATGACTGGGATGACATTTGGGATGACATTTGGGATGACATTTGGGATGCCATTTTTATTTTTGTGTTACTGGTAGTGAAATGTTTCAACACGTGTATAGTGTAGGGGGGGGTACAAACTTTATTTCAACCCGGGGGGTATGTAGTGTGTAGTGTGTATGTAGTGCAGAAAAAAAAAAATACTTTATACAAAAAAAAAAAAAATTGAAGGGGTTAAAAAAAATAAAAATTGAAGGGGTTAAAAAAATAAAAATTGAAGGGGTTAAAAAAACAAAAAAAAAGGTCCTGCGCCAAAAATTGAGCACAGATGTTGGTCAGTAACGTCCGTCACTGAACATCGCTCAAAGGCAACAGGAATTTGATCAAAAAAAAAAAAAAATAGATCAACCCTGTGCCGAAAAAGCTGATCAGTGATGTACGTCACTGATCAGCGCACAGTGGCCACAGGACACCCACAAAATCACAGTGTGTGTAAAAAAAAAATTAAAAAAAGACCACACAAAAACAAAAAAGGTGATCAGTGATGCGACACTGATTACCAGTGAGGGGCAGCAGGTGCACAACCTTTGGTGCAACTGAGAGTGCAACTGGCAGCAACTGACAGGTATATATATATAAAAAAAAAAAACCCTGCGCCCCCAAAAAGTTGCTGATCAGCACAGTTATACTGATCAGCACAAAAGGGGGGTAGCAGACACAAAATATACACTCTCTATCACTCTCTGTCACTATCTCTCTCTATCTCTCACTATCTATCACTCTAGGACACTGCAGCAGCAGCAGTTATTGACAGTTGACAGTTATATGTATAAAAACAAACCTGCACCCCCAAAAAGGGGGGGTAGCAGACACAAAATATACACTCTCTATCACTCTCTGCCACTATCTCTCTCTATCTCTCTATCTCTCACTATCTATCACTATCTATCACTCTATGACACTGCAGCAGCAGCACTGACAGTTATATATATAAAATTAAACCCCTGCACCCCCAAAAAGGGGGGGTAGCAGACACAAATCTCTCTATCTCTCTACCTCTCACTATCTATCACTATCTATCACTATATGACACTGCAGCAGCAGCACTGACAGTTATTTAAACCCCTGCACCCCCAAAAAGGGGGGGTAGCAGACACAAAATATAGCTCTCTCTGTCACTATCTCTCTATCTCTCTCTATCTCTCTCTCTATCTCTCTATCTCTCTATCTCTCTATCTCTCTATCTCTCTATCACACTGCAGCAGCAGCAGGAAGTCCCAAGAAGTCAGATCCAGGAAGCGTCCAGCACGCTACAAGCAGTGATCAGGTGATCAGGTAAGGTATTTGCAAGGATCAGGTAAGTATTAGGCAAGGATCAGGTCGGTATCACGGCAGACAGGCACGGTGACCGTTCTGCACGCTATTCCAGACCGGAATGGCGTCTGCAGCGCAGTCACCGTTAGTTTAAATGTCGCGCCTTGGCTGTGATTGGTCCGTGGGTCCCACGGACCAATCACAGCCTTGGGGGCAGGTGGGGTGAGGTGTCATCGTCACCGATGACCTCCTCATGCCCCCTGACGCCCGGCGGTGATTGACACCTGTGTTACCGAGCGTCTGATTCGCTGGTAACACAGGAAAACGCTGTGAATGGCTGTTCACACTGAACAGCCAATCACAGCGATCGCCGACGGGGGGGCGGCATCGCAGCCCCCCCTGGGCATGCAGGGACATGTCTGCTGTCAGGGACAGCAGACATCGTCCCTCTGTCACTGCGTCTCGAGACGCAGTGACAGTTTAAAGTCATGACGTACATTTATGCCATGTGTCGGGAAGTACATCCCGGCCATGACGTAAATGTACGTCAAATGTCGGGAAGGGGTTAAATATGCAAAATGTTCAGAACCTGGTCATACTTTGTGCTGGAAGATACCAAAAGCCTAATTTGTTGTCCACATTATTTCCCAAGTTGATTATTGTAAATCTTCTCCTCTCTGGCTTTCATCCAGTCTATCATTGCCTCTGTGGCTTGTCACTTACCTCTCCCAGATCACCACTTATTGCATTAAAACAGGGGTGGGGAACCTCAGGCCCGGGGGCCATATGCGGCCCCCGTAGCCAGTCTGAGCGGCTTTGCTGGGAGTCAAGTACAGGGGAATTCTCGTGAGAGGTCGTTAGTTATCTCCAGATTCCTCTTAAATCAACAGCAGCCGGAGACGGTCGATCCTATTCAGCAGCAGCCGCCGGAGTGTGGGACGGCTGCAGCAGGACAATCTGTAAGAGACATTTTTACCTATGGCCCCCGAAGGATTTTTTCCCCCCATACAAATGGCCATTGGCACAAAAAAAGGTTCCCCACCCCTGCATTAAAATATAGCTCCCGGGGTTCTGCTAACTTCTTAAATGCCCTCATTTGCTCTATTGGACTTTTAACTGATCCCACGCCTCAAACGGTGTCCTTACAACCAAGGTTTTCATTCTATCATACCACTCCTACTAATCCTCATTTTCCAATTGTGTCCACTCACATCCCCTATGAATAGAGAGCACATTAAGGCCAGGGCTTATAGTGGTCCTGGAGAGGTGTAGGAACTAATTTCCCTCCCCTCCCCCTATTTGACAGATCCAGCACCAGGGTTAGGGTTTTTGGCATCCACCTGCAAACTATAATGCTTTTTTGTTAGAACTACTGTGCAGGGTCAAGATGGAGGTTGAACTAGTTCCACTTTACCATTAGAGGTGGGGGTACTCCGTTCCACACCGTTCCCCCCACTTTAACCCCTGATTAAGGTTCTCTTCCCTTCATCTTCTCTAGATAATTGTGCAAGCTACACACTATGATTATGTATCTATGCTAATTTTGTATCTACCCAGTTTGTTTAATCACGGTTTCCATTTGTAAAGCGTAAAACGGAATATGCTGCGCTATATAAGAAACTGTAAATAAATAAATGTGGTACTTATGTAGTATGTGGGCGCCCGATTTTTTGATTGTATGCCTTAAGGCATACAATCAGATGCGATGCGAGGGGACGCAGATTTAAAATGTATTCCATGTCACCAAAATAATCTGCAGCCGCTCGCCACAGGTTTATATCCAACTCCATGCCCACTTGGATAGTAGGGAAATGAACAAGACCATTTTTACAATGAATCCTATGGAAAATCGGGTCGATGCGATGCACCCGATTTCAAAATCGGGCGCCCAGATACTACATAAGTACCATAAATGTATATATATCCTGTTGATTGTGTGTCCATTTTACCACTTGAACCTCAGTATGTGGCAGAGATATTCTAAGCCTTGTCAAGAAATAAAGTGGATGGAGAGAACTCACCAGCCAATAGGCTCTTAACTGCCATGTTACAGGCTGTGCAACAGTAGCTGATTGGTTGGTAGTGCTCTCATCCACATGCATCATCTGCTCCCATTCATGGTTGCAGGAGTTTTTTGGGGCTGCACTTATTCTTTGAAATGCCATCACAGGAACAATAAGACTCAAAAGCCAGATGTACGAAGCTTCAAAAGTGATAAAATGGAGAGATAAACAGCCAGCCAATCAGCTCCTATCTGCCATTTTACAGACTGTATTTGAAAAATGTCAGACAAGAGCTCATAGGTTGTTTATCACTTTTGAAACTTAGAGCATCGGGCTCCTAGTCTCCAATACTTCAAGTGTTCCCTGATAACTCCCCTCTTCAGGCAGCTAATCATATTTTGGAACCACCCACATAACCTTAATAAGCCTTTACCACCATTTACATCCCCGCTGTACAGACCACACATATCCCCACTGTAAAGCACAAACATGCTCACTACCTCTATCAACTTTCCATCCTACTGACCGCAGGCCAACAATCTGGTGGACCACTATACAATAGATAAGAACTAGCCTTATTGGTCTACTCGATCGATTGAACCTACTGTGCTCTGTATAAGAAACGATTATCACTCTTCATGGCTTGTTACATCTGCCCTGTAAACAGTGGTGGCTCCTACCTTACAGTATAAGGGGGGCTGCTGCTGGCTTTGATGCCAGTACACACACACACACACACACCCCTCCACCCACCGCTCCTCCTGGTCCCCGCTGATTAATTAATTATATATAAATAGTAGTTACCAACCAGATATCACTATAGCTGTTGAGAATATGACAATCACTGCTACATCTCAAGCTCGCTGCCTAGGTGTCATCCTTGACTCTGAACTTTCCTTTGTTCCCCACATTCAACCTGTCTCGAAATCATGCCACCTGCACCTAAAAAACATATTCAAAATTCGCCCTTACCTTACACAAAACTCTAATCCATGCTCTTATCATCTCACGCAGTGATTATTGCAATAGTCTCCTTATTGACCTTCCCCAATACAGACTCTCACTACTACGGTCCATCACGAACGCAGCTGCGAGGCTAATCTTCCTAGTCAGACGTTCATCGTCTGCAAAGATACTCTGTCAGTCACTTCATTGGTTACCTGTATTCTACCGTACTCAATACAAAATTATTTTACTCACACACACACAACCATAAACCAAACTACACCAACATATATATCTTCTCTTATCTTAAATTATCTTCCAACCCAACCTCTACGCTCCGCTATGCGTTTCTCATCCACACTCATTACTCACTCCTATTCCCGATTGCAGGACTTTCTTTGGGCTGCATAATGCCCTCCCAAGCACAAGAAGACTCTCCTCAAGTCTCCTAACCTGTAAGCGTTCCCTGAAAACTCATCTCTTCAGGCAAGCTTATCAAATTCCAGAACCAGCCACTTAACCTTCATATACCGTTCCTATCTAATCATATCCCCATTGTACAGTCCACACATACTGTACCTGTATCCATCCTCCTGACCCCTGGCCAAACTGCTGGGTCACTGTATCATATAGCACACCAGGAACCTTGCATTCTGGTGGAATCGATGCAATAAAGATATCTATCCTTGTGTATCAATGCCTATTTCCCTATAGATTGTAAGCTGGAAAGCAGGGCTCTCCTACCTTCTGACTGTCTGTAAATACCCAGTTTGTTGTATCACTGTCTCCTATTGTAAAGCGCAACGGATTATGCTGCGCTATATAAGAAACTGTTAATAAATAAATAAATAAAATAATGGACTCCCTGCGGCTTCCGTCGCTGCAGACCCAGTGCTTCTGCAATGATGCACAATACGGACTCATGTACTACGCATGCGGCCAGCTTCTATGGCTGCTTTGTCAGAGTGCAGTGGTGGTTTTTAACTGGGGGCCGGGGGGGGGTTAAAAACTGCCACTGCCTGTAACCCTTGTGGCTTATTAAAAAATAGATTAAAAATAATTATTATAATAATGTAATAGTAACAAGAGATAGTGATAATAAATAAATATAACCTTATATACACTACAATGCTTGACTACTTCAAGCTGAAGTTCAATGAACTACCTACATCACAATCACCCCATCTAATAGCCTTGCTCAGTATAATTAGACAACATTCAGATTTGAAAAATGAACAACTTACTCAACTAACAAAACAAAAATAAATATGATCATCATTAGAATCTTGTTTGAGAACGGCAAGATAAAAACCTCCATAGGGCATAACGATTTGTGAGTTTAGGATGATGTTTTCGAATGCTTGCAAACAATTCATCAGAACCCGATACACGGAACCCCACGCGGTTTTATTTCAGATGATATCATATAAATAGAATTATCAGTTTCATAAACAGTTTACACACACATGCTAATGACATCAGGTATGGATTAATCAAAAGAAATCTCAATGCAAACAGTTAAACTCAAGAGTGAATCGGGAGTTTAATGTAGCCAAAAAAAAAAAAAAAAAAAAAAAAAAAACAGGTGAGGTTAAATACAATATTTCCTAGCAAAATAAATTAAGAAAAGAAACACAATGACTTTGCCAAGTGGTGGCCAAATCTTAGTGCAGCCAAGTGACCGCCATACAACACAGAGAGCATCCCAGTGACTTCTAGAAACAGTTGTCTTAGCTGCCTAAGACAACTGAATCCAGCAACCTTTTTTGTTTGCTCTTCCTTCCTATATATTTGTGTATTTTGCCATCTGTGATGCTCACTGATCGCGTATTTACCATTTACTCGTTTTCCCTTCTCCTGTTCGATCATTCATAATTCTCTAGCCTTCGCTACACTTACAAAAAAAGTTTTTTATTTATTTTTGTTCTAAGCAGATGGCTGTTCTTAGAAAGCTGGGGACACACCCCGACAACGCGTCCCGGACAACAGGTCAGATCCTCGGTACGCACTTAACAATGTAATAAAAAGGTCAGAGCGGCATATCGCTTCTTTCTTCCTTACATGTTGTGGTGGCTAGCAATATGGCCCGGGTTGACCATACAGCAGGGCAGACTGGGGATGTCAACAGCAAACACAAACACCAGAATATTTGCCATACACATTGAGCACTATAACCAATATTCTGTTGTGACTTGCCCCAAAATGACATATCAGGCCGGCATCAGCACATGTAGAAATTGCGGACAGTCACATGAACAAACTACATAGGTTCTCTCAGAGGTAGCAATTGTGGTGGAGGTGGATAGACCTTCGGTAGGCCCAGTCACGCTATACAGTATATGCAGGAAAGGATGCAATCTAAAAGGTAGACAGTAAAAATGTTGACGGTCAATAGGTTGTCATGTGTTGACCAATAGTGGTCAAAGTTGAACATACCTTAGGATGACGTGGTCAAAAGGTTGACACATGCAACAGGTCAATCAAAAAGGTTGGTATGATTTTTTTCAAAAACAGATGGTTTTTCATATTTTTCCATCAGAGTGGACATAGAGGGACAATCTAATAGTGCCCAAAGCATGGCGAGTGAAGAGAGCCATGCGAGGGGCAACGGTGCACTAAAACTATGGAGGCCTTTTTTCATGTCAAGCTATTGCTCGTGAGGACTTTTAAACCCGGTCAACCTAAGACATGTCAACCTTTTTAATTTGTCAGCCAATAGCGGTGTCTTAATGACAAACTACCTTCTTACTGTCCACCCTACGACCCTACGCAGGACATGGTTTTCATGAGTACAACACACACCAGAAATGGCATACGACATCAGTACGGAAAAAAAGTTATTTTAAAAAACATTTCACGCATTCCCGTCTTGATTTTTTTCATGTTTAATTCTGTTCAATGCTACAACTGTTTGACAGCTTCAAATCACTTTCTGTTTTCGGGAATGACAAATTGAAAGCACTGAGGCAATACAATGGTAGAGTTTAATCTAATTACAATTTTCCAGTGTGCAGTCATAGAATTGTCTTTTGCTTGACCATGATAAATGTGACCCTTTAGAAGATCTATTCTACTCTATGTAAGAGCTTTCGCCACTTTATTTTAAAGAATGGCAAAAAGTAGCTATTTCTCCCCATCTGCAAATGAAAGTTATTGATCACAACTTCATCGACTCGGAAATTCTGCCAAACTTTGTTCCAGCCGGTCTGAAAACGTGAATTCCTAATTAATGTCAATATGTTCTACTTACTGTAGTTTCTGGGTTTCTTCTCAAAATGTAACAATATTCAGGAGATAGATTTAAAGTTGGAACGTTACAGAGTGCGGATCAATAGGAAGTAAAGGAGAAATTTTGATCGTTAGAACAAATCTGGATTTCTAGTTATTAAGCCGCGCAAATGGGGACTTTCACGGGAAGTAAATACTGCACAATAAAGACTCACCAACATCTACAAATAACCAAGACAAAATAAAAACAAATACAAAAAGAAGACATAGGTGGGGTCTATGGGAGGGGTTAACCAATTAGTTAGGACCTGTTTTTGACTGATGAAAATGGCCGACTATCGATTTAAGGTGCGTAAAACTGTTGAACAATATCGCTAATTTTGGCCCTTCTGAATGATATCGTTCTAGATCTTGACCAGTGTGTATACGATGAACGATGAGTGGTCCCGCGCATCATCTGTACATGCATCTCAATGTTGGCTGTGTAGTTCACAAGAAGGTGCATATTTTTAGACTCTAGCGAGAGAGAGAGAGAGAATAGATGGAGGTAATATATCAACCAATCAGGGTACAGCGTGTTTTATAAATGGCAGTTAGGAGCTTGTTGGTTGGTAGGTCTTCTCCAAGGCTTAGTGCATACACCATATATTACAGATGGAGCGGCTCTCATTTGAGCTGCTCCTGGCGATAGCATCGCCAACCGACAGAAGGGGGTTCATGTGCCCCGTTCGGTCGGAACCTGCCCTCTGCTGGCTCCCCATTGTCGCCCACAGCCCCCACTAACCCTGCTGTCTCCCTGAAGTGGAGACTGGCAGGGAGTCTGCTTCCCGCTGCCGTGCTGACAGGGATGCGCGAGCATGTGAGAGGCATCCCCATCAGATGGAACTCCTGTCCACCAGTTCAGGAGATCTGCCGATTCCTCACTCTGGCTGACAGGAGCCCCATCTGTACCTCAAATAGGGGGATATCCTATTAGATGCGATAACCCGTGTTTGCATTAAATAGTGAAAACGCATCGATTATGCAACTGCTTTTGTTGCAGCCTCCGATTATGCACATGCGATAATTCTCCAGAGGGTTTATCAAAAATTCTCTTCACCTAATCTGAATATGCAAAAAGTTGGTGAGAATCACAATTTGGGGGTAAAATGTCAGGTCTTCAGAACCCAAGAGAACCCCCTTAATGACCACTTTCTAATTAGCCAATAATGAGGTCAGTTTTGGGATGAAAAAAAAAAAAAGTACACAGTGATGGAAATGGGGGTACAAGTTATGGGGCAGGTATATTGGGGTGCTTTAAGGCTTGCTGATGTTAGTAAAATTGGTTGTTTTTGCAAGATTTTTGGAAGTGCCTTTAATTTACTTCAATTATTATACAGTATACTTTTACATATTTTCATGTTCCCCACATTTATTTTATGCCGAAAATCAGCTTTTCATCTTTTTCAGGGTTAAAAAACAAACATATATATTGCAGTCATTTAACATATTTTAAATCCACCAAATGGGAGGGGGCTGATCTCCCCATTAACACCAGCAGGTTTAACTGGTTAAAACATGGTATGTCACCCATTTTTGCTATTTTCAACTACAATAGGTTGAAAGACTTGAGCACACTTACTGTACCTACAATAAGTGCCTTTTACAGGGGATGAGTGCGATAACTTTACACAATAGTTTGTCAAGTTTTGTCACCAATAGGATTTCCCCAATAGTAGTAGTAATCATATTATACAACACCAACAACATGAGAAGTACATGCTGATTTCAGTAGTATTGCTCCATTTTATTTCTACAAAAGTTGACCATCGGACCATAAAATATGGGATTGAAAGGATTTGAAACCACCAAATTAATGCTTAAGTTATTCCCGGTTTCTGTACGAGAGAGGGAGAAGTTGTCAGGAGATAATTGGATCCGTCCTACCTCAACAACTCCGCACAAAAGAGTCAACGGAATTTTGTGATGCCAAGATCTATTCTCAAGCTATAAATTCTGTGAAATGTAAATGTACAGACATCAGTGCAGCGGGGCAACCCAAAAAGCAGGGCTAGGAGGATTTTAATTGCAAGAACTTCACACAAGGGCGGAACAGCTTTTTACACTGCAAAACGCTACTCAGCGGAATTAAATAAACACAAATACCAACATAAAAGACCAGTCAAATGGTGTGTATTAATGGCAAGTATACTGTACTTTGTCTACAAAGGGGGGGGGGGGGGGGTTGAAAAGGGTACTATAAAAAATGTAAATAATACTGGAAAGAATATGAGCTAAGCTGTGTACACACGGAGCAATATGATCGCTGGCAATAAATGATCACTGGCAAAAACAAATTTTTGTCCCCCAGCATTGGTTGATAAGAACTCCATACAGTGCTATACCGTGGTGAAACAATAGCCCCGCAGACCCCACGGCAATCGGGGCACATTGGGATGAGCTATTCTACTCCCACCGGGAGAATCTGCAACAATTAGGTTATATCCTTTCTACCTCCGATTTTCATATTTCCGGGTCATGTGACCCTTAGTTCAAAAGTATATGGATTCTGTATTTTTTTTCTTTAGACGCTTTCAAAATTATTCATGATTAGTCTACACCAGGGTTGCCTACCCTCCCGGAATGGCCGGGAGGATCCCGGAAATCGGGTCCTCCTCCTGGCCCCCCGGAAAGGTTGGCAACCCTCCCGGATTCCCGGGGACCCTTGCGCCACCACCCCCCCCCCCCCGTTTGCGGCATCTTCCCCATACCTTTGGATTTAAATGTGTCAATCCGCGGGTCTAAGAGGAGGGGACGGAGCTAAAATATTAACAATCGCATCATTTTAGCCCCGCCCCCTCCATGGAGATCCTTGAATTGGGGTTTTTACATCCTGGGGGCGGGGCTTAATGATGTACCGCTCAAGTCCCGCCCTCAAATTTCAGCTGGAAGTCTCCTCTCCTGGCTTCTCCCGGAGAGGAGACAGAAAAAGTCGGCAACCCTGGTCTACACGGCCTCCTAGACTATCCGGTGATTTAAATAGATAAACTAAAAGATGGTTCTCATAATTTAAATGTTTTAATGTTTTATTCTGTTTGACATGTGCACAGGTGTACCAATTGACCAATTAAGTCACTGTTATAGATTATATATATATATATACACATATATATATATATATATATATATATATATACACACACATATATATATACACACACACACACACACACACACACACACACTGAGCCAGGGGCTCTCATTCTACACTTTTTGTTTGTATGGCGCCACAAGGTTTCCACCAAGTCTATACCCTTGCATGTGATATTAGGACTATATGCGTGCGAATGGACAGAACACCCTACTGTGCAGTATATTACAGCACATTCTGATTCATAAGTTTATGACAGTGCTTTAGCCAATCCAATCTCTTAACTGCCCCACCCCCTCCTAGTGGTACACTGCTGACCAAAAATGTGACTGTCCTGTGAAAATTGAAACAGTTGGGAGCTGATTGGGTTGAGCACCATTTATCATCTGCGACAAGTATTAAAACGCGTTCTGTCTTAGAACTCATTGATAAAATCAGCCGCGTGTTTGAACATTAGAAAATGGCTGCTGGATTTTCACATATCTGAGCAAAGGGACAATATTACTTTTTTAAAGCAAATTTTTTTTTATGCCTACAAAATCTCTTCAGAAAATGCAGCAACCCCTTAGGTTTCATCAATATAAATCTCTAGATCAAAGTGTTTGCCATCAAGTGAAAGACAATGATTAAGCCAAACACTGTTTATTAATCAGTAGATGTGGATAAAACAATCAGCTTGATTTGTGTGATCTCAGGGAAGCTTTAACCCTCAGGAGTCAGCTCAGCTTTCGGTGACATTTCAATAAATTCTACGATTGCATTCTGCCTTAATATAGAATTGCTTATGAGAAAATCCAACCGGTATAAAATGGAAACAGAACAGAAAAAAGGTGCAACAATATATTTGCATTAAAAATGTTTAAGAGCCCGTTTTCAGGTGAGTTGGAATGTGCATAGATAGTATCAGGGGCAAACGCAGGATTTTCAGAAGGGGGTTTCCAGACGGGCGGAGCAAAGTACGGAGATGGACACTTATGTGACCCAGTATATGCCGGGTCAGTTAAAGTATTATAGATAGACCAAATGTATATAAATAATAATAACAATAAAAAAAAAAAAAAAAAAAACCCTGGGCATAGCAATGTATTGGGGCCCCTACCGATCCTCCAGCGGAAGGGGTGGGGGGTGCTATGAGCAGAAGCTTTGATGTCCCGCGGGTGGTAGGGGCTATTATATCAACTGCTCAGCATGTAGGGCCTGGATCAGTAATTTCCACTAATTACCCCTTTACTGCACAGATGGTGGGAGAAGGGGGCATTGGGCTGAATGAAGGGGCCCTGATACATATTTTCCAGGGTGGTGGAGGATGTTTAATATACAGAGGATGGGTGTATAGTGGAGTGGGCTTATTATTCATAATTTTCTGGTGGGAGGGCAGCTTGCTTGACTGCAGATATCTCCAGTTCCCGGAAATAGATTTCTTAGATTTTAATGGAATTAAAAACTAGAGAATCCCACCTACCAAATGGTACTGGGGACTAGTGGATCAGTGTTCAGGAGGCAGAGCAATCTGCCAACGAGTATATAAAACTACATACCAGGTGTGTGGAGCTGGAGCAGTAACCAGGTGCTGGAAGGCTGATATCTCTGGTTATGGGAACAGTAGAGACAAGCTACTAAAGTCCATTAAAGGGGGAGAGTCCGACCTTCTGAAATATACCCTCAGAAAAAACCTAAGTCAGACAGAAACTGAAATATCTGACTGGGGAGAGCAATTAACAGGCTTGGATGGGGACCACTGCTTTGAAGTCAGATATCTCCAGTTCCCTAGGGCCGATTTTTAAAATTCTTGTACCCATGGAAAGAGGGGACCCTCAGCTTTCAACATAGGGCCCTTAGACTCCTGGGGGGGTTTATGGGTACTCAGAAACCCCCCTGCGTGCGCTACTGAGTATAGCTTCCTTTACAAAGAAGGAGGGCTGGCGCTGAAGGGTTCCGGACGATCCCCGACAATTGGGATTCTGACGGTCAGTATACAGACATCGGAATCAAGACTGTTAGATGCCCGACAATCGGGATCCCAACTTCCAGGCGCTATTCTCCCTCATGGTGGTCCACGACTCCCATAAAAGGGAGAATAAAACCGGATGCAAATGCAGCAAGCCTGCAACAGGCTTCTTTGCACTTGCCCCACTGTAGGCCTACGATGTTGGTACAGTGACCACTGTTTCCCGACTGTTGGCCCGGCATAACACACTCTGTGCTGAATTGGGAGAACAGCTAATGTAGCAAGTAACTTTGTACATGGGGTAAATATATATGTATTTGTTTTGGATGCTTTATTTTCACTGTACACTGCAAGTTAAGTATGCGTTTGGACACACCACACTCCAATTTAAAATTCACCTCACCGATTATACAGCATGGTTTGCCCAGATGCAAGGAATTGTGTACTCTCAAAGTGCATGAGAAGCAAAATGAAAATCATTCTAGGGTTGGTCAGGTCATCGGTGGTTACCATCAATAGAACCATTGATGGTTAACCTTGATGGTGTGAAACCATTTGCAAGGCAACCATTGATGGTGTGGATGTCAGGGGGTGGAGCTATCTGGTTCTCCCCCATCAATGGTAAAAGTAGTTACCATTGGTCAAAGACCATCAATGATTTTAAATAATTTATGGTTGATGGCCATCCCTAAATGTATTCCCCATCTCCCCCTGGAATGTTGTGCACATCCCAATTAAAACCATTGAAAATTGAAAAATGCAAATGCAGAAGCACACTAAGGGCCAGGTGTATCAAGCTTCAAAAAGTGATAAAATGGAGAGTCTCCTACTGTAACGGTTATTTTTAAAACCCAGCCAGTAACACGATAGGTTGGAGCTGTCAAGTTACAGTAAAAAAAAGCACCGGCGATGTGCCACTGATGGTCCAATTCCGATTTATGTTATGTGCAGCACATAAGATCTCTATGCTCCGATCTGATGCACACAGGAATGAGTATCGGTTCCAATAGGATGTCAAACACCACCGAATTGCTGTTTTCATGCAATATACAGTATCTGCCCAATCCATCATAATTGGATGAAAACAGGCTAGTGTGGACCTGTGTATGGAAACCTTCAGAAGCATCCAGAGCGAGAAATGATCTGATCCTGTATTTTTTAAATGGAAATGACAGGACTGCGAGGGGTAGGAAATGTATGGTTAGAAGGATAACTAACACAGCATACTTGGGGATTAGAGGAGTTAAAGGTCCCGGGCCGCCGCTGATATGCAGGAGGAACAGTCTGACATTAGGATACAAATATTCCAAAAACATGTTTTTCATAGATACAGATCTTTGGGAGATCTATGTTGCAGGTAATAATTAAATTTTTAATGGCAGCGAGGTCAAAGAGCATTGTTCAAGCATTCGTCATGCCTCATTAATCCAGGTGTCGCTTCCCAATCCTGCGCTTTCTGCAGAGTCAGATTTTCAGAAGGGAGACACTATTCCCATACAGCGGCCGAGCTGTCCCAAAGCATTTCTTCAAACTGCGCATGCACAGTGCAGTCACATTTGTGATACACTCGCAAACCACTGGATCCATCCCAGTGTCCCCTGCAGCACATGCATCAGCGCGTTCACATAGGACTCCAGGGTCACTGCGAAGGTCAGTTCTTATCAGGAGATAAACCTTTTCTTAAATCTTTATTTATACAGCGTTGCTAAACACCAGGATGCACAAAATGAGTCATCATAGCCATGAATCTCGCACTCTAAAGGCCCCATAAATTAGGCAATACACGGGCTGCAAGGGGTGGTGGGGGAGAGCAAGGAACCAAGCTACATTACAAAAAAAAACCATAGAAATGAATGGGCAGAGAGTGAATGAACGGGCAGCTCGCTGCCCATTCATTTGTATGGGTATTTTTTTTTAAGTGTGCCCTCTGCCTGGCTTTACATGCACGCCTCTCAGGTCCCCCGGTCACCACCTTTATTCTTCCCCCGACCGCTGCCTCTATTTGCCCCCCAGCCGTCACCAGGGCCGGATTTGTGCCTAGGCACGTGAGGCACCGGCCTCAGGGCGGCACCAATTAAGGGCGGCAGGCAGTCTGACATTCTGTTAAATAGCAGCATGGCACAGCGGGTGGGCAGCAGCAAGTGACGAGCGCCGCCGCCGCAGACATGAATTATCATGTGTAGGCGGCAGCGCCGCTCGTCACCCGCCACTGCCCACCCGCTGTGTCATGCACATTACATCACCGCTTAGTGGCTGGGTCCGACGGTCCCCCTGCGCATCTGGAAATGTCTCAGACTCATTCCTGCCGGCGCCCGCCCATTGGCTACTCTACACACACAGTCTATTGGCTGCTGTGTATCCAGCACCTGAGCGGCGCGCAGATCCCCCCTGCGCTCAGTCAGTCACAGTGTGAGAGAGACTGACAGAGAGTGAGACACACTGTGCTGTAAAACACTGTACTAATAAGTGCCTCCCTCCCTCCGGGTCCTCCGTACAGTGAGCAGTCCAGAGTGCTTAAAAAAATATTAAGGTGGGCTACAGTTAAATTTTAATGAAATATATAAATAACATTGTATATACATATATGATTACATTAAAATAGGAGGGGGAGGGGGACGACAAAAATGTTGTGCCTAGGGGCAGCTTGACCCCTAAATTCGCCCCTGGCCGTCACCCAGTTTCTGGCTGCACATAACATCTATCAAATCCTATGTGGAGCCGTCCGACCCGATCCATCGGAATCGGGTGAAATTGGGCCAAATCTCACTAGTGTATGGGGGCCTTAACCCCTTCCCGACATTTGACGTACATTTACGTCATGGCCGGGAGGTACTTCCCGACACATGGCATAAATGTACGTCATGAGTTTAAACTGTCACTGCGTCTCGAGACGCAGTGACAGAGGGACGATGTCTGCTGTCCCTGACAGCAGACATGTCCCTGCATGCCCAGGGGGGGCTGCGATGTCGCCCCCCCGTCGGCGATCGCTGTGATTGGCTGTTCAGTGTGAACAGCCATTCACAGCGTTTTCCTGTGTTACCAGCGAATCGGACGCTCGGTAACACAGGTGTCAATCACCGCCGGGCGTCAGGGGGCATGAGGGGGTCATCGGTGACGATGACACCTCACCCCACCCTCACCCCACCTGCCCCCAAGGCTGTGATTGGTCCGTGGGACCCACGGACCAATCACAGCCAAGGCGCGACATTTAAACTGACGGTGACTGCGCTGCAGACGCCATTCCGGTCTGGAATAGCGTGCAGAACGGTCACCGTGCCTGCCTGCCGTGAATACCGACCTGATCCTTGCTAATACTTACCTGATCCTTGCAAATACCTTACCTGATCACCTTATCACTGCTTGTAGCGTGCTGGACGCTTCCTGGATCTGACTTCCTGAGACTTCCTGCTGCTGCTGCAGTGTGATAGAGAGATAGAGAGATAGAGAGAGAGATAGAGAGAGATAGAGAGAGATAGAGAGATAGTGACAGAGAGAGCTATATTTTGTGTCTGCTACCCCCCCTTTTTGGGGGTGCAGGGGTTTTCTATATATATATAACTGTCAGTGCTGCTGCTGCAGTGTCATACAGTGATAGATAGTGATAGATAGTGATAGATAGTGAGAGGTAGAGAGATAGAGAGATTTGTGTCTGCTACCCCCCCCTTTTTGGGGGTGCAGGGGTTTTATTTTATATATATAACTGTCAGTGCTGCTGCTGCAGTGTCATAGAGTGATAGATAGTGATAGATAGTGAGAGATAGAGAGATAGAGAGAGATAGTGACAGAGAGTGATAGAGAGTGTATATTTTGTGTCTGCTACCCCCCCCTTTTTGGGGGTGCAGGGGTTTTATTTTATATATATAACTGTCAGTGCTGCTGCTGCAGTGTCATAGAGTGATAGATAGTGATAGATAGTGAGAGATAGAGAGATAGAGAGAGATAGTGACAGAGAGTGATAGAGAGTGTATATTTTGTGTCTGCTACCCCCCCTTTTGTGCTGATCAGTATATCTGTGCTGATCAGCAACTTTTTGGGGGCGCAGAGGTTTTTTTTTTATATATATACCTGTCAGTTGCTGCCAGTTGCACTGTCAGTTGCACCAAAGGTTGTGCACCTGCTGTCCCTCACTGGTAATCAGTGTCGCATCACTGATCACCTTTTTTTTTTTTTGTGAGTGCTGTGGGGTCTTTTTTTAATTTTTTTTTTACACACACTGATTTTGTGGGTGTCCTGTGGCCACTGTGCGCCGATCAGTGACGTACATCACTGATCAGCTTTTTCGGCACAGGGTTGATCAATTTTTTTTTTTTTTTTGATCAGATTCCTGTTGCCTTTGAGCGCTGTTCAGTGACAGACGTTACTGACCAACATCTGTGCTCAATTTTTGGCGCAGGACCTTTTTTTTTTTTTTTTAACCCCTTCAATTTTTTTATTTTTAACCCCTTCATTTTTTTTTTTTTTATTGGTATAAAGTATTTTTTTTTTTCTGCACCACATACACACTACATACCCCCCGGATTGAAATAAAGTTTGTACCCCCCCCTACACTATACACGTGTTGAAACATTTCACTACCAGTAACACAAAAATAAAAATGGCATCCCAAATGTCCTCCCAAATGTCCTCCCAAATGTCCTCCCAGTCATCCAGGAGAATGTATTCAGTGGAGGAGGCATATGCCATGCTTGCCTCTGACTCTGACACAGGCAGTGATGCAAGCGGGGAATTTGAAGGATTCGTCTTAAGCTCCTCTTCCTCCTCTGGTGATGAGGGACCCCCTCAAAGACGCCCCCGTAGATCAGCTGAGATTCCCCCCCCAATAATTGATCTAGTATGGACCCCACCACCAGACAATTTTGAGCCCCAGGTTCCTGAGTTTTTGGCCATGCCAGGAATCCAATTTGATTCCACAGGTCTCAGAGAAATTGACTTTTTCAAATTATTTTTCTCTGATGATTTTATAAATTTAATGGTGGACCAAACTAATTTATATGCCCAGCAGTTTATTGCTCAAAACCCCACGTCATCATTTGCTAGGTGGACCCCTGTAGATGCAGTAGAGATGATGACGTTTTGGGGTCTGGTGTTTCATATGGGCATAGTAAAAAAGCCAGAAATTAGGCAATATTGGAGTACAGATGTTCTGTACAGTACTCCATTTTACCGTATGGCCATGCCCCGGACTCGATTTGAGACAATTCTTAAATTTATACATTACACCGATAATGCACAGTGCCCACCCAGAGATGATCCCACCTTTGACCGGCTATTCAAAGTCAGGCCGGTCATTGATCATTTCAGTGCCAAATTTGAAGAGGTGTACATCCCTGAAAAATTTATTTGTATCGACGAGTCCCTTATACATTTTAAAGGAAGGGTTAAATTCCGCCAGTACCTTCCCAGTAAGAGGGCAAGGTATGGCATAAAAATGTATAAACTGTGTGAAAGCACCTCAGGGTACACCCACAGGTTTAGGGTTTATGAAGGGAAGGATTCAAGAATTCAACCGCCAGAATGCCCCCCCTCCCTCGTAGGTGTTAGTGGGAAAATTGTCTGGGATTTAGTGCACCCCTTCCTGGATAAAGGTTATCACCTCTATGTGGATAACTTTTACACTAGCATCCCCCTGTTTAAGGCCCTTGGTTCAAGAGGTACAGCAGCTTGCGGTACTGTGCGCAAGAACCAAAGAGGCCTCCCAAAAACGCACATTGCCCAAGTAATGAGAAGGGGTGAAAGCAGGGGAATATGCAACGAAAATATGTTGTTGGTCAAATATAAGGACAAGAGGGATGTCCTTATACTGACAACAATTCACGGAGACAGTACCACCTCCGTCCCTGTACGAGGTACCAGTACCCACACCTCCAAACCTAATTGTATCCTGGATTACAATAGGTACATGGGCGGAGTGGATCTTTCAGATCAGGTACTGAAGCCGTACAGTGCCCTGCGGAAAACAAAAATCTGGTACAAGAAGGTGGCCGTGTATATCATCCAGATGGCACTGTATAACGCTTACGTGCTATTCCGTTCTACCGGCCAGAGGGGGACATTTATGCACTTTCAAGAGGAAGTCATAAAGGGCCTAATATTTGGGAACCAGCAGGCAGAGGGCCCCAGTACTTCTAGTACTGGCCCCCGTATTGTACCAGGGCAGCATTTTCCTGATGAAATCCCCTCCACTGGAAAAAAGGGCAGGACACAAAAAAGGTGCAAAGTTTGCTATAAAAAGGGAATAAGAAAGCAAACTATTTTCCAGTGTGACACTTGCCCCGACAAACCCGGCCTATGTATAAAGGAGTGTTTTAAAATATACCACACATCTATGGAATATTAGGTTCATAATTTCACCGTGCTTCGGGGGTCTTGCTAATGCCACATAGCACCCACCATTCATTCCACCAGAATCTGAGCCGCAAAATCCAAAAATCACTCCTTCCCTTCTGAGTCCTGCCATGCACCCAACTGGTATTTTTTGGTCACATGTGAGGCATTGCCGTACTCGGGAGAAATTGGGGCACAGATTTTGGGGTGCTTTGTCTCCTTCATTCCTTGTGAAAATGAAAAATTTTGAGCCAGAACTGCATTTTTGTGTAAAAAAATGTAATTTTTCATGTTCACTGCCCAGTTTTATCAAAATTGGTGAAACCCCTGGGGGTTTGAAATGTACACTATACCCCTAGATGAATTCCCTGAGGGGTGTAGTTTGCAAAATGGGGTCACTTGTGGGGGGGTTCCACTGTATTGGTGCTTTGGGGGTCTTGCTAATGCGACATAGCACCCACCATCATTCCACCAGAATTTGTGCTGCAAAATCCAAATATCACTCCTTCCCTTCTGAGTCCTGCCACTTTTTGGTCACACATGAGGCATTGCCGTACTCGGGAGAAATTGGGGCACAGATTTTGGGGTGCTTTGTCTCCTTCATTCCTTCTGAAAATGAAAAATTTTGAGCCAGAACTGCATTTTTGTGTAAAAAAATGTAATTTTTCATTTTCACTGCCCACTTGTATCAAAATTGGTGAAACCCCTGGGGGTTTGAAATGTACACTATACCCCTAGATGAATTCCCTGAGGGGTGTAGTTTGCAAAATGGGGTGACTTGTGGGGGGGTTCCACTGTATTGGTGCAACATAGCACCCACCATTCATTCCACCAGAATCTGTGCTGCAAAATCCAAAAATCACTCCTTCCCTTCTGAGTCCTGCCATGCACCCAACTGGTATTTTTTGGTCACATGTGAGGCATTGCCGTACTCGGGAGAAATTGGGGCACAGATTTTGGGGTGCCTTTTCTCCTTCATACCTTCTGAAAATGAAAAATTTTGAGCCAGAACTGCATTTTTGTGTAAAAAATGTAATTTTTCATGTTCACTGCCCAGTTGTATCAAAATTGGTGAAACCCCTGGGGGTTTGAAATGTACACTATACCCCTAGATGAATTCCCTGAGGGGTGTAGTTTGCAAAATGGGGTCACTTGTGGGGGGGTTCCACTGTATTGGTGCTTGGGGGGTCTTGCTAATGCGACATAGCACCCACCAAAATTCCACCAGAATCTGAGCTGCAAAATCCAAAAATCACTCCTTCCCTTTTGAGTCCTGCCATGCACCCAACTGGTATTTTTTGGTCACATGTGAGGCATTGCCGTACTCGGGAGAAATTGGGGCACAGATTTTGGGGTGCTTTTTCTCCTTCATACCTTCTGAAAATGAAAAATTTTGAGCCAGAACTGCATTTTTGTGTAAAAAATGTAATTTTTCATGTTCACTGCCCACTTGTATCAAAATTGGTGAAACCCCTGGGGGTTTGAAATGTACACTATACCCCTAGATGAATTCCCTGAGGGGTGTAGTTTGCAAAATGGGGTGACTTGTGGGGGGGTTCCACTGTATTGGTGCTTGGGGGGTCTTGCTAATGCGACATAGCACCCACCAAAATTCCACCAGAATCTGAGCTGCAAAATCCAAAAATCACTCCTTCCCTTCTGAGTCCTGCCATGCACCAAAATGGTATTTTTTGGTCACATGTGAGGCATTGCCGTACTCGGGAGAAATTGGGGCACAGATTTTGGGGTGCTTTGTCTCCTTCATACCTTCTGAAAATGAAAAATTTTGAGCCAGAACTGCATTTTTGTGTAAAAAAATGTAATTTTTCATTTTCACTGCCCACTTGTATCAAAATTGGTGAAACCCCTGGGGGTTTGAAATGTACACTATACCCCTAGATGAATTCCCTGAGGGGTGTAGTTTTCAAAATGGGGTGACTTGTGGGGGGGTTCCACTGTATTGGTGCTTGGGGGGTCTTGCTAATGCGACATAGCACCCACCAAAATTCCACCAGAATCTGAGCTGCAAAATCCAAAAATCACTCCTTCCGTTCTGAGTCCTGCCATGCACCCAACTGGTATTTTTTGGTCACATGTGAGGCATTGCCGTACTCGGGAGAAATTGGGGCACAGATTTTGGGGTGCTTTTTCTCCTTCATACCTTCTGAAAATGAAAAATTTCGAGCCAGAACTGCATTTTTGTGTAAAAAATGTAATTTTTCATTTTCACTGCCCACTTGTATCAAAATTGGTGAAACCCCTGGGGGTTTGAAATGTACACTATACCCCTAGATGAATTCCCTGAGGGGTGTAGTTTTCAAAATGGGGTGACTTGTGGGGGGGTTCCACTGTATTGGTGCTTGGGGGGTCTTGCTAATGCGACATAGCACCCACCAAAATTCCACCAGAATCTGAGCTGCAAAATCCAAAAATCACTCCTTCCGTTCTGAGTCCTGCCATGCACCCAAATGGTATTTTTTGGTCACATGTGAGGCATTTCCGTACTCGGGAGAAATTGGGGCACATATTTTGGGGTGCTTTTTCTCCTTCATACCTTCTGAAAATGAAAAATTTTGAGCCAGAACTGCATTTTTGTGTAAAAAAATGTAATTTTTCATTTTCACTGCCCACTTGTATCAAAATTGGTGAAACCCCTGGGGGTTTGAAATGTACACTATACCCCTAGATGAATTCCCTGAGGGGTGTACTTTGCAAAATGGGGTGACTTGTGGGGGGGTTCCACTGTATTGGTGCAACATAGCACCCACCATTCATTCCACCAGAATCTGTGCTGCAAAATCCAAAAATCACTCCTTCCCTTCTGAGTCCTGCCATGCACCCAACTGGTATTTTTTGGTCGCATGTGAGGCATTGCCGTACTCGGGAGAAATTGGGGCACAGATTTTGGGGTGCTTTTTCTCCTTCATACCTTCTGAAAATGAAAAATTTCGAGCCAGAACTGCATTTTTGTGTAAAAAATGTAATTTTTCATTTTCACTGCCCACTTGTATCAAAATTGGTGAAACCCCTGGGGGTTTGAAATGTACACTATACCCCTAGATGAATTCCCTGAGGGGTGTAGTTTTCAAAATGGGGTGACTTGTGGGGGGGTTCCACTGTATTGGTGCTTGGGGGGTCTTGCTAATGCGACATAGCACCCACCAAAATTCCACCAGAATCTGAGCCGCAAAATCCAAAAATCACTCCTTCCGTTCTGAGTCCTGCCATGCACCCAAATGGTATTTTTTGGTCACATGTGAGGCATTTCCGTACTCGGGAGAAATTGGGGCACATATTTTGGGGTGCTTTTTCTCCTTCATACCTTCTGAAAATGAAAAATTTTGAGCCAGAACTGCATTTTTGTGTAAAAAAATGTAATTTTTCATTTTCACTGCCCACTTGTATCAAAATTGGTGAAACCCCTGGGGGTTTGAAATGTACACTATACCCCTAGATGAATTCCCTGAGGGGTGTACTTTGCAAAATGGGGTGACTTGTGGGGGGGTTCCACTGTATTGGTGCAACATAGCACCCACCATTCATTCCACCAGAATCTGTGCTGCAAAATCCAAAAATCACTCCTTCCCTTCTGAGTCCTGCCATGCACCCAACTGGTATTTTTTGGTCACATGTGAGGCATTGCCGTACTCGGGAGAAATTGGGGCACAGATTTTGGGGTGCTTTTTCTCCTTCATACCTTCTGAAAATGAAAAATTTCGAGCCAGAACTGCATTTTTGTGTAAAAAATGTAATTTTTCATTTTCACTGCCCACTTGTATCAAAATTAGTGAAACCCCTGGGGGTTTGAAATGTACACTATACCCCTAGATGAATTCCCTGAGGGGTTTAGTTTTCAAAATGGGGTGACTTGTGGGGGGGTTCCACTGTATTGGTGCTTGGGGGGTCTTGCTAATGCGACATAGCACCCACCAAAATTCCACCAGAATCTGAGCCGCAAAATCCAAAAATCACTCCTTCCGTTCTGAGTCCTGCCATGCACCCAAATGGTATTTTTTGGTCACATGTGAGGCATTTCCGTACTCGGGAGAAATTGGGGCACATATTTTGGGGTGCTTTTTCTCCTTCATACCTTCTGAAAATGAAAAATTTTGAGCCAGAACTGCATTTTTGTGTAAAAAAATGTAATTTTTCATTTTCACTGCCCACTTGTATCAAAATTGGTGAAACCCCTGGGGGTTTGAAATGTACACTATACCCCTAGATGAATTCCCTGAGGGGTGTACTTTGCAAAATGGGGTGACTTGTGGGGGGGTTCCACTGTATTGGTGCAACATAGCACCCACCATTCATTCCACCAGAATCTGTGCTGCAAAATCCAAAAATCACTCCTTCCCTTCTGAGTCCTGCCATGCACCCAACTGGTATTTTTTGGTCGCATGTGAGGCATTGCCGTACTCGGGAGAAATTGGGGCACAGATTTTGGGGTGCTTTTTCTCCTTCATACCTTCTGAAAATGAAAAATTTTGAGCCAGAACTGCATTTTTGTGTAAAAAAATGTAATTTTTCATTTTCACTGCCCACTTGTATCAAAATTGGTGAAACCCCTGGGGGTTTGAAATGCACACTATACCCCTAGATGAATTCCCTGAGGGGTGTAGTTTTCAAAATGGGGTGACTTGTGGGGGGGTTCCACTGTATTGGTGCTTTGGGGGTCTTGCTAATGCGACATAGCACCCACCAAAATTCCACCAGAATCTGAGCTGCAAAATCCAAAAATCACTCCTTCCCTTCTGAGTCCTGCCATGCACCCAACTGGTATTTTTTGGTCACATGTGAGGCATTGCCGTACTCGGGAGAAATTGGGGCACAGATTTTGGGGTGCTTTGTCTCCTTCATACCTTCTGAAAATGACAAATTTGGAGCCAGAACTGTATTTTTGTGTAAAAAAAATAATTTTTCATTTTCACTGCCCAGTTGTACCACAATTGGTGAAACCCCTGGGGGTTTGAAATGTACACTATACCCCTAGATGAATTCCCTGAGGGGTGTAGTTTGCAAAATGGGGTCACTTGTGGGGGGGTTCCTAACTTTTAGCATCTTATGGTGCCTAGAAACCTACATGGTGCCTAAAAAATAATCTCATAAAAAGGAGGCTCCAAAATCAAGTAGGTGCTCCTTCTATTATGAAGCCTGTGGTTTGGTCACCGTGCACACTAGGGCCACATATAGGATATTTATGAAAACAAAAGAATTGGGGGAATCAATTTTCAGTCACATTTCTCTAGTAAAATGTACTGTGTTCCTTAGAAAAATGTATTAAAATTGCAAATCTGCAAAAAAAAAGAAATTTTGAAATTTCACCTACACTTTGTTTTAATTCCTGTGAAACACCTAAAGGGTTAACAAACTTCCAAAATGCTGTTTTGAATACTGTGAGGGGTGCAGTTTTTGAAATGGCATCATTTATGGGGGTGTCTCACATACAAGTCCCTCAAAGTCACATCAGAACTGAACTGGTCCCTAAAAAAATCAGTGTTTGAAATTTTCTTGAAAATTTGAGAATTTGCTATTCATATTGTAAGCCTCCTAGTGTCCCAAAAAATTAAAAGGAAGTTGAAATAATGATGTCAACATAAAGTAGACATATGGTCTATGTTAGTTATTCACTATTTTGAGTGGTAAGATTATTTGTCTCACAAGCAGAAAATTTAACATTTTGCAAATCGCTAAATTTTCCATTTTTTCACGATATTTTGGTATTTTTCACAAAAAAACACAGACTGTATCGACCCAA
This sequence comes from Crinia signifera, assembly GCF_055691185.1. NCBI lineage: Eukaryota > Metazoa > Chordata > Amphibia > Anura > Myobatrachidae > Crinia > Crinia signifera. The sequence goes on from NC_139220.1 coordinate 22,236,715, forward strand.
ATTTACCACTAATTTGAAGTACAATGTGTCACGAAAAAACAATCTCAAAATCACTGGGATAAGTAAAAGCAAAAAAAAGTTATCCCCACTTAAGTGAGACATGTCAGATTTGAAAAAAAGGGCTCTGTCAGGAACGCAAAAACTGGCTCTGTCAGGAAGGGGTTAAAGCTGGTAATCTTAGCACTGTACAGGGGGCGTGGCCACGATGATGCAGCCACATCCCCCTGTACTGCTGTTAAGAGAAGTCACATGCAGTGCCACGCCCCATATATTGAGCCACACCCCCTCACCTCCAGCTATTGTACTGAGAGATTGGACCCGGCTCCGGACACTGATACCTGCTCATTGTAGCAACATTTTCTTTCTTTGTAGCAACTTCATTTGTAATATTGGATGCAATTTGTCTCCCCTCTGCTTACTCTAGTCCAGTGGTGACAAACTCATGGCCCTCCAGCGGTTGTGGAAATAAATGTCCCAGCATGCCCTGCCACAGTTTTAGCAATCCATTATATAAAATCTGTGGCAGGGCATGCTGGGACGTGTAGTTCCACAACAGCTGAAGGACCATGAGTTTGTCACCACTGGTCTAGTCTCTGTGATAAATGGGTCATAGAGTTGACACTGAAGGTCGACAGACATTAGGTCAACTACTAAAAGGTTGACAGGTGTAAGGTCAACACATAAAATAGGTCGACATGGCTAACGTCAACAGGGTCAGAAGGTCGACATAAGCATTAGGTCGACAATGGGAAGGTCAACATGAGTTTTCAAATTTTTTTGTCCAAATATTTGCCGTAAGTCGACATGGGCACCATATCAGTATACCGCGCCCGCTCGCCATGCTTAGGGCACGGGGTCTCATTGTGCTCCACACACTATTATATTAGAGAGGGCCACAGTTCAATACACATTACAGCTTGGATATAAGTACCGTATATACTCGAGTATAAGTCGACCCGAATATAAGCCGAGGCACCTAATTTTACCTAAAAAAACTGGGAAAACTTATTGACCCGAATATAAGCCTAGGATGGAAAATGCACAGAGCAGTTACTAATACACTGGCCACAGGGAGATATAATGGTAGCTCAGGCCTCATTCTAGGGGCATAAGATAAAACCCATGACACTGAAGTGTCCCCATCACCAGATCATTGGGGTTCCACAGGCAGGAGTCTGTGGTACATAGTCAACTATGACCTCTAAGAGGGAAGGGGAGGAAGGTCTGGGGCAGAGGAGGGAAGGAGATAGGTCCCAACAGAGACACTAGTACTCACAGGGATCAGCTTCAGCCCTGACCTGGTTGCTCACTCCGGATCCTGCAGCTTCATAGTGCTGGTGGCTGCTGCCCTGTTTCTCCACAAGTCTTGGCTGTCCCCTCCTCAGGGTGGCCCTGTCGGCATTGCAGGGTGGCCCGGCCCCCAGAGCACCAGTACTAGTGTGGTACTAGATAGGGAGGCAAAGCCGCTTCTTATGCAGATATCGGCAGTGTAGGTGAGCTTCCATTAGCGGTGCTGGGGCTGCAGGATTGACGGATGTGGCACTGTGTACGCACTGTCAGTCAGCGTTTATCAGCCGCGCAGCTCCGGCACCGCTAATTCAGGCTCACCTACACTGTCAGAATCTGCAGAAGCAGCATCTTCTTCCTCCTCCCTACGTGTAAGCATGCGGCTGTGACTTTATTTCCTGCCCCGCTCCCCGCACTCCTTCCTGGCGCACGCACCGAGCTGTGAGGGGGCAGGAGAGACACTTGCAGGCTCTAACCCCGGCACGGCAGCACTGATTTCAAACAAACTACCGTATACACCTGAGTATAAGCCGAGGAGGTGCTAAAAAATGTGCTGAAAAAGTCGGCTTATACTCGAGTATATACGGTAGTTAGGACTCAATTAAAATACTATAAGAGGCTTGAGGCCAATGATGGAGATGAGTATGCGGACGAAGATGGCCACTGAGTGTTGGAGTATAGGAGAGCTGTGAGTGACATGTGAAGAGTAGAGGGCTTTGACAACAGGAGGGAAGAGGGCCCTGCTCGGAGGAGCTTACAATCTAGTAGGAAGGCGAGACTGACAGATTACAAGAGGTGCACCTCTTGTGCATACCTCCCAACTTCTGTCCGGAGGAAATAGGGAGCGCCCGAAAAGGGGGCGGGGCGTATGTAAATGATGGTGCGGCTTATGCTAATTAGCCGCGACCTCATTTTCATACGAGAATAGACGCTGTGCGCATGCGCACATCGTCTATTCTACTAGATTGGGGGGTCTCCCAACTGCCACCCCCCACAGCGGGACAATGCCTGCCGCGGGTGGGACAGCGGGACAGGACCCGAAAATCGGGACTGTCCCTCTAAAATCGTGACAGTTGGGAGGTATGTCTTGTGCAAGTGGGTGGTAGCTAGATAGCAGGATGTAAGCAGGCAAGGGGTCGGAGAACCAGCTGGTTTATGCAGTGGAAGGGTGATGAATAGCTGAGTTTTCAGTGCCCGTTTTATATTCTCCCTCCACGCCCTAGTGGATGGTAGGGCATGAATTACTGCCAGGGAAAAAATGTGAAAAACTCATGTCGACATTTTGACTGTAGACCTTCCCATGGTCGACCTTCCAACCCTGTTGACCTATTTCAAATGTCAACCTAAGCCCCGTCAACCTTAAGCGGTTAACCTAATGCATGTTGACCTTTATAGTGTTGAACGTATCCCGTGACAAAGGTGTGGGTCCAGCTAGGCTCCGCTTATTCCTCATCCACAGCACTTTCATATTGGTTTCTGCTGCATTCAAAGTTACCAACATTAACTCCCCAGGTTATGATCCTCTACATGCGGTCGTCCAGCAACGCTTTCTGTATAGCCCCCATTAATAAACCCCTGTTTATCATACAGTTTTTGCCTAGTTATAGGGTATGTTCCAGTGCTATACAGTGTCATTCCGAATACGACCTGCAGGCTGTTATACAGCAGGCAAACACTGAAACGACTGACAAAAACCATAATCTACAGCAGGCATTCCCAATCACTGTCCTCAACGCACACCAACAGTGCAGGTTTTGCAGATATCCAGGCTTGAGCACAGGTGACAATTAGTATCTGAGGGATTCTGTTTAAACTATCTGTGCGGAAGCCTGGATATCACTAAAACCTGCACTGTTGGTGTGCCTTGAGGACCGTGGTTGGGAATGCCTGATCTAGAACATTCAAGAATCAAAGACAATGACACACATGAAGAGGAAATGGGCCATACAGGAGGAAAAAGAACATACAGTCCATTGAGAAGAGAGGAGGCTGAAGCCAGCGGCGTAGGTACAATATAAGTACAGAGTGGGAGATGCGGAGCAAGGTAGGCTGGGCCAGCAACAGAGACGGTAGCTGGGTGTATGGCATATTTGCCCACCCTCCTGGAATAGCCCGTAGGGTGGCCAAGTCTCCCGCATGTCCCCGGATCCCTGCAGCCCCGTATGCCTGTCAAATACAAGCATTCGCAGGTCTTCTGGGATGGGCTAAAATTATGCAAATTGTGTCCCCATTGAGTTGCCAATTGCGTAATTTACTGTAAGGGCTATTTCACACACTCCGGCTCCTGCTAGGCGGTGAAATCCCGCACGGCCAAAAGCCGTGCCGTGTACAGTAGTTGTTAATGGACACTATTGTGTCCATTCACACAGGACTGCCACGGCTTGGCCACCCGGTTGCAGCCGGATCCCACCACTGGAAGCCGGAGTGTGTGAAATAGCCCTAATGGGGCGAGGCTTGATTACATCGAGCTCCGCCCCCTAAAGTGCAGCTGGGAGACTCCTCTCCACGCTTCCTCTGGAGAGAAGAAATATTACGTAGGCGAGTATGGAGTAGTACAATTGGTGAGGTTCACTTGCGCTATAATGGTAAGAAAGCAGCTCAATAAAAAATGAGACATAAATTGCAAGAATGAGCGCTAAAAAGTGTGGTACTAAGAAAGAAAGGGGTTAAAATAGCAGGAAACAAAGAAGAGAAAACAAATAGCACCTGTGAGGAGAAAAAGTTGTTGATGGATGTTTATGCTCCTTAATAGGAGACCTTACAAATACTCCCATTAAGGAGCGTAAACATCCATTAACAACTTTTTCTCCTCACAGGTGCTTTTTGTTTTCTCTTCTTTGGAACTAGAGTTTTACACTTTGAAGGCTGTGGAGAGAGATAAAGTACCAATCGGCTCCTAATTGTCATTTCTTAAATACAGCCTGTGGCATGGCAGTTTGTGGCTGAATGGTTGGTACTTTATCTCCAGCCACAGCTTAGTACATATAATCTACAGGACTGTCAAAGGGTAGTTATGAGCTATTTTGGCTGCTACATCTCCCCCTGGATAACACTATAAGTGGGAGAAAGGACAATATACTGTATACGGTCACGGAACTGTTCAACTTCAGAATCTAGAAGTCCAGGTATACTCTACTAAAGAAAGTAGGAGGTCAAAAGTGAAGGGGGAGGAGTTAGAGGGCTCTGTAGGTAAGGGCAAACCTCCCAATCGTCCCGTTTTCCGCAGGAACGTCCTGTTTTTTGGGGACGTTCCCACGGGGGGCAGTTGGGAGTCCCTTCTGTCATCCATGAATTCATGCCCCCACAGTAGCAAAAGCAGAAGTATAGCCCACGCCCCCTTTCCACTAGGCCATGCCCCCAAATTTTCAGGCACGGCTATGGCGCGCTCCTCCGTTCCTCCACGACCATCCTGAAGGTTGGAAGGTATGGGCAAGGGTAAGAAATATGAAATAGGTTCTCAATGCTATAGTGACTCAAAAGGAGATATTGCCATAGCGGGGAAGAATAGGAGCTACTAGGCCGGAACAGTTATAATACTGGGGTATTGCAGGGTGGTTGAAGCAGGAAGCGGCAGAAGAGGAGTTTGCATGGTGGGAGAGGTCTTGTTGCATCTAGGATGGGAAATGATTGAAGAGAGTAGCGCCAGTCCTGGGAGACAGACTAGGGGGCATATGAAATAGCAGCCGCATTTCTGCATACGCCGGGTGTGTGCGGCCGCGGCAAACAGACTGTTTGCTGGGTGCACACATCCAAGATATGGGGTGGCTAAGATACTGGTGACTAGATTGAGCAGCGTAATCAGGGATATAGTACATACCGACCAAACAGGATTTATGAAGGGGAATTCTACAGCTATTAATATACGCAGAGTCTTTAACTTTATGCAAACAGCGGATATAGTGGGTAATAACTATGCGATCTCGTCTTTTGACGCAAACAAGGCCTTTGATTCCGTGGAATCGGTCTATTTGAGATGTGCTATGTGTGCCTTGGGTTTTGGCCCCGGGTTCATAAGATGGGTGTTCCTCTTGTATTAGAATCCAAGGGCCAGAATCCTGGCCAATGGATATATTACTGAATCTTTTCAACTGAATCGAGGCACCAGACAGGGGTGCCCACTCTCCCCTCTCCTCTACGCAACAGCTATTGAACCAGCTGCTTGTAAACTAAGAGCGACCATGGGAGAGGGGAGAGGGGAACTGGGGCACAAGACCCATATGGTATCTCTTTATGCAGATGATCTCCTTGTGGGTTTCAAAGAGTACGAGAAGGATTTGCCATCAGCTGTAGATTGTATTAAGGAGTTTGGGCGATACTAGGGACTAGTGGTAAACCGTAATAAATCACATTTACTTATAGCCCGGAGAGAGGGAGCTGTGAATATGATAACTACGTTGGTCTATCCATGGTACATAGGTTTAAATACCTGGGGGTTATTATTTCCAAGGAGCCCAGTGACTTTGTAGTAGATAACATCGACCCTTTAATAGTATTGCTAAAAGTTAAAATGTAAGAATTGGGCTAAACTCCCCTTGACTATGCTTGGAAGGGTTAACTTGGTAAAAATGTCAATATTGCCGAAATTCCTGTATGTACTTTAACATGCCCCGGTTTTTGTTACCAATGAGGTATTCAGTAGAACAAATAGTGTCATCTCCTCATTTATTTGGAAAAATAAAAACCCTTGAGTCAAACTGGACATATATACTAGAGAGCGGAAAAAAGGAGGGATGGCACTGCCCAATTTTAAAAAGTACTACTATGCAGCACAAATTGCCCATTTGCGGGCATGGATCAGGGTGGATGAGGCCTCGGTAGAGCTGATGGAATTTAAAAGAGGGCGGCCCCGGGACATACTCCAATCCAGGCAATATTGATGGTAGAAAATGGTAGAAGGACCCCCCTATGTTAAAACAGGCTAGGAAAATTTGGAGGTGGATGAATAAGGAAACGGAGATTGATCCCGAAACCCGTATATTTTCGTTAGATCCACGGAAACAACTTAGTGTACATCAAGGTCAAAAAATTTGGAAGCAGTATAATATAAGCTCCATTGGACAAATATATGAGGGCAACCTTATTAAATCCTTCGCTCAATTACAGGAGGAATATCAGCTTCCGCACAGTATGTTCTATAGATTTTTACAAATGAGAAGTGCTCTTAATCAATATAATAGAGATAATATCCAACAGATTTCTGAATCCCCGGTTAAAAAATTTCTAAGTAAATTGGGCACAGGGAAGGTGATATCTAAATGCTATAGTTTTATTACCGAAAGGACTCAGGGCGAGGAATTGGATGGGCTGTTGTTAAAGTGGTCTAACGACAGCCCGGACTTAAACCTGGGAAATTGAAGAGGGCATTGGCAGCTCAAAGTATGGCCACAAACTTGAGTAGGATTCAACAGGTTCAATTCAATGTTATCCATCGGATATACCTGTCCCCTGAAAGATTATGTAAAATTCTCCACGAACAACAGTGGTCAATGTCCCAAATGTAAAGAGGGGAGTAGTGGTCAACCATGTAATTTTTGACACCTTTTATGGAATTGTAAACAAGTTAAGGAATTATGGGATGGAGTTGGGGAGGTCCTTAAAAATCTGGGAAGCCCTGTCCAATGTCTATACCCTCTAGGCTTTATACTAGGGATATGGCCAGAAAATCAGATGTCATCAGCCCAGAGACACTAAGGGGAGTATTCAATGTCAGGGTCACGGCAGTCGAGCTTGCTCGACTGCCGTGACCCAGTCCCATTCTAGGTCAGCTCGACCGAGAACACGCAGGCGGGATTCAATGTCCCGCCTGTCGGGGAGCGAAAAGGGGGCGTGGCCGCGAGTTGCGGCCGGGAAGAGGCGAGCTGCAGCCGGCAGCTTGTCACTTCCCGGCTGTTCTCGGCAGAACGAGCCCGACAGCTAGTGATGTCGGGCTCGTTCTGCCGAGATACCCTGCTCAATGCTGTTGGGGAAGACAGCATTGAATAGGGCCCGGCGGGCATCTCCCCGATGGGAGGTGCTCGCCGGAGATTGAATATCCCCCTTAGCGACTAACCTATGTGCGATAGCCAAACTTATAATTGCCCGTTTGTGGATGGCACATAAAGGGCCTGTTCTTAAAGAGTGGATAAATGTTGTTAATTGCACCATGGAGCATGAAAAGCACTTGTACATTTTTAGAAGGCAAGGAATTCAATTTTATGATATTTGGGGGAATGGTATTATTCTCAATATCATAACACAGAGTAAGTTTATAAGCACCAATAGTAAATGATAGGTATGGGGGAGGGTCAACTTTAAGGAAATAAAGGAAATACTCCAGGTGGCTTGGGGGATAGGTACCAGCCCCAACACTATAATATATACTAAATAGTAATGCACTAATGAGTTAAACAAAGATAAATATATTGAAAGGAATAGATGTTTGGGTTTGGAAATGTCGATAGGCGCACAAGAGAGTATAGAAAATATAACACGATAGACAGACCACACAGGACTCACTAGATGGTAAAATGTGTATATGTATATCACTAAATAAAGTAAGTCAAAGTAGGTAAAGGCAATTAGGCCACTGGACGATGGGTAAAGTTATTCTGTCTAACACAGATGATTGAGGGGGGGGGGGGGGGGGGGAAATAGATGAATATCCTATAGAAGTTAAAAAAAGGGCAAGGTGCATGTTAACTGTGCTACACGAGAAACTGAAGAATGATCAAGGAGAATTATATCTGGATGCTTTTAATGTGTCTAAGTTTTTGTCATTGTTAATTGTAACTGTATATGTTGTCTTTTGTCTATTGGTATATGTTATAAAAACCAATAAAGAAGAAAAAAAAAAAAAAAAAAGATATGGGGCGGCGGTGGATAGTCATGCCCTTGAGACCGGCCAGTGTTTTATGGGCGGTCCCATGAAAACACTGGCCGTTCCCATGGAAATCGCCCGGTGATGTGGGCAGGCAGCTGACATCACCGGCTGTCAGCTGCCTGCCCACTTCCTTCCGAATTTCCACACAGATCCACATCATTCAATGGTCGGTGACCATCGAATGATGTGGGTGTTCCCCCCACAGCCTGTGAATGGATGTTTAGGTTAAAAATCCAGGGGGGCGGCAACCAGAATGACCCCCTAAATCTGTATTTTGTATTCTCCCCACATCGATACAATCCGGCCAAGTCCTTGTTTGCATGTTGTTAAAACACATCGCACAATATAATACAGCAGTATCAGATCACGTCATCTGTGTCAAACCTGTTTCTCCGGATTTTTGCAATAGTAACACATGCATACATTACGTTTCTGGTCACTTAAGGACTAAACTGACATTTTTGGACATTTGCCACAATCCCCTTGTGCATCAAGTTCTAGAAAGGTAATTCCTTCTAATTATGGTATTATCCAGTGCTATTTTTCAGCAGGAACCAGCAGGAACTCAGTTCCTGAATCTCTAATTAAATACGACATCATCAGGAACTGGGTTCCTGAGCCTGTTCTGGGCCAAAATGTACTTTCCATAAGATAAGTTTTATTTTAAAGTCACCCGTGATTGCCTTTGTTTCTAAATACAATATATACATCTTTCTCTCTTTATTTTTATTTAATTGATCCACCCCTAGAGATGGGGTGGAGAGAGATCTTAAGTCCTTGGAGAGGATCCTACCTCTCCAAGGCCCCCCCCCCCCCCATGCACAACTAAAATGGGGCAATGCCTCATGGAAAGGGGCATAGCCTTGCTGGAAGTTCCGCACCCCCTTGCTAACATCCTGTGGCATATGGCCTCACTGCAGACTGTCCGCACTGCCGCCTATTTCTTAGTGACTGTGAGCCGGTCGCTGCAGTTTGCTATTATCCCCGGAAGTGTGACAACCAGGTGTGTAAAATCGTAACCAGACATTTTGCTGCCCTTTGCCAAAAAGAGAATGGGTGCTTCCTACAGTGTGTGCAAAAGAGGGACAGTGTGTGCCGAAGGTGCACGCCAAAAACATAGGGGGTGTGATTTCATGGGGCGGTCACAGAATACCACCACATTACACAGCATGTAGGGTCAGTTATTCATATTACACCACACAGTAGTGTGCTTTATTCATTTTACACGACACAGTAGTATCCTTTCGGACTGGGGTATGAAGGGTCTACCAAGGGAATGATGTGGTTGGGACGGATGCTAAGGGGTGTGGCCAGTCTCCAGAGAGGGTGTAGCCTGTCAAAAAGAGGCTTGGCTAGCTAGAAGATAGTGAATGTATGGGCCTTTTAATAAATATAGATAGTTAAAAAAATATATAAGTGCTGGGACCAGATCCATACAGAAATAGCTTTGCCATCAAGCAGTTGGTCCCACCATGTTACCCCTTTGCCCTTGTGGGACAGCTCAACCCAGTACCCTTTAAATAAATTATGCCACACAACAATATCCATTATACATGTTACACCACAGTAGAGCCCTTTATACACGCTATGACCCAATAGAGCCCCTTATACCCATTATGCAGAGAAGAGCCCCTTATATTTCATTCCTCAATTCTCCTTTTCTAGCATCTAGTATGAATAAAAATAAGCTTTTATTATGCATTTTAAAAGGGCAGAGCAATCACAATCTTCATGTGAGAATCAGGAAGTAATGCGACACCCTCACCCCAATCCGCATTGTGATAACGGATTACATTGCATATTAATATCAATAATCACATGCAGAATGCCCTCTACAGCCTAATCGAGCATGTGCTGCTTTCGCATGGTTTTCTAGGTCAGGGGGCAGGAAAGCTGTACAGGATCAAGCAGATTTCAGTGAGCCCTGTAACCAAGCTATCTCAGGATGGCATTATTATTACAGGGCTCACTGCTGTGTTTTTTCACTATTTTTTTTTAAATTAATATGGCCAGATCACATTTACTGTTATTAGCACTTAAAATGCGATTTAAAGGGTTGGTAGAAGTTTATTTAAAAAAAAAACACAAAAAAAAACACTCCAAAGCCCTTTTACACCTTTAAGGTAAACTAAAATAATGTAAATAAATCAGCCTGTGGGTACTGAATAAAAGAAGAAGAGGAAGGAATTTTTCCAAGAACATATTTCTGTAAAGAAAACTCTCACATGGAAAGTTGGGACAACTGGCACTATGGTTATTTATAGCAAAACAAAACCAGCATGAATTAGGTCATTTTATTATTTATATTATGCGGAACACTGATTTTCAATGGGCTCCATCAATGCATAAACGGAGTACTGTATGTATTACAGCTATACACACATTATCTTTAAGACCCTGACCATCGAAAAAAATAAAAGCATGTAATCATTTCCATATGGTTCTACTAGGATATACTAAGCCTTGGAGGGGATACGGTCATTCAATCAGCATGCATTGGGTCGAGATGGCTAATGTCAACGGGTTAAAAGGTTGACAAGCATTATGTCGACAGTCAAAGGTCAACATGAGTTTTTCAGCTGACATGTGCCGTGGTATTTCGTGCCCTACCGTCCACTATGGCATGTTTTGTATGATTCCTACAGATGTAGCATGCTACATCTTTGCCCGGCGCCCGCCAGATTCCTTTCACTGGCGAGCGCCGGCGATAGGGACTGGGACGCGCAGGCACGTCCCAGTATCATGGCAGCTGGGCTGCGTCTCTTTGCCCGTCTCCGCTTCAGGGAGATGCTGCCCAGTTCGGGGGGGGGGGGGGTCAGGGCGGCGACGGTGGCGTGGACCCCCAGCAGGCTCCCTTGCCACGGGCGCGCAAGCGTCTCTTGCGCGCACCCTCCAGCAGTGGCCGACTGCTGGCAAGGGCAGCGGCTCCATCTGTATACGATATTTTTATATCATATAATGCATGTTGCTTTCTTTTATTAATAAAAACCATTTAGAAAATAAGGTACTTGTTTCCTATCTGGGCGCCCGTCGCGGGCATCGCGGGTACATTTATGTATGGCCGCGACGCGACCGACGCGATGCCCGCGATTCCCCATTGAAACCAATGTTAAACTTGGAAATCGTGTCGGTCGCGTCGCGGCCGGCCATAAATGTACCCGCGATGCCCGCGACGCGATGCTCACGATTTCCCATAGGAATTAATGTTAAAAGCCGCGATGGACCCGATTTTACTGTTAAATGCCTCAATCCACCCGATTTGGTCATAGGAATCAATGTTAAATGGGCCACAGAGCCCATTAACCCTTAAATGTCCCCCCAAATTTTTGACGCCACCCCACGATCGACGCCAACCCGAAGCGTGGCGAGCGGCGGCGGTACGCGTCCTCCGACCTTTTCATGCCCTACTATCCACTAGGGCGTGGTGTGAGAATATAATAGTGTGGCGAGCGCAGCGAGCCACCGAGCCCGAAGCGTGGCGAGCGCAGCGAGCCCCGCGAGGGGACGCGGATACCTTCACAATTATGCGCGTCCCCTCGCGGCCTTCACAGTGAAGGTATCCGCGTCCGCTCGCCATGCTTCGGGCTCGGTGGCTCGCTGCGCTCGCCACACTATTATATTCTCACACCACGCCCTAGTGGATAGTAGGGCATGAAAAGGTCGGAGGACGCGTACCGCTGCGCTCGCCACGCTTCGGGTTGGCGTGGATCGTGGGGTGGCGTCAAAAATTGGGGGGGACATTTAAGGGTTAATTGGGCCTAATTCAGGGTTAATATGGCCAAATCGGGTCAATTGAGCCATTTAACAGTGAAATCGCGGTCAATCAGCCTTTTTAACATTGTTCCCTATGGGAAAATCGCGGTGATCGCGGTCATCGCGGTCATCGCGACCATCCAATTTTACCCGCGATGACCGCGATGACCGCGATTTTTACCCCCGATGACCGCGATTTTGATCGTGGGCGCCCAGATAGGAAACAAGTACCGAAAATAATGTAAAGGGTAAACATTACACTTCATTATGATGAATACAAATGTTTGCTTGGAAATTTATACGGTACTTCCTCATCCTTGCGGCCACCGCTTACGCTACGGAACTTACGTAGCATAAGGCGAGGGTTATTTTTGGAGTCCACACCATCGTCTATTACCTTTATTAAAGTTGTGGCAAGCGAAGCAGCGCTAACCCAGGGGACAATCAAGATTTTCGTAGCGGCTAACTTAACTGGCGTAAGCGGTTGCCGCAAAGGAAGTACCATTTTTACACCTACTGTATTTTGCCAGATTCACTTGGCACTCAAAGGGTTAAGAAGGAAAAGCCCATGAGGAACGAGGGCCCTGCTCATGAGAGCTTACAATCTAAAGAGGGATGGACTTTTAAAAAGGTGCGTACACACGTGCAATTTTTTTAAACAAGGTCACTCACTTTGGCCCTTCTGAGCGATTTTGTTTAAAATGTCACCCAGTGTGTATGCTACGAAGATGTGACCTCCAGCGGGTCATTTACAACACCCCCTGGGCATGCAGCTCAATTTGACTTATCCTCAATGACTGCATGCCCAGCGGGGGCCCCCAGTGATATCACTGATCATTATCGTTAATGATATAGGCGATATAGGCTAAAATCGCCCAGTCTGTGCGCACCGTCACAGCTCATATAAAATGCTACTTTAACAAAACATGTACAAAAAAAAATAGGTCATTAAGATCTTATTACATTCTGCTTTACTACATACACAAACAAACCACAATAGTGCGCACGCGCGCGCACACACACACACACACATCACAGGATTGCTGCAGAGGTTTTATTTAGCAGTTTGAAAACCATTCACTTTTGCAGTGGCAAATATGAAAACATAGCTTTGACGTTGCAGCTGAAAAGATATCGCTCCAAGATTTACCAATCACAAGATACTAAGGCGACTCGACCTAGATCAAAATGAATGGGTTGCCATTTTCAGTTTATATCAAACGTCTCAACCTGTAGTCAGAGGGAATTAAGTCACCTGCACATTACTAAATGATGTTTCTAATGCACTTTTCACAAGTAGCAAAAAAAAAATACAAAAACAAAAAACTATTTAAAAACAGTAAAACATAAAAAATTTGAAAAAATCCAAAACAAACAACGGTCACAAAGCACAGAATAGTTGTACAGGAAATACTTTGTTGACTTACTTTGTTAAACACTTAAAATGCCCATGCAAGACAACTTGTAACTTCCTTTTTCATGTGTTATTGTTATCCAAGGTGCGGTTTACGCAGAAGACATTCACTCTGAACCATAAAACCAATTATAAACCACAATCCCTGTGCGAGTCAGCACAGATTTCTCCATACAGCCAGCTAGCACACTGGTAATGGTGAAGATCTGAAGCACACACTTGTAAAGTACAACATTGAGGAGTGAAACAAACTTATTTACTTAACAAGGGGGCTGAGATAATAACACTGAGGCCACACCTAGCTGCCTGTCTTCTAGCTAAGCTCTGTGAATGGAGCAGCCTTTGTGTGTGTAGCCAGTGTGGGCAGTGTGTGTTATTTGACCTAAAGAATTCCTCACAGTGTGCATAATGTTATACATTGTGTGTACTGAGAATCTTCAGGGACTTGTACACGAGTGGAACTAATTGTTGCTGTGTACTTGTATGCAAGGAAATACAAATTCTGCAACACAACGTACATTGTTGTTGGCCTGATACGCTCAGTAGTTTTTGCACAAGTGAAACAAACTTGCAAAGTGTCACATATTTGCATACATTTGATAGTTGGAAAACTATTTTTGTAACCACACCCAAATCTAACCCAGTCACTCCCTTTGATTAATAAGAAACTCCCTTTCATCTCCCTGCACTTCTGTCTGACTTAAATTTAGCTGTGCCATAATCTATGTATTAATTCTAGCAGAAAGACGACTTTGACATATTTCGACGATGCTGTTGCCTGAGCAAGGCACATTATATCCCAAATTAAAGGTCTCGGTTCGTAGATTTGCAGAAAAGTTGTAATTGGTTGCTTGGTTTCAGGGTTATGTCTCCAAACGTCTGCCTGCCAATGACAATGCCTCACCAATGTGCTCTGGATAAAGTGACAGTTGGTGAACTTTCCCTGTGCACTTGCTGGGTGATCTGGAACATGTGACCTGCTGGGTGGTCTGGAAACTGTGACAGTTATTTGCAGCCACCCACTAAACTAGCCCAGGTAAATATTGGTCACCCCAACACATCTTAAATAAATATATGTATGTATGTATACACAGAAATTATGCAGATTCTGATGAGTTATAATTTTTAAGGCCCCAATACACTAGGGGAATTTGGTCCGATTCTGATGGGAGGTCAGATGGGCTTCCCGTTCATTTGTATGTTTTTTTTTTATGCAGTGGCTCCCGGCTTTCCCGCTGCCTATTTGCATCTCCTTTGCCCTTCTCCTGGCGTGACCCCGTTGCCTCTCTTGCAGCTCCTGGCTCTTGCCGCACCCCCCGTTCCCTCCACCTGCAGCTCTCCGGGATTTTACAGGTGATAAATCGCAGCTGGGGATATAAGGTGTGACTTGTCGGCCTAATGTATGGGGGCCTTTAGTTCAGTAAGGTATCATGTGCTAGTACAGGGGTGGCCAACCCGCGGCTCTCGAGCCGCATGCGGCTCGCCCCCTGCTGAAGTGCGGCTCTCCTGCTGCCCGCCGTCCGTCCCCCCCATCCCCAACTTCCCTTACTTCCCTTGTCCTGAGGGGAGGAAAGCGCGCATCGCGCATCTCTCCTACACCTCACTGTGCATCCTTGTGACTGCGCCGTCCGCCAATCAGAGCTCGCGGGCCAGCATCCAATCAAGAGCCGGCCCGCAAGCTTTGATTGACGGATGGCCCAGTCACAGGGAAGTGAGGGGGGAAGGAGACGCGCGGTGTGCTGTGCTGTGCTCTCCTCCCCTCGTGGACAAGGCTGCAGGGGGACGCAAGTCTGTCCTCTCCCCGGCCGGCAGCAGCAGTAGCAACAAAGGTGAGTGCTGCTGCTGGTAAATTAGCACTGTGGGGGCAATGCAGACGGTGGCACTGTGGGGGCATAGCATCTTTTTGGCACTGTGGGGGCAATGCAGATGGTGGCACTGTGGGGGCAATGCAGATGGTGGCACTGTGGGGGCAATACAGATGGTGGCACTTGGGGGCATAGCATCTTTTTGGCACTGTGGGGGCAATGCAGATGGTGGCACTGTGGGGGCAATGCAGATGGTGGCACTGTGGGGGCAATGCAGATGGTGGCACTGTGGGGGCATAGCAGCTTTCTGGCACCGTGGGAGCATACTCGGCACCATGGGAGCATATGTGTATCTGGCACTATTGGAGGCATATGTGTATTACACCCACCGCAGGGGTCCAAATAGACCACGCCCCTTTTTTCAGCGCATGTTGTTGGCTCTTTAGCTTGACTAAAGATATTTTTCGGCTCTTTACCTCTGACCGGTTGGCCACCCCTGTGCTAGTAGAACATACAGGGTGTGACACTTGCAAAAATAATGTTTAGAATAAAGCATGGGACACCTGTTGTCCTGCTAGGAGCGGAAGTCAGCCACAGAATCATTATTGATGGCTTTCAAGTACTGATTAAAACTTGCAGGGGAGGAGAGGTGCCCCCTTGGGAGCAGGAGCCCGGTGGCAGATGACTCCATTGCCTACCAGTGTTACACATCTGAACATCGATACTACGGGTAACAACTCCTAAGGAGTCTAAACCCGTCACATAAGCGTGTGTCCCTTTAACATGTATGATTTACACAGGTTTTGTGGCTGATTCAAACCCACGAAATGCAAGCTCGAATGTAGCCAGTCACCACCTGTATAAATCATAGCTGTCCTGGATTAAAGGGATTTAATGGCAAGCCCATTTAAATGACAACTCTTGGGTAACTGACATAATAGAATTATGCAGGTTCCGGGGCAGGAGAGGAGGAATCAGCAGTTGCTACAACTATCCTGTAGCCAGTGCTATTTTTCAGCAGCCTCCAGCAGGAACTGAGGCCCTTATTCTAGTTCACTCTTTCTGACAAAATCCTTCTTAGATGGACAAAACCATGTGCACTGCAGGGGGGCAGATTTAAAATGTGCAGAGAGAATTAGATTTGGGTGAGTTATTTTGTTTCTGTGCAGGGTAAATACTGGCTACTTTATTTTTACACTGCAATATAGATCTCACTTTGAAGTAAAACCCAACCCAAATCTAATTCTCTCTGCACAAGTAACATCTGCCCCACCTGCAGTGCACATGGTTTTGTCCATCTAAGAAGGATTTTGTCAGAAAGAGTGAACTAGAATAAGGGCCTCAGTTCCTGCTGGAGCCTGCTGAAAAATAGCCCTGCCTGTAGCCTACATACATATCACAATATTCCCTGTGGGTAAGCCAGTCGTGTAGTCTACGCAGCAAAGGAGCCTAGGTCGACACCGATGAATGGTTGACATTGATAGAAGGTCAACACACGCAAAATGTCGACATTGACATGGTCGACACTGAATAGTTTATAGTTCAATAGTTTCATGTTTTTATTTGCTTAGACCGACTTGGTTCATACTTTAGCATCCAAGTGGGAGTTGGAGGGCAGCGAGCCATGCGAGGGGACGTGGTACACTTATACGGTGTCTATGTCGAAATATGTTGACACAAACACACAAAAAAAGTGAAAAGTTGTGTCAGCTTTTTCATTGTCGACCATGCCAGTCTATCTTTTGCTTGTGATCACCCTCTGTCAATGTCGATCTAGGGTACACTGACCATTTATAGGTGTCGACCTAGTCACTGTTGATCATTAGTGGTTGACATAGTGACTGTCAACCTAGACAATCCTCCTGTCCATGTTAGGGATAATAACCATCCCAGAATTGATGTGGATCCCTACTGCCAGGGCCGGCGCCACCACTAGGCAGCTCTAGGCATTTGCCTAGGGCGCCGGCCCCTGGAGGGCACCAGTTTGCAGCAGGGAGCAGAGAGTGGCGGCCGACACCCCCCCCCGGGAAATGATGCGGCGGCCGCATCACCCTACGCCTCCTGCAATCTCCCACCCCGGAACGCCAGCACCCCCCCCTGTACAGCGGCAGGGGTGCGGGTGAGCACCGGAGCGCCCCCCCGCCCCGAACGCCGCGGTGGCCAGCCACCACAATCACCGGCACCCCCTCCCCCTGGGAGATGGGTAGGGTGAGGGGGGGGCTACGGGGGAGCAGCAGGGAGCAGGCGTAGGCTGGCTCCGAAGGAACAGGGCGCGCAAGCATCTTGTGTGTGCGCCCCCTTCTGTAATAGAGTGCACAGCAGAGATTGGTGATTCTATCGCCAGGAGCAGGTCCATTGAGAGCTGCTCCATCTTGAGGAATTTACAGACACAATGATTTTGAACCCCTCTCTCTCCCCCAAACCAGTGTCACTTAGCCAGGTGGCGTTGAGTATCTGACGGTGATGTGGGAGCTGAAGGCGGTGCGGGAGCCAAGCAGCGGTGGCGGTGCGGCAGTCAGAGTGGCGGCGTGGTGAGTGCCAGTACGCCATAGCACCACATACTGGCTCACTTCAAATACTGAGTAAGGATGTGTGAACTAACAACGCAATTTCTCCCAGTAAAACACATTTTAATTGAACGCAGATATCTACAGTAACTGAATAGCAAAAAAAGTGTCCCCCAACGGTTTTATGCAAGTTCAAAAAGTCACACGGCGTAGACCTCGGCTCATTATATCCGCACCTTTGTATTGAAAAGTGACACAAATCCACTTCCTATTGAACTACAGTATACCTAGATATTAGATGATTTGCAAGTGAGCTCTGTGATGTACTAAGCTGAACCCATTATATTTGCAGATGAGCCCTGACTTGCCCCCTGGAAAGTTAAGGCTGTAATAATACACTGTGGTGAATTATATATGAATATTCCAATCAATGACCTAAAGTTTCGTTATCTCGCAAAAAAAAAAAAAAAAAAATGAAAAAAGTTTGTTAAATTCAAGCAAGCATACTAAAAAATTCAACATGATAATTTGGCACTTCAGCTTCAGGCACTGTGCTATTAGACATTATCGCTGATTTTGATGATTCCTTCTTGAGAATCCTTCTTGATTCTCTCCTGAGGTGTCAATTAGAGAGAGCTATTACACAAACCTCCTGAGGATCATATCCTACCATTATTAAAAGAGCAAAGTCCTGCGGTACGCGGCAGAAAAGTGGTGTCGAGTCATTTTGTTTTTTGCCTTCTTGTAAACTGTTGGCATATTAGTTATCCTCTGCATGCCTGTAACCGTGCGTCGATATTTACGGTGGCGGGGAACCGGTGGGGTGCATACGCACTTGCTGATGATGTAGCATACCTCCCAACTGTCCCGCTTACCGCGGGAACGTCCCGATATTCGGGGACGTTCCTGCGTCCCGCCCGGGGCCGCCATTGTCCCGCGGTGGGGGGGACAGTTGGGAGCTCCCCCAGCCTGCCAAGAATAGACGCTGTGCCGACGAGCGGTGAAAACGGGGCCACGCCCCCTTTCTCGAGGCCGCACCCCCCTTCAAAAGTTGGGAGGTATGATGTAGCAGGGGGGGGGGTGCCATTGTTAATGAGGACCACCATCGTCTGAACAAGCAGGAAGAGGGACGGGGTCGATAACAATGCAGGTATTCAGTGTACACACTAGGCGATGTATTAAAATACATCGTTCAGAAGGGCCCTTCTGAGCGATATCTTTTACTATTTCACAGAGGGTGGAGAGACACACCGTATCATCCAATGAGCTCTGACATTTTTCAAACACAGGGCCAGATGCACTAAGCTTCAAAAGCGATAAAACGGAGAGTGAAAAAACAGCCAGCCAATCAGCTCCTACCTGACATTTTACAAACACAGTCTGTGACATGGCAGGAAGTGCATCTGGCACACAGCCTATAACATGGCTAGGAGCTGATTGGCTGATACTTTATCTCTCTCTCTTTATCTCTCTCCATATTTTGCTAGCTCTCCTCAGCATGTGCTGAAAATGGCACAGGATATATATTTTATAAACATTGGTGCAGATAGATCTTGTTTGCTTCTGGGCGTGTCAAAGATTTGTGCAAAATGGGGGTGGTCAACCATAATAGAGGCATGTCCGCATGATAAGCCTCCATTTCTTTGTAGCCCTGGGGGAATGCCCAGCACTAGGGCAGCTGCTGGGCTGCCGCCAGTCATGCACAGCTAGGGTTCCATCTTACCACAGCCAATGATGCTGGTGATAAGGTAGTAAGGAGTATGGTGTACCGGCTACTAATTTATTGATTGTGCACTGTACTGGCCCATACCCCCTTACTTGCATCACATTTTATAAGTATACATTATATAGGTATTCCCATTGCACCTCCCCCTTTCCAACAATATGGAGATAAGAACAGTCCAAATGTTGGAGAGTGTTATTTTCAGGGCCAGATTTACCGGTTGGCCAGATTTCTCCATGCTGCTTAGAACCTCATAATACTGAACAGTGCAAGGTATCCCAGCATCCTAGGCAACACTTCAGCCTACAGTCTCCAGCAGGGATGGAGGAGCCCGGTGAAGCCACAGGACTTGGACGTGTGAAAGGCACCATGGGAAAAAGTGGGGGGTGTGAGGGGAGGAGGGACACAGAACCTGGAGACATGAGGGGGTTGAACAGAACCTGGGCAGATGAGGGGGGAGGGACCCAGGACATGGAGGGAAGGAGAGACACAGGACATATGTACATATGGGGGGACATGGTGGGAGGGACACAGGACCTGGGGGTGACACAAGACCTGGACATATGAGGGGAAAGGGGTGATACTGTACCTGGGGACATGAGTGGGAGGGGTTGACACAGGACATGGGCATGAGGGGGGGGGCAGGGGGAGGAGAGACACAGGATCTGAACATGGGCTCCTATGATGGGCACCGGCAAATCAGCCTGACTGTGACATTGAACTGAATGACATTATTTTGTATATAATATGAACTACTGACCTGTAATGTGGCACAGTAAGAAGTAGGGCACTACAGTGCTGCAGAGTATTCATTGAAGCTCTTGAATGTGGTATAATATGAACTGAGGACACTGTATGGCATAAGGTGAACTGGGGGTTATCCTGGCTGACTAGCAAGGCTGCGAATTCCACGATCCCCCGCAGATATGCGAATGGATGTTTTGCATAAAAACTATTAGCATCCTTTGGTGCGGGGACAAAATCACTGGATGATCGGCGACCATCGAATGATTTCGCAAGCGCTCGCAGATCTGAGACCTCTGTGGTGTCTCAGATCTGAGGACACCCTATGCGGGAAGCGGGCGGGCAGCTGCCATCCGCTGACATCAGCTGCATGCCCCCCGCACCCGCGTCATTGGGGAATTACCATGAGAACACCCAGCATTTTCATGGGAACGCCCATGAAACACTGGGCATTCCCATGAGGGGTTCCTCCGGCCCACCAACCAATGCCCCTGCCCCATTGCCCCCAATGCCCCTGCCCGGCGAATAATCTATTCACCATGGACGCTCGCACACAGCAGCTGCACATGCACATAAATAACTATGCAAATACATAGTCACAAAAAATTGCTCCACTGCGAGTACATGCAGGAGAGCATGTAAACTAGAACAGGGTCCAAAGTGTACTGGTAACACGTCATAATATAAACAAGTGCGCTACAATAGTTCATAAAAAAAACAAGGCACTACTGTGGTTCATAATATTTACTATGACAATACTGTGGTTTATAACATTTACTTGGACACTACTGTGATGCATAACATTTACTAGGGCACTACTGTGGTTTATAACATTTACTAGGACACCTCTGTGGTGCATAACATTTACTAGGGCATTTACTGTGGTGCATAACATTTACTAGGGCACTACTGTGGTTCATAACATTTACTAGGGCACTACTGTGGTGCATAACATTTACTAGGACACTACTGTGGTTTATAACATTTACTAGGACACCTCTGTGGTGCATAACATTTACTAGGGCATTTACTGTGGTGCATAACATTTACTTGGGCACTACTGTGGTTCATAACATTTACTAGGGCACTACTGTGGTTCATAACATTTACTAGGTCAGTTCTGTGGTTCATAAAATTTACTAGGACACTTCTATGGTTCATAACATTATGTAGGGCACTACTGTTATTCATAACATGTACTAGGACACTACTGTGGTTCATAACATTTACTAGGACACTACTGTGGTTCATAACATTTACTAGGACACTACTGTGGTTCATAACATTTACTAGGACACTACTGTGGTTCATAACATTTACTAGGACACTACTGTGGCTCAATACATTTACTCGGACACTAATGTGGTTCATAAAACTCTGTCTCCCCACTTTATATCTCAACAAACTTTCCTGCATCCCTCCCTTTATCTCTGTTTCTCTCTCTCTAAAGGCTCCTCTACCTGGCGGACGGGGAGAGGAGACCGCCATGCAAGGTCCTGTGCTCATTGAGCATGGTCTGGTGGGTGGGGAGCGGAGTCAGGGGTGTCGCGGGTGGGCAGAGGGGTCCGATGTGTAACAGGCGGCTGGGAATTTAAAAAATTCTATTCCAAAGACTGAGCAGTCGCTGATTGGCTGATAGAGTGCTCTCAGCCAATCAATGGCTGCCTAGTCTTTGGAATAGGATTTTTCAATCCTACCGTCCGTTCAATTCTACGGGAGAGGGCAGCCACTTCTTTGAGGCGGGGGGGTGGGGCCACTGACGGGGTGGTGGAAAGGGCGGAATGGGGCAGAGCTATGGTGATATGACACAGTGGTACTTGTGTAGTATCACGGCTCCCATCGCATGCCATCGCATGCCATATGTAGTGGCATGCAATGCGATTTTACCGTGTTTTTATGCATTTTTGCTAAAAATCGCATGCGATCGCATGCAATCGCATGAGATCGCATGCGATCTGATGCCATGCAATGTCATTTTTCACAGAAATTATGCACATGAGTTGAAATCATGTAAAATACACCCCAAATGTCATTTTTCACACTGTACCACCCCCACTATCAATGCCAACCCAAAGTGTGGCGAGCGCAGCGATGCGATTTTTCCCTGTACGATGGCCATCATGGGAGCCGTGATACTACACAAGTACCGACACAGTTTGTGGGCGTGGCCAGTGCAAATGCGTCTTCATGTCCATGCCCCCTCCATCGTGCAATGCCGATATTGACGCAAACGGGTCATTTGGTCCCACCGACCCCCGCCAATGGGAGGGGTGCAGACAGGAAGAAATCCGGAAGGCTTGCCCCCCTTTCCAGGGGGCCGGGAGGGGGTCCAGATTTCCGGGACCCTCCCGGCCATTCTGGGAGGGTAGGCAACTCTGCTTTAAGTACAGTAACTCTGAGTAGAAAAAAACAACTTTATAGACAAATTGTAATAACTTAATATCGAAGGGCATCTGTCAAGGTCATAAGCTTCATGGCAGTGTTAATGTATCTCCCCTCCTTTCAGAAACTTCAAGATATTTATTTTATAGCATTTTAAAAAGTTAATTTTGCAATCTGCTCACCAGCTGACACTGTCTTTTCAGCGTAAAAAGATTAAGTAAATATATCCATTCAACCTTATGATTAAAGTCTTCCCATAAACTGCTCAGTACGAACCAGATTCAATTAAATATCCAGTTTCATTAGGCTCTCTGTTATTGGAATATGAAGTCTGCCTTTAAATATAGCATCTGTTGTTCATTCTTGATCGCATTGAAAGAGCTTTGTGTCATATGGTTGGTATTGGTTAAAGCATTGCAGTGGATGGGACTCAGGAAGTCAGGAATATACCATATTGTTATGTATATATCCGACCATAGGTTGCAAAGTGAATTGAAGAGGTTGCGAATTAATCCACTTTAAGACGCGATTAACAATGAAGTATATATTGATCGGCCAAGCAATATGTACTTCCAGATGACTCAATCCATAATAGTTTTAGGGTTATAGAGGAGCATGGAAAGGTTTTTTTGGATGGATATTTATATGTACAGTAGCTAATAATAATAATAATAATAATAATAATAATTTAATTTATAGGTTACATTTTCTTTCCATCGGAACGTTCTGCTGCTCAGTATTTCCCATCAAATAGCAGCTGTTAAAGAACTTACAACATTTTGGCAAATACTTTCGGATGTGGTATGGAGGGTCTACACCAGTGGTGGCCAACCTGTGGCTCTTGAGCCTCATGCGGCTCTCCCCCTTGTAAAGTGCGGCACCTGCTCCCACTGCTGCCCGCCGCCCACCGTCTGTCCCAGTCTCCCCTGCTGCCGGTTCCCTGAATCCCTTCTCCTTCTGAGGGTAGGAGAGAGCGCATTGTGCATCTCTCCTACCCCTTACTGTGCATCCTTGTGACTGGGCCGCCCGCTATCAGAGCTCGTGGGCCAGCAGCCAATCAGGAGCCGGCCAGCGAGCTTCGATTTGTGGGCGGTCCAGTCACAGGGAAGTGAGGGGGAAGGAGACGCGCGGTGTGCTGTGCTCTCCTCCCATCGGTGACATGACAGGAGGACTGCAGGGGGACACCAGACTGTCCTCTCCTCGCCTGGCAGCAGCAGCAACAATGGTGAGTGCTGCTGCTGGGAAATTTGCACTGTGGGGGCATAGCAGTTTGTGGCACTGTGGGGGCATACCAGCTTTTTGGCACTGTGGGGGCATACCCAGCACAGTGTGGTGCATACCTGGCACCGTGGGGGGCATATTTGTATCACACCCAACCAAGGGGTCAAAATAGACCGCCCCTTTTTTTGGCGCATGCGCCTTCGACGCGCGCATGATGTCGGCTCTTTAGCTTGACTACCGATATTTTTCGGCTCTTTACCTCTGACCGGTTGGCCACCCCTGGTCTACACCATGGATAGCCAAACCGGACGTCGAGATCCATGTTTTCCAGGCTACCTGTGGAAGTTAGCAGTGACTACACATGTGCACCAGCTAGTTGGTCTGGGAAAAGTAACAGTTAGTAATGATTGCACCTGTGCACCAGCTAGGTGGAACAGTTGGAACGATTGGTTTGTGAATATGGTTGGCAATGTCTCATACCTATGAGCCATAACAACTACTACTAATACTACTACTGATAATACTTGTTTCCTAGCACGGCGCCATCGATTCTAATTGTATGAAATCGGCTCGATCGCATCGCATGCAACCAAATCGCATGCGATGCGATCGACCAGATTTTTTTACATTGGAACCGATGTTAAATGGTCCCTGAGACCTGAATTTACATTGGCCCCAATGTTAAATGCCCCCTAGACCCCATTTTTCATTGTATGCCCTCCCATTGTTAAAGCCACGCCACGTTCAACGTCAACCCGTAGCGTGGCGAGCGTAACAAGCCCGCGAGGGGGGGGGGGGGGGCGGTACGCGTCCTCCGACCTTTTCATACCCCCACTGTCCACGTCAGCGTGGAGTTGATTTTATATAGTGTGGCAAGCGCAGTGAGCCACCGAGCCCGACACGTGGCGAGCGGACGCACATTACTTCAGACGTATTATGCGTCCCCTAGCGGTGCTCGCTACGCTTGCCACGCTTCGGGCTCGGTGGCTCGCTGCGCTCGCCACACTATATATAAGATGGACTCCACGCCAACATGGATAGTGGGGGTATGAAAAGGTTGGAGGACGCGTACCGCCGCCACTTGCGGGCTCGGTGTGCTCGCCACGCTTTGGGTTGGCGTTCATCGTGGGGTGGCGTTAACAATGGGGGGGGGGCATTTGACATACAAATTACCCATCTGGGTGGCTATACAATCAAAAATCGGGAATGGGGGGCCATTATAATGGCATGCGATGGACTCGATTTTAAACGGCCATTTAACATTACATACAATGCTTACAATGTTATTTAGGGTTGGTCGCATCGCATGCCATTATAAAGGCATGTGATGGACCTGATTTTTACATTGTCGGGAAAGCTCTTAAAAAGCCCGAAATCGGGTCGGTCGGGTCCCATCGCATACCTTAAGTTAAGGTATGCGATGGGACCCGACGGGCGCCCTGCTAGGAAACAAGTACCGCTAATACTACTCCTTCAACATCATCATCATCATTATCCGTCTGGCTGAGGGCTCAGCAACCATCTCCTCCCTGCTGTACCAGTGATCAATGACTGACATATGCAGAAGGTGGGGTTTAGCTCCAATAACAGTGGGGTTGGAGCTTAGGTCCACCCCCCGCTGCTATCCCTTCTAACTTCTCATGATGGTATGCAAATATCCTAAAATATGGCAAAATCCAAAATTCAAACTACTTTTGTTTGCATGTACGGGCATGTACCAGTATCACTACTGGACTTGCTGAGCACTGTGCCTAAACCACAGATTATAGTGTTCTTGACTGGTAGGATTCTTTGCCCATCTGTTGCTTTTCCTTTCCTGAATGCCCATTTCTGCTAGTGTTCTTCTCCACTGGATGGATCTGGATGAAAACTTCCCAAAGTGTTAACGTTGGATCCAAGAAGACATACTAGAGATTTAAGGTCATGCTTGGGACCTCCCGTTGGTGTACACTGGACAGAACCTTGACCAGGGGAGCCTGTTCTGGGATTTCCACTGGATGGATCTGGTCACAAAACGTCACAAAGTGGTAACTTTGGCTTACAAAAGACATACTAGGGATTTAAGGTAATGGTGGGACAACCCGTTGGTGTACACTAGACAGAGTGTTGACCTGGGGAGCCTGTTTTGAGACTTCTACTGGATGGATCTGGATGAAAACATCACAAAGTGGTAACGTTGGATCCAAGAATACATACTAGAGATTTAAGGTCATGGTGGGACCTCCCGTTGGTGTACACTGGACATAATATTGACTAGCACTTCCACTGGATGGATCTGGATGAAAACTTCACAAACTGATAACGTTGACTCACAGAAGACATACTAGAGATTTAAGGTCATTGTGGTGTACACCAGAAAGAACGTTCACCCGGGGAGCCTGTTCTGGGGCTTACAATGGATAGATTTGGATACAAACATTTGGGTCCAAGAAGATATAGTTAACTTTAATGAACTGTGATAACTGAAGAAATAACCATAATTCAATTACCTAAAATAAAGAACAGGTAATAACAGAAAGAGAGGTGGGAAGACAAAAAATATTGTGTACCCACAAAAAGAAAAATGCTAAGAGGAATTCTCTCCATAAATATTTGGCAAATACAGAACACAGATATACAAGGCAAAGACCCTATCTCTGTGGTATAACATACCAATCAGATATCACATGCTTATTTATTGCGTTTTCAAAATAACTACCAGGATTTACCCCAGAGATTCTTGGTTTATAGAATTCCTCTATTTACGGCCTTCACAGAATATTGCTTGAGTAAAATGCATTATCCCTGACCTGCTGGGAGACCTGGCAAGGAAGATGAAGCGATGAAAGGTTGGGTTAAAAATTGCTAAATAATTTAATGAGACAAATCATTTGCTGAGGCTGTGAATAAAACATACAATGTTCTGTTTTCATGCGTGTCACAAACACAACGTGGATTTATATATATGGCCACCAAATAGGTATCATTTACGAACACAGCTTGTATTTACAATTCAGTTCTGAGCCGTAGAATTGTGGATGGTCGATACGTCGACAGGTTCAAATGGTCAACGTGACAAAATACGGTCGCCGCACTTTATGGGGGGGGGGGGGGGGGTTACATTTATTTTTCACTTTTTCATTCTTTAGCATCTTCGTGGTCTACCATTGGGAATGGTGATCTGTATTAATGCAGCACTAGGGGGACTTTTGCTTGTGTCAACCTTTCCCCAATGTCGGCATTGTGCATTGTTTCACTCTGGGAATGTTTGCGAAGGCCAGGATATCTTTATGGGACTTGCTGGGCCCTAGCCAGGTGCCTAATATCCCTTTCACACTGGCAGAGCCGGGTCATACCCGGGAATGTGTTCCTGGATGCTTCCCGGGACTCTACCCAGGAATGTAACCTTTCACACTGCACTCAGACCTGGAATCGACCCGGGACAGCCCCATTCACACTGATCCCGGGAAATCAATGCAAATACATATGCATGTCATTAGAAATGGATTCCAGGGCTCTGAAAGATGATATCAGCATTTGTTAGCCCAAGAAAGCTCCAATCAGCAGCTTTTTTAAAGTCCCGTGTACCCAATCCCGGGTACGGGACCATTTACACTGAACACACCCGAGGTCGATTCTGGAATCGACCCAGGTCAGGACCTGGGTAGAAATCCTGGGATGTTTCACACTGAGCTAAATCCCGGGTTGATGCGCGTTCATGTGCAAAAACCCGGGATATTTTTGCAAGTGTGAAAGGGGTAGAAGTTGCCTTCAGTGGTTGACCCATGCATGTGGACCTTAATAATGTCGACGCAATGACCATGAAACTTGATTCTGTATTTTCAACTTTAAACTTTTATTCAGACTTGGTCATTACGTTCTGTTCCGTCAGACAAGTAATATAAACATGTATTGATGCTTTAAAGAACCTGAAAACAGCTGTTCAATGTGTTTGTTCCCTTGTAGTACACAGTTAAAATACAGCTGCTGTAACCTCTGGGTAATTTGTTTAAAACAAATAAGAAATAATGAGTTTGCCAATTTGCATGTCGTTATCCAGGATCCCTTCCCGCAATGTGCCAGAGCCATAAAATCAACCGGTTTGTAGGACTCAGCAGAATAATGCAGGGATCGGACGCATCCTTTTTACAGGTATTTAAAATAAAGTATTGGTTTATAGTTTGCTAACAAAGCTAATGGGGTTATTCAGAGCTGATCGCAGAGCCGCCTCCCCTCCAGAGTAAAATCATAGTTACCTACCCTCCTGCATTCTGCAGGAGACGCCCTGACATAGCAGCAATCTCCCTCTCTTCCTCTTTAGTCTAGCAATCTCCCTAATATCACCTAGCCTACATTACACTGTTACATCATAGTTGCCTCCCCTCCTGCATTCTGCAGGAGACTCCCTGACATAGCAGCAATCTCCCTCTCTCCCTCATTAGTCTAGCAATCTCCCTCATGTCACCTAGCCCACATTACACTGTTACATCATAGTTACTTCCCTCCTGCATTCTGCAGGAGACTCCCTGACATAGCAGCAATCTCCCTCTCTCCCTCATTAGTCTAGCAATCTCCCTCATGTCACCTAGCCTACATTACACTGTTACATCATAGTTTCCTCCCCTCCTGCATTCTGCAGGGGACTACCTGACATAGCAGCAATCTCCCTCTCTCCCTCATTAGTCTAGCAATCTCCCTCATGTCACCTAGTCCACATTACACTGTTACATCATAGTTACCTCCCCTCCTGCATTCTGCAGGGGACTCCCTGACATAGCAGCAATCTCCCTCTCTTCCTCATTAGTCTAGCAATCTCCCTCATGTCACCTAGCCTACATTACACTGTTACATCATAGTTACCTCCCCTCCTGCATTCTGCAGGGGACTCCCTGACATAGCAGCAATCTCCCTCTCTCCCTCATTAGTCTAGCAATCTCCCTCATGTCACCTAGTCCACATTACACTGTTACATCATAGTTAGCTCCCCTCCTGCATTCTGCAGGAGACTCCCTGACATAGCAGCAATCTCCCTCTCTCCCTCATTAGTCTAGCAATCTCCCTCATGTCACCTAGCCCACATTACACTGTTACATCATAGTTACCTCCCCTCCTGCATTCTGCAGGTGACTCCCTGACATAGCAGCAATCTTCCTCGCTCCCTCATTAGTCTAGTAATCTCCCTCATGTCACCTAGCCCACATTACACTGTTACATCATAGTTACATCCCCTCCTGCTTACTGCAGGAGACTACCTGTGATAGCAGCAATCTTAGTCTCTCCCTCATTAGTCTAGCAATCTCCCTCATGTCACCTAGTCCACATTACACTGTTACATCATAGTTACCTCCCCTCCTGCATTCTGCAGGAGACTCCCTGAAATAGCAGCAATCTCCCTCTCTCCCTCATTAGTCTAGCAATCTCCCTCATGTCACCTAGCCTACATTACACTGTTTCATCATAGTTACCTCCCCTCCTGCATTCTGCAGGAGACTCCCTGACATAGCAGCAATCTCCTCTCCCTCATTAGTCTAGCAATCTCCCCCATGTCACCTAGCCCACATTACACTGTTACATCATAGTTACCTCCCATCCGGCATTCTGCAGGAGACTCCCTGACATAGCAGCAATCTCCCTCGCTCCCTCATTAGTCTAGCAATCTCCCTCATGTCACCTAGCCCATATTAGACTGTTACATTTTTTGGAAAAAAAGGAATGAGAGATAGATACATTTACCTTAAGTCATCAGCTCTTTTTTCTAGCATTGGTGATAAAACACAATGATCCCACCATGAAGGCTGCATGCATTTCTTGTGGCTATTTATACCCCTTTTACACCGCCGAAAAATCCGGGTCAGCGGCGGGTCAGACCCGGATCTTCGGCGGTGTAAATGGGGTATATCCGGATCCATTTACACGGGTCCTCTACCCAGGTCCTGACCTGGGTAGAATCCGCTTAGGACCCGTGTAAACGCCGGTATAAATGCTGTGCTGCGGGTCCAGAGTCTCCGGACATCGGCAGCTCTATATACAGGAAGTCGGCGGCAGCGGGTAGCTAATTTGGCTGCACACTTCACAGGAAGTCAGCCGCGGCGGGGAGACAAAAGCGCGTCGCACACAGTACTCGCTTTCCGGGAGGCAGCGCACATTGACGTTCACCTGTCAGGCACCCAGCCGCCCACGCTTCCAGACTGTGCCCATACTCTGCTCACTGGCATCCTACAGGCGCCCTGCCGGCCACGCTTCAAGGTCTGATTTTGGCTGCTGAATGCTGGACTCCCCCGTGCATTACTGTCTCCTATGCACCCTGCTTGCTGCAGCAGGTGGAGGGGAGGCAGTGGCGTAACTACAGTGGGTGCAGGGGATGCAGCTGCTATGGGGCCCGGGCCTTTGGGGGGCCCGAAGGACCAGCAGGCTATCCCCTGCACCCTTTTGTCCCCCCCCCCCTTTTTTTAATATACCATATGCGGGCAGTGGATGCGCTGTCCCGTGTCCCCCTTTCAGCATTGCAGACCTGGGGCACAGGAGCGCGTCACGTCGCTGAGATGGTAGCAGGATCCCCTGCACACAGCAGATCGGCGCACAGAAAAGCCGAAGCTGCGTGTGTGTCTGTGCTTCTGGCAGGAGACGCTGCACAAGGAAGATCTGGGGCTGCATGTGCCTCTGACAGTCACAGGAAGCGCTGCGTATGGGACGGAGAGCTGGAGGCAGCACACACAGTTGAGCAACGCACGGGAGAGCCCGTGCCTCTAGCTGGGGACTCTGCGCGCATGGGACAGACGGGGCTGGCGCTGTTCAGAAGAAGTGCCGCTGATAGGGGAGCTCCGCTGATGGCTGGTGAGTGGGGAGCATCGGGGAAATATGCATGTCACATCCCTTTCAAGCCCCTCATCTCCATCCTTTCCACATTCCCATGGCCTCGCCTCCCCTCTACTCGCTCACCCCTTCTACCCCCAACATTCACTCCTCAGATTCCTCCCCACCCTGTTCCCACCTCCTCTATCTCCCCTGTTCTTTCCACCACTCCCTCCCTCTCTCTCCTGCTTTCTCTCCCCTACCTCTTCTTTCTCTCTTGTTCTCTTTCCTCCACCCTTTTCTCTCCCCCTGCTCTTATCTTTCTCTCCCCACACCCCCTCTTTCCTTTCTTTCTTACTCCCCTGACCCTCTTTTTCTCTCACTTTCTAACACCCCCTCCATCTCACCTCTATCCTTATCTCTCTCTCTCCACCCTTCCCTTATCTCTCTCTTCCCTTCCTCTTCTTAACACCCTCTCAATTTGTCTCTCCTTCCTCTCCATTATATAATGAGGAGAGACAGGGAGTCTCTCCTCATTTCTCTCCCTTACACCCTCATTCACTACCTGTCTGTCCATGACACCCTCTCTCTCATGACAATGGTGGGGGTGGGGGGCCCTTCCAAAATCTTGCTATGGGGCCCTCAGAGGTTTAGTTACGCCTCTGAGGGGAGGCAAAGGGTAGATGAAAAATGCTGCATGGGGAGGGGAGGCAAAGGGGAATTTTGTATATAGTCTGATGATTTTGCTGCTACTGAAGGGGGAGGTTGGGGGTGGGGGGCAAATGAGAGATTCTACTGCAGGGGTAGGGAGCAAGGGGGGGGATATGCTGCTACAGGGGTAGGGGGGTAAGGGGGATATGCTGCTGCAGGGGGATTGGGGGCAAGGGGGATATGCTGCTGCAGGGGGGTTGGGGGTAAGGGGGATATGCTGCTGCTGCAGGGGGATTGGGATCTCCTCCTTGCACTACTGAGAAGGTGACACAGCATGAGGTGCTGTGTCAAGCTCTCCTTAGATGTATAAAACATCAAAAAGTTGAAAACAGAAAGAAAATCAGGATCACACATATGTGCTCTCTCTGCCATCATTGCTGCAATGCTGAGAGCTGGCCTCACCCCTCCCTTTTGTTAACTTTTGTGACCTCATCTTTATCAGACCTTAAATGGACATTTTTAATGACATCCACAGGGAAAGGCAGGGCTGACCCAGGTCCAGTGTAAACGGTGCAGACCCAGGTCCGACCCAGGTCGAAGTGCTGTGTAAATGCAGTATAAAGCAGGGTCAGACCCTGGAAACTCCAGCGTTCAAAGACCAGGGTCGGACCAGGGTTTTTGGTGTAAAAGGGGTATTATATGGAACAATCCATGACACATATCAGTGACTTTTCTTTACCAAGTATAGTAGCTCTTACTAACTGCTTTTTGGCTCATCTACATTTGTATATAATACCCCTTTTACACCAAGGAAAAACCCAGGTTGGACCCAGGTCAGCTTTGGTGTAAAAGGGGCCAACCCAGGTCCAGTAACACTGGTCTCCTACCCAGGTCCTGACCAGGGTTGAACACGGGTTGGAACTGGGTCGTGGGCGGTGTAAATGGTCCCAACCCAGGTTGGGACATCCGGGTAGTTCTGAAAGGATACCAGAAGTGCTGGATGCCTTTCCACAGTGCGCTGCAGTGGCAAAAGACAGCAGCCAGGAAGGATACGGGCAGTGCACACAGAAATCATATTTGGATGCAGTTTAATGTATGTTAATTTGTTGGGGGGACGAGGGGAGCAGATGTGAGATTCGGTGGTCTGCTGCTGCAGGGGAAGGGGGCTGGGGAGAGCACATGGGTGATGCTGCACTTTTATACTGCTATGTGTGCTTGAGCACTGAATAAAACATTTTGAAAAATATTTAACAAAATAAACAAACCAACATTCTACAATGCTAACTAGTCATGTCTTTTTATTTTAAATCATTGAGGGAAGGTTACCTTTGAAAAAGTTGTCTGTGGACGACGAAACGCGTCAGGCCAAGCGTATACAGCCTATCAATTTGGGATTACAAATAAGAACCCTCACTTGGACCAGCTCTCCATTTCCCCACATTTCCCACTGCTGGACATTTATTGGACATTCCAAGGGACACCACCACCTACAATTGTATCTGGAGCTACCGCATCAAGGACTGAACCCCAGGATCCAATAAAATCTGGATCAGGTCCCAAGAAAACTCCAGCAGGTTTATGGATACCCGCCATCCCAGTCTCCATTGATTTATGTGGGAGATTGTCACACTCCACCCCAGGAGAGTATTTCTAGGAACAAGTGAGATACCCCCATTTGTATACATGTATGTATAAGTTATCTTTGCATCCCAGATTAGGCTGTATACTTTTTATTTTAAATATGAAATACGCAATTGTTTTTTAAACCAATTTAATATTTTAATTTTTATTACTAGTAAATAAAATATTTGTGATACCCAATTGGTCTTATATCATTTTTATGTTAGCGCTCCACCACCTGTTTGTTTTCTTCATTGAGGGAAGGTTGGCTGGCAGTTTATCAGTACTAAAATTGACAATTTTAATGTCATCCGTAGGGAAAAGCAGGGCTGACCCAGGTTCAGAGTAAACGGCGCAGACCTGGGTCCGACCTGGGTCACAGTGCTGTGTAAATGGGGTAGGAAGCTGGGTCCAACCCTGGAAACTCCCTTGTTCAAAGACCAGGGTCCGACCAGGGATTTGATTCCTCTCAGATGTAGCAGTACGCACACACGCTTCTAGGTGCCACGTTCACAATATATTTTCACAATCTCTCCATATATGGAAGTAGACACGCCCTTTGGGTGGAGCATGACACGCCCCCTCAATGGGGCGCTGTATAAAATTCTACTATGAACTATAATCTCTCTGAAACTAGTTTTCAAAAGTAGGCAAGTATGTGTAAAATCCCACCCAGTGCAAGCCCGCCAATGGGCTGCAAAAAATATTGTAAATAAAGTATCTGCAAATCCATATGCAATAACTCACCATTGAATGATGACTGTGCGCAGTCTGTGCGCAGACCAGGTCCTACTCTGCTAGTGCGATAATATCCGGGCTGATTGGGGCTGCAGCTAACATACTGTAACAGACCCCCCCCCCCTAAATACATTGGGGCACATCTGCGGTTCCCTGACACTCCCAGAAAATGGCGGTATCCAGACTCATGATAGATTGAACTCTAAGTCGAATGCCATAAGGTCGACTACTATTGGTCAACAGTCAAAAGGTCAAAAGGTCGACATGGTCAAAAGTTCGACAGAGTCAAAGGGTTGACAGGTTTAAAAGGTCGACTTGGAATAGGTCGACAGGAAAAGGTCTACGTAAATATTTTTTTTTACAGTGAGCCGACATGTGTCGACAGGCTGTATTTCATACCTTACTATCCACTATGGCGTGGAGGGAGAATATATAATAGTGTGCCGAGTGCAGCGAGACATCAAGCCCGAAGCATGGCGAGCGGACGCGGTACACTTAGATGGCGTCCATGCCGACCTATGTTATATTAAATTATATTATGCTATATTAAAAAATCAAAAACTCATGTCCTCCTTTTGACAGTCGACCTTTTGACCCTGTCGACAATTTCACTGTCGACCTTTTTGACCCTGTCGACCCTTTTGACTGTCGACCAATAGTGGTCGACCATATGACTGTAGACCTAGACATTGTAGATCAAATATACCATAACCGAAAACGTCTGGGTGACACAGACAAATGCCGACTTCCCGTTCATCAACATGTGTACGGCCAGTGATTAAAAAACACGCTGGATTTTATCAGAAGGTGGCCTCGCACATGCGCGCTGTGACCCGTACGCATGTGCAGACTATGAATTCGCAGCCATGGGATCACGTCTGAATAACCCCCTAAGTCTGGCCCGTAGTGTAACATTTTAAACTTCTTATATCCATTCTACACAGAAAAGCAAATTGCCGTGTTAAACATTTCTACCAGGTAATTTGCTGTTCAACACGGGTCCTCTTCTTGTGTGAAAGGGTCAACCCAGGTTGAAAGTACCAGGTCTTAGACCCAGAAAAAAGTAGGGTTGGGGACCTGGAAGTTCGACCCGGGTTGACCCTTTCACACAGAAGAAATACTGTACTTGTGTTAATCAGCAAATACAGAGTAGAAATGTTTAACCAGGTAACTTACTTCTTTGTGACCCGGCATTCAAACGCTGCGTAAAAGCCGGTATTTATGGAATTAATGTTAAAATTGTTAACAATCCCATTTAAATAATGTCGCTTTTCTTTTCAGATCTAGTTTTTCCTTTATGTTTACAGCATGTCGCTTTACGTAATTAGATTTTATAGTTGCTATATATTGCTTGAAAACACTGGAATAATGTCTTTGATTACTCTTCGTTTGTGACCTTACACCTATTTACAGAGGTAAATAGGTCAGACAGCAGTGCAGGTTTTCTATGGAGTTTTTCTCTCCTAGATGTTTGGCTTGTACAGGCCAGCGAACCATAGAGAGAGTGAAACTTTGTCACGCTGCAACTTCTTGGTTCAGTTAGCGTGGGGGGATTAAGTTAAAGTTCCGGCTGTTGTGATGCTTAGGGCCTTATTCGAGTTCACTCTTTCTGACAAAATCCTTCTTAGATGGACAAAACCATGTGCACTGCAGGGGGGCAGATGTAACTTGTGCAGATCTAATTAGATTTGGGTGGGGTTTTACTTTAAAGTGAGATCTATATTGCAGTGTTAAAATAAAGCAGCCAGTATTTACCCTGCAAAGAATCACCAAAAAATCACCAAATCTATTTCTATCTGCACATGTTACATCTGCCCCCCTGCAGTGCACATGGTTTTGTCCATCTAAGAAGGATTTTATCTGAAAGAGTGAACTCGAATAAGGCCCTTAGTGTGATATCACTAGGGCCCTTATTCAGATCTGTGCGGCCGGAGCCGCATACGGTGCTCCGGCCGCACAAACCAATCCCCGCCCACAATACGGATCGCCACGGCCGTCCGTACACGGACGGCTGGCGATCCGCATGAAAATGGTGGGGCGTACGCCTCCACCATGGTGGGAGCTGCCCCCTGCATTCGATGGTCTGCGACCATCGAAGGCAGGGCCGCACGCCCCACCAGCTCCCGCAAGCTGAGACCACACGGACAATCGTCCGTGTGAAAGCTTGTATGGGGGCGGAGAACTGACATCCGGCGATGTCAGCTTTCCGCCCCCATCACTGGCGTCATAGCCTCATTACCATGCATACGCCCCGCGTTTGCATGGGAACGCCCATGAAACGCGGGGCGTATGCATAGGGAAATGAGGGTATGAAGCCCCTCACGCCCCTATACGCCCCCTTTGCGGCGTAGAAACTTTATGTGCGGCGATTTCGCCTGCACATGCGCAGATTGACCTCTGCGCATGTGCAGAGTGAAAACATCGGCGGTACGGCCGCACGCGGGCCGTACCGCTCAGTTCAGAATAAGGGCCTAGGTGCTGAAAACGATTGGCTGCTTTATGGAGTGTAGCCAGCATTAATATCAGAGAGCTTAGATAAACTATTACCTTCATTACAAACATTTTAACATATTTTCCAGGGACACTTTGTTCCTTAGCTGGTGCTTCCATTTGGGTTATGAGCTACTTTGTCTTAGGGGGACCCTGTCGTAGTACAATCCCCGGGCAAAAGTAATTAGGGTGCAATTTTTAGTCACGTTTTACAATCGCACTAAATCGCATGCGAAAAAAATCGCACATTTAAAAAAAAAAAATTGCAAATGTAATAGAGTTCGAGTTTTTTTTTAGACAAAGTCGGAATTCGCATGCGAGTTAGTGCAATTTTTTAGTAAGAAAAAAGTGCGGTTTTTAGTAACGAAAATGTTCGATTTTTAGACATGCGCGATTTTTAATATTGATAATGTGCGATTTTTAGACATGCGCGATTTTTAATAATGATAATGTGCGATTTTAGACGTGGAATTTTTTTAGACATGAAAGTGTGCAGTATTTAGTATAAAAAAAAATGGCTCATTGAGCCGGACCTGGTTCCAAAAAATATGGGGGTCCCTTGTATTTTAGAACCAGGACCGGTCCATGAGTCCAGGGCCGGTTTCAGAAATACGGGGGGGGGGGGGGGGCTTTTTGTCCCCCATATTTTTGGAACCAGGTCCGGCTCAATGCGACCGGGGCTGGTTATGCTCAGGAGGGGGAACCCCACTCCATTTTTTATTTTATTTTAACTTTTACACATTTTTTAAGGCAGAACCATGCATCAATGATCTGTGCATGGATCTGTGAAATTCGCCTTTCAGAACCTATATACATTACATTTGCAAGTTGTATACTATAAAAACATCTGGATGCGAGTTGAAGTGTGATTTAAAAAAACAGTGCAATTTTTACCGCAATTCGCACCCTATCAAATGTGCAATTTTCAGAAAACGGCAAATTCTGACTTTTTTGCGAAAAAATTTGCAAATGTCTAAAACTCGCACTCTATAACATCTCGCCCCTGATGTCCATAAGATTCTCCAAAGGCTGATTTTATTGGGGTTGTTCCTCTTATTTTTCAAATCTATACTTTGCTTAAAATGTAACATTATTCCCAAACAAAGAAAGTTGCACTTCTCCGGATAACTTCTCATACCACGGAAATTGTTCCTTCTGCGTTGAAGCGTGGCGCTAAATAAAATAAAGTCTTGGTCTCTTTACTACAGTATAATCTCCTTATCTTCTTATTATCAAACTGCGCTTCTACCCACAGCCATCAATGGCTGTCAGATAATTGAATTCTTGTGATTGTCAGAGGAAGAATGAATTGTTATAACGCCTTTATGCTCACAAATAGTGACTGAATGCACAGACACTACACTGCTGCAACCAGCACACAGGTCCAGGAATTATACAGATTTTACTTCATTTGCTTAAGCTGAACATTACCGTAGTTTTACAGCATTTTCGCATCTAGAAAAAACAAGGTCGGGTGCTCTGTCTGGAGTCAGGGTCCTAAGATCATTGCTGGACTGGGGAAGGAAGAGTCTACCAAGGAAATGCCATTGAGGGAAGGGTTTAGCCAACCATTGGGTAGGTGTGGTCTTCAAAAATACATGTCAGTAAAAACAATATTATTTTATTGCTGGCGATATATCGCATGAACATAAAAGCACTCCTTTTTTTTCCATCCGATTCCATGCGATAAATAAATGGCGCAGTACGAGTGATCTAGGGGCGTCTATCCTACACTCACGGCACGGAAAAATATTCAGTATACAAGAATAAACAGTAAAAAAAAAAAGAGTAATGAAGGGGAGAAAAGAAGAGAAAAATTGTATTAGTGCAATGTCCAATACAAAATGGTGTATACTGGATTCTTAGGGGGGTGTTGAATCCCGGGTCATGACTGTTGGTACGTCCCAACAGCTGCGACCCTGGCCCGTTCTCGTTTCGCCTGCCTGCATATCGGCAAGTCAGATTCAATGTCCCACCTGCCGATCGGCAAAAAAGTGGGCGTGTCCGAGTAAACGGCAGTGAATTGTCGAGAAACGGACGTGATCACGACAGGGCGGTTCTCTGAACAACAGGCCCGAGTGCTTTTAAAGTCGGGTCCATTCTGTCAATCTACCGCTTCAATGCTGTTGGAAAAGGCAGGATTGTATAGGCGCCTGCCGCTATTTCCGACAGGGGAAATAGCGGTCTTGATTGAATACCCCCCTAAAAAGGTAATGTAACTTTTATTTATTTTTTTATTAGATTCAGCACATTATATAGATAACAAAAAATACTGTATATAGTCACAAAGACTAATTATTATCATGTCGACCTTCCCATTGTCAACCTAATGCTTGTGTCAACCTTCCGGCCTTGTTGACCTATTTCATATGTAGACTTAAGCTCTGTCGACCTTTAGTGGTCAACCTAATGTACAGATGGAGCCGTTCTGCCATCGCACCATCCGCCGCCCGCCACTCTGCGCCGTCCGCCAGAATGAGCCGCACACCCAACAAGGTTCTCGTGCGCCCGATTCTCGGCAATGGACACACGAGCATATGAGAAGCTTGCGCGCCCTTGTCCTGTCCCCGTTCGCCGGATTGCCATCTGCCAGTAACCTGCGGGTGGCGGACTGGCGGAAACAACGAGAGCGGCCCCATCTGTATTTTAAACTTCATTGTGTTGTCCCTTTGACCCAATTCATGTAGAAACATGGGTATGATTGTAACCAATCATGAATATATCCATGAACACTAGCACAGTCATTGAGTTTCATATAAGGAGAGGTAACAGCCCCACCTAGAGGGAGATCACTGTAATTCATATAAGAGTGAATGTATGAAGCTTGGAGACGTATCTATTCCCATAAAAAAGGGGATAATGCTCCAGCCAATCAGCTCCTATCTGTCAATTTACATATTGGAGCTCATTGGCTGGAGCATTATCACCTTACACATAACATTCTTTATGGGGGTAGATACCACTTCTCCAAGCTTCGTACATTTACCCCATAGCGCACTATTTCTGTAGCTGCGCGCAACAATCCGTACACAGGCAAAGTCATTTGATAATCAATAGACTTGCAAACTTGCACAACAGCGACCAACTCTGAATTGGGCCCGGTGAATGTGTGCATTATGTTATGTAGGGAACAACGTAACGGTAATGTCACGGCCTGCAGATATGCATGCTCAAATGGAGCAACGTTGGAATTGCTACGATGGGCGCAATCTAGTGTCTGCCAGCAAGCTAAACACTTGAATTCCCCTCCTAGAGGTGAGGAGCAGTGATAGCATCACCATCTATAGATACTGTGTATATATATATATATATATCTATATCTACACTAGGTGGGTCTGTGCGGGCAGACCTGCTCGCGCGCGGGGGGAGTTTGAGGGCAGGCCCGCTCGCAGGGGGGGGGGGGGGGGGCGGAAAGCCGCTCAACTGGTGGCTGGGGAGTAATGGTGGATGGTGGGCGTGTACTGTAGCCCTGGCTGGGCGGGGGGAGGTGATGTCAAGGGGGTGGGGATGTGTATAGCGCTGGTCTTTTCCCTAGGGGTGGCGGGTTTGTGTATAACGGGGGTGGGGCCTAGGGCAGAAACTATGTGTGTATAATGCTGTCAATCACTCTTGTAACCCCACCCAGCGTTATACACACACAGGGGATGAGTGACAGATCTGGCTAAATATATAAGAGATATATGTCTAGTAGAGAGGAGAAAAAGCCAATGAGGAGTTTTAAAAATTAAAATAACATTTAATGGTACACATACAATAACAAAGAAACATATTAAAAACATGTATATATTGCCCTCAATGAGCCACTGATGTTGATGAATAAATCAGGATCCGCTTCTATATTTACCGCCAAGATGGTGTAAAGATGGAGGAAGGACCATTTGGGTCAAAGGAATTTATGCATTTTCCATAGAGTTCAAGTTAATTTGAGGTAAGTATAGTTACCGCTGTAGTTCACCAGGGGAGTTTTATATCCAATTAGGATTGCATTTGCAGCATTGTCCTCCTTTGGTGGTGAAGATGAAGTAAAGGTCCGCTGTGAATCTGGATAATATGGAAAAGGTACTCCAATAAGGGGGGGGGGCTGGTTGGATCCCAATAAAGTGCAAAGTGCATAAAGTGGCAGTTGGGGGCAAATGAGTGTGCAGCTCTGACGCGTTTCACGGTCTCTCAGGGACAGCTTTTTTTTTAAAAACTGTGAAAAAACCCATGTTGACCTTTTGACTGTCGACCTAGACCATGTCAACCTAATGCTTGTCAGCCTAATGACCTGTCGACCTAGACCCATGTCGACCTTGACCCATGTCGACCTTTACCCATGTTGACCTAACTCTTGTCGACCAACTAGCTGTAGACCCAACAATCCCAAACCAGTAGTAGTAGATACAGTAGGTAAGTGGCCCTCGATCATTAGATCTTTTCTATCCTAAACAACATTCAAGTTCTGTCTGGAACGCTTCTTTCCATAGCACCAGCCATATCGACCTAGCCAGTGCCGGCTGTGCTGTGTGCCCCCGGTCCCCTCCCATTGTCTTGCTCTTTGGCATCAAATCAAAACGCCACTTCTAATTCACCCCATAATATAAATGTCATGGCGTGCTTGATAATGGATTTCATTTTATAGTCAATTAAAAAGTGTTTTATGACTCTAAGGGACTTTAATCGTGAGTTTAATATCTTCTTAGGCTCCGAAGCCCCCCTGCCATTAATTAAGTATCCAATGCACAGGGATGCTCCTCCCCCTCTCCCCTCCCCCGCAGAACAGAACCAGTTCTGAATAACATCCACTGTTTGTTAGGTCAACAATGAAAAGATCCTAAAAGGTCAACATGCTGAAGGTAGGCTTGGAAAAAGGTTGAAACAAGCATAATTTATGTTTATCTTGTAGCACATGAACCCCAAATTAGTGTGCTGCTTCCTCTGGCATCGCTCCATACACTCGTCAAGCTTTGAGCAAGGTGCGTCGTTCTGTTACCACTGCGTTCGGTACACTTTACCGTTCCCAATCATAATCATGTCAACCATTACCACATCGTCCTTTTGACCAAACTGACCTTTTGACAATGTCGATGTAATGCAGATCAACCAATAGTGGTCATCCTATTCTGTGAACCTTATTACTGTTGTCCTAAAATCCTTGCTGCTGAACAACTGATCCACCCCCCCCCATACATACATACATACATACATACATCAGAGCCGAATTTCCCATTAGGCACGTGAGGCACCGGCCTAGGGGCGGCACATGTTTGGGGGCGGCACTTGGATGCCTGTGATAGTACTGTCAGCCCAAAATGTACCAATAACGGCAAAATATCCACTGTACTGTACTATATTCCATCTTAAATAGAGTGTAAATGGATAGGACATGCAGATACTGCCCCTATAAACTGTCCTACTTAGTAAACATTATTGTTGTGCCTAGGGGCGCCCTCATCCCTAAATCCGCCCCTGACATACATATATATATATCCATACCCAGCGTCAATAATTGTTATTGCCATCAGGAGATGTACAGTAGTAGTAGTACGGGCACGTGGCAGGTGGTGGGGAGTTGTAGTAATACATGACAGCTGGGGCAGGTGGTGGGGGTGAGGGTGGTAGTAGTAGGGACTAAGCAGGAGTAGTAGTGCGGAAATGTGGCAGCTGAAGGAGGCAAGGGGGGGAGAGATATGGAGGAGGGGGTGAGGAGGGAGGGAGAGGAGGAGTGAAGGGGAGGAAGGGAGAGAGAAGGAGGGAGGGGGGGTGAGAGAGGATGGGAGGATTTATGGGACTTCTGTATGTATTTCCAATCCATTTGAAAAAATTATATTAAATTAGGGTGCCCCCTTTATCATGGTATCTGCTAAAACAGTGGCGTAACTGTTAATTTTTCTCCCCCCTGCCAAAAAATGTTGGCAGCGCCCCCTCCTTCTTCTCCCCCCTTCCTCTCCCCCTTCCCCCAGGTAGAGTTTCCCCCCCCCCCCTCTTCTCCCCCTTCCTCCCCCCTTCCCCCAGGTAGAGTTAAACTTACCCCTCCTGCGTCCGCCGCTGGTCTTGTCTGCCCCCATACAGCAGACCATTTTTAAGGATGCTAGAGGAGGCGGTAGCCTCCTCTAGCATCCTTAAAAATGGTCTGCTGTATGGGGGCAGCCATGTTTTGTGTGTCAATTTTCATTAGCAGGACTCGGAGCAAGGAGAGCCGGGACGGGACCGCAGACAGATGCGGCAGTGGTAGGTCCCGCCACGGCAAACAGATGCGGCAGGCAACAGTGTGTAACAATAGCCCCGCAGACCCCCCCCCGGCACCCACACTTTCTAAGCGCCTCCCTCTATTGTTAGACCACTGTGCTACAGCTTTGCACTTTGCCAGACATAACGTTGCCTGACAGCAAACTAGCCAGCAGAGGATTCTTCCTGGATGTCAGAATTTATATACATACTTGTGGCCCTAGGGCTACAGAAGTGGCCCAACTTGGTGACAGATGGCATCTTGCCTCCCAGCCCAGTCTGACACTGACTGGCTGCACCACCACAAAAACAATGAGGATTTTACCTCTTGCCAGGTTGGTGTGGGCGGTAACTGCTCCCCTCGGCCGCCAAAGTGGCCCAGGGTTGCTCCTGCTCCCCTCTGCCTTAACCATTTCCCATTGGTTACTACTCACCTCTGCCACCCCTGTTTCCTATTGGTTACTACTCCCTGCTGCCACCGCTGTCTCCTATAGTCCTGCCGGGTGGGCTACAGCCTGCTGTGCTGTGAGGCTGCTGCAGGCAGGGAGGCTGCGCTGCCACTTGCTGCCACAACTCTGTATCCCCACTGGTGGAGAGGGGCGGGTGGCTGTTGGGCTGAGCAAGGGATGCCCTCCAACGGCCAGTGCTTTAGGCAGCTGCCACTGGCTCCACCTCTCCGCCGCACCGCACCCAAGGGCTGATCCTCACTGCACAACACTGCACCCCTCCCTGCTGGCTCCACCATACTGTAAGAAAAACTGTGAGGCGGCTGGTTTGGGGAGGGGGGCTAAATCATGGGTATCCTAGGAATTCCCGTAATGAGCATTTTTCAATCCTGAATCCTGGGATTGAAAATATGCCCTGGGATTGGCATCCCTAGTTGTGCTGAATAAGGCCCATATTCATTTGGATTCTGCAGAATGGGAATTTTGCATTACACTTTAGGGATATAAGTCTGGGCACAATGCACTTTGTACATTTCTTTCTGTATTTTTAAAGTTAACTTTCGGAGGCCTGACATTTGCAGGTACAGCGGCATCTAAATAACTAAATAACAGCCTTGAAAAGAACTCTTAGATATTCTAAAAAATACCATTAAGGATCCATCTTGATCTAATCTGATGATGTGTGATAAGCGTAAAACCTCACAGTTCCCCTTTTAGGCTTCCAATGGGCGCACTTCACAAAATCCTTTATATATTTTGGCTCCTCTGAGAAAAATCCCCCCCCCCCCCTGCAGGATTTGTAACGCTCTTTCTATAAGACACATAATGGAACAGTAAGGAAAATCTCAGGGTATAATAAAACCTGCAAATATTAATGCACAAAACAAAACTGTATGATGCCTTTATAAGAAATGACATTTTATTATATACTAGCTAAAAGCCCATGAAAATGACGGCTTCTGCAAAGTTCTGTGACAGTTTGTACTTTCACTTTGTGCTGTGACTGTTTTAATTTCACTTTGAGTTTTTAGCCCACAACTCTTCACCCACCATCATTCCTTATCTGCTCCTACCTCCAATCTCTGTCTTAGCAGCTCCCTCTCTCCATATCCAGCAAGTTTAAAAAAAACACAAAAACAGTACAGTGTCCCTGCAAAAATTGCTTTCACTTTCTGTACTGACATCTTAGATGGTCCATCAAGGTGCCTCTAGTGGTCAGTGTCGATACTTCACCTCATAGAGGTAGCACGGACGGTGTAATGGTTAGCATTACTGCCTCACAGCACTGAAGTCATGGGTTTGATTCCCACCATGGCCCAAACTGTGCAGAGTTTGTATATTCTCCCCCTGCTTGCGTGGGTTTACTCTGGGTACTCCGGTTTCCTCCCACAATCCAAAAATATACTGGTAGGTTATTTGGCTCCCAACAAATTAACCCTAGAATGTGTGTGCGTGTACATGTGGTAGGGAATATAGAGTGTAAGCTCCACGGGGGCAGGGACTGATGTGAATGTTCAAATATTCTCTGTGAAGCGCTGCGGAATATGTATGCGCTATATAAATAACTGGTAATAAATAGAGGTGTTGGATATATATAGATACAGAAAGAAATTAAATGGAATGCACCTTGAAGGTGTATTTTAAATGCAAAGAGGATCGATTAAGCAGCGCTGGGTTTACAATGAAAGAATTAACCAATTAGCATTGAATTGATATTTTTTTTTATTTTTTATTTTTATTTTATAGCAAATAAAAATAAATATTACATACAATCACATATAATATGACATAATAGAAAGATAAAAATATATAAAATTCTCACTCTCGGATTGGATCTGATTCTGGGGTGGCCAATGTCCAATGGAATGTCAGTCCAGATGGAAAGTGCACTTAACCATAATTTATACTGCTGAGTTGGGAAAGCAAAATTCAGGCGTATTGTTGGGAGGGAATCCACCGGTCCTCTCTGTTGATGCGGATAGATGTTAATACCGCTGGGGGAGTCGGTGGAGGAATGTCCGTATTATATCCCCATGGATTCCTCTATTAGTTGGATGGAAGACGTCCTTTGGCTCTGGCCCAATTTGAACACCTCCTAATGGTGGTAGAGGAGTCACAATAGATGTTATAAAGGAGGGTGGGCGTCTGTTCTCCAATCTTGACTTGATTTTGAGGGGGGGGGGAAAGGGCAGGACTCTCTAACAGGTGGCTGGGATGGTAGTCTGCTCACCCGGAGGGGTACACTGCCAGT
This sequence comes from Crinia signifera, assembly GCF_055691185.1. Taxonomy (NCBI): domain Eukaryota; kingdom Metazoa; phylum Chordata; class Amphibia; order Anura; family Myobatrachidae; genus Crinia; species Crinia signifera. The sequence continues at coordinate 22,281,584 of NC_139220.1, forward strand.
AACCCCAGTCACTATTGATGGAGACGGCCAAGTTCTAAGTGCAGGTTCACTATTCTCGACAGGTGGCAAAAGATGGCGTGGCTCACCTGGAGTTAAGTGTGCTGAGAGGAATCCCGGAGGGGAAATTGAGATGAAGGTTCCCAATTGGAAGCAGCAGTGGACTGAAAGTAGTTGGAGGTCCAATCTGATGAGAGTGGGAGGCTGCATCTAACGCGTTTCGCCACTAGCTTGTGAAAAAGCCACAAGCTAGTGGCGAAACGCGTTAGATGCAGCCTCCCACTCTCATCAGATTGGACCTCCAACTACTTTCAGTCCACTGCTGCTTCCAATTGGGAACCTTCATCTCAATTTCCCCTCCGGGATTCCTCTCAGCACACTTAACTCCAGGTGAGCCACGCCATCTTTTGCCACCTGTCGAGAATAGTGAACCTGCACTTAGAACTTGGCCGTCTCCATCAATAGTGACTGGGGTTACTGGCAGTGTACCCCTCCGGGTGAGCAGACTACCATCCCAGCCACCTGTTAGAGAGTCCTGCCCTTTCCCCCCCCCCTCAAAATCAAGTCAAGATTGGAGAACAGACGCCCACCCTCCTTTATAACATCTATTGTGACTCCTCTACCACCATTAGGAGGTGTTCAAATTGGGCCAGAGCCAAAGGACGTCTTCCATCCAACTAATAGAGGAATCCATGGGGATATAATACGGACATTCCTCCACCGACTCCCCCAGCGGTATTAACATCTATCCGCATCAACAGAGAGGACCGGTGGATTCCCTCCCAACAATACGCCTGAATTTTGCTTTCCCAACTCAGCAGTATAAATTATGGTTAAGTGCACTTTCCATCTGGACTGACATTCCATTGGACATTGGCCACCCCAGAATCAGATCCAATCCGAGAGTGAGAATTTTATATATTTTTATCTTTCTATTATGTCATATTATATGTGATTGTATGTAATATTTATTTTTATTTGCTATAAAAAAAAAAAAAAATATCAATTCAATATCAATTCAATGCTAATTGGTTAATTCTTTCATTGTAAACCCAGCGCTGCTTAATCGATCCTCTTTTTGTTTACAAGAATTTTTTTGTAAATTTACCCGCAGGGAGTGACTTCCCCTGCACCCCAGCAGCTGCTAGGAGACACATCACATACTATAGGCGCCCATACTGCTCTCTGGTAGAGCAAACTTTCTTGTATTTTAAATGCAAACTTTCTAAAAATCAGCTTTTGATCATTTATTTTTCAGTAGAAAAAGGGACGGTTTATTGCCTGGGGCACAGAGATTGGCGGCCAGAAATGATTGGGACACAATACATGTATCATGGTATTACTACAGGACAGAGTGTGGCTGATGAACAAAGATATTCAGAATGAGGGCAGCAAGAACATTTGAATGTGATACGGTTCTGGAGGACACACACACCATACCCTCCAACATTTGAAGGGAAAAAATCGGTACACATCCAGAAAGGGGCGTGGCCATATGTAAAGTGGGTGTGGGCACTGGTAAAAGGGGGCGTGGTCACCCCTTTCCGAATGTGTACTCTGCATTTAAAATAAAAAAGTGTTGCCAACCTTCCTTTCTGCAGAGCTTTGTGTGCTCTGCCTCCGTTCGCCAAGCTGCATGTGCTTATCAGATCCCCCGTCTGGCCACCGCATCCCACACTGTGCAGCTCGACCTCAGGCAGCTGAGCTCTCTGCTGCACTTTACTTTGCGCACAGAAGGACGCCACTGCACTTCCCCTGAGTGTGCCGGGTCCGCGGTGCCGGCGTGTGACGTCATGACGCATCACACGCTGGCACAGGACCCGCAATGCACCCTTGGGAATGGGTGCTTGGACGGGTGAGCGCACAGCCGGACTGACAGCCCGGAGCCAGGAAGAGTTCTACAAATACAGAGGAGAGCGCACCAGTGATGTAAGGCAAATGTAAAATATCGGTACATTCGGTACGGACTTTATTTGCCGGTACAGACCGTTAAAAAACGGTACTGTACCGGCAAATTCGGTAGAGTTGGAGGGTATGAAACACGCGTATGTAAGGTTGGGAATAATCAGTATTCAACCCAGGTCAAAAGCAGGGTTGGAGACCCGGGAAGTAGAGATGGGCCGTTCGCGAACAAAGCTGTTCTTTTGGACGGATCCCATAAAAGAGTGAGTGAGCCACCGATCCCAAAAAGATGAACCGTCATTCTTTTACTTTCAGTTTCGTTTTTCATTACAATGCATTTGCCTGAGCTCAGCACTGCCACCTGTGGCAGCTGTGATGTACTAACTCTGGAGTCTGAGTACAGTACTGTGACTGCAAGTGAAAAAAAGAATAAGAAGGCTGCTGCTGCTAGGGATGGCCATTGGTGCAGATGCCATCGATGGTTGCCATCAATGGTGATTCTGCACCCAGCTATCGATCAGTGTTTTTACTCGGTCATGTATGCTCTTATTTGTTCAGCTCACTGTTTAAAAAAAAAATGGCAATAAATGATTGTAAAACAAACTATTCTTCGCTATTATCAAACTACCCCTTTTTTTCAAAGCGAGCCAATGACTCGTCTAAAAGATCCGGATCTTTTCATGGATTGATCACTCGATCCCAGCTCTTCTTACTGACCATTTTGCCCATCTCTACCGGGAAGTTAGACCCAGGTTGACCCGTTCCCACTGAAAAAACTCCAAGTTGAAAGGCAAATTACTGGGTTAACATGCTTGACCAGTGAATTTGCCTAGCAGTGAGAACCGGGTATGAGTAAATTTACCCCTAAGAGAGGTGATCGAAAGAGGTTGAAGATAAAAAAACAGATCTTTGTTTATTATTTAAGCATTTCCTACTATATGCAATGTGCTGTATATGTTTATTAAACATACCCATTAGGCCAAAAATTTTCTTTGACGTCAACAGTATTTTATTATCTGCTTTCACATTTTTCTGGCAGTGTTGGGAAAATGTGTTTTTGAGCCAAAGTAAATATTTATAATTATTTCTGAAACAATTATTCCGTCAATTCTAGCGAAATTTTTTCTTTGAAATGTAGAAATCATAAAAAACGTATCATATGAAACATTGGCTCTTGGCGAATAATAAGATAATAGTTAATTTTCACTCCAGTTTACAACATTTATTCAAGTACATTTTCAATAATGACTCAAAAGGGTTTGTATATATATAGTGGCTTATGTGTCATAATACATCTATTCTTAGTCTTGCCATCTGGAAGGTTGCACATATTTGCATAGATACACTGAACACCTTAGGGGCTATAAGTGTGGAATGTAACATATTGACAATCTGCTACACAGCTCTCTAGAAGGAATGGACCATAGGGTACCAGTAACAATGAAGGAGGCGTTGAAGTTATGTTAACCTGCAATTGTAGCGAGATGTGAAACATCGTGGAATGAAATTGTTTAAAGTAGACGAGGGACTGATTCAGGAAACGACTCAGTTTTCCTGGCTTATATTGTTTGAATTGTGCCAGAATTAAGGTGGAGGCGCAGGTGGCACTGTGCCCCGGGCCTCCAAACCTGGAGCTCGCTGAAACCGCCAGCTCTCCCTTTTGTGCAGCAGTAGAAGGAAGAACCAGGTAGCTTTCATGGGCTGCCAACAGAGCTTTCCAAACTGAGAGGAAATAGGAGAGAAAGCTGTAAGTGACCCCCCCATACATTGATGTATCCGGGTCCTGTGTAACCTGTTATCTAATGAGAGCATTTGGGACTGGAGAAAGAGACACACAGAGAGTCCCACTGAGTCTTCTACCAGTGTGTACTTAGCCTTTCAGAAAAGAAGACGCTGGGACTTGAGGAGGGGACGAACGCCATCTGACAGGCACAGTGTGTCTGAGTACCGGGTAGGCACGCAGCTGGTGGAGGAAAACCATGGGCTTTTCTGTTGGAATTACTGTTCAGGGCCATGGTGGTGGTGGTGGTGGTGGAACTAGATCTACCTGCTATTACAAGTGGTGGCACTCAGTGGCACACCAGGCTTGCCTACTTTTAAAGACTCGGGGCCTGATCTACACATCATGAAGCCCCCAGTACTACAGTACTACACATTTGCGGGTCTTTGAGGAGGGGCTGGGGCTAAAATTACACTATTTGCAACATTAGCCTCTCCCCCCTCCCCCCCAAAAAAGCAGCAATGATATTTAAACACCACAATGGGGAGGTGTAGCGAGGTCTGGGGGGGGGGGGGGAGGGATTGTCTCCGCCGGAATCCGGGAGTTTTGCCTACCATTGGAGTTCAATCCCCCCACACACACAATTTAACCCCTAGCTATAAAGCTTGTAGTTGTGATGAGTGGTTTAAATGATAAAGGATATATTTTGACAAAGGGAGTAAATAAAAGGGTTTAAATAAATGAACAAGGTAAAGAGAACAGAGAAGGAAGTATGAATTACAGTACAGTAAAAAACCTGGAAGTCATTGATTCCGCCAGCAAATTCCATTTCTCCATAGAGTCATTTTCAAAAACAAGTAGCCTTAGCGGTGGGCCCTGGGTCTGTCGTTCTTACAGCTCTCTGTGTGAAACAGTCAGGGTTGATACAGACATGGAAATGGAATTTTAAAGTGCTTTATCACAGATAGATTTCCTAGAACCCCCAGTATTTGTGAAGCAAAGAGCGAGCAAGGTCCCAATACACAGAGGTTTTTAAACTCGCTTCAAGTTGTTACCGCAGATATTGTTTCTCGGTGACTTTGGAAAGAACGGTTCTGTTTTAGAAATCGGCGTAAGAGAAAACTTTACCTACCTCAGCCGAAACTATTTATCTAAATCAATTTTTTTTTTCAGCAGAATTGGGCTCTCCAGCATTCATTTCGTCTGGTTGCGGACCTCTCGAGATGTCCCTCGCTGCATTGGAAAAGCACTAGCTGTAATAACATCAAAACAGTTTATTAAAGTAATATATTTTATCACCAGCAAGGGGTTGAGTAGAAAATCATTTTGGTCACTCAGCAATGATGTTCTCAGTCGCACAAGATTACACTATTTCCAGCATCAACAGATTTAAATGCCGATTGAAAACATGAAAGAGACCACACTGTATCTATCTACATGCCAGGTTTTCTGGTTTAACTACGGTATTTCTGTTTTTACTTTAAGCTTAAACTATTTGCTGATAAAAAAGGTTTCCTAGAATGCAATGTTCAGCGATTTGTAACAGATTATGAGCCCCATTTATCAAACAATATTGCGCTATTCCACGAAAACACCTGTGTGTACTTTCTCTCCCCGCTGTCTACAAAGGAGGGGGGGGGGCAGTGGGTCCCACCATCCCACCCGGGTGAAGAATAATTACCCCATACCTCCCAACAGTTCATATTGTCCATGTCCCACCCAAGGCTGGCAGTGTCCCGCGGTGCTACCCCCTCCCCTTTTGGTGCCACTGCAAACATTAAGTATCTCTTGAATGCATGTAGGAAGGCATCTCTGATAAATTGCTGCAACCCAGTGCCAGAATTGCAGTGGCGGTTTTTACCTATGGGCTGCAGGGCTGCAGTCTCCCCCAGGTAAAATCTGTCAGCTCGTGAGATTGCATTGCATTGGCTTCACTATGAGTGGCAGTGACCTCCTATTAGAAGTCTGACCTGCCAGTCACCAAGGCAGTCCCATTGGGAGGTATTCCCTCCCTCTGGGATGCCTCTCTATGGGCTGCCATACAGCATAAAATCCGGATACTGCGAATGTGCTGGTCCCGTTGCCTGTACAAGCGCCTGGGCTGCGACTTCCCTTCTATGAGCTTTTGCCAAAACATCCCATAGGAGCTGTCCGCATGTGCTGTACAAAGGTTGGTACTGCGCATGTGTCAGTCCTGGCGCATGCCTCAGTACAGGTGCCAGGAACGCAAAGAGGCCAGGAGGAGCGGTGGGAGCTTGTAGCGCTATTTGCCGGGCGGCATGCAGAAAGAGCTGCTGAATTTGAAAAGACTGGCCGGACGCTGATTGGCTGAATTCTCTCAGCCAATCAGTGTCCGGCCAGTCTTTTCAAATTCAGCAGTGCTTTCTTACCACCCTGCATTCCCACAAATAGCGCTATGAATTCCCAGCCCGGGCACCACCTCCCTGTCGGTTCGAGAGAGTAGACACGTATGATGTAGACCAGTGATTTTCAACCTCGCGGCACACCAAAAAAGATTTTTTTTAAATTGCCTAGGCACACATTAGACCCCATTTGAAAAAAAAACACATTGGCCCCCCACTGGAAAAAAACAAAAATCCATTGGCCCCATATGAAAAAAACAATCACAACTGGTCCTCACAGGTAACAAAAGTAAAAAAGATTGTCCCTGAGATCAAAACAAGAGACCAGTGAATAACAGTTGGACTGGTGGTGGCTTTAAACTGATGTAGACATCTCTAGATCTGGTTGCACACTAGTGGCAGCTCAAGGCATACTAGTGTGCCACAGCAGTGTTTGAAAAATGCTGATGAGTCCCAGGTGGCTGACATCATGTGACACTCAAAACTGTGAGTAGGGTACGCCACCCCTTATTTTTGGGAAAAGATACCTTTATGTGATTGCCGCTTTCCATTTTAGCAGTGAGTGTAGTACATACTGTACATATTTTTAATTACAAGGGTAAGGGGAAGAAAGGGTCTTTATATAAAAAAAAATCTTTATGTAAATCTTCCACATTAAAAGAGTGTGAGTTGTGGTACACCCACCCTGATTAATAAAAGTTTTTATACTGTCAAAGTAGTGTGAAGTAACACAATTAAGCTTCACATTTGTAAATCTACTTTTCTATATACCACTGAGAGAGATACTAAAAGACATCATGGAACTCGGATGAATAACAGAAGGGAGTACTTAACCGTTTGAGTGTCAATATCTCTGTGAAAGATGCGCAAAACACCCGCTAAAATTGCCAGCTTAGCTCGCATTTGTTATATAAATTAAAAAAAAAAAAAAGTTGTGTAAAAAAAGATTATATTTCCTATATAAAGTGAACATGACAGGTTATTACAATGAATAAAAATGTTTGTTTGGCAATTTTAATACCTTGTTTGACAAATTCCATTGGCACTGAAATGGTTAAAAAGAAACCTTGAAGTGCTTGAAGCCAAACCATCCCAGTGTGAGTAAGGTACGCCCACTCATTCATTTAAACCTCTATTGGGGGCACTTGTGGGATAAAAGAAACCTTGATGTGTTTTGTACAACCTTCCTTTTGAGTGAGTCAGGGTATGCTAAATCTATTCCCTCTTATTGTAGATGGTCACCCACTTGCCAATAGAAATAACTACAACTAAGGGAAATGTAACAACAGTATTACACATAGGCCCTTATTCAGATCTGATCACAGTACAAATATGTGTTCTCAAAATTGGAAAAACCATGTGCACTGCAGGTGGGGCAGATGTAGCATGTGCAGGTAGAGTTAAATTTGGGTGGGGTGTGTAGAAACTGAAATCTAAATTGCAGTGTAAAAATAATGCAGCCAGTATTTACCCTGCACAGAAAAAAATAACTCACACAACGCTAACTCTCTTTACATCTGCCCCATCTGCAGTGCACATGGTTTTGCCCATTTTGAGATCAAACTTGTACTGCGATCAGGTCTGAATAAGGGCCATTCTTTCTATTTTTTTTATTATTTTTCCCACGGCACAAGGAGAAAAAGCAACTTACCCGAAAAATCAGTTTGGAGAAGAAAGGAAAAGGGAAAAAAAAACACATTTAAGGACTGTACTGTATACTTCTGTGTTCTTGTATTTACTTAAACCCCTGGAGATAGAATTATCTCATCAATTTATATATTTGTGAAATTCTCTGGAATGTGTGGTGACATTCTTCGATGAGAAAATATCCTAGGCTGCCATATTCCAGTGCCATTGGTGGTCTATCAATCTGTTAGGGCCCGTAGGAGCGGAACCGGACCTGCCCTCTACCTCTGTTGCCCCAGACTGGTGTCAGCGAACACGTACAGTGTTAGGCTTCGCCTTTAGCCTCCCCGGCTGTATGGGTGAATTAGGTCCGCCCAGACTCCGTTGCAGTTAGTTCTTAAGGTGGGACAACGTGTTCGCTGAGGCGGACCAGGCACAAAAGGAAAACTAACTAAACTTGAAAGGGACAGGCCGGAACCAGCCTGGGGTGGCCCAGATGGGAGGTTATCCACCAGGTGTAGCTGCGTATACTGGTGGAAACCACTAAACAGATGTAACACACAGTGGATGTATGAACACAATATAAATGCAACAATGCACAGAGGTGGTACCGGTGGACAAAGGTGGTAAGGTACACGGTGCAGGTGCAACAATGCACAGAGATAGTATAAATAACAATAAACCCCAGAATACCGCACTGAGGTGGAACAACCTAAAGAGGTTGAATCAACCTCACAGTGCGGAAATACACAAAGATGCAGATGTTAAAGCAAGTATACTGGGAATAAGAAAGACTGCAGGGAGACCCCTGACTTATCTGGGATGATGTGAGACCACAGATGGAGATCAGGTAACAGCAGCGCAGGTACACAAAGAACGGCTGGAGACTCTGACTGAAGCAGGATCCAGGAACCAGGAACACAACACTGGGACAAGCACAAGGCAGGATCCAGGACGCTCAGCAGGAGTGCTAGCTGGAGTTCACCAGGCTGTAGCAGGATACCATGAGGCTAGGTCAAGGCTAGCAAGAACTCTAGGAAATAGGAGCTCAGACCAAACAGACTAGCACACAGGACTGGGAACTAGGAACTCAGGAACAAGGAGCTACAGTAGGAACTATAACTGGCAGGTTTGTACAGGTCATAATGCCTTATGAAGGCCTCAGATAATGAACACACCTGTGACCTCCGCTCCAGCCAAGCAAGGATAACGAGATCACACTAGTGCATAAATTATCCACAGAGGACTGGGATGAAATAGCACAGATTCACCACTGGAGGCCACCAGATAGTCAATACCAACATAGACTGAAATTAACCCATGAAAGACCAGACAGATATGAGTCATTGATGATGACTCCTAACACAATCTTGTTTTATAGTTTCCATGTGCCACTACCGCCCCTGTCCGCCCCCATCCCACCCTTGCCCCCCCTCCCCGTTGCGAACGGCCTCGGTGACATTGTAAATCACAGAGGCCGCTCGCAGTCATTGGGGCAGGGGCCAAATTCGGTTGACTACAAGGGAACCGGAATCGGACCCCTTCTCCGTAATGCACTAAATAATCAATAATATACAAAAATTTTTACTAAATGTTCTTTCTACAGTATCTCTAAACACCTTCCTAGGCAGATCAATACCTCATCGGACATGTCTATAAATGTCTCTTCTTCTAACCAAAGATTTGTAAAAACAAATGTAGAATAAAAACATAAAAGCATAAATGATTAAATGACGTCGGTTAAAAATAAATAAAAACTACAGATAAGATGTATATAGGACAATGACTTTTTTGGGTAACCTTCTCATAGTTCTCACCTGCTTTTTGGCACAGGAGAAGTGTGACACATTTGTTCTCAGTGGTGGCGTCAGATGCCTATTACATTAACAGAGGAAACAATTGCACACATAGAACCCTGCTGTGCCCGACCTGCTGGTGTCTTTTTGTTGTATCGGCTTTGTGATAACCTTTATACAAGCCTCATTAGACAGCCATAAAGTAGGCATTTTAGAGGATTTTTAGTACTAATGGCCTAATTCAGTTTGTGCATTTGCATATGTGCAAAACCCGACAATCCGGGACGAATTCGGCCCACTATGAGTGGTTCTGAATCACCCCTAAATTCTCCATCATTGGTAAATGACAGACTACATGGAAACCCAAGACGGAATTGAAACGGCAATTTGATGTCCTGCAAGACCTGAGTGATACGGAAACCTGCTCGGAATAACTGGCACAGTATTGTACTCTGACAGTGATCGTTTCCTGATACTCGGGATGTTTTTCTTGTTCACGATACTTGTACAAGGTTATACATGGCATTATGCAATAGGTCAAAAATATGAGAAACACACGTTGACCGTTTCATTTTTTTTAAGTTCTATAAATTACTGACAAATCCACGGGGTCAATTTTCTAAGATGGGAGTTCTATTGAAGATGGGATGTTGCGCATAGCAACCATCAGATTATATTTCTTATTTATTTGGCACCTTCTAGAAGATAATAGATAGAATCTGATTGGTTGTTAGGGGCAACATTCCCATCTTCATTTAGTAAATTATTTTCCCCACCGTGTCAGATAGTTTGACCATCCACCTTGGAGCACTGGTATCAGCTATGGTGGCAATCCCTGGATCGGCGATATCCCTGGATTTTGCCCAAAAATGTCAGGGATTTTAATCACGTGACTCTAGTATCCAATCCCAGGATTTTGGGATTAGACTGCGCATGCGCAGTCTAATGTTGGGTAGCATCTGAGCAGCCACTGCCCGGCTGTTCCCGACTGGTCATAGGTCATGCTACGCAAGCCGCACCTCTGCCACCGCAACCCTCCGCCCCGCTGCCTACACTCCGGTGACCGCCGACCTACGCTCACCGCCTCCTGACCTGCAATCCCTGCCTCCTGATCTGCAGCTGCAATCCCAGTGGCACATAACACCCCCCCCCCCCTTGACTGCCTCCCCAGCACCCTTATCACCTGCAACACCCACTGACCGTTGCAACACTTCCGCCTGCCCCAATCACCCTCGCCACCCTCCCGGGATCCCGGGATTGAGCACTTTTTAATCCCGATTCTCGGGATTGAAAAAAAATGCCCCGTTATTGGCATCCCTAGTATCAGCCCAAGGGGCATCACGGATGGTGTAATGGTTAGCATTACTGCCTCACAGCGCTGAGGTCATGGATTCAATACCCACCATGGCCCTAACTGTGCGGAGTTTGTATATTCTCCCCGTGTTTGCGTGGGCTTACTCCGGGTACTCCGGTTTCCTCCCACAATCCAAAAATATACTGGTAGGTCAATTGGCTTCCAAAAAAAATTAACCCTAGAATGTCTGTGTGCGCGTGTACATGTGGTAGGGAATATAGATTGCAAGCTCCACTGGGGCAGGGACTGATGTGAATGTTCAACTATACTCTCTAAAGCGCTGCGTAATATGTGTGCGCTATATAAGAAACTGTTAATAAATAAATTAATAAGGGCATAATAAAATCAGAAGAGAAAAATCACAATTATTAGATTTCCTTAGTTACAGGTTTTCAAGGGAAATATTTTGACTTTTAATACCTATTTATGACCTCTGCAGTCGTATAAACTACGTATGAGATAATTGCTGCCATTTTAAAGTGTTAATCTAATTCCGAAAGCCCCGTTTTCGTTTCTTGATTACGCTATTTCATTAAACATAGACGGCTGTTTGAAATGTAAATGTGAATAAGATTATGCTGACAGTCTACTTCCGATTTAGTAGTGGGATTACTTCTTATGACAGGGCCTTTGTTTTTATTACTCAGTGAATTGTAACTTCCTCTCTCTTCTATAAGCGGTTAAGCGGCCATTTACATTGTGTAAAGGTAATATCGCCATCTCTGTCTGTTCCAAAATATCATTACGGAGTCATCAGAGCGTGAATCAGGAGGAAAGGGTTAAATCGCCTGCCGCAATCTACCTTCGAGCTTTGAATAATGACCGATATTATCACAGTGAGAGTTTAGCTAACAGCCAGTAGGAAAATGGATGATGTTCTTTGCTTGCCTGGCTGAGTTGAAAGACGCTTGTTGTGAGACGAGCCGTCAAAGGGAAAGATGTATGGAAAATGGGGCTTTCAAATGCCCCCATAAAACACACTTTATTTAAAGATAGCAGTGGTCATGTCTTCAAATGACAATGTTCAGTTTCTGTATAGGTTCCCACTGTTACCGCAGATGAATCTCACAATGAGGACTCAGCTGAACTCCTGCGGGGATCTTTAAAAAATAATAGCAGGTTTAGAAATCTCTTTTTTTTTATACAGGAAACATTTTATTTTATGTAAGGGAACCTTTTAAAGTGTTTTTGGCTCATTAAAGTAAATACATATATTATATAGTTAAATGTTATACTGATGACAGACTGCATCATTTTGTGCCTGTCGACATCGTACCTGTCGACCATACCCACTGTCAATCTTTCATTGGTTGAACTTATATAACTGTCGACCTTAAGCACGTTGATCATTTGGTGTAGACTTTTCACTGTCAACCATGACACATACTTGCCGACATTTTATTTCTCCTCTCTGGGATAAGCCCGGAGAGAATTTCAGGTGTGCTTAGGGGGGGTGGGGGCAGAGCCCTGCATCATCAAGCCCCGCCCCCATTATATAAAATGCAGATGTACTTGGAAGAGGCAGGGCTAAATGATGCAATTTGCATCATTTTAGCCCCCTCCCCCACCCCTGCATAGACCCACGAATGCCGGTATTGGATCACCAAGGTAGGAGTATGCGGGGGGAGTGCGGGGAACCCGGGGGCAGGCGGCAGGTTTGCCCACCCTTCCGGGGGGGCCAGAGGTGGAACCGGATTATCGGGAGTCTCGTGGCTATTCAAGTAGGGTAGGGAAGTATGCCATAACTTTGTCTATTATATACCACCCCTGTATAAACATGTCACATAGTGGCCTATTGTAATTATCAAAGTAAATTTGCAGCATGTATTATGTATCTGCTGGATGTTTCTATGGTGACTGTTTCAACAACAACAAAAATGACCATTCTGGTTCCTGGCCCCAGAGACGTAACACTGGGGGGCAATGGAGTCATCCGCCGCTGGGCTCCTGCTCCCAAGGGGGCACCTCTCCTCTTCTGCAAGGTTGAACCAGTTAATTAAAAGCCATCTATTTCACTTCTGTAGCTGAATCTCCATAATTACTGTGCAGGAGAAAATAGCTTCATCAGTAAGGTGTCTGCCTCCAGTGAGAAAGGTCACAGGTTCTAATCCTGGGTATGACTGCTATGATAATGATAATGTAAATAAATGTTATGCAATGTAACAAAATGAAGAGAAATATTTTCTGAATTGTTCTTAATATATGTATATAAGGCGGTGCCAATACAGTATTTATCTTGCCTCCGGGGAACTGGGAAGAACTTACGCCACTGCTTGCCCCAGATAACTTAGACCATCCTCAGATGGCTTTAGCCATTGCAGCTTATAGACTACACTCCACACAGTAAATGTTCATGGCCCTGTCGCTATCCAACAGAGATCTACTCCCTAGTCAATGGCCAGCTTTCTCGGTGTCGATCATACAGGTAAATGCCTTTTATACCCTAGTCTCCTCTTCCCCTCCCAAACTGACAGGAAAAAGCCACTCCCACCTTGCCTTCTTAAAAAAAAAGTTAATCACAGCTGCTCTGTTTGATTAGTCACATGCCTTCAGCTGCCCCAGGCTGCAGGGGCCTAATGTATTGAAGTTAATCAAGCAGGCACCTTTTCCATCTTCCAAATGCATGGCTTTCCTGGGCTTATCAGATACACCCCCTGACTCCTGTGTTGCCATCCTTGAAGTGCATCTACTGTAGTATTTGTGCACAGGTTTTTTTTTGTATATACCAATTCCTGGAGATAATACAAAGGATTGGAAGAAATCACAGCAAAAAAAAATTGGTCCATCTGGATTGCCCATTTTCCTAATTTATCGAGTTCTCAGGATGGCTTTATGGCTATCTCATGCATTATTGAATACATTTATAGAAGTAATGGGCTCATTATCATTTGTGTCAATTCTCCACCCGTGTTAAATGTCTCCACTAGATCATTGGATCTCGTGCTGCATTTTAAAGACCCTTCTACCCCAATTATCTCTTCAATTTACTGTATGTCATGTCAGCTATCCTTATTCTTTATTTATATCGTTTTATCTTTATTACTATCTCAATTATACAGTCTGTGAGTAGAAGACCCAATATATGTGGGCAACAAATATAGTTTAAAGAACAGATGACCCTCCATCATTTTGCCATTAGAGGACAAGGATCAAGAGATACCGGTGAACAACCGGTATCTCTTTTTTACAAACAATACTCTGCCCATGATACAATATAAAGTGTGTGATCATGTACCCAAAAACATAAGGGCTGGCAACAGTGCTACAATAATCAACTCTTAATCTGGGTCAAGGGTGCTTTAAGAGAGGAGGAGGCCTGTGTGCAGCCTCGTCCAGCCAGGCCCCCTCCTCTCTGCCGGGAGCAGCGATGTGTAGTCTGAGAGAGGAGGCCTTTGAGTAGCCTCCTACGGCCTGGCCCCACCTCTGCTGGGAGCAGCGATGTGTAGTCGGGTCTGAGCGAGGAGGGGTAAAGGGCAGTGGAGAGAGAGAGAAGTGAAACAGAGCGGGAAAGGTGGTGAGTAGAGATGTGGTTGAAACAGTGAGAGAGGTAGGAAGAGACCGAACAAGCAAAAGAGAGAGGGTGTCATGATAAGTGAGAGACAAGTGAGGGAGAGTGCAAGAGAGTGAGACAGAGAGAAAAATATAGGAGAGAAAAAAAGGTTGACGTGGGAGAGAAAAAAGGAGGGGTGAAAGGCGTGGTGAATGAAAGAGCATGGGAGAGAGGGGGGGGGGCTGTGGGAGAAAAAGAGTGCAAGGGAGAGAGAGCAGGGGAAAGTAAAAAAAACACTTATGATATGTGCTTCCCCCAAGTAAAAAAAAAACTGAGAGAAAAAAAGAGAGAGTGTAGAGGGGAGGAGCAGATGTTTGAAATGTTTGAGCCTTCGCTTGCCCGGTGGTGGAATTTGTCCGCTAATTTATGCTGATTACCAAGCCAGTGTCTGAGAATTACTCCTTGCACTGCATTGTGCATGCCTGTACAGCTGGCCCAGGGAGGACAGTCAGAGCTGGCCCCCAGTAGAAACTTCCCTATGAGGATGATGACGATGTGGTCATTCTGACCTGACAATTATTGAAAGCTTACTGTTGCTCACAGTGATGCAGGCAGCTAGCATTCATTATTTTCCATATTGTCAATTTCACGTGTTCTTATTCAGATGCTAAACTCACTGAATTGCAACTTCTGCTTCTTCCCCCTATTTAATAATTCTTTCAGAACTTAAACTTCAAACATTCCGAAAATTCAAAATAATTGACCCGCAAATGCTGCAATGCATATTAAAGCTTGTTTCCAGATAACAGAAGACCTGGGAAATGTTCCTGGTCTGTGTTCTAACCGTCAGGATTAACCACATCCCACCACTGAGCTATAATTTCCCAGGGACAGACTGTACAACAAACTAAGCAGGGAGATTTTTAAAAATATATAATGGTAGTTGAAGGGATGCCATCAGGGGAGGACTGCCAGACTGGATTCCTGGCTCTGGACAGAACTGGAATCTATAAAGTTTAATTTGTCATAAACAAATTTCACGTTTCCCTTGCAGCAATGTAGAGGTAGAGTATTGTGGCCAGAAGTTTAACCAGAGCTGGTATTAGAAATTGTAGGTCCCGGAAATGATTTCTAGGCCCAGACCCCCTCTCCCTCACTCCCCACCAAGCTCTGCTGATCACTGGGGGAGCAGAGCGAAACGCAGGCTCCCCCACTTCTGCTGCACTGCCCCCGCTGATTCCCACTGCTCCTGAAATCTTTGTATAGGAGCGCAGTCTTCTCCTCCAACTCCGGATGCTGGTGGCTACTTAAAATATGATGCCGCCTTGTGAACAGAACTCACGGCCCGGCAACCAATCAGAGCAGATGCCTGGTATGCAAGCTCTGATTGGCTCACCAGATGGTGCCACATTTTAAATGTCTGCCAGCATCCGGAGGTGAAGTAGAGGAATGCGCTCTAGAAGCATGTGTCGGGCATGTGTCATGAGGGGACATGGCCATATGAAACTAGACGAGTGGTTACATGACAATAGGGGAATGGCCACATTATGCCACACACCATAATGAATCTTACACATTATACCATATGCCGTAATGCCCACTTCACATTATGCCCCACATTGTAATGCCCATTACACATGACGCCACACACTGTGATGCTCATTACATATAATGCCACATAAGTGCCACTGACCCACATTCTCATTGCTAGGAGTTTCTCATTGCTAGGAGTTTCTTTCTCAAAGCCAAATGCTCGATGCCAAGGGGGTTTCATGTCCGTTGCCATGGGGGATTACATGCTTGTTGCTATTGGGATTACATGCTCGTTGCCAAGAGGGTTTCATGCTCCTTGCCACCGGGAATTACATGCTCAGCCAAGGGCGGTTCATGGTCCTTGCAATGGGGAAGCCGTGAGCCTGGCAGAATGGAAGTGATGTGACAGCTGAGCAGAGAGCAGTGGGCTACCCAGCTGTCTTCTGAGCAGGTCCACGGCTATTTGAAATATAGCGCTGGGTCGCCAGCCAATAGGAGCCGCTCCTCATTGGCTGCCGGGTCGCAAGCTCCTTTTGGCTGGTGACCTAGTGCGATATTTCAAATAGCCGTGGACCTGCTCAGAAGACAGCTTGGCAGCCCACCGCTCTCTCTCCCCGGCTGTCACATTGCTTTCGTTCTGCCAGGTGAGCCGGCGTGCAAAAGCAGCGGCTGCGGGGCGTGGAGAAGTGGTACGGCGTACATGCAATAAATTTCTAGGGTATCGCATCTCTGCATCTCACCGCCATCTGCCACCCACATAAAGAACAAACCAGAACAAAGTTTGTTTGCATAATATAAATCTTCCAAATAATGATGAGAGGAACGTTCTGTACATAACAGAATCCGTAATAATGACAAATATCCTTTAAATAGATAGATAGCCTCTTAATGATAAATTGCTATCAAACACACGCAGACACAAGTACGTACTGTAGATACTTAAAAAATGAATACAAGTACCCTTCAAATTCATATGTATAATTAGTCCTTTCCCATTTCAGATTTGGACATGAGTAAAATACAAATACTCAAAAGAAAAAAAAAATGAAAAATAAGATTTTCAGTCGATGCGATGCATCAATTATATGCCGCAAGATTTAGCAGATGTGACCTTGTAACTAGCTTAGACCTTGAGATTCTACTGAGAGATACCTGAATACAGCAAGCGAGTGGGTCTTGTACTGAAGAATAAAGGGCGGAGCAGTGAGGTTTTCGGTACATATGTACAGTGGGCTAGCCAACGCTGGCTGTGATCGCCTGAACGGCTCGTGCATGCGTACCGTAGCGCGCGTTCCTTGAATTACCGTTCGTAATTCGCAATCCAAATGCTCTATGCTGCACCAATCCTAGATGGCAGAATTCACATTAAGTGATATTGTCCTTATGAATGATAAATGGAGCACCGACCAATTAGCTCCAAACTGTCATGTGTTTTTCAAAACAACAGGAGCTGATTGGCTGGAGCAGTATTTAACATCTGTAAAGAGTGATAACTAGAATATCATTTGCCTCTGTGCACATGTCATTTTATGGGATGCAGTCAGAATCCCGGCAGTCAGGATCAGTGGCGTTGAGGGGGCAGTGGGTACTTTTACACGAGCCCGGGTCTGCTGGAGGAGCCTTGGTCCCACTCCGCCATTGCAGAGAGCTGGGCAGTAGGGAGAGATGACAGGCCACCGCCGCAGCACAGCCTCTCTCCCCAGCTCAGTGCCATGTGCTGATCTGGAGAGTGAGACAGCTGCAGCAGCAGTCTGTCCTCTCTCTATACCTCCCGGTGTTCACGCCCCCTCCTTTTTACCTGGGCACGGACGACCTGTCGGCGACCCTGGTCAGCATGCAGTATAATGACGGCGGCAACCCAACTGACTTCAAAAGACAGTCGCTGGATGTCTGAAATGGTCAGCATACAGATGTAGCGCCGCTCATCCAGCGCCGGGGCTCGCCAGACCACCCCCACTGTCGAGCGGAGGCCACATCTGACTGGGACGCACATCCCAGGTTCCCGTCGGCGGGGTATGGGAACCCAGCCCGTCTCCACTTTAGGGAGACGGCAGGGTAAGGGGGGGAGGGGAGGTGGGGGAATGCATTGGGGACCGGCGGCGAGGCGGCGGGGACCCGGGGGGGAGCTCAATTGTAAGGGGACGCACGATCGTCTCGTGTGCGCGCGTCCCCTTCCGAAGGCTGGCGGGGGGATGGCGGCTGGTGAATCTACCGCCATCCCCTGCCTGAACGAGGGACGCTCCATCTGTACATACGCAGCCTAGCGAACAGGTTTTGAATCAGACTAAATGTATTAGCGTACAGGCCTAAATTGTCTGAAAGATTTTTTCCCTTCTGTATCAGAGCTGCTCACCCAGCGGTCAGCGGACTGCGCCGTAGCATATACTTGTCTGTGACACCCGCATTGTCTATGGACAGCTATATATATTCTGTAGCAGTCACGGTGTCTTTTAACTATATCCAAATGTGACAATGATTGATAGGAAGAACGGGGCATTGTGCATGCTACAATATACTGCAGCCAGCTCTAATCAGAAACGCTTTGTAATATTAATCTGCAGGATATTCCATAAATCAGTTCACGAGGAACATTTTGCGGATAATGGACCAAGAAGGATAGATATGGCTTTCTGTCACTACGACTAATTCATTTGGACAGCAAATGCCGAGTGAAGTGAAACGGATAAATGCCTCGCTGACATCCGCACCGCTAGCTCCACGACGCATGCCAGGCCTCATCCAGCTCACTGTATTATAACTGGGGTTTCTGTGTTTCAGATTGCAGAGTGGCAGTGATAGCAAGACGAAGCTCAGGCTGGTGTTTGCAGATTTAGCAACATTTCTGCTTGAAATTCACTGTTAAAACCTCAAGGGCTTTAGAAGAATAATGAAGTTGCATTTGCATACCTCCCGAACCAGTGGCGGATCCAGAGGTGGGGTTGCAGCACAGATCAAAATTCAAATAGAGGAGCCCCGTCAACTGACAGTGAGTCAGTTTGGAATGGCAGTTAGTGCCAGTTGGTGAGGCTCCCTTATTTGATTTTTGAACTGTGCTGCAGCTCCACTGCTCCCAACGATCCCAATTTATGCGGGACAGTCCAGGTTTGGGGGGCTGTCCCACCTGCGGGTAGATAGGGGGGCGCAGATGTGAGACCCCTTGTCCCTCGCTGCTTTGCTCATCTTATCATGGCAGAAAGAGGGACAGTCCTGTTTTTTTGGGGAACTGTCCTGCTGTCCCACCCGTGGACAACAGTGTCCTGTGGGTGGGGGTACAGTTGCGGAAGCCTTTGATCACTGCTGGTCTGCAAAGCAACCCCTGATCACTGAATAGATGGCTCATGGTTATACTCATAGCCCCACCCCTCTACCCAAGGCTCCCCCCCTTTTTGGATGCAGCTGTCCTGCCAATCAAAGCAAGTAAATTCTGAATTAGACCCATAATTACAAACATCCATTCTGTTGGCCCACAATCCTGGCTTTGTTGTGTGGCCATGAGAAATGTAATCTTATGGCACACTAAGTCGTATTATGGCAAAAGCATGTAATTACACTGCTTCGCAGCTAGGTGGCGATTGCTACAATAATGAAAACTAAAGTACAGTGCGGCGGATGGATATGTGAAGTGCCATATCCATTTACTGTCCACCTTTTCTTCCACTTTACCTGTGTACAGTATGTAGACCTTACTGTAGCTCCATGGGAAGCGGTCATCTATTAGAATGAACTTAGGTCTACAGTCATTAGGTCGACCCCACTAGGTCGACTGGCAGGAAGGTCGACCTGACTTAAGGTCGACATGGGCCAAGGTCGACATGACTTAAGGTCGAATTTGCATAAAGGTCGACATGAGGAAGGTCAACTGGTCATAAGGTCGACATGGGTTTTTCACTGTTTTTTGAGCCGACATGTGCCGACAGGCGGTATTTCATGCCCTACCATCCACTAGGGCGTGGTGGGAGAATAAAATAGTGTGCTGAGCGCAGCGAGGCACCGTGCCCGAAGCATCGCGAGCGAAGCGAGCGGTGCGAGGGTCCGATTCTCATTGCCAACTGTGTCCATGTCGACTGTGTCGACATTCGGATAAAAAAACAGTGAAAAACCCATGTCGACCTTTATGCAAATTCGACCTTAAGTCATGTCGACCTTAAGTCAGGTCGACCTTCCTGCCAGTCGACCTAGTGGGGTCGACCTAATGACTGTAGACCTAAGTTCATTCTGACAGATGTACCGATTCCAGCTCCATATGGGTGTTCTCCCTTGTGGGCGATAGTCTCGTAGATGCCCATTCAGCCCAAGGGACTTGGTGGGGATCTGTATGTCGAGCTTAGATCCATAAGAATGGGCTAAGCTCAGCATAATGTGTAATAAATAAAAATACAAAAAAGAGTAAAATAAATAATGCAAGTTAATAAGAACCGGGGGTGGGCATTTAAAGTACACAGGCCCACCTTGGCGTCAAAAGTGGTCGGTGCTCGCTCTGGAACAGGGGGTGTGGCCACTCAAAATGGGGCGTGTCTTTGAGTGTAGTAGTGTACCACACCATATACCACTTCTACACATTATGCAGCAACGCTATCGGGATTTGCACGTGTGCAGAAATGTGCATGCACAAACCCCAACCATCAGGGCAGGGGCCGAATTCGGATCGCTGTGAGCGATCCTGAATCGGACCCTTTATTATCTTGCTGCATGACTATACTGTGAGGATTGCAGGAAATTGTGCCCTTTTGCAGATGATACAAAGATATGTAACAGTTTAGATACAGAAGCGTAGAGGTGAGAGAAAAGGATTATATTCAAAAGTACGTTTAATATACAGTACAAAAAATGTTAAGTAATGCACTTGGGTCTCGAAAATCCACAGGCTGAATATAATATTAAATGTATAAAAAATGCAACTCCTGAGAAGGAAAGGAGTCTAGAAGTTATTATTTCAGGACTGGCAATAAAGCAAAGCAATGGGGAAATCAACTTGCATAAGAAGCAGAGTTAGCTGTACAATACGTTGTCCATATCTCCATACAGGAACGGATTATCCAAGTGACAACAGGGGCGGTTGTCCCAGGGCCCCCACACATGGACTGCTTTATAAATCGGAGCAGTCTCTTAAAAAGCAGCCTGTGGGGGGCCCCCCGGGACCGGCAGCACACTCTCAGAGGGACGGGAAGGTTCTTCTGCCTCCCCGTGCTCTCTCCCAGCATTTGCCCTGCTTCGATCATTGCTGATTGGTCAGCACGGCAGGACCCCTGTCACAGCGGCTGCAGACAATAGCACCCGCTGGGGAAGTGTAAATTAACCTCCCTCCAAGCCCCCCCCCCCCCCCCTGTGTACCTAATCCGGCCCTGTATCCATAACAAAAAATTGAGATTGAGCCAAGAATGGCAACTGAACATGGTCTGACCTTAAGCAACATACCTGGAAGACCTAAGGAAGATCTCAATATTATAGTATGAAACAGAGAAGTGAGAGATATAAAATAAGGTGTAAAATAGATCAGGGGTTTTAACAAACGGAACAAATTCTACAACACAAACAACCTTGCTCTAAAATTATAGCAGATTTAGTGAACATTTAAGAACTGATTTATCGATAGTGTCAGGGCTTAAAGTGATCCTGGAGAGGGGGAGGAACTCATTTCCCCCACCACCTATTCCCACCCCCCACCCCATTACTCGGAGTCAGGGTAGTGCACCCCTTGCAAACTTTATAATTTTGCTGTACCTTATCTACTTTATAAAGCGACAGTGGTCTCACAATGAAGGGGTGTGGTCTCACCATGAAGGGTGTGGTCACATAACAGTACACCCAATTAAAGGTATGCCCCACAGTAGCACAATCTTATTCATATTACACCACATGTAGTGGTGGCTTATAGTGTTTATGGTTTCTAAATATCCCTATGACATTGGCCTCACCTTCTCCTTTTAGTAGCTCCTTGAACATTTCCAGCTCCAGGGACAGAAGGCTCTCTCACCTCTCCTCACCTTAGGTCGACCATTGTTGGTTGACAGGCAATACGTCGACACGTAAAAAGGTCGACATGTCTAGGTCGATATTGACAAAAGATTGACACAACCAAAAGGTCAACATGGAAATGGTCACTCGGTCATTGCCCCCACAGCGGGCAAAACGAGCATGGCAAGTATAGGCCACACCCCACCGCCTTCGTCACGTGCAAAGTCCCACGTTTCCTCCTTTACACGTTGGGAGGTGTTACCATCTAATTGTCGGTGCAGATTGTCTCTAGGCCGTGTGCTGTCGGAGTCCTGCCAATCTCCCCTGGCCCTGTGCGATCTTCCCTTTGCCCATCCAGCTCCGCTAAGTCCACGACTGTGCAGCATTTCTCTCCTCACACGCTGTCTGGCAGATCTTAGCTCCCTGCAGCTTCCCATGCCGCCGCCATTGCTCCCCAGGCTGCAAGCATGTTCCTCCAAACAGACTTTCCTGCCAGTGCTATTTGGTCCAGTCACCTGTTTCCCCTGAGCTAATCCTGTCAGATCTGTTTCCCAGTCAGTCTGCCTCAGCCAGGGCCAGATGCACTAAGCTTCAAAAGTGATAAACTGGCTAGTGATAAACAGCCAGCCAATCAGCTCCTAACTTCCATGTCACAGACTGTGGAGACTGTGGATTTATTACACCCGGTAAAGTGATAAAGCGTCTGGTTTTTATCACCGGCCAATCAGCTCCAACTTGTCATTTTTCAAACCAAGCCTGAAATTTCATAGTTAGGAGCTGATTGGCCGGTGATAAAAACACTAACTCACTTCACCGAGCTTAATAAATCTGCTCCTCAGTTTGAAAAATGTCAGGTAGGAGCTGATTGGCTGGCTGTTTATCACTCTCCATTTTATCACTTTTGAAGCTTAGTGCATCTGGTGCTTTGCTTTTACTACCTGCTTCCTCCAGTTGGGTCACGCCTTCGGGATACCTTCGAGTACCATATCCTGGTTTCATGTACAAGAGCTTTATCAAACTTCCTTGATCTATCCATTGGGTAGAACCTACGCCTGAGGCCTAACAGGAGGTATGCTAACTGTAGTGTTATAGCCTATGTTTGAAAAATGACAGCTATGAGCTTCTTGGCTGATTGGTTATCTCTCCAGTCTTAGTACATAGACCCCTTTGTCTAAATTCCTTTAATACCCTATTGCAGGGTTGCCAACCCTCCCGGAATGGCCGGGAGGGTCCCCCGCCCAGCCCACCCTTCGGGGGGTCCGCGGGTCAAATGATGCGATTCGTCACTTAAGCCCCGCCCCCGCAGTGCAATGACTGAAATACCTACATTGCACTGCAGGGGCGGGGCTAAAATTACACGTTTGCTATAGCCACGCCCCGATAGAGCAGTTCTCCCGTGGCTCCACCCCCGAACCGCCCTTTCCCCTCCCGGTGATGGCCCCGCCCCCCTACTTCAATGAGCTGGCTCTCCCGGAGAGGGCAGCATAAAAGTCGGCAACTATGCCCTATGGAGTCCACTTGCTAGAAATGAACCAATACTGTTTATTTTCATAAAGTTGTTGGGGTGCTTTACTATGAAATATATGCAGTATCGTCCTCACTCTGGGACCCATTATTTTTTGCAAAACCAGACTCCAAAACAATGAATTAAACCCCTTAAACAAAATATATCAAGTATATTTATGTGAGATCCACAGAGCCGCTGCAGTACTGTATGCCGTGATGATGTTTATCAGTGCTGGCTATCACGGCTTAGCAAACTGGGATTTATATGACATTGCTTTAAGGTATAAGAGCAGCTAAGGTTATTTGTAAAACCATAGAAATACTGTTCTGTATAAGATTTTACTGCAGAAATAAAGAAATATGGGGCAGATTCAGACGTAATCTGTGAGCAGTGAATTCGGCCCCGTTTTCGATAGTGGTGGTCAGCTCATGCGCAAATACGCGCATGTGCAAAACCCCCTGTAGCCCCTCCCCCCCCCCCTGAATTTGCCCATCTTCGGCCAAGATAAAAGTCAGTTTATACTGACTTGCGATGCGAGGGGATGCAGTGCACTTTAAACTGTGTCCATGTCGACTGTGTTGACATTCAGGTAAAAAAAACAATGAAAAACCCCATGTCGACCTTGTGAATGTCGACATAGACAATGTCGAACTAATGACCTTGTCGAACTAATGACCTGTCGAACTAATGACCTTTCGACCTAGAATCATGTCGACCTTTTCCCATGTCGACCTAGAGTCATGTCGACCTTTTAGCATGTCGACCTAATGGATTCGACCTAATGACTTTCGACCATAATGCAATAGACCAAATGATCCCAACCCATATATACTAGGTGATTCATCGAGCCCTACGGGCGCTCTTCACACCGTCGTGAGGGGCTGCGCCCCCTTAATTTGTGAACATTTGTATATGAGAAAGATGGTTAGAATTGCATGAAAGATGCCTGTATTGCAACTTGAGTTATAGGTGAAATGTGTTAAATAGAGAGCATATGATGTGGAAGGGGGTGTGTATTGTTTTGTTTAATTAAAATGCGGTTACAGAGTAAGATGTACATTGATAGTGTGGATGGTACAGTGACATTTGTGGGTGTGGGGGGGGGGGGCTGTGTGTGCATGTTGTTTAGGTGTGTGTGTGTGCAATAGTATAGTAGGGTGTTTTTGAGCCAGCGGCTCCCCACTGGCGGAGGTCACGACACAAGAAAACAGGAGGCTGGGTAGTGATAGGGGTGTGTGGGAATAAGGGGTACTAAAGAGGAGGGTGGGAGACACTGTGCAGCTTCTGCCAGTGGGTGGGGGTCCAGCGTGGCAGCACAGGAGTACAGGTGGCCCTGAGTCAGTCTCTCCTTCTACTGGGTGGGAGTTAGGGTGCATGAGAGCAGGAGGCTGGGCTATGAGGCATGATAGGTGTATGTGGGCAACACAGCATCAGCGACTCCCCAGTGGTGGAAGTTCAGGAGAGCAGGAAGCTGGGTAGTAAAGCATGATAGGGGAATGTGGGCAACACAGCATCAGTGACTCCCCAGTGGTGTAAGTTACGGTACAGGAGAACAGCAAGCTGGGTAGTGATAGGGGTGTGTGGGCATACGAGGGGAGGGAAGGCGGTGGGTTGCCGCGAATTGCAGAAGGGGGGGGGGGCGCGGTTTGCCTAAGGGGGGGCCATGGGGGGGGGTGTCGCGAATTGCCACTAGAAAAAATAATAAACACAGAAAGGTTAACACATGTAAATGTTGACATAACTGTGGCACTTCATTGGTGTCCATGCCGGGGGGGGGGGGAGTTGGGGGGGTGCGTCCGTGAATCGTGGGAGGGTGGGTCGGGGGGGGGGACGGTGGTGCAGCGAATTGCGGGAGGGGGGGTCGTGGGGGATGTGTGGGTGGGTGCCGCGAATCGCGGGAGGGGGGAGTTGGGAGGTGGTCCGCCAATCGCGGGAGTGGGGTCGCGGGGGGGGGGGGGGTTGGGAAGCGAATTTGCGGAAGGGGGGTTCGCGGGAGCGGGGGGTGTTTGCTGCGAAACGTTGGAGGCGGGGTAACGGGGACGGGGTTGCCGCGAATCGTGGCAGGGGGGGTCGCGGGAGGTGCAGCGAATCGTGGGAGGGGGGGGAGTTGGGAGGTGGTCCGCCAATCGCGGGAGTGGGGTCACGGGGGGGGGGTTTGCAGCGAATTTGAGAAAGGGGGGGGTCGCGGGGCAGGGGGGGGTTTGCTGCGAATCGTTGGAGGGGGGGTGTCACGGGGAAGTGTTTTGCCGCGAATCGCGGGAGAGGGGGGGTCACAGAGGGGGGGGTGGGCGTGCCACGAATCGAGGGAGGGGGGCTTTGGGGGGGGTGTGTTTTGCCGCGAATCGCGCGGGGCGGGGGGTGTCGCGAATCGCGGGAGGGGGGTTGCGGGGGTGTTTTGCTGCGAATCGCGGGAGGGGGGGTCGCGGGGGGCGCTCACCTGGTGGCTGTGGAGTAGGTTCCTGGGCAGCATGGGGAGGCAGAGGGTGTCTGGCACTGTGGGCTCACTGTCATGTGAGTCAGAGGCTCCACCCAGCGTTAGAGACAAACTCACTCACTTTGATTGACAGATGTAGCCAAATATATGAGAACCACCGGGGGGTATCATATTAAAATACTGTATATGCTGCATATGCTCAATAACATTTTCTTATTGGTGTTCCATTTGGTTTGAGTTATGTCACCTTATTGTGTTGATAGTGATGTATTGGTAACTCCTGATAAATAAATAGCTTTGGTTATTAGGGAAATAGATGGGTTAAACCAGGCATGTCCAAACTGTGGCCGTCCAGCTGTTGTGAAACTACACATCCCAGCATGCTCTGCCATAGTTTTAGCAATCCCTAATAGCAAAACTGTGCCAAGGCATGATGGGACTTGTAGTTTTGCAACAGCTGGAGAGCCATAGTTTGGACATGCATGGGCTAAACAATAAGCAATGAGGTGCCTAAAGTTGATCTTTAACAGTCAAGTCCTGTCTCCATAAAACATTGGGGTACAGGGAGTAAAAAAAAGTGCCAAAAGCGGCCCAATTGAGACCGCTTGGTGAGATTATTTGCAAATCTGGAGCCGGAACATAAACGCTGCCGGAATCAGTGGGGTGCTCAGTCGGACATCGGAACAACTATATACTATACAACCCTCGCTACCTTGCCGGACACTTCCTTACAACAAAGGAAATATGATCTCAGCTTAAAATCTGCGTGAGTATCGCTTAGTACAGAGATTCGCAAATAATCAATCAGTGGGCAGTTGGAGACCCATTAAAAAGTACAGACCATAAAAAAAACCAGGACTGTATTTGCCAAAAAGGTACAGTTGGAGTTTGCAATGTCTAAGATGCTCACGCGTCCACATTTGCCGGTTCACCAGCCGCCAGGTACTGATATCTGGCGGCAACAGGAAGAGCCACTCCATCTGTATAAGGAAATGTTATTAAATAAATACATTTTGTCTCTGACTGATTCAGTGATTCCTCTATTGAGATTCATTATCATAATTAGCAAAAACGGAGGATGAAATGCATAGCGTTTAATAGGATATATTTATTATGTTATGTGCAATGTAGATACTGCGCCGCCTCGTTCTCGCAGACGTTTTCACTTACAGTTGTTGACAATGCGAGGGCCCTTAGCACAGCTGAGAGGCAGCCAAAGGGTGCTAATCACGTACGGCAATTTTCTGATGAACCCAAGATTACTGCTGTCATGATGCCGATATTGTCTACAGTATACTGTATGTGCATAATGTACCAAGATGGCAAACAGCTGTCACATTCTATTTCTATACATAATGGGCAATAGCCTCATATTCCTAATGTACCAAGATATATTCGTGCTTATATTTTTATGTTATTGTATTTGAAGACAATTACAGGACTCTGTGGAAAATGTTGGTGTGTTATAGGAAAAATAAATGACAGTCGTTTATATGATGATTTGATTAGGGAAAGCAGCTGGGTATTATGAGGCTTTTAGTTGCCATCAAAAAAATGCTGCTTTAGAGCTGTGAATGTCAACCCGAATCTGTACAAAAGGAACATACTGTATTTGGGAAGTGATGACAGGGCCGCCATCAGGGGGGTGCTGAGGGTACAAGTGTCCAGGGCCCTGCTGCTTTGGCACAGGAATGCCCGGCCGTTCTATTGCACAGTCAACGCCGTCGCCCATGGGCTACTTTCTTCCAGACACCTTCATTTAACAGCGGCGGGCTGTGGGTCATCCGCTACCGTAGCCTGCCGCACACCGTTCGCCAGCCTCCTTCAGTTACCGGCTCCGGCCCGTGGGTCCTTTGCTGTCTGCTGCCCGGTGGGCAAGGAGGCCTCAAGTCGAACCACCGATCTGCAGGATAGCCCCCACATAAAGCCCCTAATTCCACGTGATGTGACGTAATGGCGTCATGCGCACCAGAACAGCCCATAGAGGAGCCGCCATCCTAAGGAGCAGGGAGATGAGCAGCATGTCAGCGTGAGACTGCAACACTGGCTACAAGGGGAAAGCAGGGCCATCTTAACGCATGGGCTTATTGCGCAGCTGCCCAAGGGCCCCACAATTCTGGAGGTCTTCAAGCAGGGTCTTGCTGGTGCCTCCGGAGTTTCTTGTGAGGCTAGTAAGGATTGCTGCCTGGCTGCTTTGATTATGAATTACACAAAATCCGAGCTGCTGGGAAATATTCTCTACCGGCCTGCAGCCAAACCGTGACTGGCTGTAAGCTGCTAATTGCTGGGTGGCTGATAGCCGGTGGAGAGATACCACAGGAAGTTATAAACTTTAGTAATGGCCCTAGTGCATTGCTTTGCCTAGGACCCACAATGCCATTAAGTTGACCCTGGAAGGAAGACAATTTTCTTTAGCAGTGAGAGGGAGAAGAGAGAGGAGGGAGGGGGGTGGGTAGCCATCTAAGCAGGCCTATGTTGTATCAGGGATGCCTACCCTCCCGGAATGGCCGGAAACCGCTTATTATGGTTTGGGTACAGAAAGGGGAAGGTTATGGTAACGCTGTGGGTACAGGCAATTAGAAGGGGGTTAGGCTGCTGGTTTAGGGATAGGTGTCAGAGTATGGGGAGTAAGGTTAGGCTTCATGGAGGGGAAGGTGAGGGTTAGACACAGAAGGGTGGGAGTTAGTGTTAGGCTGCATGGCGGGGGTGGGTTTGGTATAGGCAGAGGGTAAGAAAATAGTTACAGGGTAAGGAAAGAGAGGGTACTATGGAGCCCCTGTCAGGTGTCTCTGTATAGGCAGGGCCACCAAGAGAAATCCTGGGCCTCGGTACAACAACTTCCTGGGGCCCCCACGGACGGAGCTCCCTGTATACTCTGTTGACCCTTGAAAGTTCCACTTACCTAAATGCTCATTGCTATGGCTTCATGCTTGATGCCAGGGGTTAAAGTGCTCTACCAGGGGCTAACATGCTCATTGCCATGGGTTTACATGCTCTGCCAGGGGTTAACATGCTCTACCAGGGGTTAACATGCTCTGCCAGGAGTAAACTCCCAAATCACGTGACAGGCTCTCAGCAGGCCCTGGAGTCGGAGAGCGGAAGGACCTCTGTGATGCTGCTGCCCCATGCCAGCCCACGTCCGCCCACATACGCACTCCCAATGCCACCAATGAAAAGTTGACTACGGCGCACTCAGTCCCTGCACACTCGTCACCAAGTAAAAAAAACTGTGTGTCCAGACCCATGGCCCCCGTGACAGGCCTGGGCCCGGGTAAACTGTACCTGCTCCCCCCCTTCTCGGCACCCCCGTGTATAGGGATGACAGGGTCGTTCTTTTGACTGCTGCCATTCTGAACTTTAGGATACCATATGTAGAGGTCATTCACATAGACCTGAAGTAGCATTAACTGTAATCTCTCACCTTCATACTTATACTGACATCTTGACTAATAACCTATTGACTTTTTAATCAATAAAACTAACAACATTCATTACATAAGACGTACAATAGGAATCTAATCTTATTTGCTGGTATAGATTAATTTAGAAATCATGCAAAGGTGCCATTAGATCAAATTTAAATTAATGATACAAATCCTCCGCTATGTAGAATTGAGATCCTACAGTAAAACCTACTGACGAGTGTGGGCTGAGATATATCTCGCTATGCCAATGTATAATCATAATTTGAGCCTTCCTTTCACTGCTGACAAAAGGTAGATGCCTCATTAAATAATAGAACATGTTCAATGCATCTGTCATATCTTCATTTTTCTGAGGATCTGCGGAGTAAGACTGAAGGCTTCTCTATTCTTTTTTTTTTTTTTGCCAATCTGAACTTCTCTTTCTGTACTACTTACAGAAAGCTGTTTGCAATGTCCATGTCAGGTAGCTTGAAGAAAGTATTGAGAGCTGTGCAGACATTCGTTCTTTACTGTGAGGTCATGCAACTATCTTTTTTTCAAAATGGCCGCTTAAACTTTTATTGAGCATGTGCAACCTGCGATCACGCACAATCTTGGATTAGTGTTACCGTGATGTACTTGCACATAAATGCTTCTGCAGGTGTACATTTTAAATCCTCACTGTCCACCAAGGGTCCCACCTATCTTGGTGTTGTTTCCAATGAAACCAACCAACCGAGCCACCAAGTTTATCCATGATCTTACTACAGTGCATACCTAGAAGAGGGGGTTGGTCCTTTGAAAAAGCTATCCCTAGAGAGAGTGAAACGCGTCAGTGGCTACGCACCCTCATACCACCAACTGCCACTTTATGCACGTGCACTTTCTGGGATCCAACCAGCCGCCCCCCGACTTTGTTATTGGAGGACCTCTTCCACATCATCTCCATTTCCAGTGGACTGTGTTTCATCTACACCACCAAAGGAGAACAATGCTGTAAATGCAATCCACACTGGTTATAAGACTCTCTTGGTGAACCACAGCGGTAAATATACTGTACTTACCTCAAATTATCTGGAACTACATGGAAATTGCTTAAAACCTTGTGACCGAACTGGTCCTCCCGTCATCTTTATACCATCTGTGCGGTAAATATAGGAGCGGATCCTTAACAATCATTTATACCAGTGGCCTATTGAGGGTGCCATATTATATGCTCTTAATATATTTACTTTTTATTGTGATTGTATGTGTACCAATAAATGTGTTAATTTTTTATTCTTAAAATCCTCATTGGTTTAGGCTACTTTTTTCCTCTTTTTCTTGTAATATTTTCCAGGGATCTACTCAGTCCCTTCAGTAGCAGCTTGACCCCACAACCCCTGCCAGTGCCCATCTGACTACCTTTTTGGGTAGACTTTGTTTTCTTTAGGATCTGATTGGTTGCCCAGAGCAACATCACATGTGAAGTAGAATACACATCTTAGTCAATTTCCCCCCACTGTCTCTTTAATATCTCATGCTTTTTGTATTTTATAAAAAACGTTTCTGTACTTCATTGTTCCTGTACTATATTATGTTTTATCTGTTAGGCACGTTGATTCCTATTGGGAGAAAGAATGCTATAGAAATAATATTATCAATATTTTTATTATGACAGTGTGGTGACAATTGTACATAAATGTTATGACTCATGGTAGTGTCATGGGAACGTCGGCCATCTACAGTGCCCACTTGCAGGGTACGGTACATAGATCTATTGCACACAGTAAAGGCCCCATACATTAGTCTGACATGTCCTAGGGACAAGTCGGACCTGATTTCCCATACTGCTCCCCAGGATGGGGACACACGATTAGGCACTTGATGTGCCAAGGTTTGCATATGATAAATCGCATGGATTTATCATATGCAGTCCCCGGGGAGCTGCAGGAGGAGGGAGCCGTGCGGGGGACGGCAGCGGGTGGGATATGCCAGCTAATAGAGAGCCAGGCAGGGAGAGCAGGGGGAGGCTGCATAGGGAGCTGAGCAGGAGGAAGCTGATGCGGTGGCAGCTGCAGCAGGGCGTTGGACAGTGAGAAGACGCTGGCCGCTGTGCAGCGGCGGGAGCTGGGAGAAACAGAGCACTTAAAATAAAAATGCCCATACAGATGACTAGGATGCCATTGATTGGCTGAGACCTTTCTACCAATCAGCGATTGGCTGAGAAAGGTCTCAGCCAATCAATGGCTTCCTAGTCATCTGTATGGGCGTTTTTTTTTTCAAGTTATCTGCTCCTCCCTGCTCCCGATGTTGCCCGGCAGAAAGCGTCTTCTGTCTGGCTCTATATTAGCCAGCATCCCCCGCCCACTGCCATCCCCTGCACGGCTCCGGGGCCGGGCTGCACATAAGATTTAGCAAATCCGACCTCCCGACCCCGATCCGATGCACACGGGACCGCACATTGGATCAGACGGGATGTCTACAGGTGCGATTTGGGCCGATTTCACGGCCCAATTCATCCGAATCAGGTGAAATTGTGCCCAAATTGCATAGTGTATGGGGGCCTTAAGGGGCTGGTGTAAGGCCCAATACTAATCACTGTAGACCTAGGAAGAGTGAGTGGGATAAGATTCCTTATGGATTTTCCCAGATTAGCATATCTGGAGATAAAAATTAGTGATCCTTAACTTTACCAATTGCGAGCGGATGTGTAAGCAGGGATTCAGTCGACGGGTGGAGACGTGCACCCGGCGGAGCAGCGTTTACCTGGTCGCTAGGCAACGAATATACACAACCTAGCGAGCAGGGCTGAATTACCCCCAATGTAGGGAACATTGGGGGTAATTCAGCCCTGCTCGCTAGGTTGTGTACGTATATTCGCTCATGCTTGAAACACATGCATTTTGTGATGCAATATTTAATTGGCATAGACGCACCTTATCTGTAGATTCAGCTGTCAAAGTATCATCTGTAAAAAAAAAAAAGTGGGTAGAGGTGAGAGGCGTCTGTAAAACTTTGTATTTCCGAAGCGTCATCTTTGCAGGAAAAGCGAGTTTGTCCTCTCAATATTTAATCCCGCTCTGTGAATTGCGTGTTGTAAAGAATAGAACAGAGGTAAGCGAAATAATTTATAGATTCTCAGAATTTGTTGGAAATGGTCCATTTTCGAGAATATCTTTAAAAAAAATCCATTTTGGGGGCAGATTCGGTAAAAGCTGTGAGATGGAAATAGGGTTTGTGTCTGTCACCGGTCATAGATACTATCGCAGTTTCGACATCTATTAGTCAAACGGCTTTATCTTGGTTCACGCAGAGGGCCCGATTCAGCTTTGTAAAATACGTAGCCATAATCAGAGGTCGCACATAATCAGAGGTTGGGAACACCTGTGACCGCAGGCTGCTTGCTTTTTAATTGACAGGTGGCCATTTTGGGGGCGTGCCGCTGGTATTTTCTGGGTGTTCCCAAGAAAACACAGGTGTTCTCCGGCCGCCAGGAGGGATAGCCGCTGATGACATCTTTCTCTCCTAGGCCTTTGCAGTGACGAGTGAGTCCAAACACTTTCAGCATAGTGAGCAGGTCTGAATCAGGCCAAGAGCGATTTCACTCTGGGGTTCCGATTCTGCGCACTGTGTGTTTACTCTCTTACAATTCCGACATGTGTTTTGATTTATTTCAGTTAAATGTTCATCATTGCATACTGTACTGTGTCATTTTTTTTTATTTTCTATTTATTTGGCTTCTCTTATAGGGGAAATATATACTAATCCTAGGAGAGCGATAAAGTGGTCAGAGATAAAATACCAGCCAATCAGCTTCTAACTGACGTGTTACAGACTAATTGGATGGCACTTTATCTCTCTCCACTTTACCACTTTCCTGGGCTTTCTTGTTTTCTAACTATGCATTCTCTGGAGATGATGTACACAACTATGTGCCATGAACAACTCATTCTCATTTCCTCCTACAGCTGGCAGGGGCACCACACTGGTAGGAGGGGGCAGAACTGGTTTGTAATGGGGTATTTTGTGGGCTATGCAGAGTAGAGCATTTGACTTTTGAGGAAATGGATCTCTTGCACTTTGTGTAATGTGAGCCAGTTGCTCCTCTTGATTAAGATTGTTTTTTTTTAGACTTCTGTTTGAACTTCCTTGTACAGTCTCTGATACTGCTCTCCACTTCCTGTCCACAACCAACCAACCCTGTCCGCAACCAACCAACCCTGCAAAGTTTAAAAGGCAGGAAGTCAATCTATACAATACATCTGTTTGATACTTGTTATTGACTAGGACTGTTTGAACCGTGTTAGATTGTCCACAGCACTCGGATCTCAGTCAATTTAAAATATACCATCTTGCCTGCCACCTGTCCTGAAATAAGACTGTTAACCATCACTATGTCTTTTTTGCCTCAGCTGCTGTCTTCTACCTCGCTCCTGTTCAGTGGCCTGCAGTGAGGTGAGGCAGGTGAGGCACAGCCTTTCAGGTCATACTAACGTATATGCCAGAGTTTTAAATTTATAAAGTATGTAAAAAATACAAAGAGTATATAAAGAAAATCTTATTTTTATTATTCTAATCATTTTTATAGTCAAAACGCTGGAGTAAAAAGTCTATGGCAGGTGAGGCAGTGCCTCACCTGGCTACCTTTTCTGTGCATCTCTTATCAAAACTCATCGAATTTCCAGCAGTGTATACTACTGTACATGTGTATAATGCTGGCATGTACCCCATGGCTCATATAGTGTGTGTAAATCTGGTTCTGGTACTTGCCAGGGACTCCTCAGCCATTTACCTCACCGCATGTCCCTGCTCCTGTTGACTCCAGTCCATGTGGCAGTGTTCTACCAAGCTTAACCGGTCATAACCGGTTATCTAAAGGACCATGCCCTGTGAGATGTCAGCAGAAGAACCAAACCCTCTTATGATGGACCCTGGTGAAGATCAGATCCAGTTTTACTATCCTTTGGATTCAGAAGGACGTAGAAAGCTAGAGTAATGGATTCACCAAATGTATGTAGCAAAGTTGGAATGCTACCTACCCATTAACAACAGGTTGTACTGTTTTTTACTGCTAAAATATCTGTACTCAAAGTTTATCACAGTTTTTATTGGTGATTACCCCCCCCCCCCCCCCCCCCCACCCCGGGTCTTCTGGAGGCTACAAAAAAAAATCCCAGACAAAAAGCCCTTTTTTTTTTTTTTTGCGAATCCAGCTATGAAAACCAATAGGTCCATGAATTTATCATGGATTCTATGTGTTTTTGTCTTATAATTGATATTTCGTCTGGCGCAAAAAAACAAGGGCTAATTGTGCAAAATTACCATCCTTTCATGCCCCAAAAATATCTGGGCTAATTGAATCACCCCTAAAAATATTTTTTTCACTTGATTCTGTGAAAAAAGGTAGCATAGCTTGGGTTTGAATTCTCGTGTTACATTGATATCACTAAATACAATATTATGTTAGAAATAATAAAAGAAAAAAAAAACAACAACAAAAAAACCCAATTGTTGTACAGAACTCATTTACCTTAAAATGTAGTAAGTTTTATATAAAAATGAAGCTCACTTCGATTGCCTGTTTCTTCCCTAAGGCACATAGTAATGGATTCCTTAAGACAATGATTACATTTTCTTAAAGAAAAAAAAAGTTTTTTCATTTTGAAAAGTGTATCTAAAGCGTCTCTTATATTTTCACGTGTCGAAAAGAATCATTTAAATGCAATCCACATTAAATAGAAGTACTGTAAAACACAAATGTAAATTTAAATCCCGAGAATAAAAACCTTCAGACTCCTAATTTCATGTTAAGAATAATTCTAGTTCATGAATAAATGAAAAAAATAAAAGTCATTATAAACACGGTTCAAACAATTACCGCGTGAGATTATAGAATTTCATTTTAAATGTCGGTGTATTAAACTGGGAGACTCATGCATAAGAATAGATTTTTCTCCCATAAAAATGCTTGTTTTGGCAAAAAGATACAAGCTGATTATAGATTTCTTGGTTTTACAGCGCTGCAAAGTTTCTAGGTTGGGATATTAATTTTTAATTTCCATTTTTTCTCAACAACAGAGATATCTGCTCCATTCTTAATTCATGGACTGTGCTACGGTATGTTAGTCCTGGCAGAGTACAATCTATATACAAACCGCGTATTCCGGACAATTAGAATGCAATCATTTTATTGCTATCTTTTCCTAGATTAAACAGCGCCATTGATTTTAATGAATTTATTTAATTGAAATGCCCCCACTTCACATGAATGTTATTCATGAGGCCTTTGACTCTTGTAAATGACGTAGCTTCTGTTGTCCATAATATTAATTCAATCTGTTAATTAAATCTGCATTGCTCTGAAAAGACCACCGTTAAAATAAACATTACATGCCACGGTCATTATAAGATTTGTTTTAAAACCCAGTATAGTAAATATATGAGATGCATGCATTGCTTTCTATTACATGCATGATATTTCCTTAATTGGAGAAAACTGCATGTTATCTACATGTATATATTCTGTGTGCAACCGCGGCTGTATCTACATACCAAATGCTACTAAACACTGCTTTCCTTAAATTGATGTCTGATGATCAGTTCCCACTGCTGCACAGGGCAGTAGAGAGCGTGGCCAGACCCCCGTACATTTCAGGGGGTGTGGCCTAGCTGTGGGAGGTGTAGTCATTAGGGTTACCACCCGTCCGGGATTACTCCGGACAGTCCGGTAATTAAGCCCGGTGTCCGAAGTCCGGCCAGGTGACGTTCCCGGACTACACAGTGGGCAGTATTCAATGAGGCTGATTCGCCATGTTTTATGGCGATTTTGTGCTATTTTCGTGCTGTACGGCGATTTTTTGACAAAAACTGTGAATTCAATGACCAGATGGCGAATACATTTTTTAAGGTTTTTATCGCCATGATTCACCGAGTAGCAATCGCTATCTTTTTATGGTGAAGTGGAATGTGAACTTTTAAAATAAAGTGTTTTGTTTTTTACATTTGGTGTAAAAAAATCAGGAATTTTATTCTGAGGAGGGGCATGCTATTTTTATTCATGTGCTGTAAGCATATGAATATATATTTAATTAAAAAAAAATATTTTATTTTTTATTTTTGACACAGCAGCCAGCAGGGGGCCGGGAGCCGAGCCGCTCATTAGATATTCATATATTCACTGCACCCGATCATTACATATGCATGATCGGGTGTAGTGAATACCCGGTCCCCTGTTGGCTATCCCGGGGGGCAGCCTGTGCTGCCTGGCTCCCAGGGAGCCCACCTCCCCCCCACAAACGTTCTGGGGCAGGCAGGGAGACTTCCATCTCCCTGCCTGCCGCCGTCCTCAGGCTCCCTGCGGCA
Organism: Crinia signifera; assembly: GCF_055691185.1. Lineage (NCBI taxonomy): Eukaryota > Metazoa > Chordata > Amphibia > Anura > Myobatrachidae > Crinia > Crinia signifera. Next base: position 22,318,009 of record NC_139220.1, read on the forward strand.
TCGCCGCAGGAGTTAAAATTCACCGGTCAGGGGCAGCGAGCCCCTGACTCGTTGAATACTGGAGCTGGCGAGGCTCCGGAACGCGGCGGGCAGGATTCGCTGCACATCGTCAAAATTGTCATTGAATACTGCCCAGTGTCTGGGAACAGGCAGAGTCTAAAGCCGCACCGGGAGAGATAGGCAAACGTGCTGCCCAGGCTGACGAGCAGGGCCACACAGCTATTTCAAATCTCACAAGCCAATCGGTCCGGCAGCCAATTAGAAGTGGCAGTGGTGGCTCCTGATCCAGACCGCAAGCTGGCACAAGATTTTAAATAGTGTGGACCCACTTAGCTGGGCTGCGCTTGCTCCATGCTGTCACCTCACTTACTGGCTGCTGCTGCACTTAGACTCCCCACTTGGCATTACACTCCCCTTTGGCAACAAGCATTTTTCAATACCTATTGGTAACAAGCATTTTTCACTCCCCCTTGGCAACAAACATTTTACTCCCCTGTAGCACCAATCATGTAATCCCCCATAAAGGTCTTGGCATCAAGCATGAAGCCCCGGGCAATTAACATGTAGGTAAGCGGCACTTATGTATTAGACATAATGTGTAATGAGCATCATGGTGTGTGACATAATGTGTACTGGGCATCACGATGTGTGCCATAATGTGTAATGGGCATCATGGTGTGTGGCATAATGTGTAATGAGCATCACGGTGTGTGTGGCATAATGTGTAATGGGCATCACAGTGTGAAGCATAACGTGTAATGGGCATTACGGTGTGCAAAATCAAGAATGGATTGAAGCAAGGGTTAAAAAAAATGATAAGTCGAGTCAAGGGGTGGGCTGTGGGTGGGTCAAAGGGCGGTTCACTGTCCGTGAATTTTACAACACAAAATGGTTATCCTAGTGGTTATGTAGTTGTAGAATAAGATACAGAAAAAAACAATTTAAGCATCTCCCTGGCCACAATGCAGATCAGCACACAGTATCAAGTTCTCCTTTCCACACTGTAAGTCACGGTGCAAGCGCTCCAGAATGCCTGCCACACTGCATTCTGGAACATGCTTCTGGCAGTGATGTTGGCAGTCAGAGACTTCTGCGGAATTGCCGGGGATACGGAGACCCAAAGGAGATCCATTCTGCAGTTATTCAGAACAGATCTTCTGATCTGAAATATGGTGACATAGTGGGGCAGTGCCATTAATCCAGAGATTTACACTGTAGAGAAGTCACTGGGAACATGGTGTGGGCACCATGCTTTTCAGATATTTGCATAATGATAGTGTCTAATGCACTCATTGAAACCTGAAAATGTAGTATGTGCAGGTGTTGATGAGTCAAACTATGAACAGCCTGGTTACTTACTTAGATAGAACCTCTTGGTCTATCTAGTCTGCCCTTTACAAGTGTATTTGGTTTACTGAAAGAGGTACTTGCTTCCTAGCACGGCGCCCATCGCATGGCATTGCGTACCGTTTTTAGTGCTGTGCGATGTGATCTCCATGTTAAATGCACAGGAGTGCTTGTACAATGAAATACTGCATAGGATCGCATGCCAGCAAATGGCATGCGATGCAATATTTCATTGTACAAGCACCCATGCCATGAGATGTGATGGGTGCTTACAATGAGATGTAACCCCCAGTATCCACGCCATCCCAAAGCGTAACGAGGGGCGGCGGTACGCGTCCTCCGACCTTTTTATACCCCCACTATCCACGTTGGCGGGGAGTTGATTTTCGATGGTGTGGTGAGCACAGGGAGCCACCGAGCCCAAAGTGTGGCACGAGTAGCCAGAACCTCAAGAGGACGCAGAATACGAGCCCGAAGCGTGGCGAGCATAGCGAGCCCCATGAGGGGATGCGGAATACATGTAAAGTAATCCGTGTCCCCTCGCGGGACTCGCTTCGCTCGACACGCTTTGGGCTCGTATAACGCGTCTGCTCGCCACGCGTCGGGCTCGGTGGCTCGCTGAGCTCGCCACACTATCTAAAATCAACCCCACGCTGACGTGGATAGTGGGGGTATGAAACGGTCGGAGGACGCGTACCGCCGCCCCTCGCAGAGATCGCTGCGTACAACCACGCTTCGGGTTGGCGTTGATAGTGGGGGTGGCGTTGATACTGGGGGTGACACTAAATGATGGAATCACATTGTAAGCACCCATCTGTGTGCTTGTACAGTTAAACGCGATGAGATTTCACTACGATGCCATACGATGGAATCGTGGGCGCCGTTCTAGAAAACAAGTACCCTGAAAGATAGCAGGCACAGCCGTACTCACTGTTACACACTGGTACTCATGAAGAGAAGCTTCAGCAGAGCAGGTGTCATATGGATCACCAGTAATAGTAGAATTATGGATTGTAGGTAGCCACAGATTACTTTGAACTGGAATACACATGTCTTCCATTGTGGTGCTCTAAGAAGATGGCCCCTGCACATACTCAATAGAGATCTTGGTGGCCATCTTGGGATAGAGCATGGAGCCTCTCTAGGGAACAGGAAGTTGAGCAGAAGCACACTCTTCCTTCAAAAGCGGACAGCTAATCATCACTTTATTAGATTTTGCCTTACCGGCCCTATAAGGGGAGTGGTTTTGGTTTATGGGGTATGGCCTATCACCACAACCCTTGTTTTTGTCATTTTCATATTCCCCGAGCAGCTGGGTAAGCAGGGGCGATCACTGGCTCTCCAAACTTGCCCCCTCCCCCCGCTGGACATGGAGACTAGTGGGTGGGCCTGTGGGACAGTCTTCAATTAGCGGGAATGTCCTGCCGTAATCGGGGCAGTTGGGAAGTATGCTGTGGTTGCAGCTTTCCACTTCCGGCAATCCCGGCAGAGCACTAGGCCCCTCCCTCCCATAGCATAAGATGGGAATCTGATTTAGTAGGTTCCACTGAAGGGATTACGTGACTACCATCTTGTTAATCCAATCTTGATCATCACCTTGTTTATTCATAGAACACTGGTCTGGTGCATGATATATGTAGTTCAGCTGTGTAGTTTCAGTATGAAGCTGTATTATTATTACTGATAATATTCTTGCTTTCCTATTAAATTTGTATATTGTGAGATAACAGTTGGCATCCATATTTTTGGGAGGATGTATCCCTTTTGTGTCTACTTAGGGGGTGATTCTGTTGCATCACAGATCCAAGTTCTGGGTCCGAAGATGTAGCATAGGATTATGATCATGACCATTGGTCATCTGAATAAACCTAAGCCTGCTGAGACTGGCAGCGGATATGCACTGCTCCTCCCAGAAAACTGGGGCAACACCCCCTCATTTTCCAGAACACTACCCAGCTCCGCCCCCTAACGCCCGAAGCCTGCCAATCAGGGGGCACAGCGTGGGATGCCACACCTCTTTTTGTCCAGCAGGTTTACATACAAATATGAAAAAAGCCGTTAGTCCTGTCTATTATAAGAATAATGTTTAAAAAGGACATTTAGTTATACTGAGCCTGGAGTAACGGGAAACTGGGAATTGGTGAAAGCCCCTTTAGGCTAATACACTTATAGCTGGGAAAATAAAACATAACTGTTAATTACTTCATAGCCTAGGGACATTTAAAACATTGCTGTTCTCTAATAGCATTCAGACCTCCAGCTGAGGGAACATAAACAATTAATTATACCAATGATTAGGTTATGAATTATACATTTGCTTCATACGTGTAAATTGAGACATAAACACGCTCTACCTATTTCTACATCAATGTCTTAACCAGTGGCGGTAAATCATAAGATGGGATTTCCTTATCTATGTATTGATCTCATAAGGGTACACGCCTGGTCCACCTTATAAAACTCCTCATTTGTGTTCATTAAGCTTGCAGATAAAAGGTTTATTTACGCAACATAAGCAAATCCTCATTTCTTTTTCTATGCGCTATTTTCTTCTTGATTTGTTAAACCTGCCATGCAGTCAGTAGGCGGATTCGGTCAAATTATTAGTAATAATCTAATTTATTCAGTTATATCATCTCATCCAACACTTCAGAATTGTCACCTTGTGCACACAGCGCTGGAACAGAACAGCTAATATCTCACTGCTGCTTAATGAGTCATCGTCACTTCTGAAAGAAAATAGTTTTGCTGCCGTTCTAGATAGAGATGCACAAATAAGGATTTTTTTTCTTAATTTAATACTGCGAATGTTAGAACAATGGAATTTTAACCACTTAACTGGCTTTAAAAAGAAAAAAAAGCCGTTCAGCTCCCTTTTACACCTCTGCATCCCCCAGCCGCTGTTTGGAGATGACGCCATCTCCAAGCGCCAATCGCCGCCGCCGGGACCCGGACCGCTGCACTGGGAGCAAGCCCAGCACTAAAGTAATCTACAGGGTTGCCCCCAGCCCTCGTCCGAGAGGTGATGGGATGCCGCACACAGGCATCCATTCACCTCCTCCGCTGCCTCCGCTGCTGTCTGCAGAGTATAGCAGACAGCAGCGGAGGCTGTGTGTGCCCCTCCGTCCAACCTGCGGTTGCCGCAGACCGGAGGTTGGACGTCCCCCTTTCATGTAAACGGGAGCCGGGTCGGATGACTTGGCGTACCCATTTACACCGCCCTCTACCCAGGTCCTAGCCAAGTTCTACCAAGGTCAGGACCTGGGTAGAAGTCCCGTGTAAAGAGACACGGCATGACCCATTTACACCGCCACTGACCCAGGTCTGACCCGCTGATGACCTGGGTTTTTGCGGTGGTGTAAAATGGGTATTTGCGGTGCTATAGTTACCCGCTGCGCTGCTGCCCGGCCGCATCTGCGGTCACTGTCCCGTCACTCGCTCCCGGCGCCGGCTCCTGCTGATAATGAAAACTGACACTTAGAAAATGGCTGCCCCCGTATTGCAGACAGTTTTGGCAGCCATTTTCTAAGAGTCACTTTTCATATTCAGCAGGAGCAGGCGCCGGGAGACTGGACGGGACAGTGACCGCAGATGCGGCTCTGTCAGGTATGGGCATGGGGAGGGGCGCCGAGGGGAGGGAGAGAGGGAGGGGGGCGCCGAAAAAGTTTGGCGGGGGGGCGCAAAATATATAGTTACGCCACTGTTCTGAGCGCAGCGAGGCACTGAGCATGAAGCATGGAGAGCGTAGTGAGCGTAGGTTGCGCAACCATTCCCAGCAGGGTGGCAATTATCATGCCAGGAGCTGCTCTGATGAGGGCGAATCCATCTGTACCTGCCGTCCACATTAAAGCAACACAGGATACATCTACAATAGCAATCCTTCATGGCTCAGCCATATTCATATCGGCCCTTATTCAGATCTGAGCTCAGTACAAATTTGTTTGGAAAATGGGTAAAACCATGTGCACTGCAGGTGGGGCAGATTTGTTTCTGTGCAGGGTAAATACTGGCTGCATTATTTTTACACTGCAATTTAGATTTCAGTTTCAAAACACTCCACCCAAATCTAACTCTGTCTGCACATGTTACATCTGCCCCACCTGCAGTGCACATGGTTTTGCCCATTATCCAAACAAATTTGTACTGCAATCAGATCTGAATAAGGGCCATAGTGTAGAACTTTTGACAGACTTAACAACTGTCCCAGAATGGCCAGGAGGCTCCTGAAAGTTGTGTGACTGTCTTGTCCTTCCTGTAACCTGGTGTACACAGCTGCACCCCTGAGACCCCGCTTCCCCCCCCCCCCCTTAGCAGCTACCTGCACCTCCTGTACCTGGCAATGTGGTAGTGATGTTGTGATCCAGCTTGCACAAAGCAACACCGCCCACCGCGTTCGATGCCATGCCCCCTTCTGCACCGATCTGTATGTTCCTTCTCGGGGGGGTCAAATAAAATACCGGAATTGCACAGCAGGGGGCATGACCACATTGATGCAATCACAATGGCCACACCCCTACACAAGGCTCCTTTGGTGAGCTCCGCCCCCAGCCCGCCCCCTTTCACAGCACGTCTGCCCCCTTACTTCCTGCAGTTGGTTACCCTTTTCAAAAGAGAGGGCAACCTTAAAAACAGCAACCCTGTTTAAAATGTGCAGAGCAATTTATAACTGGGAAGGGGTGTGTCCTACACTGAGGCGTTTTTGTCCGATTTTGGCCAATTGGGACCAATCGGCCCGTTAAATCAGACCAAATCGGCCCTTCCTGACATGCCGTCAGGTCCGAGCAGGCCATCCGACCACCCGTTCCTCCTGGCGGTGAGGCAGGCGGGAAGCACAGACGCATGCGATCCATCGGTCCCGGCGGCTCGCAGGCTGTCGGGTGTCCGTACACTGCTGCGAGACATCACAGGCAGTGTATGGGCACCTTAAGTTTCAGTTAAAAAACAAAGCTGAAATGTAATTGTTGGCTACATGCAAAATCCAAATCATGCCCTGTGTATGCCGCTTATTAGTATATACACTTCAGTTTACAATAATTAAAAAGATATGTTCATCCCTGCTGCTAATGAGGAAATAAAATAAAATGACAGTGCTTGCTATGTTCAAAGCTTTATAGCATTAATGTTTAATTAAAGCCACTGGTTGCTGTTACATGGAGAGTTCTAGAACGTGAGAATGTGAGAATTCCAAACTGTGAGGCCGTGAAACAAAAATGTGTGTTTTGTAAACATAAATCCTACCTAATTACACATTAAAGCGCATGGGTGTAAAACTACATGATCTCAAAGGGCAAGTCCAATTTTCCACATGCAGAGCATACAAATCAGGCAAAATCCCATATGGTACACCTCCCAACTGCCACAATTTTCGTGAGACAGTCCCATTTTTTGGTCAGTGTCCTGTGGTGGTGGCGGGGGTGGGTGGGGGTCACCTGCTGCTCCGTTTAGAATGTTAGGCATGCCCCCTAATGACAAAAAGAGGAGGTGTGTCTCGCGATAGATTCACTAAGCCATGCCCGTTTTCGCCAAAGCCACACCCCTTTTTTCAGGTGTCAGCACCACTTTTCGGCATGGAAGTCTTGTCTCACCCATCATGTATGTTGAGGGGCATGCACATGGCAAGATAAACTAGCTTTATACTAAAAGCTTAATAGTCAAAGCTGTATTAATAACAGATAGATCAGACAGCCAGTGAGAGAGCACAAATCACACTCTGTTTGACTTACAGTCAGTGTCGGACTGGGGCAGGAAGGGCCCACTGCGGTAATGCAGTGGGAGAGGCCCATGCCTAAGGGTGTGGCCAGACTTCATAGGGGGTGGGGCCAGTCACCACAGAGGCTTGGCTAAATACTGAGGAGTGCATGATCTGGGCGTCTTTATAAATATATACATTAAAACTGTTAGCACAGTCATAATAATGGGGCAGATGTATTAAGCCTTAACAAGAGATAAATGCAAGGGTGATAAGGAGAGATAAATGTCCAGCCAATCAGCTCCTTACTGACTTTTTTCAAACACAGCCTGTAACATGGCAGTTAGCAGGTGATTGGCTGGACGTTTATCTCTCCTTATCACCCTTGGATTTATCTCTTGTTAAAGCTTAATACATCTGCCCCATTGTACCAGATTAATAATAGAAATGCACTGTGGAAAAAATACCATAGCCTTGTGCATTATAATGTAACATATGTATAATTCAAGTGCCACCTGATTCCTAGAGAAGGAGGTGGGCCCTGAGGCAGTGGGCCCCAAACCAGAGACAGTGCTACTATTAGGCTGCCTAGGGTACCAAAATCTGCCTACCACATAGTTAAGGATATCTATGCGGAATACCTCTATGTTGTATTTAATACAGGTTGTGGCTGTGGAACTTCTAAAAAGACACCCCCTCACTTTCACTTGAGGGACTTGAAAGTGGGTATTGGTGGCAGTGTGGGGTTAGGGGGGTTTCACTAGATTCAAATTGTGCCAAGGGTGTAGAGAAGCCTTACACTGGCCTTGAGCCCACCAGGAGTTTCCCCTGTATGCCGTGGACCAGTCCAACCCTGGCTGCAGTATCTTACCTTAGGAATGAGGAAATGAAGTAAGGTACTTTATAGACTCACTGTGATTGGCTGAAACCATTGGTTTTCCCAAAGCCAGTCCTTATGTTCCACTTACAGTCTCTGGGACATAAGTAATAGGATCAAAGTTTGTCGGAGGTGTGGGATGTTGGTCAATCGTGGATGTTTTTTTAAGAGCAGCAATTATTTACAAGACGAAACCGTGCCTCGTACGTGATTGCCGCTTTAAAAACCCATCCGCAATCGCCAGCATGCCACACCTCTGGAAAGCTCAGACCCTACTATATATGCCCTCAAGTACTAAGGATAACCTTACATGAACACAGGTGGCTAAACTATTCCCTGGGGTCAGTTGATTTACCCACCTGTGTTTTAGAGGGGATATCCCTAATGTCTGTACTGTTAGTGGACCATGAGAACGGAGTTTAGGTATACAGTATAAAAGACAATTTACAGATGGAGTCTTCTTCAACTGGCCTTCTCTGGATAGCCATGGGGAGCCGTGGCTCACCAAGGCCCATTGTTCTCAGCTGCAATACAATACAGTAGGGGATTAGCATAGGATTAAGTCCGACAGTTCTGGCTCACTTAATCCTATTGAAAGGCTAGATTAAGGTTGGCTCTATCTGTATGACTGACTGGCTTGTTAGTTGAATCAGTTTGTGTTGCATGGTCCTCTAGCGTTATGTCTTTAATTCTTCTACGAAATGGATTATCGTCTTCCCATCGGTCATGTCACAACAAGTGAGGATGAAGATGTCACTTGAGTCTTTATAACGAGTTCCACCATGTATTATTCACCCACCATGTAATATTGACCTAATTACGGACTTGTGGAACTATACATGTTTCTCCAGAGAATTTGGCCTTAAATGGACCCCCCAACTGGACCAGTTCGAATGTCACCATAACAGTTTTTTTTTCAGGATCTATGGATTACAGGAAATGTAACGTTATAAATACTTTACATTGCGTTAAACCATTCAACAGAATTTGAAAATTGTATTGCCAGCACATCACACCTTAAAAAAACTGTCTGTTACACCTCCATCACCCAGATTAACGCCTCTGTGCTCGATCATGTCAACACTTAGCTGTTTGGGAATAGTCTTGTCATTAATTTACCTTGCTCTCAATTTTTTTTTGTATGTTTAAAGGGTTCGGTAATAGCAAACTGTCTAGGAAATATTCTATTAAGGTTCTTCTTATTGTCTTGTATATATCATATTTGGAAGTATCTGTGTTATATATCATGTCTTTTCTCATGAATAACAAAGATAAGGAACATAATGAAATAGATTTTGTATTATTGCTCCCATTAATCTTTTAGTTCTGTTAAAGACAATACCGTGCAGCATAGACATAGTAAACACAATGAAAATGTTCCTCCGAATAGGGGTATAAATATGTGCATTGATCCTTTGCTCCACATGCCTTGAAAAAGAGACCATTGTGGTCTTGAAACGCGTTGGCCGTGGAGCTAGAGGGGGATTTACACAGGACTACCACCGAGAGAGGCTACAGGGACGCCTGGTTATACCAACTGCCTATTTTGTCTGCATTTCCTGTGGACAACTGGAATCGGTGAGAGTCTGCTGATTTGACCCCCCTCACATTGTCATTTTAAATTGTATTTGCAAATAAAAGCGGTATTACACCATACCAGCTTTTTCTCTTCTTTTCTATACACACCATCGACCGTGGTACTTTGAGGTGATCTGACGGTGATTAAACCGCTCTCCCCAAAAACTATTGAGGTCTGCCGTGAAAAGTAGACCAAACCACACGGTACGAGGCTGCTTGTTATTTTGTATATAAAACCTATTACATTGTATCAAAGCGATATCATACCATACCAGTGTGTTAATTGTTTTACATGTGGAAGTGAAAGTGAATATCTGGCATCTGACGGCAAAAAGAACCGCTCCCCCCCAAAGCCTGTTTGGTCTGCATAAAAGTAGACCAAACCATATGGTATGAGTCTGATTTTTTCCCAAAAAAGAAAATCTACTACTTATTGTATTTTATATTTTGAGTGATAATGCACTATTGTGGTATTATTTCTTTTGTGTTTTGGGTATCCACCTGCTGAGAGACACAAATTAGGATCAGCGCTCAGGAACATTGTCGGTACCCCCCAATTTCTATACAATGAAAATGTACCAACAACCCCTAAAGTTTCATATTTAATTATGGTTACGACTCGAGTTGCATTTGTTTTGTCAATTTATTTCATACTCGGATAGCCCCAGGGGCCTGATTCAGACCTGGTTAAAGCCACCCAGGCAAACACATGCCCCCGCCACCCGAATCCCCTCGCTACGCTGCGTGCGAAGGTGTGCGCTTACACCTCCGCTCGCATGCGCCTGCACTATGGAAAAATCATTGGATGTTGCTCACCATCAAATTACTTTTCCTCTGTTCGCAGCAGCCCAGGACTTACTTTTCTGCTGCCCGCTGATGTCCGAATTGGGAGAGGAGATCCAATCCGTACCAAGGGCCTGATTCAGAGTTGACTGCTGCTGTGCAAACTCACAATCCGTTCGACTGTGCATACATGTGGATAGCTGCGTACATGCGTAAGAAAAAATAGCGAGAACAATAGTGTATAGATGTAATTTCAACAGTTGCAATTTAACTGACAGGAAGACTGCGTTTGTGGGTGGTAACCGGCAGAGGTGGATTTAGACCTCATGGGGCCCTAGGCAAGATACTGGTTTGGGGCCCGCCTCCCTCATATAATACGGTACTTTGGCGCGTGCACAGTCTACTGATAAATGCTCAGCGTAAACATCAAAATTGTGTACAAATCAGACTCTTGGTCTTTTAGAAGTAGGGTTAATACTCGAGTCACATGTAAAGTAAGATGACTGCCCACATATAGTGGATGAGATCATTCTGTGTGTCCAAATAATTTTTAATCGTATCAAAGGGACTTTGGGAGTGTGGGCGGGTCCATGTGATGTCATAATGTCACACGGTAGTCCTCTGGGAATATTTTGAATGATCAGGATATCTTTATGGGGCTATTTGGGACCTGCTGGGTCCTAAGTTGGCGCCTAAGTTTGTTTGTGGAAACTCCCCCTCTGGTTACCGGCTGTTTTCTGGGAGAGTCAGTAAGAATTCAGGCGTGCCCAGGTGTTCTAAGGGAGGGTCTGTGACATCAGTTCGATCCTGTCTCAGAGTTGTGGAAGGATCAGTCTTAGTCGTATTTGCACAACTTGGAAATAATTCAATGGTTCATGAATTGCATCTGGATCTCCGGGTGGGTCGCGAATAGTGTCCATTTGCAATTTGCCTGCAGATTTACACAGGGCGGCTTTCTACCGTCATCCAACTTTGCAGATGAACGATTAGGCCTGAATCAGGCCCATGTCAGATCTTCCTGCAGTTGGGATTTTGGATTTTAAATCCAATTTCAGGTTTTGGATTGCAAAAATTAATTATTATTTATTTTTAGCAATTTTGAACTGAACCGAAATCCGAAAACGGACGAAAACACTTAAGGGTGGTTTTGGAAAACATGGTGATGAAATAGTCTTTGCATATTTCTAGTGTTTAATATTGCTATGTGATATTAGAAAGAAAGGTACACACGTTTGAAAAGATGTCTGGTACAACGAAACGCGTCAAGAAGCACAGAGCACCTTAACCCACTGGAAGGACAATTATAGAATTAGAGGTCGTACAATTGTATCCCGCATTGAACCAGCTCAACCCTTCACATCCATCCGAGTCTGGCAGGACCTTCCCCTCTCCACCAACTTTTTAGGACACCAACACCTGTAAATATTGGATTGACACATCTGTATCATTGTGAGGTCACCTCCTGTCTAAGGAGATTAACATCCTCCAGTGGTACGCCAAGCCAAGTCAGGTGTATGGACTCCAACACTGATTGAACCCATTCTCAGAGGACGTTCATTGGGCGCTTTTTTTACACAATAGGATTGAGCACTATAGGAACAAGCCAGGTATAATTACCTCTTTACTGTGTCCTTCTAGTTTGTCTGTATATTCCCAATTCACATGCTTATGACTTACATACATGTTCTTTGATTATATATTTTAATACTATTATTAAAACAGTTACTTGCTCCATAGTTCAATATATCAAACCTGGTACCAAACACCATAACTAATTTGGAGCTGGTTCCAAGAGTTAGGCATATTTGTTGTAACCTGATCAAACATATGGAGTCCGCATGCTGCTTGTTTACAGAGCAGGGGCCATAATACTGAGGTAGTACTGAGCCCTGGACTAACCACACTCCTCCCCCAGCCCCACATGTGTAGACACCATGGGGGAAAGGTAATAGGCTGAGAGAATCAGAAAGTGAGAGATTTGGTAAGATTTTTTTTTTTTTTTTAAAAACCCTGGAGATTTCTTACCAAATCTCTCACTTTCTGATTCTCTCACCCTATTACATTTCCCCCCATGTCACAATGAGGGTCTGGGACCCGAAAACAGACCATGGGCACTAAGAATGTGGCGCCATCTTTCTCATGGATGTATAGGTACCCTACAGGCCAAATGCCGATGCCAATATGGCATAGATGTTGATGGACTTCTCTAGAAGTGTGTCCCTGGTTTATGATGTCACAAGAAGGAGATAATACAAAAAGGAGTTATGATCGTCAAGGCTGTAATGGATCTGTGAGTAAAATGTAATCAATGGTTTTGCCCAGTCTTCCCTTTCGGGTAATAATCTGTCCTGATCCAGCAGTTCAGCATCCGTTATAAAGTAGCAGCTGTCTCTCTGCACTCACAGCCGCTTGAATCTTTAATATTACCCCAAATGCATGGATTGCTATTTATCATGTAGTGTGCTACTGTGCAGACTCCATGTTGTTGCTCCTCCAGGGAAGCCTCATTCCCTTGACTAAGATGGCTGCCGAGGCTACTTCCAAGCATGTTCAGGGCCATCTTGGGACTGTGTGAGAGTGTCACATTGGAAAACAGGAAGTAGTTTTCCACTTAGGGTGGGTACACACTATGTAGAATCGATGACGTATCCTTGCAACTGCATAATCGGCTCAAACTTTTTGAACTCTGTTGTTACCATGGAGTTTACCAGTAACAATGCGAACAGGGTGTAGGAGCGGAAGGTCCAGGATTCATATACCTCCAAGTCCCCCAACCTCATAGCATTGGCACTTTCTGCACCCACTATAGTTCTGACTCTATTTAGAACAGAACAACATTTAAATTACTCCGTTGGGCACCATCTAGTGGCCAAAACACTTGACATCCCCCCATAGCGTTGAGGAGCATCCTTTTTATGATACAGGATATAGCAAATTGATACTAATAAAAATGTAAATATTTGAAAATTCACTTTATAATCTACATAAAATGCTACGACCAACTACCAATTAGTTCCAAATAGATGCATTTGTTATTAATTAATATATGCCTAAAGTTTAATTAACTTTAACTCCATCATCAATAACACCCCCTTGAGTATAAAGAGAGGTTATGGTATAGTGAATTTAATCTTTATTTTTTTTTCCAGGTTTTTTTCTACCTTCGCTGTTAAAGATTTTGCTGCAACATTGTGTTTTTAATGCATCGCACGACGCGTTGCAGGCAGGTACCGCAGAATACTAACTACGTCTTCTTCCCTACTAAAATGACAATTGACCCGCAGCGGAGAGACCTGGAATCCGTCCCCTGTGGCAGCTCTCAAGGTGAATCTGACCCAGGGAGTGTAGAAAATGCATTTTCCTATTGTTAAAACCAGACAGAATTTCAAAGCGTAGAGAGAAACATGTTATTTCATTTGTTTGTCAAGTAGAATGAAATGTAATATATGACATTAAAAAAACACTTATACAAATGCAAATTAGTTTTTCATTTTTTTAAAAGAACTTGGACAGGCCCAGAGAAGAATTCTGCCTTTAATTCCTTCACATTTACATACTTTTTAATTATCTGTTTTTAGTCTGTTTACAGTACATGATTTTTTTTCTCCTTTTTTTTTTTTTTTTTTTTATTTCGTTCTCAACTTAATGTGTTTTGACAGCTCCCAGCGATCTCACGACATTTTGTCAACCTCTTTTATGATTGTGGTAAAACCTCTGCGGCTGTGCAAATAAGCCACCTGTAGCATCCGGTAATTTGCAAGGGCACAATCTTCGTTACTAAACCTTGACCTCGGTAGTGGTAGTTTATCGTTCTGTAATTGCAGTTAAAGCTGTCATTTTATGATGCTATGAGGCAGTTTTTGTGCTGTGTCACATGTATGCTGGAAAGGAAATGGTTTGGTTCATTACTGGTATTCGGATGATACATCTACGGCAGGGGTGGCCAAGCCTGTCCTCAAGATCTAACAGCAGTTCCTGTGTGTCAGGCAACCTGTGGATCTATAGTGGGAATGAATGCAGCATATTTGACAATGTGACAGTTAGTAATGAAAACGGCTGTGCACCAACTAGGGGATCTGGGGAATGTGACAGTTGGTAATGACTACAGCTGTGCACCAGCTATGTGATCTGGGGAATGTGACAGTTAGTAATGACTACAGCTGTGCACCAGCTATGTGATCTGGGGAATGTGACAGTTAGTAATGACTGCAGCTGTGCACCAGCTAGGTGATATGGGGAATGTGACAGTAATGACTACAGCTGTGCACCAGCTAGGTGATCTGGAGAATGCGACAGTTAGTAATGACTACAGCTGTGCACCAGCTAGGTGATCTGGGGAATGTGACAGTTAGTAATGACTACAGCTGTGCACCAGCTAGGTGACCTAGGAAATGTGACAGTTAGTAATGACTACAGCTGTGCAGCAGCGAGGTGGTCTGGGGAATGTGACAGTTAGTAATGACTACAGCTGTGCACCAGCTAGGTGGTCTGGGGAAATGGGACAGTTAGTAATGACTACAGCTGTGCACCAGCTAGGAGGTTCGGGAAATGTGACAGTTAGTAATGACTACACCTGTGCACCAGCTAGGTGGTCTGGGGAAATGTGACAGTTAGTAATGACTACCGCTGTGCACCAGCTAGGTGATTTGGAAAACGTGGACAGTTGGTAGATCTCGAGGACCGGTTTGGACACCCCTGATCTACGGTGTCTATGTGGACAGTCAGGACAGCATTTGGTCAACGTGAATTAGGTAGACTGGTACAAAAGCTTGACAGATTAACATTTGACAGTGCATAAGGTCGACAGGTACAAACAGTCAACAAAACTGGTGGACACTTTTATTTTATTTTTTTCATGTTTTCTTGATATTTGGTTAGTTACAGATTACCAAACATACAATACTTTACTCCCAAAAATTGAAAATGAGTGCCGACCATTCTCAAGTTGACCTTTTGATATGGAACGCATTGCGGGTCCGATTTACCATGTCATAGTTCTACTATTCACCCCCAGTGTTTAGTTAGTGCTATCCCTATGGCTGTGCCCGTGCATTCGCATGTGTGTGACCAGAGGCGGAAATGCCATTGGTACAGCAGGTGCAGTGCACCGGGCCCCTGAGGACTAAGGGGCCCACTGCTTCCACTTTCACCCTCTTCCTGTCACCCACTGTTTATCCCTGCCTCTCTCTGTCACCCTCTGCCTCTCCCTGTCACCCTCTGCCTCTCCCTGTCACCCCCTGCCTCTCCATATCACATTCTGCATCTCTCTGTAACCTCCTGCCTCTCTCTGTCACCTCCTGCCTCTCCATGTCACCCTCTGCCTATCCCTATCACCCTCTGCCTCTCCCTGTCACCCCCTGCCTCTCCATATCACATTCTGCCTTTCCCTGTCACCCTCTGCCTTTCCCTGTCACATTCTGCCTTTCCCTGTCACCCTCTGCCTTTCCCTGTCACACTCTGCCTCTCCCTGTCACACTCTGCCTCTCTCTGTAACTCCCTGCCTCTCCCTGTCATCCTCTGCCTCTCCCTATCACCCTCTGCCTCTCCCTGTCACCCTTTGCCTCTCCCTGTCACCCCCTGCCTCTCCCTTTCAGCCCCTGCCTCTCCCTGTCACCCCATCACACTGCCTCTCTCTGTCACCCCTGCCTCTCCTTATCACATTCTGCCTCTCCCTGTCACCCTCTGCCACTCCCTGTCACCCTCTGCCTCTCCCTTTCAGCCTCTGCCTCTCCCTGTCACCCTCTACCTCTCTCTGTCACCCCCTGCCTCTCCCTGTCACCTCTCCCTCTCCGTCACCCCCTGCCTCTCACTGTTGCCCTCTGCTTCTCAATGTCACCCTCTGCCATGTTGCATATTGTGAACTTGGATAGGGTAGAAACAGGGGGCCCAAATTATATTTTTGCACCTGAGCCGACCACCCACAAGTTCCGTCACTGTGTGTGTGGTCATTTGCGGGAATGCTTGGTGCGACTGAGGTTGGCTACATCTGTATATTGGGCCTGATTCAAACCTGTTTGCTAGTCTGTGTATGTTCGCAGCCTAGTAAACAGGTAAACGCCGCCCATCCCCCAAATCCCATCGCTACCATGCGAGGGGATGTGTTCCCCTCGCATGGGCCCGAACGGAAGAGAAATCATTGGATGGTTGCTGACCATCGAATAATTTTAGCAGCCGTCAGTCTGAAAAGTGAGTAAATTCCTCTCTTTTCATATGGCCGCAGATCGCCGAATTCATGGTGGGCGCTGACGTCATGTGACATCAGCCACCTGCCTCATACAGACATCACAGGCATCGACACACCTGCGTTTCCAGGAGTGAAATTCATCATAGCCGTTCCTGGGGTTTCCCACTGTCACACTCTGCCTCTCTCTGTAACCCCCTGCCTCTCCCCATCACCCTCTGCCTCTCCCTGTCACCCTTTGCCTCTCCCTGTCACCCCCTGCCGCTCCCTTTCAGCCCCTGCCTCTCCCTGTCACCCCATCACACTGCCTCTCTCTGTCACCCCTGCCTCTCCTTATCACATTCTGCCTCTCCCTGTCACCCTCTGCCACTCCCTATCACCCTCTGCATCTCCCTGTCACCCCCTGCCTCTCCATATCACATTCTGCCTTTCCCTGTCACCCTCTGCCTTTCCCTGTCACACTCTGCCTCTCCCTGTCACACTCTGCCTCTCTCTGTAACTCCCTGCCTCTCCCTGTCATCCTCTGCCTCTCCCTATCACCCTCTGCCTCTCCATGTCACCCTTTGCCTCTCCCTGTCACCCCCTGCCTCTCACTTTCAGCCCCTGCCTCTCCCTGTCACCCCATCACACTGCCTCTCTCTGTCACCCCTGCCTCTCCTTATCACATTCTGCCTCTCCCTGTCACCCTCTGCCACTCCCTGTCACCCTCTGCCTCTCCCTTTCAGCCTCTGCCCCTCCCTGTCACCCTCTACCTCTCTCTGTCACCCCCTGCCTCTCCCTGTCACCTCTCCCTCTCCGTCACCCCCTGCCTCTCACTGTTGCCCTCTGCTTCTCAATGTCACCCTCTGCCATGTTGCATATTGTGAACTTGGGTAGGGTAGAAACAGGGGGCCCAAATTATATTTTTGCACCTGAGCCGACCACCCACAAGTTCCGTCACTGTGTGTGTGGTCATTTGCGGGAATGCTTGGTGCGACTGAGGTTGGCTACATCTGTATATTGGGCCTGATTCAAACCTGTTTGCTAGTCTGCGTATGTTCGCAGCCGAGTAAACAGGTAAACGCCGCCCATCCCCCAAATCCCATCGCTAGCATGCGAGGGGATGTGTTCCCCTTGCATGGGCCTGAACGGAAGAGAAATCATTGGATGTTTGCTGACCATCGAATGATTTCTGCAGCCGTCAGTCTGAAAAGTGAGTCAATTCCTCTCTTTTCAGAAGTCCGCAGATCGCCGAATTCATGGTGGGCGCTGACGTCATGTGACATTAGCCATCTGCCTCACACAGACATCACAGGCATCGACAGGTGTCGATGACATCACAGGCATCGACACACCTGCGTTCCCAGGAGTGTCATCAGCCACCTGCCTCACACAGACATCCCAGGCATCGACACACCTGCGTTCCCAGGAGTGAAATTCGTCATAGCCGTTCCTGGGGTTTCCCAGGGTAAATGCGCAAACCCCCCACCATTGGACATGGTGCCAACTGAACAGGTCTAAATCGGCCTATAATTTGATGGAAATGTTGACTGTAGATATTATATGAATAATACAAAGATGATATTTAGATATATTTTTAATATCGTCTTTGTATTATTCTTTGGCAAGACTCTGCCTGTCCTCCCTACCCTGACGAGACGAGACAGAATTAAAAGGTTAGCGGACACAGAATTAGAGGGCACGCGCAGTATTAATAAGATACTGGGTGATGCATCACTAGAGACATAGATTATCTGACATGGTTATAAAGCCTGCCTACCTCCGTGTGACATTACAGTTGTGTTCCCTCAGATCTTATCAAATGTCCCCATGTCACAGCTAAGGTCACATTCTTCAACTACAGTATATTTACCATCAGTTATAATATTGGCTATACCATGACCATGCGTCCGTCCAAGGCTTAGACCAGGGCACAATAGGACCAGGTATCATGGGGATTTTTAAAACCAATCGTAATGTTGAGAACACAACTTGTACCAAGAAACATTTTTTTTTTTACCTTACAGTATAACTATACGTTGTTATCGGTCACGAAAATGCAATGTCCGTTAGCGGCTAGATCAGGTGATATCATCTGTTCAGGACAATAATTGGATAGTGTATGGTCAGAAGTAACTTGGGATCTAAAATGTGTAAAATTCCAGCAGTGATTTCCCTAATTTTCAATGATGTCCCTTCTCCGTGAACTTCTAAATGATGTGAACAGAAAATTCTTTGGGCCAAGACAGGGCAACGAGCTGTCTGTTCGAAGAAGACTTGGGACATGTAGTAAGACTTGCTGGACTATAAGGGGAAATTTATTAAAGTGTGAGTTTTTGAAGAGAGAAATGTTGCCCATTAAATTGATTGAGCAACCATCATTTTCTGGATGCACTTCTTCACATCATGAAAACATGGCAGTTCGGCGTCTTGGATCAAGCAGACATCATGAAAACATGGCAGTTCGGAGTCTTGGATCAAGCAGGAATTAAGGAAAAACAGACATTTGGTCACAAACGTTCATCAGACCACATTATAGGGTCAGAGCAGTGGCGTAACTATAGCACCGCAGCCACCGCCACCGCGGGGGGGCGCTGTGCATGTGGGGGCGCCGGGGGTTGCGGTGCTATAGTTACACCCCCCCCCCCAATCCCCCGCAGACTTACCTAACTCGCTGGTCCCGGCGGCTCCGTTCTTCTGCTGAGGACCACCACAAAATGGCCGCCCCCATATAGCACACAGTTCTCTGAAACTGTCTGCTGTATGGGGGCGGCCATTTTGTGGTGGTCCTCAGCAGAAGAAGAACAGAGCCACCGGGACCAGCGCGATAGGTAAGGCTGCAGGGGATTGGGGGGGGGGGGGGTTTGCATGGGCGGCGGGGGATTGGGGGGGGGTTTGCATGGGCGGCGGGGGATTGGGGGTGCTTGGCGGGGCAGCGGCGGGGGGGCACCCAAAACTTAGTTACGCCACTGGGTCAGAGGGTGAGAGGGGGGGGGGGGGGGGCTGGCATGGGCAGTACGGTAAGGTGGCGGGGGTCAGCAGAGGATACGGTAAGAAAAATTTTGCCTTACCCTCCACACCAAAAAATCCATCCTCATACTTATACATCAAAGGTCAGACAAAGGTAAAGGGGAGAAAAATACAATTCCAAGGCTCAACACAGATTGTATTGGGGGTCTAATTATTAAGCCTAAGAGAGAGATAAAGTGTACGGAGATAAACTACCAGTCAATCGGCTCCTAACTGACATGGTACAGACTGTGGGGCTCATTTATCAATGAGTGATACAATTTGTGACAAATAATGCTCCAGCCAATCAGCCCCAAACTGGCATGCCTTCAACCCCTAAATGCCATGTATTAGAAAATGAGGTACTTATGTAATATCTGCGCTCCCGTTTTTTCTTATGAGACCGAGTTTTATCATTCACATTGAGTTTTAGCACTCATTGATTAATGGGGCCCCTGTATTTGAAAAATAACAGGAGCTAATTGGTTGATCATTTATCTTCATTCTGTCTCTCTCCAAGCTTAAACAAATATGTCCCTGAGTACTGAAATGCATTTCTAGTAATAAGCTTAGGCAGATGATAACAAGATGATAACTTGTGTGAACTGCGGAACTATCAAACCAACTACTGTGCCATCTACATAGATACAAGGGACAATACGCCTCACCTCTGAGGTTAAGTACCACCAGTGACCACTAGAGGTCACTTGAAGGACCACATTACTCCAGAAAGTGACAGCAAAATGATCTGTTTCAAACTTCCTGGATATGGAAATAGAGGGAGCTGTGAAGACAGAGATTGGAAGTAGGAGCAGATAGGGACTAAGACGTCATTATGACAGGGGGAGGGGGGGGGGGGCGAGTGGCGGCGGCGGTAGGGGGGCTCACCTGCTGCTTCTTCCTGCTAGCCGGGTAGCCGGGCGGAGGGGGAACGAGAGCTGGGAGCCAGCTTGAAGGCTCATGGGAGGTGCTGTGCGCATGTGCACCAGCTCTCCCGTGGCCCAGGCAGCCCAGGAGGGGGGGAGTGCAGCTGGCCCGTTTTTAATGAGTTTTTGGCCGGCACACCGGGATTTGGCCTTGTTTCCCGGCTGACCAATCCGCCCCTGTGCACGGTTCATATTTTGCGGGTGCAAAAAACATTATCACGGTAAAGCGCGGTAAATGTGCATGCGCTCAAATGCTGCGGAATAGAAAATACAAACTGCTTTGGCTTCTAGACAGCTCAGTCCGTGAACAGTAAACACTATTTTAAGTGGCATTCCAATAATAAGTTGGTCTTTGTAGAATAATAGCTCTTGTTGCTTAGTGCTCGTACTCCATTGCTATTGTTGATTGGATTTCTCCAGGCTGCTTAAAAGAAACAAATATATCATCTACACAATAGACTTCAAAGGTATATCCAGGCACACGCACTCTTGAGAGCCATCTCGGCGTCCGATCTCTAGTGCTACCCCTACAGTATATACAGCACTGCTTAACACTGTGCGATCATTTAGAGGACACACAGATAACAATTCACAGTCAGTGGGAACAGTGGATATAAAGTCAGTGATAATAATACTGGCAGAATTTAGCGTTCTCAATACAGGAGTCAACATTTTTCATAAATCTCTCTGGGGCTGTTCTTAAAACTGCCAGCGCTGAAAAATGTGATCTTTACCATCCTTAGAACAATGGCGCTTATTATTTTGATACTTTGTAATATTCTGGATTTGTAGGATTCCGGTATGGTTTTTGCTTTATTATAAAAAATATACTTTGTATTGCACTTGGATGTTCACACACACACACGTAATTTTTTTTAGACTTTACTTATTTGTGGGCTAAGTCATTGAACAGCCATCCACAGAGTATCACAGAACATGCATTGCAGCAGATATGAGGTGTCTGGGGTGTCAGAAACTGCGGTGCACATCTGCGCATGCTCCCGTGTTCCTTACCTGCTCACTGGTGTGTCTTGCGGCGCAGGTCCCTGTCCTGTGCCATCCCTGGGTACTCTCCATGGCAGAATCTGAGTGACATTACCCTGAACTTTTGCCAGCGTCCCACGCTGGTCCTGGGCCGGGCCCACACCACATGGGAGCCGCCATGACAACTGCAATCACATGACTCTGTGGTCCATTGATTTCCCTGTGATCTTAATACTCTGACCATGTGACCAAAGGTGTGCAATTGCTGCTGTGGCTTGCAGCCAATCACAGGCCAGGGGGGATATAGCTAAGGCCTCTGGCCAATTACCCCTGCCTTGAACAACCGGTCTGATTCCTGTGTATATCCAGTTCTCAGCGTTCCAAGGCTCCAGGATCCTGTTCAGAGTCCCTGTGGTTACCCTGTGCAAAACCCTGTGCAATCTGCTGCTGATTATCAAGCTCCCTGGCTCTCTTCAACTGCCAGGTTACCTTCCTCGCTGTCTACCATCTCCAGCTCCCAAGGGAAGAGGATAGAGCACTACAGTATCCCTCAGCAGAGTTTGCTACAGCCCGTAAAGGGCCATACCATCTGCAACTCCCAAGTCATCACAGGTGTCAACTCTGCAGTTCCTGTATCTCCTGTGTCGACTCTCAGGTCGTCAACAGCTGTATCTACTCCCAGGCCATCAATTCCCTTGTCGACTCCCAGGTCATCAACAAGCTCCTGTCGACTCCCAGGTCGTCAAGACTCCTCTGGCTCCCAGGCCATCTACAGTACTGTGTCGACTCCCAGGTCGCCAACACTCCCTCTGGCTTCCAGGCCGTCAACACTCTGTGTCGGCTCCCAGGCCATCAACACTCCATGTCGGCTCCCAGGGCATAGACTACCCATCGGCTCCCAAAGCACTGTCATCTCTGCGGCCTTCCGGGCCAGCACAGATCAAAGCTCCAAGTTTCAAGTTCCAAGCTCACTGCCACTAGTCACTGCCCATCTCCCATGACTGGCCAGTTAGCTGTGGGGAACTCAAGTCAAAGGGCCGCGACCTCGCCACCGAACACAGCAGAGTCGAAACCTCCTTGCAGGGGTCCCTGGTGAAAACTGTCTGTGGTGTTAGACTCCACACCTCTGACCAGAGTCTCGTCAACTCCCCACACCTAGCTGTGCCTGCAGTATCAGTGTTCCTCCCATGAACTGTCCTTACCTAAAAGCCTCCCGTGTTACAGTTCCCAGCATCCTACACTGGGCCACTGCTGCCACAGCCGGGAACACCAGAGATCTGAGCCCTGACACAGGATTTGTCATGTTTCCCTCCCCTGACATCACAATGCTGATAGTAAGCGATCTCCATGAGTGGGGTAATCTGGTGTTTCTGGGTGGAAAATGTCCCATCCCCACACTTATTACATAAATTATCAGCTGGATTTACAACATGTAGCCAATAACATAATAGAGGCGTCAGTCAGGTGGAATCAGAGTTATCATGTCTGTAAGGAGACATACAGAAACTATGGATATTATAATTCCTGTGCAATATCCAATCCAGAGCCTCATATTAGTGACAGGTGTCAGCGTCAGACACCATCTCCCTTATGCACAGGTAATATGGCCCCGGTATTCTGAGATACTGTAGATGAGCCCGGCACCAATAGCATACAGTGGATTCGGTATGAAATCCCGACGGTTAAAATTCCGACAGGGTCAAAATCCCGAATGGGTCATAATACCGACAAGGACAAAGTCCCGACATTAAAAATCCCGACATGGTCAAAATACCGACATATAGAATGTAGTGAAACTGTCAACATGACTTTGGGTCGACAGGTCGACATTGTTTTTTTCCACTGTTTTTTTATCCCGAATGTCGACGCAGTCGACATGGACACAGTTGGAGGTGAACCGCAGCCCCTCGCTTCGCTCGCAATGCTTCGGGCATGGTGCCTTGCTGCGCTCGGCACACTATTTTATTCTCCCACCACGCCCTAGTGCAGGGCTGGGCAACACCGGCCCTCCAGATGTTAGTGAACTACACATCCCAGGATGCTTTGCATTAGTTTTGCTATGTGGCCATGCTGAAACTGATGCAAGGCATGCTGGGATGTGTAGTTCATCAACATCTGGAGGGCCGGTGTTGCCCAGCCCTGCCCTAGTGTATGGTAGGGCATGAAATACCGCCTGTTGGCACATGTCGGGTCATAAAACAGTGAAAATACCCATGTCGACTTTGCGACCTGTCGACACAAAGTCATGTTGACTGTTTCACCTGTACATTCTATATGTCGGTATTTTGACCTTGTCAGGATTTTAAATGCTGGGATTTTGTCCTTGTCGGGATTTTGTCCTTGTCGGGATTATGACCCATTCGGGATTTTGACCATCGGGATTTTGACTGCATCCCCATTCAGTATATAGAGTGTTGTCAGCTTTACCTTGGGGGCTTAGAGGTGAGTCACTTACCCCAAATGGGGTCTGTCATTATCTGTCCGTGTGTCTGTTGGTAGGGGGAGAATGCTGCAGCTTGTTGTCCAATCCAGGCAGAGGTGATGGTTCCTGTCTTTCCACCTTCTGAGGAAACTGCTTTTGTCAGTCAGCAGAGAAATAGTCAGGCACTATGGAGCAAACTGATTACATTACACGGTTATTACAGAGCCTGTCCACATATATATGTATCATCGTCCCTGCAGCAGCTCCTGCTCCTCTCTGTCACTCCAGCAGCTCCCACACCTCTCAGTGTCCCTCCAGCAGCTCCTTCGCCTGTCAGTCAGTTCAGTGCCTCTCTATGGACCTTATTCTGGTTCAGGCGGCCAAACGTACGTACGTTCCGTATCAGCGTACGTTTCCCGTACGCGGACGGTGAGTGAAAGTCCACCCACAAAACATCCGCATACGGACCTCCACAAACACTGACAAAGGGGAGTGGCGTACAATTGAGCGTACGCCACCGTACACGGGCGGATCGACTCCTAGACACCGACAGCTGGCGTACAACAGAGCGTACGCCACCGTATACGGACGGCTCCCGTCCGTTTTCACACCGACATCTTACGGCTATCTGAGCGTTCGCCTCCTTGTACGGACGGGTCTCGCCTTTTTTCAATGGAAAACTCATCCTTGTTGGTCTTAGATGTGGTTTATGTGTCTTTTTCCATATAAAAAACTGGTATGTTTGTGCTACAGTGAAAAAGTTGACACTCTTTCAGTGCTGCTGTGTAGTCTAACTGTGTACTTGTAGTACTACTGTCTCCTCTGTGCGGTCTACCTCTGGTGTGCTGTGCTGTAATTATTTTATTCGCTGGGGCTGTCTCCCTCAGTGCTGCTGTGTACTCTGTTCTCCTCTCTGCTTAGGGTCAGTGCCAGATTAAGCCTTCGGGGGGCCCGGGGTACTTTAGACAGGGGGGCCCCCTTGCACTTGTCATTACTGGCTGCAAACTGCATCGGAGAATATTACACTGTCAAAACACAGAGTAAAGGCAGAATAAACTTGGTCACTGGGTAGCTGCAAGGGATATATATACAAGTGGATGGATTCTGAAAATTGTTTGCAGCAGTAGAATTTGTATAAAGTAATAGATGGAAATGTTTAGAAAAATCACAAAGTGTGACTTTTGCAGAGTCCAAAGTGTGCCAAATTGTGCCATACATGGCGCAATAAAACCAAGATGTATGTGGACACATCTGTGTATATGTATATCTCTTATATATTTAGCCAGATCTGTCACTCAACCCCTGTGGAGAACGTTCCTGTGTAAAACAGTTTCACTTTCATGTGTCTGACGTTCCACCCCCTTGACATCACCTCCCCCCGCCCAGCCAGGGCTACAGTACAC
Source organism: Crinia signifera (assembly GCF_055691185.1). NCBI lineage: Eukaryota > Metazoa > Chordata > Amphibia > Anura > Myobatrachidae > Crinia > Crinia signifera. The sequence continues at coordinate 22,343,187 of NC_139220.1, forward strand.
GCCCACCATCCACCATTACTCCACAGCCACCCCCCCTCCCGCCATTCGCGGGACCCCCGCGACCCCCCCTCCCGCGATTTGCGGGACCCCTGCGAGCCCCCCTCCCGCGATTTGCGGGACCCCCGCTTTCCCCCCTCCCGCGAATCGCGGCACCCCCGCAACCCCCCTCCCACGATTCGCGGGACCCCCGCACCCCCCCTCCCGCGATTCGCGGGACCCCCGCAAACCCCGTCCCGCGATTCGCGGGACCCCCGCGACCCCCCCCTCCCGCGATTCGCGGGACCCCCGCGACTCCCCCTCCCGCGATTCGCGGGACCCCCGCGACTCCCCCTCCCGCGATTCGCGGGACCCCCGCGACCCCCCCTCCCGCGGTTCGCGGGACCCCCGCGACCCCCCCTCCCGCCATTCGCGGGACCCCCGCGACCCCCCCTCCCGCGATTTGCGGAACCCCCGTGACCCCCCCTCCCGCCATTCGCGGGACCCCGCACCCCCCCCCCCCGCAATTCACGGGACCCCCGCTTTCCACCCGCCCGCGAGTCGCGGGACCCCCGCGACCCCCCTCCCGCGATTCGCGGGACCCCCGCGACCACCCCGGTATCCGGACTATTGTTAGACAGCACTTACATCGACAGCCATTACATCGACACCATTAGTTCGACAGCTCAATAGGTCGACATGGTTTTAGGTCGACATGGTTTTAGGTCGACATACCATTAGGTCGACATGTCATTATGTCGACAGCTCATTAGGTCGACAGCTCATTAGGTCGACATGTTTTTAGGTCGACACTGCCATTAGATCGACAGTGTCTATGTCGACAGTCAAAAGGTCGACATGGGTTTTTTCAATGTTTATTGAGCCGACATGTGCCGACAGGCGGTATTTCATGCCCTACTATCCACACTAGGGCGTGGTGGGAGAATAAAATAGTGTGCCGAGCGCGGCGAGGCACCGTGCCCGAAGCATAGCGAGCGGCTGCGGTACACTTCAAACTGTGTCCATGTCGACTGTGTCGACATTTCGGCCAAAAAACAGTGAAAAACCCATGTCGACCTTTTGACTGTCGACATAGACTCTGTCGACCTAATGGCAGTGTCGACCTAAAAACATGTCGACCTAATGAGCTGTCGACATAATGACATGTCGACCTAATGGTATGTCGACCTAAAACCATGTCGACCTATTGAGCTGTCGAACTAATGGTGTCGATGTAATGGCTGTCGATGTAAGTGCTGTCTAATATCCGTCCCAGACCCGACCACCCCCTCCCGCGATTCGCTGGACCTCCGCGACCACCCCCTCCCGCGAAACGCGGGACCCCCGCGACCCTCCCGCAAATCGCGGGACCCCAGCGACCCCTCCCTCCCGCGAGCCCCCTCCCGCGATTCGCAGGACCCCTGCATCCTCCCGCGATTCGCGGGACCCCCCCTCCCGGCATTAAAAGGGCCCCCCGGGACCCCCCCTCCCGCGATTCACGGCACCCCCCCCCTACTGTGATTTGCAACCCCCCTCCCGCAATTCGCGCCGCCCCCTCCCGCGATTCACGGAACCCCCCGTAGCGCCCCCCTCCCGCGATTTGCGGGCCCCCTCGGCACTTCTCGCGATTTGCGACCGCCCACTAATTCACACATTCGGGGACCCCACCTCCCGCGATTCATGCCCCCCTCACGCAATTCACGGCACCCCCCACACCCCCCTTCCTGCGATTCGCAACCCCCCACGACCCCCCCTCCCACGATTCACGAAACCCCCCGTAGCGCCCCCCTCCCGCGATTTGCGGGCCCCCTCGGCACCTCTCGCGATTTGCGACCGCCCCGTAATTCACACATTCGGGGACCCCCCCTCCCGCGATTCATGCCCCCCTCACGCAATTCACGGCACCCCCCATACCCCCCTTCCTGCGATTCGGAACCCCCCACGACCCCCCCTCCCGCGATTCATGCCCCCTCCCGCGATTCACGGACCCCCGCACCACCCCCCTGCGCCCACCCTCCCTTGATTCACGCCCCCCTCATGCAATTCACGGCAACCCCCCACACCCCCCTCCTGCGATTCGCAGCCCCCCCACGACTCCCGCCTCCTGCGATTCATGACCCCTCCCGTGATTCACGGACCCCCGCACCACCCCCCCTTGACTCACGGCACCCCATGCGCCCCTCCCGCAATTCACGGACCTCCGCAACCCCCCCTCCCGCAATTCACTAACCCCGACAACCCCCCTCCCGCAATTTGCGGACCCCCCTTCCCACGATTGAAGCCCCCCCGCGTCCCCGCCCACGATTTGCGGACCCCCGCCCCCTCCCGCTAACCGCGGATCCCCACACACCACCCCCCCTCCCGCAATTTGCAGACCCCCTTCCGGCAATTCCACCCCCAGCGGACCACCGCGGCCCCCGCTCCCGCATTTCACGTACCCCCGTGACAATGGGGGATCCTGTACCACCACAAGCAGGTACCGCCCCTAGGTGGGAAATCTGGCCCTGGCTGCCGCACTGCAGGTTTCCCCACTGCCCTCTGCACCAGCGCCACAACTTCTATCAATGTCTTGCCCACATACCACTATTATACAGCCTCCTGCTCTCATGCACGCTCACTCCCTCCCAGTGGGAGGAGACGCTCACCCACTGCCGGGAGCTGCATACTGTCCCCCACCCTCCTCCAGTTCTAGGGATGCCCATCGACCATCAATGATTTTCAAATAATCGATGGTTTATGGCCGATGTTGAATACTTTTGCCATCAATGTGGGAGGACACTGCCCTGCCTCCTGTTCTCCTGCCCCGTAACTTCCGCCAGTGGAGACCCGCTCACCCTGTGTTGCCCACATTCCCCTATCATGCTTTACCGCCCAGCCTCCTGCTCTCATGCACCCTAACTCCCACCCAGTCGGAGGAGACACTGACTCCTGTATTTCTGTGCTGCCACGCTGGACCCTCACCCACTGGCAGAAGCTGCACAGTGTCCACCACCCTCTTTAGTCCCCCGTATGCCCACACACCCCTATCACTACCCAGCTTCCTGCTCTCCTGAACCGTAACTTCCACCACTGGGTAATCGCTGACGCTGTGTTGACCACATACCCCTATTATGCCTCATATCCCAGCCTCCTGCTCTCATGCACCCTAACTCCCACCCAGTCGGAGGAGACACTGACTCAGGGCCACTGTCCTGTACTTCTGTGCTGCCACGCTGGACCCTCACCCACTGGCAGAAGCTGCACAGTGTCCACCACCCTCTTTAGTCCCCCGTATGCCCACACACCCCTATCACTACCCAGCTTCCTGCTCTCCTGAACCGTAACTTCCACCACTGGGTAATCGCTGACGCTGTGTTGCCCACATACCCCTATCATGCCTCATATCCCAGCCTCCTGCTCTCATGCACCCTAACTCCCACCCAGTAGGAGGAGACACTGACTCAGGGCCACCGTCCGGTACTCCTGTGCTGCCACGCTGGACCCTCACCCACTGCCAGAAGCTGCAATACAGGGCATCTTTCATACAATTCTAACCATATTTCTCACAATACAAATGTTCACAAATTAAGGGGCGTAGCCCCTTACGCCGGTGTGAAGAGCGCCCGTAGGGCGCGATGAATCACCTAGTATATATATATATTATATATCACACACACACACATACACACTTGCCACATGAAAAGCCTGTGTTTGTCCCTCTGCGCCTTACTCTGTAGGAGACCTCACAGTCCTAGTGCTGCCTCTGATTAAAAACCCTCCCATGACTAAGCTGCTGCTGCTGTTCTCCATGGGCCTGAGAAGCATGTAATGAGCTCCATCAATCAGAGCTCAGCACAAACCTCTCAGCCTCATGTGTCATGGGACTTAGTCAACTCCCAGTAATGCACAGCACATTTGTGTGCCTTGGCTCCTGATGCTCAGTGAAAGTAATAGAGTGTGCCTTGGCTCCTGATGCTCAGCACCATTAATCATTGTCACATTGGCAGATAGGTGAAGCTGCAGCACTACCCGACTCCCATGCACAAAACCTTTAGCTTAAAAAAAAAAAACACAGGGGGCCCCTAGCTAGAGGGGGGCCCAGGGGCACTGACCCCTTGTGCCTCCATTATAATCCGGCCCTGCTTAGGGTGTGCTCTCCCTAGCAACGAGGACAGTCTAACTGTGTACCTGTAGTACTACTGTCTCCTCTGTACTGGGGCCTACCTCTGGTGCTGTGCTGTAATATATATTATATGAATAATTAATTATTTTATAAATAGTCCACTGGTGCTGCCTGCACTGAATCTGCCAGTATTATTTAGATACTCAGTCCACTGTTGCCACTGGCAGTGCTACTGCCTACCTACCTACCTAGTACATAATATACAGTACTTACCAGAATTTGGAATCCTCCCTCTTGAATCCAGCATTTGCCGTTGTTGTGTCTATTCGCTTTTGAGCAACTTGCGTATTTTCCTTTCGATATATTAAAAACGCAAAATGACATTTTTGTTTTATGAAAACATTTTATAAATATGTAATATTAAAGTGAATACAAAGGTATACAACATTTCTCAATAAAAATTGAATTGAGACGAAACACTGCATTATGCAATTAGGTGCCGTAACAGCGTTCTGTTCTGATAATGCAACTTTTCTTCCAATGTTTTCACGAAACAACAATTACTTCTTTCCAAACATGTAATTATATGAGCAAACAAACAGTAAAATCAGGAAGCACGCAGCACTCCCTACATAAATTAGCTCAATTAAAGGCTGCGTAAATCAAAAGCCATTACCAGCATTTCAATGTTATATTTTCATGTAGGTTTCAAAGTACCATGTTATACACAAGAGAGTGGTGTTACTAAATACTTTGCTATCCTATATACAGTAATAAAAGGCTTATGCTGCTCCTCATCCCTATGGGGGGAATTCAAGTGAGTGTTTTGCGCGCTGGCGGCAACTGGATGGTTTTCCAATGGAGCAATACAAGTGTTGCTCCATTTTATAATTTTTCCAAATAATCTACGGATGGAGCGCCTCTCAGCCAGCACTGGGGATCGCCAGAATGTCCCCGCTTGCGATCTCCGGTAGAGAGGTGCTCCATCTGACTGGGACGTGCGAGCATCTCACATGCAAGTGCATCCCAGTTTTCCGGTGGCGGGGGATGGGAATCCTGCCTATATCTGCTTCAGGGAGATGGCGGTGAAGACAAGCGGACAGCGATGGGGACCTACGAGGAGCTCCGTCGGAATGGGACTCACGAGCATCTCATGCTTATCCCCTTCCGGCCGCTGGTGGGGGCTGGCGGTAGGCAATCCGACCATCAGACGCCCGCTAAACAAGAGTCGCTCCATCTGTAGTTCGGTTTTATTTATTCAGTCATACTAAATAATGTATAAATAATTATAAAAGGAATTGGGAAAACCCTTTGGTGGCCGGATGGGGACGTCTTAAACCACAACATTATATAAAATAACTAGCTTATGTGTCCGGTTTAAACCAGGCAAAGGTGGAACATTTTACCCATTTTAGGAGTTAATACCCCGTAGTATCTCTGCTTAGTGAGTGGCTGCAAATAACTGTCACAGTTTCCTGACCACCTGGCAGGTCACAAGTTCTAGGTCACCAAACAGGTGCACAGGGAAAGTTAAACAACTGCCAAATTTTCCAAAGCACAATGATGATGTCTTGCAATTGGTAGGCTAAAGTTTTAAATTTGCGGCCGTGCGAACAGGCCTGAATTGGACTCTCAGTCTTCAAGGACCCCCTAACATGTCATGTTTTTCAGGTCACCCGGAAGGTGTATTGCCAACTGTCACATTTTAATAATCCACAGGTGACCTAGAAGACCTGAACTCAAGGGAAATTGAGAACAGAGTTTGGGAACCTCTGCTAAATGCATCACTCATACCCCTTTCACACCGGAAAATGCAGGGACTTACCCGGGAAAATGGTCCCTGGCCCCTTTTACACCACCCTAGTCTGTGCATTTCTGCTGTGAGTGGGGCAGCGGGATCCAGGCAGCGGGTGGCAGGCAGCGGGGTCCAGACTGTAGGGATCTGGGCAGCGGCAGCTGACCTCTTGAAGCGCTATTTGCCGGGCATCGGGAAGCGCTGATGGATTTAATAATATTTTGAAAAGACTGGCCGGACGCTGATTGGCTGAGAGCGTCCGGACAGTTTTTTCAATATGTTTTCAAATCCAGCAGCGCTTCCTGCCCCGCTGCCCGGCAAATAGTGCTACAAGCGCTCAGCCGCCACTGCCTGGATCCCCGCAGTCTGGTCCCCGCCACCTGCTGCCCAGACTCCGCCACCTGGACCCCGCCGCCAGCTGCCCGGACCGCACTGCCCTTCACCCTTACTCCGCTGCCCGTACCCCAAGCCCGCCGCCCACTGCCCAGACCCCGATGCCCGTGTAAGTTCCTAGCTAGCAGGGTTGAAATCCCGGCAAAATTTTCCGGGAATTTGGCCCGGGAACCTTTCACACCATTGCTAGTCACGGGTTGTTCCCGGGTCAACCGGGGAATTTTGGCTGGTGTGAAAGGGTATTATAAATTACAACCCCCCCCCCCCCCTTAAATAGTGCTTATTGTAACCTCACTTACATCATAGTCCACTCAATTCTAAAAATTATATCGATTATAAATATGTCAAAACATGTTCTAAAGTTAGTTTATATTGGTGTAAACAAAGTCAAAATAATGGAGGTTTGACATTGGATAAGCAGTAATTATTAAATAATGGCGATGACCTAAAATAATGAACTCGGGTGGTGTCAGGTACATGTAGACATCATTTTCAGGAATATATTCTAGATTGTGACATTAAACGAAAAAAATAAGCAAGCATTTCCCAACCATGAGCTTTTTTCTTCCGTATAGGTCTCCAGATATTTATTACACAGTGACATTGGTTTTCTGAAAACAAAAATACATTCGGTGCAACTGATGTTAAACAAGCGTCCTCTGACTTACTTACAGCCAGTAAATGTCATCGGCCATTTCTTATCCAGGAATTAGGATCCGTTAATATGATACAGATAATAGCCTGCAATGTGCATTCATTTGTATAGATTTTTCAACCACAAACTATTATGGTTAAAGGGGGAGAAGTACCAAGCCTTTGAGAGAGAGATTGAGTGGAGAGAGATAACTTACCAACTAATCAGCTCCTAATTGTCATTATTCAAACACAGAGGTGGAAGCATGAATACTGGTGAAGTGATAAAATTGTGATAAAATGGCCATCGATAATTCAGGAGACACACTGTGCCGAATTCAGCTCCACAGGTCACTTTTCAAACCCAGCCTGTAACAGGATAGTTAGGGGCCAATTGGTTGGTGCATTATCACTGGCCACTTTACCACAACTTTATCACTTCATTAGGCTTAATACATCTGCCCACAGTCTGTTTGGAGCCAATTGGTTGGTGCTATATCTCTTTCCGCTTGAATTCTCTCCATGACTTAGAACATCTACCCCAAAGAGCGATTTACTAAGATAAAGTGATGGCCAGTCTGGTATGGGCTGATAAATTGCAAATCTCTAGAACCTCTACCTGATCTTTGATGTGTTATTATCTAATATTTTGTGGAAATATAAATATACAAGTTGCATAAATGCAATCCAGAAATGTTCCTGGAATACTGAGACCCTCCTATCTCCTGCATGGACAGAGAGGGGGGGGGGGGGGGGCTGGTGGACAGATCTACTGTCGTGTGACAAGCCACCGTAATGATACCTGGCTACCAGTACGCTCTATTTGGCCACTCTGCAACTGGCTGTTCACTCACATTGTTTTATGGGACAACTGAGAGAACTACTTTTATGGGCTTCACCTGAAAGAGACCCTACCTCACCAGGAGTCTACCATTGTACCGTACCCTGTAGAGGCTATAGTCATTGTTTCCTCTGCAATGCTAACTGCATTATGGGCCATATCTCAGGTAGTGGAATTGCTACTAAACATTATGTACATAGTCTACAAATAAATCTACCTTTTGATGTCCACACAGGATGGACCAGTCATAGTGACCATAGTCAACCTGTCGTCTGCAATATAAGCTAGAAAAGTGGCTGAGTTACTAGGCCAGTCTGATACTGAACCTGGATAAAACCTTGCTCAACAACTTCTCTGGTTCTCCATTGCACTGGTTCAGTGAATAGGTTGATACCAAAAGTTACACACGCATTAGTTAGAGATTGACACAAGTTAGACATGCGTTAGTTAGACATTGACAAAAGTTAGACATTGACAAAAGTTAGACATGCATTAAACATTGACAAAAGTTAGAAATGCATTATTCAGACATTGACAAAAGTTAGACACGCATTAGTTAGAAATTGACAAAAGTTAGACATGCATTAGACATTGGCAAAAGTTAGACATGCATTAGACATTGACAAAAGTTAGACATGCATTAGTTAGACGTTGACAAAAGTCAGACATGCATTAGTTAGACATTGACAAAAGTTAGACATGCATTATTTAGACATTGACAATGGTTAGACATGCATTATTTAGACATTGAAAAAGGTTAGACATGCATTAGTCCGACAAGTGGCAAAAGTAACGACATAAGTAAAACGAGGCGATGCGGTACACTTATATGTTGTCCATGTCAACATAGACACAAAAAAGATTTCAAAAACTCATGTCGACCTTTTCATATCGACATATTGCTTGCGTTGCCCTTTTGACCATGTCCGCTTAATGCACGTCAACCGTTTTCACGTGTCTACCTTTTGCATCTTCACTAATAGTGGTCGACTTAATTACTGTTGACCCATGACGCATACCACTTGGCCTTACCACGCCGGGAAATGGTAATGACATGCCCCCCCGTTTTTCTGACCACCCCATCCCTATCCGTCTCAGGTATGCAGCATTGTTTGCATCATACCGATGCTATCACAGGACTACTTCTACACATTTACAGAATGGGCCCTACCCGTTCGTAGTTTACCGATTATCGAGATGCTGCATCGGGGATCCCAGTCGAATCGCCACCTATATGTGGACTTATAAATGAGACCATATATAAATACATTTATTTTAATATTTTTCTAAGGCATTTCCCCAAATGAAAACAAATGCATGATTTACCGTAGTTTCCCAAGATAATTCACCGAGCTCGTCTCCTTTCCGTGGATCTGGAGCACCGTACCTCTTAATCCAAATCTTTCCTGCTTGACTTTGATACCGGTTATAAATCTTTATTTATTAAATGATATAAAGTGTCATCTCCGTCTCTTTAATCATGCAGGAAATTGCTGATGATTCTCTGTAGATGGTAGGCACTCTATCTTGAATATATCTCCTGGACATAATTCATTTTTATTCACTGAAGCTGCATTAAATTGAGTCAGGCCTTGATTTAATTTCTATTAGATATGCGCTAGATGCTACAGACTTGTACTGGTGTGTTTGCAAAAGCTTTGTGCTTGAATGGGAAAGAAAATCTCAATGTTGCTTTTTTTCCCATATGTTTCATTGTGAATTGTTACGCTCTAAAAAATGGCCAGCGCATTAAAATGTATTGGTCTTCGGAACAATAAGCTTCAATAAAACTGAACGGATGCCATTTAAAAACTGAAAAACAATTCATTTAGTGGATCAATGACGTGTTTATATCTTTTAGATTGAGTTAGTGAATTGATTGGTTAAAAAGAGTTTGAGCCCGATTCTGGTTAGTTTGGAAAGCTGCGTACTCCAATACTTCAACCTAATGTTCTCACCATCTCCCACACACCAATTTCAAGGCCTCAGGTGAAAGTATGGAGGTGGCGTCTTACAAGGTCAACACCTACCATTTGCATTCAGTTCAATGCCCCACAGATTCTGGAGCCCCTAGGCAGCTGCTTAACGTTGCCAATAATAGAGCCAGCCCTGGCCATCAGGTTGTAGTGTAATGAGCAGACACTGCGGACAGCGGTGGCAGAATTTGAAAATTCAATAGATAGGCCGGCCGTTGATTGGCTGTGAGGGCTCTCTCTCTCAGCCAATCAGCAGCCTATCTTTTGAATTTTCAAATTCTGAAAAGACGGGGGGTAGAACATTTTCTAGTTATGCCACTGTCTGGTCACCTGGCTAGTGACCAGCTAGTCCATCATTGATCACTCCATCATGAACACAAGACAATCTAATTATACCTCCTCCTAAGTCCTCAATAGCTAATTAATTACACCCATGTGATTCACCTGCGCAGCTATGCTGTGCAGGGGAGCCGACAGGTCGGCCGTGCCCCAGTAAAATGCAGGGGGCATGCCCACAGAGCAGGGACGGGGCTTCCGGGAGGGACGTGGCCATGCCCCCGTGAAAAAGGAGAGGGGGAGAGATGTCAGGCTGCCGCTGCTGCTGTCTCTCTCCCCAGCTCAGTTAATGGCACTGAGCTGGGTAGAGAGGCTGTGGTGTGGCGGCAGCCTGTCATCTCTCTCCCTACTGCAGGCTATTACATAAAGCAGGCATGTCCAAACTGTGGCCCTCCAGCTGTTGTCAAACTACACATCCCAGCATCCCTTGCCATAGTTTTAGCATCCCCTAATAGCAAAACTGTGGCAAGGCATGATGGGACTTGTAGTTTCACAACAGCTGGAGGGCTAAAGTTTGGACATGCCTGACATAAAGCATTTGTCTCTTTCCTAAGCAAAGCCGGCCCTAACCAATTTGAGACCCTATGCAAGATTTTGCCCTGTGCCCCAGTTCCTCCTCTGACCCAGCACCCCTCTCACAGCACAGCACCCATTACCCAGCATCACGGATCACTGCAGCAGCCATCACCCATGTAGCCATAAATAGACATTTTGGTACTCTGCGCCAGCAAGACTCCAATATTTTAAATAGGGGTATGACCACACAATAGTACCAAACCAAATGATGTCACTCAGTACTGCATTCTTTTTCCCATTACATCACATGATAGTGTCTCTTATTCAGGTTATGCCACAAAGTAGTACCTCTTTACCTTATACATATTATTCCCATCTCAGTCCCACTGCTGCCCACTGTCATGGCATTTGCCTAGTTTCCCTATGCCTAGGGCCAACTCAGTTCATAAGTACCCTGTTTGTCACACTAGATCAGGGATTCTCAAACTCGGTCTTCAAGACCCCCACACAGTTCACGTTTTCCAGGGCACCCGACAGGTGCATTTATTACTCATTGACCCATTTTAAAAGATCCACAGGTGGAGCTAATCATTTCACTCGTGATTCTGTGAGGAGACCTGTAAAACATGCACTGTGTGGGGTCCTGGGTTTGAGAAGCTGTGCACTAGATTAAAGTTTAAATAATGGTGCTCAGACGAAAAAATTCATGAAAAAGTTTTGGAAGCTCACCAGTAACTGTTTAATACCAACGCATCTATTTATACATCCAGTAAATTTCTTATTGAACTCATTTATTTCTTAAAGTTTCCTCCTCATAATGGGCAATTAACCTTGTAACTGCAGTAAACTTTAATTTGGTGGTTGAATGGTGGCCAGCCTCTATATGGTGTATTTAATACATCAGTTATGACATAAAGCTAATGGATGAAAACTGTTTTTTTTTTCTTTGCCTAAGAACTGAGAATAATATATTGAGATCCCATGATGAAATGAGATGGTTTAAAGTGTGCTTAATTAGTGATGCGGCTTCTAAAGACAGATGGTCAAAGAGCAGCCTAATAAATGAGCAGATGAGATAAGGCTGCTGTTTGAACCGTTAAAGATTTTACTGTCAATCCTTTGTTTAATTCTTCCTGAAGAATATACATTACTTAAACCTATTGAACATTCGCCCAAGACAAATGACTTAACAGAACTCCAATGCAAGAACATTTTTCAAAAGGGTGTATTAGATTTTTAGAATTAGGTTTTTCCAGGTTGGAGTAATGAAAGTTTGACTTCCAACAAAACCTTTTTTTTTTGCTATGTGGGATAATGCAGTTTTATGTAGTGTAGCATTACCATAATTGAAATTCTCAGGCATGGTTTAGGTCTAGTTTAGGACATTGGCGGCTGCAGTGGCGTAAGTTCATACCAGGTGCCCGGAGGCGACAAAGATGTTAGTGCCCCCCCCCCCCACACACACACACACAACTACACATACATAGCATAAGTGACCCCTAGATCTACAGACAGCACCTGCAACCCATAGATAGCATTGGTTACCCCCCACATACACTACAGATAGTATCGGTGGCTCCCAGATCCCACAGACAGCACCTTTGACCCCCAGAAGCCACAGATAATATTGGTTTTGCACACCATAATGCCCCTTAGACGTACACACACACAGTAATGCCTATTACACATTGCACAACACACCGCAATGCCCATTACACGTTTTGCTACACACCGCAATGAACATGAACATTACACGTTTTGCCACACACCACGATACTCATTAAACACTTTGTCACACACCGTGATGCCTATTACATGTTTGGCTATACACCACGATGCCATTACACGTTACACCACACACAGTGATGCCCATTACACGTTACACCGCACACCGTGATGCCCATTACATGTTATGCCAGGGCTTGCCAATTTTTTTTTAAATGTAGGTGTCAGGATGAAATTGTAGGAGCCAGACAAATTTAAAATAGGGATAGTGCACACCGAAGACGCGCGCCAAAAATTTACACCATAATATTACATATTATACCCATGCCATAATGCCCATTACACATGCCACACACCGTAATGCCCACTACACATGCCACACAACATAATATCTATCACATATTACACCAAACACCGTAAATGCCCATTGCACGTTATTCCAAACACCGTAATGCCCTTTACACATTATGCCACACACTGTAATGCCCATTATATATAATACTACACACCGTAATGCTTATTATATATAACTGCTGCTTACCTACATGCTCATTGCTATGGGTTTCATTGTTGATGCCAAGGGTTTCAATGTTGCATACTGTATGCCAAGGGGGTGCATGCTTCTCTGCCAAGGGTTACATGCTCTCTGCCAGGGGATACACGCCTCTCTGCCAGGGGGTACATGCTCTATGCCAGGGGTTACATGCTCTATGCCAGGGGGTTCATGCTCTCTGCCCGGTGTGTACATGCTCTCTGCCAGGGTGTAAATGCTCTCTGCCAGGGGGTAAATGCTCTCTGCCAGGGGGTAAATGCTCTCTGCCCGGTGTGTACATGCCTCTCTGCCAGGGGGTACATGCTCTCTGCCCGGTGTGTACATGCCTCTCTGCCAGGGGATACATACCTCTCTGCCAGGGGGTACATGCTCTCTTCCCAGTGTGTACATGCCTCTCTGCCAGGGGGTACATGCTCTCTGCCCAGTGGGTACATGCTCTCTGACACATGGTTTCTGACAGGGGGTACATGCTGTCTGGCTGGGGCCTGGGCGCCACTGTCCCCCCTTTTCAGTTTTGTGCTCACCTAAGTCAGCTGAGCTGCTGCTGGCCTGGCTGCCTTGATCGCTGTCCACGGCCTGGCTGGGGCCCACCTATACATAGTCAAACACCTGCAGTCACACACTTATTCAGTCACACTCATGCACACATTTATACAGTATAATAGTTACACACACACACATAGAAATACATACAGTGCACCTTCCAGTCACACTGACACACTCACCATGCCGACGAAGGACCTGACGTTTAGCCCCGCCCCCTTTTCGGACAGCTCTGTGGAGCCTGCTGCAGTGCTGGGCTGTTTCATGGAAACTCTTGGGAGGCTGGTGAGGGGGTTGAGCTGAGATCAGCAGCTCCCTCTTTATCTGGCAGACCTGCCAGAGGAACTGAGTCAACTGACTGCACTGAATTACAGTGAAGAATAAACTAAAAGTAAACTGGCTTCCAGCAGCCCTGAGCTTCCGACAGAGAGGGCTGCTAGGACCTGTACTAGTTTACTTTCAGTTTCATTCTTGCACATGACACGCAGCAGTGGGAGCTGTGCTTAAGTTGCAGCAAAAGTTGTTGCACTGACTGGCTCCTCCTTCTCTAATGTGACAACTGCAGCAGCACGGCCACGTACGTTACTGCTCACTGCAGAAGTCACAGGCTCCTGCTGCCGGCTCCTCTGTGCCCCCCCTAGTGGCTAACGCCCGGCGGCCAATGTCTCCATTGCCTCCGGGAGTTACGCCACTGGGCGGCTGCAGAGGTGGGCCTGAAGTACCGATCAAAATTCAAATAGGGAAGCCGTACCAACTGCCATTCCAAACTGGCAGTGGGTGTGGCTCCCCTATCTGAACTTTGAACTGTGATGCATGCAGCACCTCCTATGGAACCACTACAGGTCTAGACTAATACCCCTTTTCCTGGACTTTTGCATGTGAAGGTGCCCCGCTCCAGGATTTTTGTCTGTGGAAATGGTGACCAGGTAAAAATCCCAGGTCTAGTTACCCGGGATTCATACCCGGGAACCAAGTAGGACATGGACCAAGTAGAACCAAGGAAATGGCTCTTACCTAGTTTTTTGACCCACCGCTGACCCCCACCCGCTGGTTCCCACCCGTCGCTGACCCCCTGCTGCTGACACACACCCCCTCCCGCTGCACTGCTTTCCATTTTCAGTGGAAAAGGGATCAAGCTGGGAAAAAAGGGCAGTGGAATCTTGGACCGTGGTTGGGATCCACCAAAATCCTGGGTCAATAATCCCAGGTGTGTGATCCGGGATTTTAGTGGAGAAAAAGTATAACAACAAATGAGCTAAACTTACTAAAGCTTCTAAATATGAAAAGAGGTGTGGTTGCCCATAGCAACCAATCAGATTCAGTCTATCATTTCTCTATTGCATCCTAAAAAATGATAAGACAGAATCTGGTTGGTTGCTACAGGCAACATCATCATTTTTAATTTTTAGAAGCATTAGTAAATTTACTCTCTCTGTTATTAGACTATGAGAAAACACTCTTGTCCGACTGGTCATTATACTGTAGGAGCAACACACACACACTAGCTACAAACAGTGCCGTCTTTCCCATTAGGCTTAATGGGCAGTTGCCCAGGGGCTTGAGGATTGTAGGGGCCCACCCCAATGGGGAAGACGGTACTGCCCTGGGCAGCTGCTGCGGCGGATGAGTGGCAAGCAGCGGGGTCCGGGCAGCGGTGGCCGGAAGCTTGTAGCACTATTCCAAAAATTGTCCGGATGCGGATTGGCTCAGAGAATTCAGCCAATCAGCGTCCAGCCAGTGTTTTCAAAACCTGTCCGGCAAAAAGCACAGCGCTACAAGCTCCCTGACCCTGCTGCCCAGATCCCACTGCCCATAGATATGTGTGTGTGTGCGGGTGCTAATGTTCTGCCCAGGGGCCCCCGACAATGTTAAGACGGCCCTGGATCCAAATATGGTAGAATTTTTGCATTTGCACCTCCGGATGGATTACATGAAATGGGCATTTCTGGGTGGCAGCTGGGCATATGCAGGAAAAGGACGGTCACCTGGATGTGTCGCCATTCTGTGCCATGTGCATGCAGTCGGTATACTGGATCTCTCGCATCCAACACAGGATAGGCAAAAATGCTGTTGATGGTGATGACATCTGAATTTGCAAATGGGGCTGCTGGGGCGTTGCATACATAGAGATGCCTATTGCTCACAATGCAGTCCTAACATTGCATTTGCCTTATGATCCCAATGCAGGGCATGCATGCATATGTATTACAAGAGACGTCAGCCCTAGCTGTACAGATATTACCTGAGGGCAGGTGAGGTTCATCGTCTCTACATCGCTGCTGTCTTAGACGGAGTTACACTGTATGAATATCTATGAGAACATATGTATTAGCCAGTCCAGTGTGCAGACTGAACGTCATCGAGGCTACACTGAAGCTATGACACTTATTAACCTTTGTTCTCACTGAAGCGGTGGTATTGGTGAACGAATAGAAACCCTGAAAATGCAATGGCATTACTAGGGATCTATAGACTGCTATTGAAGATCAAGATCTGACACTCTAATAATAATAATAATAATAATAATAATAATAATAATAATAAGTCAGGAAACATACACATTTTATGTCATATGCTTGATCTAGTGGTCATTGTACTGTACATATGCTGAGCAATCACCACAGATTTCCTTGAAATATTTCCTCCTGAGTTTATTTGTTAAATATAGCAACGAACAGAGCCGAATTAAGGCACCATGGGGGCCTGGGGGTGCTTAAGATAAGGGGGCCCCCCAAGCAAATGACTATGGGCCAGTCAGACTTGTTTTTTAAAGGGCCAATCATTTACAAGGCACGGTTTTGCCTTGTAAATGATTGCCCCTTTAAAAAGAAAGTGCAAGTTTGGGCGGCATCCCACACAGGCGCCGAGCTCAGACACTACTACATCCGTCCCTTGTCTTACAGTACATACATACACATCATACATACAAACACACACACAGCATACATAAAGACACAGGATACATACGTACACACACATACATATACACACAGCATAAAGGCATACACATAGCATACATACATACATATATACAGACACACAGCATACATACATAAATACAGCATACATACTCATGCAGCATATACACACATGCAGCATACCTAAAAACATCATACCTACATTTTTCACTCCTCTCCGTGAGGAGAGGAGTGAAAGGGGGGCGGAATAAGGTACATGTCAGGGGCGGGACTGAATCACCAAGCCCCGCCCCATGACAGTCAGCCGTGGTAATTCGGGTGTCCGCGGATTGGGGGAGGTGCTAAAATGACGTGAAATGAAAATGGGGGTAATGCGGGAGACTTGCCCACCTTCCCAGGGGAGCGGGAGGGGGTAGTGATTTCTGGGAGCCTCCCGGCCATTCCAGGAGGTTAGGCAAGTATGAAAAACATTCATGTAGCACACACTACAACCCCCTGTCCCCCCACGCACGAAGCACTAACCATTGAGGAGGAGAGGAGGCGGACATCAGTCACAGTGTCTGGTAGAGGAGCTTCTGCTGCTGTTCTACATGCTCATTATCTCCTTTCCTGTGTGATCTGACCTGTGCAGAGAGCTCTGCTGTTTGAGCTCTCAGGGTGAGATGTAAGAAGCCTTGAAAAGTGATCAAATGGAGAGTGATAAGCCACCAACCAATCAGCTCATACCTGTCATTTTTTTTTAAATACAGCCTGTGACATGGTAGGTAGGAGCTGATTGGCTGGTGGTTTATCACTCTCCATTTGATCACTGTTCAAGGCTTAGTACATCTGGCCCACTGTGAGATGCTGCCGCTGCTCTGAGCAGTGGCCCCGGCAAGTGTAGAGATGGAGACAAGGCTGTCATGGTCTCTGCAGCAACTCACAAATAAATAAAACAAAAACATTCAAATGGCTGTTGCTTGACAGCATGCACAGGAAGGCCTCTGAGACTAGGGGGGCCCATGGTAACGTACCCCCCCTGGCACCCCTGCAGCCAGAATCTGGCTCTGGCAACAGGTGTAAGATAAGAATTGCCTGGAAGCTATGCGTGAGTGACAGCAGGTGGCGCTGTGTCACAAGTTATCTCTGTGTATTCCCTCTGTTGTCAAAGTACTCTCTATCATACTTTAGCTTCTTCCTTGCACTTTGTTAAATATTGGTCTCAATGGGGTCAATCCAATTCCACGCAGTGGTCTTGTGGGTGCGAGTTATCACGATAAACGGCACACTTTGCAGTATCCTCGATTTGGGAATAATAATAATAATAATAATAGTGCATTAAGTATAATCTCAGTCTACTGTAAGGCAACTTTTATTAATGGAAGCAATGAACAATCATCATTGAAAAAAGGGATGTTTTATCTTTTGAGTCAATTACAGCTATTCTCGAAAATAATATGTAAAAATGTAATACGGTTGAAGTAGCAAATTATGTTCCAAAAAAAAAAAAATCATAATAGAAAATATTGTATATTTTCAATAGATGTTTAGAAATACAATTATTCATGTATTTCTACATAAAAGAAGCCTTTCAATAGGCAAACAATTGTATATGGTAATTGTATTGTGGGATTTACAATTGTTACTTTTCATGACTAGTAAAAAGATACATTAACGGTAAAATGCGACAGATATTTCTAGCAACTGAAGAACATTTTATAATGGGCAGTGAAATTACACCTAGGACACCACACAAAGACAGACAGCAATGTGTTCGGTCAACTGCCCCCCCTAGTTGGCGACGTCATCTGATCCCAACGGACGGAGGAGAGCCGGCGCCCTCATCAGGGCCGGTGCAAGGCACCGGAGCGCCCCAGGCAAGTCGGGGTGGGGGCGCCGGGGGGGGGGGGGGGGGGGGGGGGGAAGGGGTGGGTGGTACCTGTGGAAAAAACTTGCGGCCCCGGCATCCCTGCAGTGCAGGAGCGGTCAGGGGTGTCCGTGCGGCAGTGGTACCTGCGGCGCCGTCATGTGTATAAAGCTGGCTGCGGCCGGCGGGGTCCCTGCAGTGAATAGAAAATAACTAGCGCTTCCCGTGCCGCCGCGCGCATAGCGCTAGTTATTTTCTATTCCCTGCAGGGACTCCGCTGGCTGCAGCCAGCTTTATACACATGACGGCGCCGCAGGTACTACTGTCGCACGGACACCCCTGACCGCTCCAGCAAGTTTTTTACACAGTTCGCTGGGGGTGAGGGGCGAACTGCCGCCCTCCTGGTGCCGGCACCCTAGGCAAATGCCTAGAGCTGCCTAGTGGTAGCGCCGGGCCTGGCCCTCATTCACATTGGATGGTGAAGGGTATATACAGAAGGTAAGCTGATTTTTGTATGTACAGTATGTGAGCTTGAAAACGGTCTATAAAAGACCGAAACTTCGCTTGACACCCTGGGTGAGATTTAATAGGATGAGAGATTCAGAAAGTGAGAGATTTGGTGAGAAATCTCCATTTTTTTTTAAAGCGGCAATCATTTACACTGCAAAACCAGTTTGATTTTGTAAATGATTGCCGCATTAAAAAACCCTGGAGATTTCACACCAAATCTCTCACTTTCTGAATCTCTCATCCTATTAAATCTCACCCCTTGGGCGAAATGTAATAGGGTGCGATTTTTAGACATGTGCGATTTTTGGTCAAAAAACGGCCGAAATCGCACATTTTCCGAAAATCGCACATTTAATAGGTTAAAAATCGCGGTAAAAAATCGCACTTTTTACCGCGAAATCGCACTTTTAGAAGTGCGATTTTTAGTCACATTTCAATTCGCATCCAGATGTTTTCCCATTATAAAGTATACAACTCGCAAATGTAATAGGGTGCGATTTTTGGTAAATGTTACCAAAAATCGCAAAAAAAATAGACCAGGTTCTGACAGGCGAATTTGACAGAACCATGCACAGATCATTGAGATCTGTGCATGGTTCTGTTAATAAAAATGTGTAAAAGTGTTTTTATAAAAAAAAAACGGCGTGGGGTCCCCCCTCCTAAGCATAACCAGCCCCGGGCTCATTGAGCCGGACCTGGTTCCAAAAATACGGGGGGACAAAAAGCATAGGGGTCCCCTGTATTTCTGAAACCAGCCCCGGACTCTTGGACCGGTCCTGGTTCCAAAAATACGGGGGACAAAAAATCTGGGGGTCCCCCGTATTTTGAAACCAGCACCGGGCTCCAACAGCCCGCGGTGTCATGCCACAGCCGGGGGACACTTTTTATACAAGGTCCCCCGGCCGAAACATGAGCACCATGGCTGGATAGCCTTGGACGGGGTACCTGGAGGAGTGGGGACCCCCCCAATAAAGGGGTCCCCCCCCCCCAGGCTTCACCCGTCCAGGGCTGAAGCCCGGGGCTGTCACCGGCGTCCGTGGCCAGTGGACGCCGGCCTGATAGGGTTAAATCCATCATACATATCATTACATTGCTTTTTACCGGCGAACTACAAGTGCCAGCAGACCTCCCCCGCATGCTGGGACTTGGAGAACCACAAGTCCCAGCATGCGGGGCATTAATGGGCCCGCTGGGACTTGTAGTCCACCTGTAAAAAGAATGTTTATAAAAAACACACACACAGAGAAGTAAAAGTTTATTACACACACACACCTCACTTTTACACCAGCGTTACTTACCATTCCTGGATCCAGCGCTGGTCTGGCTGCTTTACAGCCGGCTCCCCCCGAACTGACAGGCAGCGGGGAGAACCGGCTTTCTCCGTTGCTTCTAACAGCTTCTGTAGCGCTGTCCGAGTGCTACAGAGGCTGAGAGCGTGATTGGCTGAGCTACAGTATGCGTCTCCATGGAGACGCATAGCTCAGCCAATCAGGACTGAGCTATGCGTCTCCATGGAGACGCATACTGTAGCTCAGCCAATCGCGCTCTCAGCCTCTGTAGCACTCGGACAGCGCTACAGAAGCTGTCCCAGCGGGCCCATTAATGCCCCGCATGCTGGGACTTGTGGTTCTCCAAGTCCCAGCATGCGGGGGAGGTCTGCTGGCACTTGTAGTTCGCCGGTAAAAAGCAATGTAATGATATGTATGATGGATTTAACCCTATCAGGCCGGCGTCCACTGGCCACGGACGCCGGTGACAGCCCCGGGCTTCAGCCCTGGACGGGTGAAGCCTGGGGGGGACCCCTTTATTGGGGGGGTCCCCACTCCTCCAGGTACCCCGTCTAAGGCTGACCAGCCACGGTGCTCATGTTTCGGCCGGGGGACCTTGTATAAAAAGTGTCCCCCGGCTGTGGCATGACACCGCGGGCTGTTGGAGCCCGGTGCTGGTTTCAAAATACGGGGGACCCCCAGATTTTTTGTCCCCCGTATTTTTGGAACCAGGACCGGTCCAAGAGTCCGGGGCTGGTTTCAGAAATACGGGGGACCCCTATGCTTTTTGTCCCCCCGTATTTTTGGAACCAGGTCCGGCTCAATGAGCCCGGGGCTGGTTATGCTTAGGAGGGGGGACCCCACGCCGTTTTTTTTAAACTTTTTTTTTTTTTGCACAAAATCGCATTAATGAAAATGCGCACATTTTCATGACTGAAAATGCGCACATTTTCATGACTAAAAATCGCGGCAAATCGCGGCAAATCGCATTTTTTGGCGCTAATTCGCATCTCATTACATATGCGAATTCGCGGCAAAAAACGCGATTTTTAAAGGTGCGATTTCTGGCGAGTTTGGAACTCGTCCAAAAATCGCACCCTATTACATTTCGCCCCTTGTGTCTATTGTACTGATTTCTAAGTCCTGAGAGTGCCACCGCTGACTACTCCTGGGGAGTATTGGATTATTTCAACTTCTTAAATTGTGACTGTGGAGTTTCACAATATTCCCCCGACCCGGCACTGCGCTTGCTTGTTGTGGTTGCGGCTATCTGACTGCAGCAGCTGTCACTGCCAAGTGGGAGAGAGGACAGCGCTGGACCAGGTAAGTATATGTGAATGAATTTAAAGTGTAAAAGGGGTGTTTAATAAACGTATACATTTCTGGGTGTGTGTGTCTCCTTATTTACACATTCTTTTTACACGTGAACTACAAGACCCAGCAGGCACATTAATGCCTCCACATGCTGGGACTTGTAGTTCTCCTGTATAAAGCAATGTGTTTTTATCTATTTTTTACATATATCAGCCCAGCGTCCACCGCCCTGGGGACAGCACTATACTTCAGCCCTGGATGGGACCCCCTTTAATGGGGGTTTCTGACTCCCCCAGGTACACCGTCCAGGGCTGACCAGCCATGGTGCTCATGATACTGCCGGGGGACCTTGTATAAAAAGTGTCCCCTGGCTGTCTTGCCCAGTTGGAGC
Source organism: Crinia signifera (assembly GCF_055691185.1). Taxonomy (NCBI): domain Eukaryota; kingdom Metazoa; phylum Chordata; class Amphibia; order Anura; family Myobatrachidae; genus Crinia; species Crinia signifera. The sequence goes on from NC_139220.1 coordinate 22,364,823, forward strand.
AAGGTGCTGGTTCCAAAATATGGAATATGTATTTTTGGAACCAGGACTGGTCCAAGAGCCCGGGGCTGGTTTAAAAAATATGGGGGGATCCGTACACTTTTTGCCCCCATATTTATGGAACCAGGACCGGCTCAATGAGTCCGGGGCTGGTTTGGCTCAGGAGGGGGGACCCCATGCTTGTTTTTTTTTTTAACTAGGACCAAATACCGCACATTACCATGTAAATAAAATCACACATTTCCGTTACCATACTTTGCATATTTCCGTGACCAAAAATCGCCAGAAATCCCATGCGAATTCCATTTCTACCCCTGAAACCACATTTAATTCCATTTGCAAATTTGGGCAAAAAAAATGCGATTTTCAAACATGCGATTTAGCGCAAATTTGGAAAAAATCGCATCCTACTACATGTAACCCTTTGTTTGTGTCATTTAAAAAAACTTAAACTAAAGGTGTCCATACACTTACACTATTTGGTCAATTTTCACCCAATTCCGACGCATCGGGCCAAAAAAATCGGGTGAAAAGTGTCAAATCATATGTGCCTAACCTCCGATTCCGATCTGATTCGCGATCTGATTTGTGCGCATCTGAACGGAGTTCGTATGTCCTGTGCTTAGGTTTTTCCAGATCTACATCCTTTGCTGAGATTGAATGCGTTACATCGAATTTAAAAGGACCGCATACGATATATTGCATGTGATCCAGCTGCCAGGCAGCTTTCAGGTCGCTTGCCAATACCTCGGCCTAGTGGCATCCCTTAGTGTTATAGGGCCTTATTCTAGTTCACACTTTCTGACAAAATCCTTCTTAGATGGACAAAACCATGTGCACTGCAGGGGGGCAGATGTAACAGGTGCAGAGAGAATTAGATTTGGTTGAGTTTTTTTGTTTCTGTGCAGGGTAAATACTGGTTGCTTTATTTTTACACTGCAATATAGATCTCACTTTGAAGTAAAACCCCACCCAAATCTAATTCTCTCTGCACAAGTAACATCTGCCCCACCTGCAGTGCACATGGCTTTGTCCATCTAAGAAGGTTTTTGTCAGAAAGAGTGAACCAGAATAAGGCCCATAGTCATTAGTTCGACCCAATTTAGATCAACCGCTGAAGATCGACACATTAAATAGACCGACATGGCTAAGGTCAACATAAAGTCACCGTGTTCCAAGCACGACGAGCGCAGCTGTACACTTTGTCTGTGTCCATGTCGACAATCAGGACAAAAAACATGAAAGTACCATGAAATACAGCCTGTCGGCACATGTCGGCTAAAAGAAAAATTCGCAAAACTTATGTCAACCGTTTACCTGTCAACCAAACCGCACTGAATCTTTCCTGCTGACTAATTGACGTTGTACAGTGCGCAGGTTACTGAAGTTTCTTGAATGTGCGGTGAACGCTGTTGGCTGAGGTCCCAGGTCTTTGGGAAACTGACCAACACCCCTAAAATTAGCTATACCCACAACAGACTTCATAACCCCTGATGCATGCATTTTTGTTTAAGGAAAGCTCATTACCGCATGTTAATGCTTACATCAACTCCATCCTATTTGTACATTAAAAATGTTCCGGTCATCACTTTTGCCCATACTGTTAAAAGCACTTGAGAAAAAAATTGCTTTGTATAATTTATGCGTTTATTGACCTGGCCGCAGATTTGCTGCCTATCAGTCACCTTTGTGATACTGTGATCAGATTTCAGCGTCTCAGCGGGGGAGAGGAATTATTGTAATCATCAGCTTTCTATGTGAAATGCTGAACTGGTGATAGAACTTTCCCAGCAGGGTTCCAGTGGCCCAGCTGGATATTTCAGCATGTTCCTATATTATACTGTATTTACAATTTCCAGAAAATGTATTCATAGTCTTTATTTTGTTTTTTTTCCGCAGGAGTCAGTGATTAATCGTGTAATGCGGGAAGACCGTAATGAAACAGCGTAAAAGGCTTGAACTCCCCCCGTTATGTGTCAGTGAGCTGGATATTACTGTACGGTGACAATTCCATCACACACTGTATAGCCCATTAGGAGACAGTCTGCAGGAACCTGTGCTATTCTATTTTAGGTTATTAGTATAACATTATAAGAACAGTATATCCAAGGCTTGTCTAGGTCACAATGGATAATCACATTCTAAGCAGGGTTTTTATTCGCACAAACTTACAATGCAAAATTATTTTCATGTGTTCATCCCCAATTGGAATTGCTTTTTTTTTTTTTGCTGTTTGAAGCATTGCTACATAATAGCACCAGTACTGTACAATGCAGACACTATACCATACTTGCCCACTTTCCCCGAATGGCAGGGAGGCTCCTGGAAATCAGGTGGCACTCCCTACCATCTGGGAAAATAGACAAAACTCCCGCATCCTTCTCCCCCCCCCCCATTAGCCAGCATGCACCCACATACTCCCTCACCCCCCTACCTCTGGTCAGATACTCAGCTGGAGGAAGGGAATTCACAGCCCATCCGAACGTGTCTGAATCGGACGCATGGTACTTTGCTCTGCTTCGAACACTATTATAATCGCACTCTGGCCCTTATTCTAGTGTATTCGGATGGATGCGGATGCGTATACAAAACATCGGGCCATCCGACCGAACACGCAGCCGTCCGACTCAACCAGAATAAGGGCCATTATGCCGATATGGATCATGAAGTCAGTTTAAAAAAAAAAAAATACCCCAAAAAATCGGTGTCAACCTTTTCATGTATCGACCAATGACATTTTGTTTGTGTCAACCCTTTGTCAAGGTCAATATTTTGCATGTTGACTTTTTTCACGTCAGCCTATTGCCTGTTGACCAATAGTGGTCGACCTGTTCACTGTCGACCTATCAACAAGAACCAATAGCTATACACTGCTCCGCCCCTGAGGAACTGCTGAGAGAATACTACTGGTCCACACTAATAGACTCCACCTTTAAGGAACAAAAAGGGAAATGGGGTAATTCAGACATGCTCCCTAGGCTGCATATATTCGCTGTCTAGAGAGCAAGTAAACGCCACCCTGCCCAGTGCACGCCTCCTTGATGACCGAATCCCCGCAACACTAGTTGGGTAAATGCGGATGGGTACACATCCGCTCGCATGCAGCCGCACAGATGATAAATCATTCGATGGTCGCTCACCATCGAATGATTTTTCCCTCCGGCGACTACATAGCTCGCCAAAAGCATTCACTCCTGCACAATTGGGGGTGTGGCAGAATTTAGACATGTCTGAATCGACCCCCAACTTCATTGGGGTATTGGTCATAGGGTCGACAAGGAAGGTCAACATGCATTAAGGTCAACACCTCTGAAGGTCAACATGGGGTTAGGTTGACAGGGTCAGTAGGTCAACACACGACATGGGGGAATCGACAGTCAAAAGGTCGACATGAAGTTTTTCACTTTTTTGTCCTGAATGTTGACACAGTCTACATGGACACCGTAACGTTGCACCCCGCCCCCTCGCTGCGCTCACCATGCTTTGTGCACAGTACCTCGCTACACTCTCCACACTATTTTATTCTCCCACCACGCCCCAGTGGATGGTAGGCCATGAAATACCGCCTGTCGGCACATGTCGGCTCAAAAAAAGGTGACGAACCCCATGTCAACCTTTTGACTGTCGACTTTCTCCATGTTGACCTAATGCATGTGTCGACCTAATGACCCTGTCTACCTAACCCTACCTTCAAAGGTGTCGACCATCATGCATGTCGACCTTCAGCGGTTGACCCATTGCATGTCGACCTTCCTCTTTTGACCAAGTGACCGTATACAGGGCACAACCATTTAATCGCACATTATAATTTACTATAAATGTACAGCTTGTATCCTCTATATAATTACCAAGAATAAATGTATCAAGGTATAAATTATCTTTCCACAATCAGATTATGCTAATTATTCCGGTTATATATTTAGCAATATTTTATTCATGTGGGGACTATTCTATATGTTCCCGTGGAAGTGTTTTATTAATATTTATGGAAAACATGAATGTATATTAGAACACGAGACTCGCACCGGGGATCCGCACCGGGGGTCCGCGTGGAATTGTGCAGCTCAGCAGATATTATTAATAAACAGAGTAATATATTTATCTCTGTGTGATAGACCTTTCCCCGGTAGCACTCCCCATGGCGCTAAATTAATTGGGGAAGGTTTCTGCTTGGAGTATCACTGCAGAACATGATTTATATCGCCTGGAACTTTCAGCACAACCACTTCTAGAAAGGAAAAAAGTTACAATTTCATGGACGTCGTTACCAGTATCCAATTAACAGGGAATAAATGTCACTGGCTACTCTATTGCCGAGTGCTAGAGAACAGATGTGTATCCCCTCCGGAGGTTAGGGAGGCTGGAAGATAATAACCTGCTGTACAAAATAGTGCCAGGGAAATAAAACATCAAAATAATAAGGGATGTACTGTAGACTCTACATTGTACTGGTGTGCACACGTATAACACATCAGATCATCATTGTGATAATGTGCACACGTATAACACATCAGTTCATCATTGTGATAATGTGCACACGTATAACACATCAGATCAGATGCGTAACAAGAACCTCATGGGCCCCATAGCAAAGTACCCTCAAGGCCCCCCCCCCAGCGATGGGGTGAGTAGGTGACAGTGATTGGGGGAGAGAGTGAGGGATGGTCACAGTAGATAGATAGCGATGGGGAGAAAAGGGTTTGCTACAATGTCACTGCTGCAGCAGCGTGGACGGGACTCCAGCGCTCAGCACCAGAGGTCAAATCCACTAACTGCAGGTCAGTGTATGGGGCTTCTAACGCTGAGTGCTGGAGTCCCGTCCGCGCTGCTGCCCTAACATTTACAATTACCAGCACTTTCACCTTCCTCTCCTCCAGCTCCCCCGCCCCGTCCATTTTCTGGCTCCAGTCCTATTGGCAGGGCAGCTGCTGCTTCGCCGCAAAATCCTCCTCCTCCAATACTCCTTCCCCCTCCAGTACGGCTGGTGCCGAGACCATTCTGTGCGCTGCAGCAGGAGGGCGGGGTTGTCCCTCCATGACGGACACCGCCCCGGCACGCTCCTGCGCTCTGCTCTGCACATTTGCTGGTCTGGTGTGACACGGTGCAGGGGATGCAGCGGGTCCCTGGGACAGTCCGGGCCCCATAGCAGCTGCACCCCCTGCACCCTCGGTAGTTATGCCACTGCATCAGATCATCATTGTACTGGAGTAAACACATCAGATCATCATTGTACTGGTGAGCACACGTATAACACATCAGATCATCATTGTACTGGTGTGCACACGTATAACACATCAGATCATCATTGTACTGGTGTGCACACGTATAACACATCAGATCATCATTGTACTGGTGTGCACACATATAACACATCAGATCATCATTGTACTGGTGTGCACACGCATAACACATCAGATCATCATTGTACTGGTGTGCACACGTATAACACATCAGATCATCATTGTACTGGTGTGCACACGTATAACACATCAGATCACCATTGTACTGGTGTGCACACGCATAACACATCAGATCACCATTGTACTGGTGTGCACACGCATAACACATCAGATCACCATTGTACTGGTGTGCACACGCATAACACATCAGATCATCATTGTACTGGTGTGCACACGTATAACACATCAGATCATCATTGTACTGGTGTGCACACGTATAACACATCAGATCATCATTGTACTGGTGTGCACACGTATAACACATCAGATCATCATTGTACTGGTGTGTGCACACACATAACACATGAGATCATCATTGTACTGGTGTGCACACGCATAACACATCAGATCATCATTGTACTTGTGTGCACACGCATAACACATCAGATCACCATTGTACTGGTGTGCACACGCATAACACATCAGATCATCATTGTACTGCAGGGTTGCCGACTTTAACATTCTCCTCTCCGGGAGAAGCCCGGAGAGGAGAGTTTCAGCAGCCGCTCAGGGGGCGGGGCTAACGAGTTACATCACTAAGCCCCGCCCCCATACTGTTAAAAGCATCGAATTCAGGGATCTCCATGGAGGGGGCGTGGCTAAAATGACGCGATTGTGCCGTTTTAGCTCCGCCCCCTCCTCTGAGACCCGAGGATTGCGGCATTTTAATGCCGCGATCCGGGGGTCAGCGGGGGTCCCCCCTGAATCCGGGAGGGTTGCCCACCCTTCCGGGGGCCGGGAGGGGGTACCCGATTTTCGGGAGACTCCCGGAAATTCCGGGAGGGTCGGCAACCCTGTTGTACTGGTGTGCACACGTATAACACATCAGATCCTCATTGTACTGGTGTGCACACGCATAACACATTAGATCATCATTGTACTGGTGTAGGTTAGGGTTAGGCTGTGGGGGAGGAGGTTGGGGTACAAGTAGTGAGGGGTAGGGGAAGAGGGCTAGGGTACTTACAGAGCCCCTGGTGTCACTCTTTTGACCACTGGCATCCCCACTTCTGGGAACGCACATGTATCCCAATTCTGAGTGCTGCATTAATGTAACAATTCCATCAAAAATCTCATATTAGAAATGCTGCTTCATTACATCTATTTGTCTGCATTTTGCATTTCAATTATGCAAATTCCTTCTTTGTGATGCAGATCTCGGGAACATAATGCCCAAAATAAATAAATAAATAAATACCATTTGCAGAATGAGTTCACCTTGTGCTGGGTCTTTGGCCCTTTCATGTGTTTCGCTTGCAAGATAAGCCGGCAAAACAGAAAACCCTGATGATTTAGCAAATGACTTGACGGAGGAACACGATTTGAGTCAGCAAATGTGCGCACTTTGTTGTTCCGCTATTTCCTGCGTACATAACGATAACCGAGATGCTATTAACAATTAACAACCTCAATCTCCGGGGTGCGGGGTCAGGTTCAGGCAACACTGGATTTACATCACACACATCCCGGGGTACATACTGACGGAACACTAGAACATTCATCCGCAGCGTACATTCACTGCTTAGTGAGCGGGTAAACGCCGGGCGTGCGAATGCCCACCGCGTAAATGTACGCTTACACATCCATTCGCATGCGGGTGAAAAATCTTACGATAGCCGCCGACCATCAAATTATTTTGTTCGCCGTTCGCACATAAAAATCAGTCTAGACTGACTATTATTTGCCTTGGAAATGGTCGAGAACGGGGAGGGTGCTGACGTCATGTGACTTTAGCTGACCGCCCCATGGAGGCTCCGTCCCATGACTGCGTTTGCATGGGGACGCCCAGTGTTTTTCTGCATGCACCCACCAATTTATGGGCCTGATTAAGTCCTGATTGCTCATCTGCAAAGTTGCAGATGACTGAGAATAGACAGCCGCTGCCCAGATAGAAAGATAATCCGCGCGGTGCCAATCTGCAAATACATTGCAAATACATCGCTATCCAGCAGCAAATCCATACCCAGTTCATGAAACATCTAGGGTGACATTCTATGGGATGAGAGTTTTTCGCACGTCAGTTTTTCGCCCATTATCGCACTTTTTTTAAATCGCATTTTTGCCTTGGATTCGCATATTTAATGAAGTGCGTGTTCCGGCAAGAAAAGTGCGATTGAGTTCGATAATGGGCGAATTTTCGGCATGAAAATGTGCGAATATGAGCTTATGTGCGATTTTGGGTTTGTATATAAAAAAAATTGCGTGGGGTCCCCCCTCCTGTTCATAACCAGCCCCGGGCTCATTGAGCCGGACCTGGTTCCAAAAATACGGGGGACAAAAAGCGTAGGGGTCCCCCGTATTTCTGAAACCAGCCCCGGACTCTTGGACCGGTCCTGGTTCCAAAAATACGGGGGACAAAAAATCATGCAACAGCCAGGGGACACTTTTTACATAAGGTCCCCCGGCCGTACCATGAGCACCGTGGCTGGTCAGCCTTGGATGGGGTACCTGGAGGAGTGGGGACCCCCCCAATAAAGGGGTCCCCCCCAGGCTTCACCCGTCCAGGGCTGAAGCCCGGGGCTGTCACCGGCGTCCCTGGCCAGTGGACGCCGGCCTGATGGGGTTAAATCTTTCAATCCTAACATTGCTTTATACAGGAGAACTACAAGTACCAGCAGACCTCCCCCGCAGGCTGGGACTTGGAGAACCACAAGTCCCAGCATGCGGGGCATTAATGGGCCTGTAGTCCACCTGTAAAAAGAATGTTAAAAGAAAATACACACACACAGAGAAGTAAAACTTTATTACATACAGTACACACATCCACACACCTCACTTTTACACCCACATACTCACCGATCCAGGATCCAGCGCTGGTCTCCCTTCTGCAGAGCCGGCTACTCCCGCACTGACAGCGGGGACAACCGGCTTTCTCCGATGCAGCTAACAGCTTCTGTCGCGCTGTCCCAGCGCAACAGAGGCTGAGAGCGTCTTCAGCTTATGCGTCTCCATGGAGACGCATAGCTCAGCCAATCAGGGCTGAGCTATGCGTCTCCATGGAGACACATCGCCCAATCACGCTCTCAGCCTGTGTCGCGATGGGACAGTGCGACCTGAAGCTGTTAGCTCCATCGGAGAAAGCCGGTTGTCCCCGCTGTCAGTGCTGGTTCGGCCAGGGGACCTTATGTAAAAAGTGTCCCCTGGCTGTGGCATGACACTGCGGGCTGTTGGAGCCCGGTGCTGGTTTCAAAATACGGGGGACCCCCAGATTTTTTGTCCCCCGTATTTTTGGAACCAGGACCAGTCCAAGAGTCCGGGGCTGGTTTCAGAAATACAGGGGACCCCTACGCTTTTTGTCCCCCTTATTTTTGGAACCAGGTCCGGCTCAATGAGCCCGGGGCTGGTTATGCTCAGGAGGGGGGACCGCACTAAATTTTTTTCAAAAAAATAAATAAAATAACACATTTTTTACCACAGAACCATGCACAGACTTCATTAAACATAAATAAAATGGTGGTGGAACGCAAATCTTTCCGGAATGGATATATGTGGAATGCACACGCTCTCACAAAAAATGATGCAGAACTTATATTTAATGAAGTCAATATAAGACAAATATGGACGGCGCACCAGCGCCCAACAGGAAGCATCGGTGGAACGCATTTGACTTCCGACTTCCGGTATCCCTGGAACGCACGGAAGTTCAGGTATGAGACGCTGAACTCTGGCTAGAGAGTTACGAATTACTACTAATCACCGATGCGGCCTCCAGTAATAACTGGAGAGCAAGTCTGGTGGCGCATATGGATTTTTATAGGGTTCAATAGAGGATAGGATTCTATGTCTGGAAATAGGTTTCTCTTTTAATTGTGTTGTTTGGGTATAAATACCCGGATATGGGGGATATGTCTCTATGCCTTGATAAAGGACAGCTTGTCTGAAACGCGTAGGGGGAGGGGACTGATAAGCTCTGGACGGATCATTAGGACTTTAACCACTTTCAGCATCCAGGGACACCTGACGTTTTACTATCTATGCTGTATGTGTCTGCTTTGCACAAGTAGACATTAATTTCTGGTGAGAGTCCACTGTTTATACCCACTTTTTTTTTTGTGTGCAGTGTATTGCTTCTTAAACATTATTCATTAAAAAAAACGGTATTTCACCATTGGGAGATATCTTGTTTAATGTTTCCACATGTTGGATGATCGTGGATAAGTCAGGAGGATCCGTTTGAGGACCTATTTTCCAGATTCCAAATCACAAGCGAATATTGTCTACTTTTTTGTGGACAATCAGAGAGGGTACGATTCCCATCTTAAAGTGTTACAATTATAACCCTTTACTGTCTGATGGTATTACACTATATTGTTGTATCTCTCCTTTTATGTCATACCGTACGAGTAACCCTCAGTGATACATTTGAAGGAGGGACACTAAAGGAGCGAATGAAAAACTGTCTGCATTTTCTGTGTTGGTCTATGTGTGGTGTGTTTGGTGACACACCTACCGTACAGGTCAGGCTGCTCTGAAGCGCATTATTTGATCTCAAAACCTCTATTTGCAGGATGATCTTTAAATTTTCTCATCAGCTCTCAATAAGGCGTAGATGTATGAAGCAATGATAAGGGAGAAGAAGTGATAAAGTGCCTGGTACTTTATCACCGGCCAATCAACTCTTGACTGTTTTAGCTACAGGCTGGGTTTAAAAGGGGCCAGTTTGGAGCTGGTGATAAAGTACCAGGTACTTTGGGGCAGATGTATGAACCAGCATTAAGTGCAGAAATGTACTTAACGCTAGTTAACTGGGGGGGGGATTACGTTTCCCCCAATGTATTACTAGCGCACCTAACGTGCGCTAGTAACAGCCACTTGGCGGAGCTGTCCCCTGCAGTCCCTCCCCCCAGTGATTAGCGGTCGGGCGATGTATTAACAGCTTCAAAGGCAGGGCTAGCGTTGTCCTATCCCCCACTGCGGGGAAAACGCTAGCCCTGGTTCTGGCTCGGGCTGCGCTGGAGATCTCACGGTTTTAGCGAGATCTCACGAATGCCCAGACAGCCGGCCTGGGGTAGCGCAGGATGCCGGGGGAGCCGATGAGGAGAGCCGTTCACACTAGGCATAACGGCTCTCCTTATCGGCTTGGAGGGGGGGGGGGGGTGAAGGGGGGTTAATACATCTGTCCATAACAGCTCCACGTTATGCTGGATATGCGGGACCCGTTATTTGAAAAACGCTATATATCACTGCTTCATACATATACTCCTAAGGTTCCATACCCCAGGCATGTCCAAACTGTGGACCTCCAGCTGTTGTGGAACTACACATCCCAGCATGCCTTGCCATAGTTTTAGCATTCCCTAATAGCAAAACTGTGGCAAGGCATGATGGTACTTGTAGTTTCACAACAGCTGGAGGGCCATAGTTTGGACATGGCTGCCATACCCAAATCCAGCAAGGACATGCCAAGCAAGTTTTTGTTTTCTAGATCAGTAGTCAGAATTAAACCAGAAAGGGTTAAATAAATTCATTCCTAATGCGGAACATCTGTTTTCCCTGCAAATTATTATTTTTTTGTTGTTTCAAAAGTGTGTAATCCAGTAAAAATTGAGTCGGAGATGGATTCCCGTGGTGAATATATGTAGCATGACAGCAGTATCTGTAATGACTAATTTTCATTTAAGATGATTTTCCAGATCATTAATGTTAAATCATTTCTGAAGATTCTGAGTAGGTGCTGGAACAGTAAAGTAGTTTCATTTCCTTCGCAATAGATTTTGTCGGCCTTCCAGAATCTTACGCACATTTCAGGATTCAGGAAATTTAGTGGAAACTAACTGAGGACTTCCCCTTTGGGAACATTTTCAGTATACATATAACAGAATCGCAGCACTGACTCACTTGATTATAGGAAATTGTACTGGGATTTTCTGGGAGGTGACAGAGGAGTGGCTACACACACAGAGGCATGGAGGCGCTGTGTCTTATTGGAGTATTATGGGAGTGTTGGGGACCTGTCACTAATTGCCTAGAAACCACATCATAGAAACATACTGTGAAATCTAACCAAGAAACATTGGCCCTTCTTCAGATCTGAGCGCAGTACAAATTTGTTCTCAAAATGGGCTGCAGGTGGGGCAGATGTAACATGTATAGAGAGTTAGATTTGCGTGAGTTATTTTGTTTCTGTGCAGGGTAAATACTTTCTGCATTTTTTTACTGAAATTTAGATTTCAGTTTCAACACACCCCACCCAAATTTAACTCTCTCTGCACGTTACATCTGCCCCACCTGCAGTGCACATGATTTGGCCCATTTTGAGTTCAAATTTGTATGGCGATCAGATCTGAATAAGGCCCATTGTGCCGGATGTAATGAGTGGCGAGGCCGTTGGCCGCGCAGGATGCAGATTGAACTCAGAGGTATTTTTTTTAAAGGGGCAGTCATTAGCAAAGCATAACCATACCTTGTAGATGACTGCCCCTTTAAAAAAAAAAAACCTCCTGCACAGCCGCTGGACTCACACTACAAAACATCCAGCCCATACAATGTGACGGCGCATAAGAACCACTTGGTCCGTAGGGACTGCGCATGTGTACACGACACACTTACACACAAAGGATCTTCTTTTGAGGAGCCAATTAATCTACCGGAAGATTTTTGGATTCTGCCTGATAATTATTTCTATCTGTGTACCATGCGGACCAGGATATCCTGGCAGGTGACAGCCGTGGAATACAATTAAGGCCTAATTTATTCCATGCTTATGCTCGGTTTACAGTGTGGGGGGGGGGGGGTTAAAGTACTTAAGGTGACTGCCAGATGGGTGTGACAAAGTAACTTATGATGGACCCATTACTTTATGTACATTGTGCTACAGCGCCAGCCGGGCAGCCTAAAGCCAAAGTCTTCTTCCTTCGCCACCAGCATTCAGGGCCGCCAAGAGGTATGCCGAGCCTGGTAAAATTTTGGGGGGCATGGCCTGATCACGGGTGGTCACCTCCCGCGACTAGGCCATGCCCCCAAAATGTTTAGAGGGGGTGAAAAAAACTGTCTAAATTTGTGGGGGGATTGTTGGTGTTGTCTCCCCACCCTTAGCAGCAGCAGCAGCACACCTACAGAATATGCTGTGCTAACAGCAGGCTCAGCATGAGCTCTCACGCTGTCAGTGAGATGCTCATGCTGAGCCTGCTGTAGAGGTGTGTGCTGCTGCCCGGGAGGTAGGGGGTGTGTCGGACCAGGGCCCCAGCCGGGCCCCTCCAGCAAACCCAGGCCCGGGTAATTAGTAACCCCTCTCGGTGGCCCTGCAAACATTAGATCAGGCATGTCCAAACTGCGGCCCTCCAGCTGTTGTGAAACTACACTTCCCAGCATGCCTTGCCATAGTTTTAGCATTCCCTATTAGAAAAACTGTGGCAAGGCATTATGGGACTTGTATTTTCACAACAGCTGGAGGGCCATAGTTTGGACATGCTTTCATTAGATCCTACATGCCAGGTGTATAACCTTCATTGCATGCACATGGGCCGTATGACTAGTGAGTCCCTGAGCTCCCATACACGTGTGCTTAGCAGCATTACATGGGGAGGTGCATGTGTATAAGCCTAGAGCACCTGGAACCTTTAATCAGGCCCTGTGCACCATGGCAGCCTGTAGTCACCAAGGATGCTCTGTGCAGCTTGTAGAGTTCTAGACACCCCATGTACTCATCTTCTTCCAGGACATGGTGGCCCCTCCCCCTTGGTGTGATCATTATGATGTCACCTGCACGAGTCTGCCATATTTTGACCCTGTTTTAAACCAACGTCCATTGCCTTATGCTAGGCACATAATATGCCAGGGTTGCCGACTTTAAGATTCTCCTCTCCGGGAGAAGCCCGGAGAGGAGAGTTTCACCAGCCGATCAGGGGGCGGGGCTTATGAGTGACATCACTAAGCCCCGCCCCCATGCTGGTAAAACAAGGCATTCACAGATTTCCGTGGAGGGGGCGGGGCTAAAATGACGCGATTGTGTCGTTTTAGCTCCGCCCCCTCCTCTGAGCCCCGAGGATTGCGGCATTTTAATGCCGCGATCCGGGGGACAGCGGGGGTCCCCCCTGAATCCGGGAGGGTTGCCCACCCTTCCGGGGGGGCCGGGAGGGGGTCCCGATTTTCGGGAGACTCCCGGAAATTCCGGGAGGGTCGGCAACCCTGTAATATGCTACTGTTTTAGCATCAACTTGGCATATATACCACTTGGCACATAGACCACTGTCAACTTGGCACATATACTGTGCTTTTGGTATAAACCTGGCACATCCGCCTGTGAGATCATGTGTTCCGCTGAACATCCGAATCTACGTCAGTTGATGCATTTGTCTATAAATAATCAGTTCGCTTTCAGGAGTTTCACAGTTCTAAGTTTGTCATTCATTTTTATAGCAACGTTTGTTGCTGATTTTTCAAAATTAGACCATTAGTTCATAAAAAGCCTGATGTCCACACTGCAGAGAAGCAACATTTCAAAAAATGTATTAAAAAATGTGCCATTAAAATGTTGTATGTATAGCTGTCAGTCCTCCAAGTCTGTCATCCTCCAAAGTCTAACAAACTATAACACATTTGTATACAGTATATATTGGCAAAATACAACATGCAAATAAAGCACAGACTGACACCACTGCATACAGCACAGACTGACACCACTGCATAGAACAGACTGACACCACTGCATAAAGCACAGACTGACAACACTGCATAGAACAGACTGACACCACTGCATACAGCACAGACTGACAACACTGCATAGAACAGACTGAGTCTGACACCACTGCATACAGCACAGACTGACAACACTGCATAGAACAGACTGAGTCTGACACCACTGCATACAGCACAGACTGACAACACTGCATAGAACAGACTGACACCACTGCATAAAGCACAGACTGACAACACTGCATAGAACAGACTGACACCACTGCATACAGCACAGACTGACAACACTGCATAGAACAGACTGAGTCTGACACCACTGCATACAGCACAGACTGACAACACTGCATAGAACAGACTGACACCACTGCATACAGCACAGACTGACACCACTGCATAGAACAGACGGACAACACTGCATACAGCACAGACTGACAACACTGCATACAGAACAGACTGACACCACTGCATAGAACAGACTGACAACACTGCATACAGCACAGACTGACAACACTGCATACAGCACAGACTGACACCACTGCATAGAACAGACTGACAACACTGCATACAGCACAGACTGACAACACTGCATACAGCACAGTTTGACACCACTGCATAGAACAGACGGACAACACTGCATACAGCACAGACTGACAACACTGCATACAGAAAAGACTGACACCACTGCATTGAACAGACTGACAACACTGCATACAGCACATACTGACAACACTGCATACAGCACATACTGACACAACTGCATCCAGCACAGACTGACACCACTGCATAATGCACAGACGGACACCACTGCATCCAGCACAGACTGACAACACTGCATAGAACAGAGAGGCAACAATGACACTTCTGATTATGGGGGTTATTTTGGTTCACTCTTTCTGACAAATTCCTTCTTAGATGGACAAAACCATGTGCATTGCAGGTGGGGCAGATGTAACATGTGCAGAGAGAAAGATTTGGGTGAGTTATTTTGTTTCTGTGCAGGGAAAATACTGGCTGCATTATTTTTACACTGCAATATAGATCTCACTTTGAAGTAAAACCCCACCCAAATCTAACTCTATCTGCACAAGTTACATCTGCCCCACCTGCAGTGCACATGGTTTTGTCCATCTAAGAAGGAATATGTCAGAAAAAATGAACCAAAATATCCCCCTATGTCCTACTTGGCTGTAAATCTTGTGACAAATTAGTTAGGAGCTTTGCATGGGGCAGATGTATCATGTCTTGGAGAGAGACAAAGTAAATGGGTTCCCCAAAGTATCCAATCAGCATTCGGCAGCATGGCTCTCGCTAACAATGTCCTCCATCGTTGGAGGATGTCGCTGATGAATCGCGGAAGCGTACATCGTCAGCAACATAGAGTATTGGCTAGTACACAGCACCTTAACTCAGGCTGAATACATAGTGTTTCCCAATTCCTATCCTCAAAGCTCCATCAAATATCTTATGGGGTAATTCAGACCTGCTTGCTAGACTGCAAATATTCGCTGCCCAGCGAGCAACTAAGTGCCGCCCTGTCAAACCCCCCCCCCCGCGACATGATGCAATCGGATGTGCACACTTACATCTCCACTCGCATGCGTCCACACAGATGTTACTCACCATCGAATGACCTCTCCTCGTAGATAATAGTAAACCTGGACGTACTTTTATCTTGCCCATTCTTGTGCGAATTCGGGGTGGGCACTGACATCATATGACGTCATCCTCCCGCCCCACGCAGGCAGGACACCATTTTTGTGGGGACAAACACAAAACACTGTGCGGACCCCAGCGACCGCCCCCTGTATGTCCATCATTCTGTGAACGCCCAGACGAGTATTACCTGTAGCATACATGATCCTTGTTCAAGAGGATGAAATCTCGGTGACAAAAGGTGACTCGCTACGGTTCTAATTGTCCATCTGCACCACAAGTGGAGTATTTTTCTGCCGCATCCAAACGCAGCTAACTTGTACACATCAGCATTTACACAGACAGCACCGGGCTAGTAGGGATACAGTACCTCCCCCCCCCCCCATTAGGAACCCCCCTCCCCCAGCAGTATTTGCCCACACTGTGGGGGATATGTATTAATCAACCAGCTTTTAAATGCCGTTTTACAGGGTGTGGGTGGGATGCACCATGCACCACATTTTAAATGCGACACATCCCGCCATCCCATGTATAGTAGTTGGGTTATTGATACTGTATGCATGAAGATTTGCAATAAAAACCTCAATGGACAGCTGTCCTCTTGCGGTATGAGAACCGCCAGACTAATGTACATGCTGGGGCCACAGGGGACACTGGCAAGTCTGAAGTCTCTGAGGGTAGTCTGCAGTAAGAATCCCACAGGTTCTATTCAATGGCGGTTCCAGGGGCGGAGCTGCAGCACAATTCAAAATTCAAATAGGGGAGCCACACCCACTGCAACCAACTGACATTCCAAACTGACTCCCTGGCAGTGGGTGTGGCTACCCTATTTGATTTTTGAACTGTACTGCAGACCCCTCCAACATTAGTAGCGGATTGTCACAAATTCACGATCCCTTGACGCCTGATTGGGGAATAGGGAACCTTCATCAATTTTTGAAATATGGATACATCGAGGACGACCGCCAAATCAGGGTTTTTTTATATAAAGAATACCCCCGATGGATTACCACTTCTAGATGACCACCGATCTGCAGTTCAGCCGCGTCAGTCAGGGAATCAGAGAATCGGCAGCTAGATTTATGAGTAGCCTTCACAAAGTTATGCACCGTGAAATGCAATCAAAACATTTTGATGCGTGCTTACAGTATATGTCAGACATTAAAAATTATACACTAGGGTGTAATAAAAGTGACAGTATGTTTATCACATAAACAAACCAATAAAAGAAAAATGAGCTAAACCAAATGCCAGCATGCAGATATCTTATCTTCTGATGCCATCTTAATATTCAGCGGAACAGCGGCGAGAGAATAAATAAATGATGAAACGGCCAAAGGAATATATGGTGCTGGTACAGTAAGACTCACATGAAACAGAAGAAAAGATGGCATTTCCCGTTAGCTAACCTCATACACTTTAAATAGGGAAAGATTGAGCATTCTGTAAACCTATGGTGCCCATGGAATGTTGGAGTCAATGCATATCCACATGTCAGAGGTCAAGAGCCAACACCACAAACATTTTTAAAGCGGAAATCATTTACATTTCAAAACCAACTTTGCCTTTTAAACTATTACCGGTTTAAAAATATATGCATCCTTGAGTTTGATGTGTCTACTCCAGAAATGTGCCCTGTACTTACGGTGGGATATAGGGAGGGGTGATAGGGGTAGCACGGGAGTGTGGAGGCATGTGGAGGTGGAGCTGTCTCTCAGTAGCTCCACCTCCACCCTCCTTGTGTTTCCTGCAGGACTGTGTGGCCAGCTTAGGGAACTGCATGGGCAATGAATAGTGTCATTTTAGCCCTGCCCCCTCCCTGCAGGCCCACGAATCACTGAGTTTGTGAGGATTGGGGGCGGGACTTTGTGACATCAGCCTTGATCCCATTCGGTAACATGCCAACATGCAGCAATGGTTCCTCTCCGGTCTTCTCCTGAAGAGGCAACTTTAGAAGTCGGTAAGTATAGGACGAAGGGGAACTAGCCGCTGTGCTAGACAACCGCAAGTCTGAGAAATGAAAAAAAGAGCTATTTACAGTACAACCTATAACAATGATTTGGGGAGTACAAACCATGAAGCCATCATTATGTTGCTATTTATTTTATTTATTGCAACCATTTTAATTATTTAGTACCCATCCCTGTTAGCTCTCACGGTTTCCTGGTCAGAGTGATATAACAAAGGATGCACTGGATACGTTTATTTTGTAACACATATTTTGATCAGCTTTTTATTCTACTCTGGAAAAGATTGTGGTCATGTTCAAGTCAAGCATCAGATAGGAAAGCCTAGCAAAACAGTAATATGGCCTGTGGCCATGAGCATATTATTATTATTATTAATAATAATAATAATAATAATAATAATAATAATAAAAAAAAACCACAATTAAATAGTTATTTTTAGGTAGGTGCAAACACATCTATAGGTTTCCCTGACTTTGATAAAGATTGTGGTCAAGGTCAATCCAAGGTCATAGGTGTAAATAAAACTCGTTTAGGTTAAGGGGACAATTTACCAGAGCCCTCTTATCGGATAAGCACCACCCTGCTAGAGTGAACACCCGCCCTGTGCGAGTCTGCGATTGGCTGGTGATAATAGGCGGCCTGCTGCAAATACAATCGCAACTTGCTCACCATCTAATGATTTTCCCAGTCTGTGCATAACCCAGAACCTACTCTAACTGTACAATATAAACAGGTTCATCAGAGCCGGAGCGGGCGTCACACGCCTCCCCTGGAAATGCTTGGGCACGCCTCTGTTTTCCCTGACACTCCCTGATAATGGCCGGTTATAACCAACAAGCGCCGGCTTCCAATCAATAGAACAGCGGCCTGCTTGCGATTTTGAGAAAAAAAACACAATTTTTTTGTGGTGTTGCACATACGTACCGTGGTCTGTGTGCACATACGCAGTCATTACCGGTCACTGTGTGAATTTGTCCAACAGCAATCAGGTTTGAATAAACCCCCCCATGTCTGTTTAGGATCAAAATAATAAATAAATAATAATAAACAAAAACAACAATAATAATGATAATAATAATAATAATAATAAATGCAATTCAATAGTTATTTGGAGACAGGTGATAACAAGGGCCCTTATTCTGGTTGGTGCGGTAATATCCTCGTGCGTTCGTGCCGCCGATGTTTTGTGTCTGCGCATGTGCAGAGGCGTCTCTGCGCATGTGCGAGCGGGACGCACGGCCACATTCCGCATGAAATGTGAACACTACGAACAGGGGGTGGAGAGGGGTGTGAAGGGCTATTTGGGCTCATTACCATATGTTTACACCCCGCGTTTCATGGGCGTTCCCATGCAAACACTGGGCATACGTATGGTAATGCGGCCGTGGCGCACGTGTAGGGGGCGGACATATGACATTGCCGGATGTCAGCTGCCCGCCCAGATCCCTGCTTTTGCACGGAGAAATGCCCGTGTGGTCTGAGGTTGCGGGAGCTGCCTGGCCACTCGGTCCTGCGACCATCGAATGATGGGGGAGGTTCCCTGAGAAGGAGGAGGTGTATTCATGAGAAATACACGTGCGGTCCGTTTGAACAGCTTCTTACCGCGTACGGACTGAGTTGGTGATCCGTATGGAAGGCGGGGTTTAGGACGCACGGTGCTGGCCGCATATTCGGATCCGGCCGCACCGATCAGAATAAGGGCCAAAGTTCTATGTTTAACTTACATTGAGAAAGATTGTGATCAAGGTCAATCCAAGGCCATAGTTGTAAACAGGATTATAAATACATTATTATTATTATTATGCATATCTCTATATATAAACCGTATTTATTAAACATGCATTAAATAACAGTTATTGCATTTTTATGCTTTCAGATCTGTCACGTCTTTTTCTTTTCTAGAAGACACAACTTTTTGCAGAATTCATTATAAATCAATACATACACTTTAAAACATAAAAATCTTCAGTAAACAGTAAAACGAATATGCAATTTCTATCCTCAAGCAAAGTTTATCTAAGGAATTGAGCATGAAATGCGTTTGGCTTTTCCTTATTATTTCAGGGTCAGACAATATAATAAAACGGATTCTTTATGGGCCATTGAGCAGTGAGAATGACGCTCGCCACCATTCACAGCGAAATGCCACCTGTATATCAGACACCATGTAATGTTGTGGAGATAAATGTCCAGTTAGCGCCACATCTCTTTTACCTGGCTATGGGAGAATCTGTTTTATGACCAGTATTTAAGCTGTGCTGACTGCATTACAGGAGCCTCCAGTGTCTCTCAGGATTGTTACTAATGCACGTAACGTCACTAATTACATTATGCAAAGAGAACAGATTAGTGTGTGACACCTAATATGTAAATCATGGACTCATTGACCTTGTTCATTGCAGCTCTTTATTGGAAATCAATAAGATCAATTGCTTCTGTCAGATGATTTGATGGCTGTTCTGCGGTATAAGATTGTGATTGTCAAGAGGCGTCTTAAGTAGAGGCTGTCACGGAAGAGAATTGTCTTTGACTGTGTTCAGAACGGAGCTGTCCTGTTGTCTCTCTCATCAAAGCGACAACTGCAGAGGTTTAAGCGCCTCTTGTGTTTTCCGAATAACGAATAAGTTTGGGGCTGTGTTTGTATACTGTATACTTTATTTCTATGCTGCACTGAGGACTGTAATTATAAAGCAAGGACATTTGTACACTTTTTGATTCAAATGGAGTCAAAAACACTGATGAGGTTGGACCCAGTCTATTGGGGTATGGATTATAACAGGGGTAGCCAACTCCAGTCCTCGAGAGCTACCCACAGTCCACGTTTTCCAGCTCACCTCGCAGGTACACAAGTGCACCCATTACTGAATGACACATTTTAAAAGATCCACAGGTGGAGCTAATTACTTCACTTGTGATTCTGTGAAAAGACCTGGAAACGTTAACTGTTGGAAGCTCTCGAGGACTGGAGTTGGCTACCACTGGATTATAAAATAGACAAGCGTTAGGTCAACAAACATTAGGTCGAAAATTGAAGGTCGACATGGCTGAAGGTCGACATGCATGTGCATGAAGGTGGACATGACTGAAGGTCGATATGCATGAAGGTGGACATGACTTAAGGTTGACATGGGTTAGGTCGACAGGGTCATTAGGTCGACACAATCATTATGTCGACATGGGGAAGGCCGACCGTCAAAAGGTCGACATGGGGATTATCGCTTTTTTTTACATGAATCTCACCACTACAAAAGTGCACTGCGTCCGCTCACCAGGCTTCGGACATGGTGCATCGCTGCGCTCGGCACAGTGGATGGTAGTGGATGAAATACCGCCTGTCAGCACATGTCGGCTCAAAAAAAGTGAAAAACCCCATGTTGACCTTTTAACTGTTGACCTTCCCTATGTCGACCTAATCACCCTGTCGACCATGTCGACCTTTGGTTATGTTGACTTGCATGCCGACCTTCAGTCGTGTCGGCCTTTAGTGGTCGACCTATTGCTTGTCGACCTAGTGACCGTATCCCGTCTAGTGATGTTCTGCGCTTGCATAATCCATTAGCGTGTACATGCCGGTTGTCTCTGCACGAAGGGCCTGATTCATCTGCTTAACTAATGCAAAGAAAACAATTAAAGAGGGAGAGAGGGGTTGGAGGTTCGCACACAATTGGGCCGCATCCCTTATGTCATTTTTAGGGATTTTATTATATATGGACCACCTTTATTGGATATTATTATTTATTTATTATTTTGGCAGGGGGTGCTATCCGGGCAAAAAAGTCAGAACAATCATTGAAGAGAAGAAAGACTTTGCATAGTGGATGGGCATTCAAAACAGGATGGGCAGGAAGGGGGCGGGCATGAAAAACCAGAAAAAAATTGTGGGTGGGCCCATGGAAACACTGTGCGTACCCCTGCAATCGCCCCTTGGGGCGGGCGGCTGACATCACATGATGTCAGTGCCCACCCCCAATTTGGCGGATAGCGGGCATCTGAAAAGTTGGCTGGAGAAATCATTCGATGTTGATCAACCATCGAATGTTTTCTTCTCCCTGCATCCGCATGAGAGCAGATGTACACATTTGCTCGCATGCTAACGTGGGGATTCACTCGGCTGTGGGGGGGGGGGGGGGGGGGCGGCGTGTGTTTGGCGGGGCGGCATTCACCTGTTCGCTAGGCAGCAAAAATGCACCACCTAGCGAGCAGGTTTGAATTGGGCCCTTTGTGTCTGGAACAAAACATGCTGTCATACAAGGGGAGGGATTACATTTATATTTTTTCAATGCAGGGTAAATGCTGACTGCTTTTGCATGTAGCCCATTTTTACACACCAATTTAGATTTCAGTTTGGACACACCCCACCCAAATCTAATCTCTCTGCACATATTACATCTGCCCCACCTGCAGTGCAGCATGGTTTGCCTAGTTGCTTGATTTTTCGCTTTAATTACAAACATGACTGAGGCTCAGTGTCTGTGCTGGGTCGTGGAGAGCCAAGCCCGGCCCTGGTGCTGCCATGCGTGAGTGACTTACAAAAGTGGAGTATTTAATGTCCACTGAAAAAAAAAATCCGGACGCCATGTTTCTGGAGACCTGCGCATGTGCAGTAGACACTAGAACTATGCCAGAGACTACCGCACCGTGGGAGAGGAAGGGGACCAATCAGAGCCTGCACACGAGACACCCCCTGTCTTAAAGCGCCTCTGCACAAGTGTCTGTGTGTGTTTTTGTGTGTGCGTGTGATTATTTATTGCTTACAATTAATACGTCACAATTTCTTATTTGTGTATGATTGATTTTCTTTAAATTCTTAGAAAAAAGTTAAAAAGTTTGCCAGAACTTCTGTCCCCTTTTTCTCCAGAAAACTATGAATTATACATCTGAAAAAACTATCTCCAGGCAAAGTAAACATTTTAATCTTATGTTCATCTGTAATCACTTTTTCCTACTGTATTTTCCCCGTTCCTATATTTACCATTCTACAGAGGACGTGTTTATCCTTTCACATTAATCTGTGTATCTCCATAAGGCATTGCTAAAATGAAAACGCATTACTATGCATGAGGCCTTGGAAATATATCCGACATTTCTCTTTGTCTACGAGAAAATTAAAATTATTTTATTAATGACAAATTCTAGATTTTCATCTTAATAGTCTCGTTACATTAATGCTTGCATGGTACCACTTACAGTTTAGGTAAACAATAAATCGTTAGAGATGAGCCATCTGGATTCTTAAGAATCTAGACCTCTACGAACACTGGGGATCCGAGGACTCCCCGGTGTTTCCGCCAGACTCAGATCCCACGTCGCGGCGGTATGTCATCCTTCTAGAGGCAGATTCTCATGAGACATGGATTCCATATAAAGGGCAGTGGACAGGACTTGGTTCCATTTCACTTAAAATTCAAGTGCACAGTCCAGAATCTGATCCATAGAAGCGGAGATGTGGCCTCAGGCAGTGGGGCCCACTGGGTATTTCCCCTACAACCTCTGGAACAGTCCAACCCTGTATAGGGGTGCAATGCACTATACTCTGCTGTTTTGGCAGTTCTCTGTATAGTGACCGTGTACAGTATATAGGAGTATATAGTGCTGTAATTTTGCTGTTTGGTGTGCTTTACCCTAGCGCACTTTGTTCACATGCATATTTAAGCCCTTGCACTTTAAACCAAGTTGCAAGTTAAAAAACAAAATAGATTTTTTATTCCATCACCTGTGTTCCTGCTTCGACATCCCAGCGATCAAGCCTAGCTCCGGGACTCTGGTCCTTCCGATGTTCCAACATCGCACACCATGGATGCTCCGACATCATCTGTAAATCCGATACTCCGGATCTCCAGCCTCCAAGCTTCCGTCCGTCATTCCGGACCCACAGTCTCCTATCCGATGTTCCATCATCGTTCACCATCGATGTTCTAACATCATCCATAAGTCCGATACTCCGGATCTCCATCTTCCAGTTCCCGTCCGTCATCCCGGACCCACAGTCTACCATTCCGTATCCGATGTTCCACCATCGATTCCACATCATCCATCTGTAAAGTATTGCTATCTGTACAAGACTGTATAACATCTCCTGCATACTTTACTGCCTGTTTATATATACAGCCATCTGCTAAATAAAACTCGGTTGTATTTTACCACTGACTATTTATTGGCTTCGGGTGCACTGTCGCGCATCCCATGCGCAAGTGTCCTCTCCAACCTCCCCGGTTCAGGTACCGGTCCAGGTCCCCACCAGAGGTCTCAGTCTCGTCGACTCAGACCCCTGGTGTGACAGTAAGCACTAGCCAAATGGATCCAGCCGCAAGCCAAGCATCACCATCCAGCCCTGTACAGCAACTGGCTGTTCGCTTGGATCAGCAAGAGGCTGCGCAGAGCCAAGTGATTCATTGTCTGCAAGATCTGTCTTCCCGGCTGGATAAACTACAGACCACTCTCAGTGGCCCTGAGCCTGTCAGTGAACTTCCAAGTCCAGTTCATCCTCCTGTAATGGCTGCTGCACCTCGCCTTCATCTGTCTGTCCCCACTAAGTATGATGGGAACCCTAAAACCTGCCAAGGTTTTCTCAATCAGTGTGAGATCCACTTTGAGCTGCAACCCAGCAACTTCCCTACTGAAAGGGTCAAGATCGCCTACATCATCTCCCTCCTGTGTGGAGCAGCGTTAGAATGGGCGTCCCCTTTATGGGAAAGATCTGATGCCATCTTGTCTAACTACAAGGACTTTGTGTCAACATTCCGGCGCATCTTCGATGAGCCTGGGCGATCAGCATCCGCCTCCACTGAACTCCTCCGTCTCAGACAGGGATCCCGTTACGTCGGGCAATATCTGGTCCAATTCCAGATTCTGGCGTCTGAACTCTCCTGGTGTGATGGGGCCTTATACGCAGCTTTCTGGCATGGTCTATCCGACCGTATTAAGGATGAACTCGCTACCAGAGACT
The DNA here is from genome assembly GCF_055691185.1 of Crinia signifera. Taxonomy (NCBI): domain Eukaryota; kingdom Metazoa; phylum Chordata; class Amphibia; order Anura; family Myobatrachidae; genus Crinia; species Crinia signifera. The sequence continues at coordinate 22,389,479 of NC_139220.1, forward strand.
TACCCTCAGGTCTAGATGACCTTATATCATTATGTATCAAAGTAGACCTACGCTTTCGAGAAAGGGCTGTAGAACGTCACAAGAGTGCTCCAGTTAAAGTGCCAACTCCTCCGCCTTCTTTACCTGCTGCTCCCGTGGCTCATTCCAAAGAAGAACCAATGGAGATAAACCGCTTCCGTTTGTCCCCAGGAGAACGACGACGTCGTCGGTTGGCACAGCTCTGTCTGTATTGTGCCGATCCTGCACATCAAATTTCTGCATGCCCAAAGCGTCAGGAAAACTCCTCCTCCTAGCCCGTCAAGGAGAGGGTAGGCTAGGAGTAATTAAGTCCTCTCCATCAGCAACTGATTGCGTCCTTCCAGTTTCCCTACAAGTTGGTCAGCATTTCAAGACTGTCTCCGCACTTCTTGATTCCGGCACCGCTGGCAACTTCGTCACTGCAGAACTGGTCCGCAAGTGGGGGTTGCCCACTGAAAGTCTTTCCAAGACTGTCTTCCTTACTGCTGTGGATGGCAGTAGGGATCCTGATGCAACAGTCTCCCGCAGAACTTTGCCACTTACAGTGAAAGTGGGAGTCCTGCACACTGAACTTTTGTCCTTCCTGGTTTTACCCCGAGCCACTCATGCTCTGGTTCTGGGTTTACCCTGGCTCTGTCTTCACAATGCTCGCCTTGATTGGAAGACATCCGAAATCCTTTCCTGGGATCCTTCCTGCTCCGGTACCTGTCTCCAAAAGGTACTCCCAGCTCGTCATTCTTCAGCCGATGCAGCAGACCTTCCGCCTCTTCCCTACCAAGAGTACTCAGATGTATTCAGCAAGTCTGGCGCTGATATACTACCTCCTCACAGACCGTGGGATTGCCCTATCGACCTTATCCCAGGCAAAGAACCACCCAGAGGTAGAACCTATCCTCTCTCTCTTCCAGAGACTCAAGCCATGACCGACTACATCAAGGAAAATCTGGCAAAGGGATTCATCCGTCCTTCGACTTCTCCTGCTGGCGCAGAATTCTTTTTCGTAAAGAAGAAGGATGGAGGCCTACGTCCCTGCATTGATTATCACGGCCTCAATGACATCACAGTAAAGAACTGATATCCGTTGCCCCTCATCACCGAGCTGTTTGACCGTGTCAGCGGTGCAACCATCTTCACGAAACTCGACCTGAGGGGCGCATATAATCTCATCCGCATACGAGAGGGCGACGAGTGGAAGACGGCGTTTAATACCAGAGACGGCCACTATGAGTACCTCGTCATGCCCTTCGGGCTCAGCAATGCCCCAGCCGTGTTCCAGCACTATGTCAATGAGATTTTTCGGGACATTCTGTATCGACATGTAGTTGTATATCTCGATGACATTTTAATCTACGCCAATAACATCACAGAACATCGTTATTGGGTCAAAGAGGTTCTGTCCCGGCTGCGAGCTAATCATCTCTACTGCAAACTGGAGAAGTTTGTCTTCGAGGTGAAGTCTATACCCTTCCTAGGGTACATTGTCTCCGGTTCTGGTCTACAAATGGACCCAGGAAAACTGCAGGCCATCCAAGATTGGCCAATTCCCTCTTCGCTGAAAGGTATTCAACGTTTCCTGGGTTTTGCCAATTATTACAGAAAATTCATCCGTAATTTCTCTTCTATTGTGGCACCCATCACTGCCCTAACGAAAAAAGGGTCTAATCCAGCGAAGTGGCCGGCAGAAGCCATCGAAGCCTTCCATCTGTTGAAGCAGAGGTTCACTTCAGCTCCTGTCTTAAGACAACCTGATACCACCTTGCCCTTTATTCTCGAGGTTGACGCCTCCTCCGTGGATGTTGGGGCAGTCCTCTCGCAGAAAGCGCCCGATGGACGTCTTCATCCCTGTGGGTTTTACTCTCGCAAGTTCCTGCCTGCAGAGCGTAACTATGCCATCGGCGATCAAGAGCTCCTCGCCATCAAGTTGGCATTAGAAGAATGGAGATATCTTCTAGAGGGCGCTGTCCATGAGATCACAATTATCACAGACCACAAGAATCTTCTGTATCTCAAGTCTGCTCAATGTTTAAATCCCCGTCAAGCCAGATGGACACTTTTCTTTTCCAGGTTCCGATTCAAGCTGTCATTCTGTCCAGGGACACAAAATCGAAAAGCTGATGCCCTTTCCCGCTCATGGGAGCAAGATAGTGAGGTAAAGTCCACACATCAACATTTCATTATTGATCCAGTGGCCTTCTCCGCAACGGGAGTTTCAAATCTCACGCCCCCTACAGGGAAAAGATATGTAAAGCCAGCTCTAAGGAAGAAGTTGCTTTGTTGGGCGCATTCTTCAAAATTCGCTGGCCATGCAGGCATTCAGAAAACTTACGAGTTTATCACCAGGTCCTACTGGTGGCCGTCCCTCAAACAGGATGTACAGGACTTTGTCTCCTCTTGTGCTAAATGTGCTCAGCACAAGACCAGTCGTCAGTCTCCTCCTGGGCAATTGATGCCACTGTCAGTGCCACATCGTCCTTGGACGCATATATCTATGGACTTTGTAACTGATCTTCCAGAGTCTGACAAGTTCACCACCATCTGGGTGATTGTTGATCGGTTCACCAAGATGGCTCACTTCGTTCCCCTCACCGGTCTTCCCTCAGCTTCCAAGCTGTCCCAGCTCTTCATCAAAGAGATATTCAAGCTTCATGGGCTGCCTCTTGAAATCATCTCCGATAGAGGAGTCCAATTCGTAGCCAAATTCTGGCGAAGCCTGTGCTCCCTGCTTCAAATCAAGCTAAAGTTCTCCACAGCCTATCACCCTCAAACAAATGGCCAAACGGAGAGGGTGAATCAGGACCTTGAAGCATTTCTCCGCACATATGTCTCTTCCTCCCAAGATGACTGGGCTCAACTTCTTCCATGGGCAGAATTCTGCCATAATAACCAATATCATTCTTCATCAAATGTCACTCCATTTCTTGCCAACTATGGGTTTCATCCTCGAGTTCCTGACTTCACTCTGCAACCTGTGTCCTCTGTTCCAGCGGTCGACACGACCATCCGGCAATTCATTAAATCCTGGAAGCTCATTCGTTCTTCACTCCTGAAAGCTTCAAGCAGGTACAAAAAATTTGCCGACAGGAAACGCAGAGCTGTGCCAGCCCTCCGTCCAGGAGATCGTGTCTGGTTGTCAACCAAGAATCTTCGATTGAGAGTGCCATCTATGAAGTTTGCTCCCCGGTATATTGGTCCATTTCCAGTTGAGCGAGTCGTCAATCCTGTAGCTTACAAGCTCAAGTTGCCGCCTTATTTGAAAGTTCCAGCTGCATTCCACATTTCGCTGCTCAAGCCGCTGGTTCTGAATCGCTTTCATTCCAAGCTCCCCAAGGCTCCTAAGGTTTGCACCCAGCGTGGAACAGAATATGAGGTCAGTAAAATCTTGGACTCTCGCATCCGATATGGTCGTCTGCAGTATTTGATCGATTGGAAGGGCTACGGCCCCGAAGAACGATCATGGACCAATGCCATCGATGTCCATGCTCCTAGACTCATCCGGGCGTTCCACTCCAAGTTTCCCCGCAAGCCTAAAAGGTGTCCTGGGGCCACCCTTAAAGGGGGGGGTGCTGTCACGATCCGAGCTGTCAGACAGACTTTCTTACCGGCTAAGTGCCTCCGGAGGTTCAGCTTGCGGTCCAGATGTCATCCCTGCCGGCGTCCTGTCTGCCGTGCGCCATCACCGCTACCATCCTCCAGTCCTCTCAGCGCTGCTGAGTCCACGGCTGCGCGGCGCACCGCTCTCCTGTCTCCCAGTGACAGTGCTCAGTGCACGGCAATCCGCCTGTCCGCCGCCATTGCTCCCAGTAACAAGCATGGCGTGCACAAACACACTTTCCCGCCATAGCAGACATGGGGGCTGCCATGTTCTTCCCAGTCACATGTTTGTCCTGTCCAATCCTGATGGTTCTGATCTCCCAGTCATACCTGCCCGGCCAATCCTGGCCACTCAGTGGGTATAAGTATGCTGGGAGCTCTCAGAACCATTGCTAGTGCTTCAGTTGTCTCCAGTGTATGGTCAGCTGTCCTTGACTCCGTGCAAGTGTATTTCCTGCTGGTGTTGTCTTCTCTGCTGCAGTGTATTCCAGGCATTCCATCTCCTGTGAAGTCCAGGTTATTCCATCACCTGTGTTCCTGCTTCGACATCCCAGCAATCAAGACTAGCTCCGGGACTCTGGTCCTTCCGATGTTCCAACATCGCCCACCATCGATGCTCCGACATCATCTGTAAATCCGATACTCCGGATCTCCAGCCTCCAAGCTTCCGTCATTCCGGACCCACAGTCTCCTATCCGATGTTCCATCATCGTTCACCATCGATGTTCTATCATCATCCATAAGTCCGATACTCCGGATCTCCATCTTCCAGTTCCCATCCGTCATCCCGGACCCACAGTCTACCATTCCGTATCCGATGTTCCACCATCGATTCCACATCATCCATCTGTAAAGTATTGCTATCTGTACAGACTGTATAACATCTCCTGCATACTTTACTGCCTGTTTATATATACAACCATCTGCTAAATAAAACTCGGTTGTATTTTACCACTGACTATTTATTGGCTTCGGGTGCACTGTCGCGCATCCCATGCGCAAGGGTCCTCTCCAACCTCCCCGGTTCAGGTACCAGTCCAGGTCCCCCCCAGAGGTCTCAGTCTCGTCGACTCAGACCCCTGGTGTGACACCCAATCAGGCATAAAGTTGCCGGTGTGGATTATTAGATAGACAGTAAGTAGGTCGAAAGTCACTATTGGTCGACAGAGACATACATTGTCAAAAGGTTGACATGAGTAAAAGGTTGACAGGGAAATGGTAGACTCATGAACAGTTTGACAGGAGTTTTCCACGGTTTTTGGAGTCTATGTCAACATGGACCCCAAATGAGTGAAACGCGTTACCCTCACATGGCTCGCTTCACTTTACCATTGTAATCAACGGGGATTGTAGAGTGAGAACAAGTCAACTGGATGAATAAAATCATGAAAAACCCATGTCGATCTTTTCATTTGTTGGCCATTGCCAAGCCGTCCTACTGTGTTGACCTTTTTGTCACTGTTGACCTAGTGCATGTCAACGATTTCAGTGGTTGACCTATTGCTTGTCAATTAATGTTGACCTACAGCTGGAGCCCTCCGCATTTAGCCCTTTAATAGGATTAAGTGAGTAATAGGATTACTATGCTAATCCCCTACTGTATTGTTCTATGTATTGTATTGCAGCTGAGAACAATAGGATAGCCATGGTGAGCCAAGACCTAAGGAAGATAGTTGAGAGGGGCTCCACCTGTTACAACCGGAACCAAAAGTTGCAATGACATTGCTCAGGTATCAGAGCTAACAGAGTCCTAGGAAAATGTATTCATTTTTTTTTAAATTTAAAGAGGTGATGTTGTCGATAGCAACCAGTCAGATTCGGTCTATCATTTTCAACAATGCAATAAAGAAATTATTGATATTATCTGATTAGTTGCTATGGGCAACCAATCAGATGCACTACTCTGCTTAACATCACTTTTATGCTAAGATGATCGAATGATAACACAATTCTATTAGCAGAAATCCCAAAAGGACTAATACGGCCTTGGTTCAGTATTCCTGCTGGATCCAATCAAGGCCGACTCGTTCCCCCAAATACATCCAGCTGCATGGCCTGATAAAAAGTCGGACATGGGCACTTTCTGACGTGAGACGGTAATCATTTCTCCACCGTAATAACTGCTTATCATTTCTCCACCGTAATAACTGCTTATCACAATGTATGCAACAATAAGTCAATGGTATTATTTTCTGTGCAGATTATCTATCTTCAGCTTCATTGCCATCGATCATGTTATTCCCCCTTCCATAGAGAGAAGAAGCATGGATTTGTCATTGTACCACTGTTGGAATCCCAGGGGTCCTAACGAACACACAGTTCTGTCATGTTTCCTACATGAACATTAATTCCCTTGATTTATTATGCCTGATAGCGATGTGAGTCGTAAGTGGTATCAGGATCTATTTCTGACACGTCAAGTGCTGGTAGGCATAGTGTGATAACACTGCTGTACTCCTGGTACGAAATCCATTTAATGGGGGGAGGGGAGTCTTCATCAAAACATGTTTCGTGTATGCTATAGTATCCTACTTATTACATTTGGTAACGTTTTTATTTTTATTGTTACCGTACTTAAATTATTGTTGTATGGTATTTATCTATGGCTGAACCTGTTCACTCTTTAGGGCCGGATGCACTAATATTCAAAAGCGGTAAAACGGAGAGTGATAAACAGCCAGCCAATCAGCTCCTGCCTGACAATTTTCAAACGCAGCCTGTGACATGGCAGCTAGGAGCTGATTGGCTGGCTGTTCATCACTCTCCATATCATCACATTTGAAGCTTAGTGCAGCTAGCCCTTAGTGAACCAAATTTTGCCCCGATGGTCGGGTTTTCACATACGCACTTCTGCCGCATGTGCAAACCCCAACTGTGAACGGCCTTTACAATGTTGCCGGGCCGTTTGCAGTGGTAGGGAGGGGGTGGCCAGAACGGTGGTGGCTTGGGCCATGGGAACACCCGGCGTTTCAGGCATCCACATTGAAACCCTATGTGTACTCATGGGAATGCGGGTAGGGTGAAGACTGACGGGGTTGGGGGATGCTGTGACATGACGATAGGCGTCCACCCTGTCTTTATCCCAGCGCCCGCAAATATAAGACATACAGTATCTGCAAAGGCATTAGACATCATTCGATTTCGACAAGCATCGACTGATTTCTCCTGCTGCAGGCACATGCGAGGGGGAGTGTCTTGGGTTGCGAGGATATACGTTGGGGGCGGGTCATTCACCAAGGTGGCGACACAAGAATCAACCCCTTTATCAGCAGCTCTGCCAAAGTTCCTTATGCTGCAAATGGAAGTCCAACCCAACAGGATTCTGATGCTGAACTGCCCCTAGCCTTCAGCCACTATCAATGTTCTTGGCCGATACACCTGACCCATATCCTGAGATAAACACAATGACATTTTCAAAGCGGCAGTCATTAACAGCACCATGCCGTGTACATGATTGCAACTTAAAAAAAAAAAAAAAAACGTTTTAATTCATCCTGCATCCCGCACTGTTACTGTTCAAATATAGATTCTAATTGGTTGCCCATAGCAACAACCCATTTTAAATAGAAGTCCCATCTTAGTAAATTTCCCGCAATGTATGTTGCGCCATGCTGTTAAAAAGCAGGTTGCTATTATTGCCTTTGAATGCATAGTAATAGCACTTTTAGTATAGTGTAAATAACGCATTTCAATGAATCACACACTTAGGAGAGTTAAGGCCCCCCATACACTACGCGATTTGGGCCCGGTTTCACCTGATTCTGGTGGATCGGACTGAGAAATCAGGTCAATTTGGCCCAAATCACAGGTGTATGACATCCGTTCCGCGGTCTTGTGCACCCGGATCGAAATCAGAGGTCGGACGGGCTGCATATTTGATAAAGCACCAGCGATATATCGCATCCAATACGGTGCGGTGGGCGGGGTGCGGAGAACGGGGACCCTGTGCGGCGGGAAGAATTGAAAATCCTATTCAAAGACTGGGCAGCCCGAATAGGAGGCCACTGATTGGCTGACAGAGCTCTCTCAGTCAATCAGCGGCTGCCCCGTCTTTTGAATAGGATTTTTCAATTCTTCTGCCCCCCCCCCCCCCCCAGGCTTACATGTGATAAATCACATTTATCACATGTAAATAAAAAAAATGGTGTATCAAGTGCCCACCTGTCCGATTTTGAACGATTTCGCGATTTCACCAGATCCCGACAGATCCGGCCGAGAAATTGGCCCAAATCGGATGTGTTTGACACCTCATCCGACCCAATGTTTTCAAATTCAGCAGCGCTTCCCGCCCGCTGCCCGGGTTCCCAGCAACCGCACAGACCCCGATGGCTGCCCCACGCCACATGGACCCCGTTGCCCGCTCCCCCCACCCACTGCCGCGGCCAGCTCCCTGGGGATATGCATGCAATAAAGTGCCAGATCGTAAGCAAGCCTCCTGGGGAGCCCTCAAGGGCAAACTGGGCCTGCTTGTCACTAAGGACTAGTGTATGAGCCCTCCCGGGGAGCTGCTGGGGGAGATCAGGGGAAATCCTTAGGACAAGTCTGCCAAATATATGGGGCCCTTTACTGAAGTTTCCATTTTTCTTCTTGGAAATTTACTTGATGCAAGTAAAAAAAACAAAGGTCACTTTGCAAACTTTCCTAAAGGCTTGTTTTACGCTAATACAGAAGCAAAGGATCTTCGACATTCAAATAAATGATATATTTAACTCAATAAAAATGATTGTAGATAAAAAAAAAAGTACGATTTTAATATCTCCAAACATTGGAATGAAATCTACAGCTGGTTTGATTTCAGACAGAGGATTTAAGCTGTCAGAATGCAGCATTTCAGCAGAATGATTTCCCCCCGCCCCCCTAAGCCTGTCTGATATTTAATGCCATAGGTTATGATGAAATGATAGCCCTATCCATCTCTTAGCCTTAAATGTGCTGTTATAATCATAAATGTCTCGTTTCACTGCAGAAGGAAATGCTGGGAGAGCTGTAAGTGAGGATGTATTTATTATAAAAGATCCAGGTAATGGCCGGACAATGTACATTATTTGTCGGAATGCTATCGATATATTTTCAAGATGAGTTTGGCGTAAGATAATGAGCAAATACAGAATTATTTACTTGCAACTGGAGAATCAATACCCAACATTTCCATATATTACTTGGTGGCAATCTGATGGATGTTTAGGGGGTCACGTGTACTTTTGTAGTTTTTGCAGCCACACATTAGTTGGGTTCAACAAAAAATATATTTTATTTAGCGATGTGCAGGCTCGGATTTACTCTGATTTACTCTGATTTCAAAGCAGGATCTTATTGGCAATCCCAAATCACATGACAGTTGTTGACAGTTGATAGCCAATAAGATCCTGCTTTGAAATCAGAGTAAATCAGAACCTGCACATCTCTACAATTTGAACATTCAGGTTTGGGTGGAATGATGTAAATAAAACCTACCCCATAAAAGTCACCTACCTGGCTTTGGATGAACAGAGTCCTGACACCTCGCTGCATGCTCTCTCTAGCCAGGGGCAGATTTAGGGGTCAAGGTCAACACAAGCATTAGTTCGACTTTGGGAATGTCGAGAATCAAAAAGTCGACATGGGGTTTTCGCTTCTTTTTGTAACCGAAATGTGCCAACAAGTGGTATTTCATGCCCTACCAGCCACTAGGTCATGGAAGGGAGAATAGAATAGTATGACGAGCCCAGGGAGGCAATGCACTTTTTCGGTGTCTGTATCGACAGTGTTGACATTCGGGACAAAAAAAAGAAAAGCCCATGTTGACCTTTTGACTGTCGAGCTTCCCAATGTGGACCTAATGCTTGTGTCGACCTAATGACCCCGCCAAGTTGACCTTTTTCATGTGTCGATTTTCAGTGGTCAACTTAATGCATGCCGACCTTAGTTCAGTCAAACTGATCGACACCCCTTGGGGGACAGGGGACCCCTTGGCGAACAGGAGAAAGGAAAAAATGGTACTTGTGTATTATCACGGCGCCCAAGTTTCTTACGTGCGGCACCGTAGGAAAATCGCATCGCATGGGCCATTGTAACGGCCGTGCGATGCGATCCGATCCGATTTTCATATGTCATTTATTCACTGCTCTCTTACCCAGGGGGATCGCATCGCATCGCACCTCCCGCAAATATAGGGTGTACGATGGAATTACATTACCTATACAATTATATCATTGTATGACATACAATGAGGTTTTAGGCACCCCCCCTCTATCCACGCCACCCCGCGAGGGGCGGCGGAACGCGCCCTCTGACATTTTCATACCCCTGCTATCCACGTCGGCATGGAGTTGATTTTATATAGTGTGGTGAGCGCAGCGCGCCACCAAGCCCGAGCGTGGCAAGCACAGCGAGCCCCGAGGGGACGCGGATTACTTTACATGTATTCCGCTGCGATCGCCATGCTTCGGGCTCGGTGGCTCGCTGCGCTCGCCACACTATATAAAAATAAACTCCACGCCAACGTGGATAGTAGGGGTATAAAAAGGTCGTAGGAAGTGTTCCGCCGCCACTTGCGGGGCTCGCCATGCTTCGGGGTGGTGTGGATACAGTGGCGTAGCTACGTTTTGGGTGCCCCCCCACCGTTAGGGGGGGCACCCATACCCACCCCCCGCCGCCGCCGCCCCGTCAAGCACACCCCCCGACCGCCCCGTCGCCCCGCCGCCTATGCTAACCCCTTCCCCCGCAGTCTTACCTATTGCGCTGCGCTGGTCCCGGCGGCTCCGTTCTTCTGCTGAGGACCACCACAAAATGGCCGCCCCCGTACAGCAGACAGTTTCAGAGAACAGTGTGCTATATGGGGGCGGCCATTTTGTGGTGGTCCTCAGCAGAAGAACGGAGCCGCCGGGACCAGCGAGATACGTAAGTCTGCGGGGGATTGGGGGGGTAACTATAGCACCGCAGCCCCCGGCGCCCCCACATGCACAGCGCCCCCCCCCCCCGCGCGGTGGCGGGGGCTGCGGTGCTATAGTTACGCCCCTGTGTGGATAGTGGGGGGGTGCCTAAAACCTCATTGTATACCTAATGGCATTGTACACCCTATACAATATAAATAAAAGAGTACTGAATACATTACATAGGAAAATCGGATCGCATCGCATCGCACGGCACTTACAATGGCCCATGCGATGCAATGTGATTTCCCTAAGCAGAATAGCCCACTAAGCAAATAGCTTAGTGGGCGCCATGATAATACACAAGTACCGAAAAAATAATATACTGGTATAAATATCTATAAAGTTAACAACACTATTTTAAATGTTAGCTCAGGATACAGAGACAGAGAATGTTAACAACAAAACTTGCTTTAAATCTAACGCCCCAATAGCCATTGTATATGAAGGAGTTCTTCAGGAAAGGCTTAACCAACCAAGGACCCTTTAAGCCACCATAGGAAATGGGATAACAGTTTTAAAGGTTCAGAAACATTTAAGGAGGAAACATCTCAGGCTACTTTCTGTAAAACCATTGCCGTGAAATGCTTGAACATGTTCTAACAAATTCCTGGGCTTTTCAGTAACATGACAAAAGTACAATAAGAATGGCCTGTGCTATTTACTATAACAAGGGACATCTGATTTGGACTCAATAAAGCTTTGATAATATCTGCAGATAATATTTACTTACATAAAGTAAGATACTTAGAACCAACAGTTTACACTGATATATAAAATTAGGAATTGTAAAAGGTAAAAAAAATATGTTAGGTGCAGAAGACAATCGTTGATATCACAAAAATTACAGACACATGTTTATTGTAAATACTCACATTAATGCTCATGCCCTAAGTTTGTGGGGTACAAGTGTTTTAGAAGTGGAGATGTTGTTTATAGCCAACAATTAGATTCTAGCTTTTATTTTCAAGAAGGTAAGATAAATTATATAAATTATAAGAAGAATCTGACTGGTTTCTATTGGCAACAGGTCCATTTTTAAAAACCCACACTTTAGTAAACCTATCTCTATTTGTTAATGAAAACGTCTATGGATAATCATTTCAGCTTTGACTTGACTGAGTGACTGTTTTCCAGATAAATAAAACTTGACGTTTTTATAATACTTTTTTGAATATTGTGGTTGGGAAAGAATCTTCCTTGCATATAACCCTAACTGTCACCTTCTGCAGCCTTAACTTCACATTAGTGCCTAATCCTAATAACCCCTCCTGCAGCCTAACCCTATCCCTAGTGCCTAACCCTAAACATCCTAGCATCTGATGTGTGTGACCTCTAGCATGTATATACATGACATTTCAAAACTTACAAACTAAACCTGAAATAAAGACTCGGAGACTTAGGTTTGGCAGAAATTGTTAGCTGATTTATTTTAGCACTTTTAAGCTAGATTAATTTATTAATAATTAATTAATTAATGGTGGCCCAGAAAGAACGGCTAATTAACTAAGCTCCACCCACACAATCTGCATACGTAATCAAGCCTACCCTAACAAGAGGTATCCGCTCGACCTACTGCATTGACTACCCACCCATCTGATGGGTTCGCTGCCCCCCGAGCGGGAGATCGAGCGAAGGCCTAAGCCAATGAGAGGCGAGCGCACCGAAAAGCAAACATATACGTAGCATCATCATTTGAATAAGAACTAATTCTATTCACCTGCCGTTCTTTCCCGCCAAAGCGGGGACTTTGAGCCCAGAATCCCCGCCCGGCCACCAACCTAACGCACTGAGCTACAACCAGAGATAGATCCTCCAAAATTAATGAACCATCCCTAACCAAATGCACCCTGTTAGGCAGGAAGACCTGATGGCACCAAAACCTAATCCTCTCCTGTGGGTCAACAGCACCTCTGGCAGCTAGAACCCACTGTGCCACCGCCGATATAGCTGCTTCCGAGCCTCATTTGAAGCCTTACCATTTCTAACATCTCTCAAAACGGAGTCGGGGAAACAATTGGAGACCAACCAAGGTGCAGAAAAACCAAGCTGTATTAATGGCTGCAAGATCACTCAAGATCAAGGCCGACAGCTTCAATCGGGACATTTTCCCAAATTGTTGCCTCCAGCTGAAGTACCAAAGACCTCAGACACTGGCGGACGTTCACCTCAAGGAACGCCTCTAAACTCAAGCCAGTACGGCTCTCGAACTCCAAGCCGCCAGACTAACAGAGAATTTGCAACCGGCCTACTCCCAGATGAGGCCCAGCCGGCTGCCCAATACACAAATGAATGTTCAACTATGCACACTCTGAGCCTATCCTTCCCCATACCTCTAAAGGAGAAGCTATAAGAGGAGACTAGTAGTATTTATATTAAAGGGTTGACCTAAGTATAATAGGAGGATCTGCCAAAAAGAAAATAAATTTGTTCTGTTGAAGCACAATTTTAGGTGCTTAAGACATGCTCCAATACCAATTGAAGCCATACAAGGAAACAAAGATGGAAAGAGACAAACAGGGAGAGGGCAAGGTAGTGGAAGGGTATAAGGAAAAAACGGGTGTACTCGGCCGGAGAAAAAACGACTGGACCTGCTGAGGGACTCTTAATTGAGACTATCAGAGTGATCAAATTCAGTTCGTCAGTTCAGGCAAAAAGCGAGAAAACTCCGGACGCTGGCCCAACAGCAGAGCGTAGCTAATCCCCAAGTAGGATGGACAAGGATGGGGGAATAAACAAATGACCTCAATCAAACACATACATACAAAGCGCAAGGACCTACAGCGCAGTAGGTGAGGCCTAATGTACTATTTAAATTGCGGAGCGCCATCTTCCTAGCGATTTAAAGCTCGACAAGGCCAATTGAGCGGCTATAGCCAACGTGGCAGCCCCAAGGCAGTGGGAATGGATTCCAAATTCCCAGTGGAAACTCGCTGGACAACGCCACCTCGACCCAGCAAACTGACATCAGGTCATCAGAGAGCCACCAAAGTGCAGGAGCCAGAGCCTGCAATGGAAAGCCTGACCAGTGTATAAATGTTTGCCAAGGCCACTGGGAGGATGACCTAGGGCACCACAGGAACCAAGGACACACTTCCGCCCCCAGCCGTCAGATCCATCTCGGCCGCCTAATCTTAAACCCCCGAACCCCGGGGACTAGTCGGATATCTGATGCCAGCAAAAAACGCAGCGCGGGTCCTAGAAAGCACTACCAGATAAGACACCCGAGGGGCACCATGCAGCTGTAGCAAAACAGCAAGGATAGACTCCTCCCGGACAATAGCGTATCGTAAGCAGAGTCTGCGCAACCCTAAACCTAAACCAGCAGCAAGCAAAAGGTGATGGGGTGGTGGGGAGGGGAGGGCATTTTTTGGAAAAATTTAAAAAGAAAATACCCATTAGGTAATGCGCCAGTACCACCCTGAAGTTCCCGGCACTAAACCTCTCCTTGAATAGACAACATTAACCCCAACCCCCGCCAACCTGACTGTGCAGATCAGCCAACCCAACGCCCGGAACATACGTTCCCTAAATAGAATTGCGAATTGCAAACATTGCAGGGCGAGCTGCCCCTAGCCCACGCAACCAAGGAGACCCGGCCTACTGGGTAGATGGCTGCAGCCCTGCATTGACAACTACTAGAGCCAGCTGGATCCCATCCTGCCCAATTATGGTAGACAAGCGAACCAGATGATGGGATCTGGCCACGCCCGCAGCGGCCCTTATTAGTGAGAGGCAGACAAGTGACCCATGGGTACAAATGACTTCATGTAACAGAGGTCATACACAGCGTGTCAGGAACCAGTCTGTTTTGTTTCCTGTCAGTTTCTGTTTGGCATTTTGACTCACTGGTGACCTCCAGTGGCAGGTCTGTTGCCATTACAGCTTTGTGTTCTGGGAGCTTAGTTTATTCACTAGGCTGTGAGATATTAAGCTAATCAAGCACTAGCCTGGGAGCTCCCTGAATCTTCAGGTGTAATTAATCACCTGAGCCCTTTATAGGGCAGGCTCACCTGCAGTATTCCGCCAGTGATAGCTTTCTGTTTAAGTTCCTGCTGCATTTGCAGGGAACTTCTGTTTGCTCCTAGCCACGCTTCCTGGTCCCTTGTTCCAGTCTCCTGTTTGGATCCCAGGATATATCCTCTGCAGCTCAGCTCCTTGCTAGTAATAGCATAAGCCTGATTACCCGGTCCCCGGAGCATTGTTGCTCCAGTCTTTGAAGTGTCCTGGTGTATACTCCTGCTCTCTTGTCTCCCAGCCTGCTTGGATCATCATCCTGTCCTGGGCCAGAGCCTGCACCTGTCCCCGTTACCTATCTGCCTGTGGTTCACGTAAGTGCTCCGTTGGAGCCTGCTGGTTATTCCTTATACCATCTTTGGCCCGCCGTGGCTGTACCCCTCCGTGGGTCTGCTGTTACTTTGCGGTATCATTTCTGTTGTCCTTCCTCTTTGGTTATTGTCTGTCACCTTAGCGTTGGGTAGGCAGGGGTATTTCCCTTCTAGCTACTCCTTGTTTTGGGGAATCGCAGTCTCGGGGTGTCCCTGTTCCGAGATTCCCTATTTCCTTGTTTGTGTCTGCGACTGGGTCGCCGTTCCCCGTTCTTGGCCAGGTGCCGGTAGTTAGGGGTCTCTTCCCAGCTAGGCCCTGTAGTTAGACGGTCCTTTTGAGATACCCCCTGGCGATCGCTCACCCCTTGTCTTTACCTAACACCTGGCTGCATCGGGGTCAGAGCCGGCCTAACTGGCTCTGTCGAACGCGGCGGCTACAGGCGAAGCCTAGCACTTGCAGGGGTATTCCATCTGCCCGGGGGACTCAACAGAGTCAGTGTAGGTTTCGCTGTGGCCGTTCTAAACAGCGGTCCCAGCTGCGGGCTCACGCCTGACCTTTTTCCTCCTGCCAGCTGTCGTATCACCCAGAGCCCAGGCGAAAACCATAACATTATCACTGGCCATACCGATATATGCATGTGTTCACAGTAGTCATAGGTATACATGCATATATAAAATTTTGTTTCAAGGTGATTTGGGTGTTTTTGATTGGTAGCGGGACTTATAGATTTGTCCATATTAAGATTTTTTTTCTTCCCGCATTTTGCCCGTTACGGGGTTTTGCTTTATTCAGCTTGCCCAGTTGGTCTGGTCTGTTTGTTTCATTGCTGTACTTAATCATGCAGGCCTTGCAAGCTTCCTTGATGGCCTTAAATACGGCCTTTACAGAATTAAAACCTGAGCGGGTTAAGGGTCTGCAGCAGTCATTTCTGCAATTGCAAGATCTGTTAACCCAAATTTTCCTGGATCTGTCTGAGGTTTTTGGGGCTCAACCAGCTCCTAGGGAGACCCTGGCTAAGGGGGTAGTCAGTCAAACTTCAGATCAGGAGATTCAGAAGGGACATAGAAGATTTTTACGGCCAAGGCTCACACCAGAAGAGCGGCGACGGCGTAAAGACTTTAACCTATGTCTGTATTGTGGGGAATCAGGCCACTTTCTCCAGTATTGCGAATTGCGCAGACCTGGTGGTGGTACTGGGAAGGGTTTTCCTCAATCCAAGTGGTATCAGGAGATTACATCTATGCCTGTCTCCTCTAAGCAGGAGGAGCCTGACCACACACCCCACATACGTAACGCTCCGACTTACAACTGGGGTCCTAAGACTAGAGCGCCCCATGTTGAGGTACGGAATCAGACGGGAATGTGGAATTCATCCACAAAGATTCCAGACAGAAAGACGTTAGATACTAATCTTCCAGTCAGGGAGATCAACGTTCTTTCAACATTGGAACTGTTAAGTCCCGTAGAGGAGTATCAGGTTTTTCCCTCAAAAGGGGCTTCAAGCGGCATAATCCCAGAGGGGGTCCTTGAAGCCATCACCCCTAAGAGGGTCTTGGGGAACTTAACCCCACATGGAGTTATGGAGGTCATTGCTCCTGATGAGAACTTGGGAGGCATAACTCCGAAAAAAGAATCCCTGACATCAGTCTCAGCCGGGATTTCTAGTGACATCTTCCCCGATCTTGGGGTTCTCGGAGTTGCCTCTGAGGTTGTGGATCCAGGAGTCCCGGTCTCCTTAGGCGAGTCCGATGCCGGGGGCTCATCTAGCGGCAAGGGCGCTTGGGGCTCATTGAACGTTTGTGGTGCTCGAGGTCAGTCGAGCCAATTTGATGCCCAAGGCCCGCCGGGCGTGTCTGATGATACTCCTAACACTCCATACTTCGATGGAGATTTGGCCCAGCTCCGACCAATTGCTCAGCAATTCCTCGCTGGAATGGACTTCTCACATAATGTGAAGATGACTCCTGCTTCTGCTGTCCGTTATCTCTTATCATGCTTTAGAGGAGGAGCTTTGGAGTGGGTTAAACCTCTCATAGAGGCTGATGATCCCATCCTAAGGGATCTTCCGGGTTTCCTAAAAACCGTGCGGAAAGTGTTCAGCCCAAAGGCCGTAGCCCCGAGTGGGGGCCCAAAGGCCGTAGCCCCGAGTGGGGGCCCAAAGGCCGTAGCCCCGAGTGGGGGCCCAAAGGCCGTAGCCCCAAGTGGGGGCCCAAAAGTCTGTTTCGCCCCAGAAGGTGGGCAAGTCTGTTTCGCCCCAGAAGGTGGGCAAGTCTGTCTCGCCCCAGAAGGTGGGCAAGTCTGTCTCGCCCCAGAAGGTGGGCAAGTCTGTCTCGCCCCAGAAGGTGGGCAAGTCTGTCTCGCCCCAGAAGGTGGGCAAGTCTGTCTCGCCCCAGAAGGTGGGCAAGTCTGTCTCGCCCCAGAAGGTGGGCAAGTCTGTCTCGCCCCAGAAGGGGGGCAAGTCTGTTTCGCCCCAGAAGGGGGGCAAGTCAGTTCGGTCCCTGAGGGGGACTCTGCCAGTCCGGTCCCTGAGAGGGACTCTGCCAGTCCGGTCCCTGAGGGGGACTCTGCCAGTCCGGTCCCTGAGGGGGACTCTGCCAGTCCGGTCCCTGAGGGGGACTCTGCCAGTCCGGTATCTGAGGGGGACTCTGCCAGTCCGGTATCTGAGGGGGACTCTGCCAGTCCGGTCCCTGAGGGGGACTCTGCCAGTCCGGTCCCTGAAGGGGACTCAGTCCATCTAGTCTCAAGTGGTATCATAGAAGCTGTGTCCCCGGAAGAGGTGGCCATATCCTTGTCTGAGGTCCCAAAGACCACAGCCTCAGCAAGGGTCTTGATGGCTGCAAACCCGGTGAGCGTTTCTGTTTTGCCAGCCTCTCGGGAGGCTTCAGAAATCTTAGCCCCCAAGGTTGTTGTTCCCATAGAGAATTCCAGTTCTGAGGTCCCAGAGGTGGATGTCCCTACGTCCATCGTGTTTGATGGAGATCTTGCCCATTTTATTGCCCTGGTTGGACACTATGTTTCCCTGTTTGAATCTGGACCATCTTCAGGGGTCACTTGGGCTAACAATGTAGACCTCATCATTTCTGCCTTTAGGGGTAGACCTCAGACATGGGCCTACGAGCGGATCAATGCTGGTGACCCTTGTATCCGAGATCTATCTTCTTTCTGTGATGCAGTTATTAAGAAGTTCAGTCCCAAAAAGAAGGATGGAGTTCCACCAGCTCCTGGAAATGTGGTGCCCAGCATAAGCCAGGGGCTTAAGGACCTGGCTTCTGGAGACTCACAGTCTCTGTTTGTTCGTTCTTCTGCCTCATCGCTTGGTCCAGAATCCAGGAGTTTAGCTATTGGTTTTGTCTCACTGACTCCTGACAAAAATTTTTTGGACACATCTGGTACCTGTAATTCTGGGTCTGGGGAATCCAATAAGAGTTCTGCCTATGGCCAATTAAGACATTCTTCCCTTTCTGAGATTCCATCTGTTAAAAAGACTCTCATGATCTCCTCAGATCGAGACTTCAACTCTGTTTCTGATTTGGTAACCCATAGCTGTGATTTGATAGAAGGTACCATCAGATCTGATAATGTGTGGGGCCTTAAACTGCTGATTCCATCAAAATCTAGGAAAAAGAAAAAGAAGAAGCATTAATCTTTTTCCGCTTTCCTGGATCATCTTGTTTGTCTTTTTGGTTGTGCCCTGTGGTCACCCTCAAGGGGGGGCACTGAGACAAGCCGTGGTTTTAGCTTGTGTTCACCTTTCTGTTGCCTTTGCCCCGTTATCCAGAATCCAGATACATTTAATTTTTGGAGGTCTGGATTTTGGGGTCTGTTGACCCCTCCTCAAGGGGGGGGTACTGTCAGGAACCAGTCTGTTTTGTTTCCTGTCAGTTTCTGTTTGGCATTTTGACTCACTGGTGACCTCCAGTGGCAGGTCTGTTGCCATTACAGCTTTGTGTTCTGGGAGCTTAGTTTATTCACTAGGCTGTGAGATATTAAGCTAATCAAGCACTAGCCTGGGAGCTCCCTGAATCTTCAGGTGTAATTAATCACCTGAGCCCTTTATAGGGCAGGCTCACCTGCAGTATTCTGCCAGTGATAGCTTTCTGTTTAAGTTCCTGCTGCATTTGCAGGGAACTTCTGTTTGCTCCTAGCCACGCTTCCTGGTCCCTTGTTCCAGTCTCCTGTTTGGATCCCAGGATATATCCTCTGCAGCTCAGCTCCTTGCTAGTAATAGCATAAGCCTGATTACCCGGTCCCCGGAGCATTGTTGCTCCAGTCTTTGAAGTGTCCTGGTGTATACTCCTGCTCTCTTGTCTCCCAGCCTGCTTGGATCATCATCCTGTCCTGGGCCAGAGCCTGCACCTGTCCCCGTTACCTATCTGCCTGTGGTTCACGTAAGTGCTCCGTTGGAGCCTGCTGGTTATTCCTTATACCATCTTTGGCCCGCCGTGGCTGTACCCCTCCGTGGGTCCGCTGTTACTTTGCGGTATCATTTCTGTTGTCCTTCCTCTTTGGTTATTGTCTGTCACCTTAGCGTTGGGTAGGCAGGGGTATTTCCCTTCTAGCTACTCCTTGTTTTGGGGAATCGCAGTCTCGGGGTGTCCCTGTTCCGAGATTCCCTATTTCCTTGTTTGTGTCTGCGACTGGGTCGCCGTTCCCCGTTCTTGGCCAGGTGCCGGTAGTTAGGGGTCTCTTCCCAGCTAGGCCCTGTAGTTAGACGGTCCTTTTGAGATACCCCCTGGCGATCGCTCACCCCTTGTCTTTACCTAACACCTGGCTGCATCGGGGTCAGAGCCGGCCTAACTGGCTCTGTCGAACGCGGCGGCTACAGGCGAAGCCTAGCACTTGCAGGGGTATTCCATCTGCCCGGGGGACTCAACAGAGTCAGTGTAGGTTTAGCTGTGGCCGTTCTAAACAGCGGTCCCAGCTGCGGGCTCACGCCTGACCTTTTTCCTCCTGCCAGCTGTTGTATCACCCAGAGCCCAGGCGAAAACCATAACACAGCGGCAATCTGGATTCCCAGAAAGGACAGGTAAGTAACCGCTCCTCCATTCCAACCTCAGCAATTAGCACACCAAAATGTCCGAATAGCGAACGGAAACCACCCAGGAGCCTAGCGCAGCGTTCAGAATAAGCAGGGCCAACAAAAAGCAATTCCTAAAGGTAGTGAGAGATCCAGCCCTGACACGGGGACACTTCAACGCCCCAGTGTAAAGGTGTGTAACCCCTTAAATTATGTGCGAGAAATGGAACACCCCATCGGCAACACTTGACGATGAAGTATTCCTCGCCTCTCCACAGCAGATCCGTTCGTTAAGGCTAGTGAATAACAGGCTAAAGGTGTTATAATCCTGATTTATTTATTCATGGCATTGCTGCTATTTAATTGGTAGTGGTGATGTACATTGTTCCCATACTACGTAGTGCGTTACAGGGGACGTATGCACCCATAGATTGCTGCCTTAAACTTAAAGTCTATATTTTAATTCACCTGGACACGTATGCCCACCAAAACTCATTTCGTTCTTGGCATCCAATAAATTTTAGAAGTATTATTGTGGAATATTATTATCGAAAATAATGATTATTACTGCAATGCTAGAGATTTTGCCTTTCTTTATTTTGCTGCTTGTGACACTTTCGAGAAGCAAATATTTTGATTTGAACGACCCCTTATCCAGATATGCGTCTGTAGCATAGCCTGGAGCGCTGGAAATTTTTAGAAGGGAATATTACTGTGCGAGAACACAGCGTTGCCCATGCGCTTACCTGATGTGTTCTACCGCCAATCATGTCACCTTTCCCTCACTCATCGTAATTTTAGCATTACAAAGCAAATGACAGGTCTTGTACCTTAGAATACAGCTAATCCAAGCTTTAGATGCTCCTAAATAACTCATTAGCTGGTACTGCGCTTCCACCGCCATGTTATGTAATCTATTTATTCTGCAGTAATAATCACACCCTTCTGGAGAAATACCCTGGAGAAGGATGGTCCCTGAGCTGAACTACTTTATTAGGAAAGCTGTATCTGGGGCAGGGGTTCCCAATCTTTTTCTAATTGCGACACTCTAGAGTATCAGAATTTTTCCAAGGCACCCCCAGGCCCCAAAAATACATCAAATCAAGTAGATTCTGTTGATATATTTCTCTTAGGGTCAGTTATGTGGTAAAGGGCAGGATTTGCTTCCGATTGTACACATTTTATGATCTATGATTTTATCTGGACCTGTGATGGGACTATAATTACTGGCCACCACACCATCCAATCAGGACTTGGTAAATATTTGCTGCAGTTCGGTTTTTATACATATTTTTCCATTTTTATTTTTTACTTTTTCTGCAATTGCTTTTGAAAAATATTTTAGAGTATTTCTATACGAAATATATTTTTTACTCTGTTTGCATGCATGCAAAGCTATTTGTCAAGTGTATTTTGTGTTTTGTGTACTGTATTTATGTGTATTATTGATTATAATAATTTAGTTTACAGAAGGCGCCCACTGGCTCGCTCTTCCTTGTAAGCACTTTTGTTAGGGCGGTATCCCTATACCAGAGGGCAGCATTCTGTACTACACAGCACACGTGCCCCTAGCGCTCAAGAAAACCCCAATTGCTTTTTTCCATAGTTTGGGAACCACTGATCTAGGGGTTGAGGCTGATCTAATTGAGACATAGGAACACCGAGCCTGGGAGGCTTACATGGACTCGTCGGTTAGGCTGAACAAGTACATAAAGTCATCCTTCTAAATTTACCCCTTACGGCTCTCACTTAATGCCTCGATACCTGAAGGACTGCTGTGCATTCGCAGAGCCCAACCAATGTCAACCCCATGGGGGGGGGACGAGTGAGAAATGCCAGATAAGCCGCCCGACACAGGCTCAGCCCCCTCACCTGAAAATCCAGGCCGCGCCGCCCATGTACCAACATCAGCATCACTATCCATGCCCGCTTCCATAGCCGACTCCACTGCCCGAAAATCCGTGGGGACTTGACGTCTGAAGATTCAGGCTGAGCAGCCCATGTGTCATCATCTGCATCGTCCTCCCCGACTTCGCCAGCAGCGAACGAATCCTCTTCGCTGTAGTCCAGCTGTGCCTCAACATCTGTGGGAACATGCAAAAGGGGGGGGGGGGACCCCGAGGACTGTAGGCCTCGGTCACGTATGCGGCTCTGTGCAGAACCATCACCTCAGAGTGTCTCCCTCTCCATCATGGCAACAGCTGACCCCATATCCCTGAAAGCCTGCAAGAATTCTGAGCACCCTGGAATGGGCCTCCTTTGTGCCCCCATAGACCAATCCTCTAACTGTCTGGGACCCCACCGTCTCCCGGGGCAGAGTATTAACAATGGGCACCAGAGCCCCAGCAACGGAGGACACTGCTGCGGACAGCAGAGAGGGGTCAAAGGAGGTAATGGAGACTCCAGTCGTGGTTGCACCCCCAGACCCTGCCTTGGATCCAGAGCCTGCCATCCCCCCTGACTCCACCCCCCAGAAGCCCGTGCAGTAGTATGTCCCCTAGGTGGCAGCGCCTCACAGCGGGCCGATGAGGGCATGTAAATGCTGCCCGCACTAACCTGGCCCACGCTGCCCGACCCCTAATGTTCGCAGCTACTGTAGCGCTCACCTACAACACCGGGCCTTGCTGCCCCATGGCGTCCCGCCCCTTGGCTCTAGCCGCACCGGGGCCTGAGCCGGAAGCAGGCCGCAGCGCAGGAGCCTCCAAGGCTTCACCTGCAGCCAGGTGTCTACCACAAGCCCATCCGCGAACGGGATGATGCCACAGCGTCTGTTCAGGCCTCCTTGACTTCGCACAGCATCTACTCAGCATCGCAGAGGGGTGGGGGGGCCTAATCGCGGCTAATTAGCATATGCCGCGACCTAATTAGCATATGCAGCGACCTAATTAGCATATACCGCGACCTAATTAGCATATGCCGCGACCTAATTAGCATACACCGCAACCTAATTAGCATAGGCCATGCCCCTTGCGGGCGCTGTGAGAGTCCCTATTTGCAATCTTCAGAAATTGGGAGGTATCCATGGCATGGTAATAGTCAGGGAAAGCACTACTGAGGCAGCAAAGCAATGTATCAGCACTCAACTGAATACAGTTATACACTAACTGGGGAGCTCAGGGGCACAGGTCCACTCACCAGAAAACTTTCAGGAAAGAGAGAAATACTCCTCCCTTTCCTGCCCTGATATCCCAGCTAATACTGCCCTTCCCTAAGTCCTTATTGGAACACCGAGTCACATGCTTCCCTAGGTCACACAACAGTCTTGGATGTTTAACCCACTCCATGCCTATTGCAGACATTACGTTATTCTAACCAACCCCTCCTGCAGCCTAACCCTATCCCTAGTGCCTAACCCTAACCAACCCCTCCTGCAGCCTAACCCTATCCCTAGTGCCTAACCCTAACCAACCCCTCCTGCAGCCTATTCTTATCCATAGCGACTAACCCTAACCAACCCCTCCTGCAGCCTAACTCTATCCTTAGTGCCAAACCCTAACCAACCCCTCCTGCAGCTTAACCCTATCCCTAGTGCCTAACACTAACTAACCCCTCCTGCAGCCTAACCCTATCCCTAGTGCCTAACCAACCCCGCCTAAAGCCTAACCCTAGTGACTAACCCTAACCAACCCCTCCTGCAGCCTAACCCTATCCTTAGTGCCTATTCCTAAACAACCCCTCCTGCAGCCTAACCCTATCCCTAGTGCCTAACAAACCCCGTCTAAAGCCTAACCCTATCCTTAATGCCTATTCCTAAACAACCCCTCCTGCAGCCTAACCCTATCCCTAGTGCCTAACCAACCCCGCCTAAAGCGTAACCCTATCCCTAGAGACTAACCCTAACCAAATCCTCCTGCAGCCTAACCCTATCCCTAGTGATTAACCCTAACCAACCCCTCCTGCAGCCTAACCCTATCCCTAGTGACTAACCCTAACCAACCCCTCCTGCAGCCTAACCCTATCCTTAGTGCCAAACCCTAACCAACCCCTAATGCAGCCTAACCCTATCCTTAGTGCCAAACCCTAACCAACCGCTCCTGCAGCCTAACCCTATCCCTAGTGCCTAACCCTAACTAACCCCTCCTGCAGCCTAACCCTATCCCTAGTGCCTAACCAACCCCGCCTAAAGCCTAACCCTAGTGACTAACCCTAACCAACCCCTCCTGCAGCCTAACCCTACTCCTAGTGCCTAACCAACCCCGCCTAAAGCCTAACCCTATCCCTAGTGACTAACCCTAACCAACCCCTCCTGCAGCCTAACCCTATCCCTAGTGATTAACCCTAACCAACCCCTCCTGCAGCCTAACCCTATCCCTAGTGACTAACCCTAACCAACCCCTCCTGCAGCCTAACCCTATCCCTAGTGCCTAACCCTAACCAACCCCTCCTGTAGCCTAACCCTATCCCTAGTGACTAACCCTAACCAACCCCTCCTGCAGCCTAACCCTATCCTTAGTGCCAAACCCTAACCAACCCCACCTGCAGCCTAACCCTATCCCTAGTGCCTAACCCTAACTAACCCCTCCTGCAGCCTAACCCTATCCCTAGTGCCTAACCAACCCTGCCTAAAGCCTAACCCTAGTGACTAACCCTAACCAACCCCTCCTGCAGCCTAACCCTATTTCTAGTGCCTAACCAACCCCGCCTAAAGCCTAACCCTATCCCTAGTGACTAACCCTAACCAACCCCTCCTGCAGCCTAACCCTATCCCTAGTGATTAACCCTAACCAACCCCTACTGCAGCCTAACCCTATCCCTAGTGACTAACCCTAACCAACCCCTCCTGCAGCCTAACCCTATCCCTAGTGCCTAACCCTAACCAACCCCTCCTGCAGCCTATCCCAATCCGAAGTGACTAACCCTAACCAACCCCTCCTGCAGTCTAACCCTTTCCCTAGTGACTAACCCTAACCAACCCCTCCTGCAGCCTAAACATATCCCTAGTGACTAACCCTAACCAACCCCTCCTGTAGCCTAACCCTATCCCTAGTGACTAACCCTAACCAACCCCTCCTGCAGCCTAACCCTATCCCTAGTGACTAACCCTAACCAACCCCTCCTGCAGCCTAACCCTATCTCTAGTGCCTAACCCTAACTAACCCCTCCTGCAGCCTAACCCTATCCCTAGTGCCTAACCCTAACTAACCCCTCCTACAGCCTAACCCTATCCCTAGTGCCTAACCCTAACTAACCCCTCCTGCAGCCTAACCCTATCCCTAGTGCCTAACCAACCCCTCCTGCAGCCTAACCCTATCCCTAGTGACTAACCCTAACCAACCCCTCCTGCAGCCTAACCCTATCCCTAGTGCCTAACCCTAACCAACCCCTCCTGCAGCCTATCCCAATCCGTAGTGACTAACCCAAACCAACCCCTCCTGCAGTCTAACCCTTTACCTAGTGACTAACCCTAACCAACCGTCCTGCAGCCTAACCCTATCCCTAGTGACTAACCAACCCCTCCTGCAGCCTATCCCAATCTGTAGTGACTAACCCTAACCAACCCCTCCTGCAGCCTAACCCTATCCCTAGTGACTAACCCTAACCAACCCCTCCTGCAGCCTATTCTTATCCATAGTGACTAACCCTAACCAACCCCTCCTGCAGCCTAACCCTATCCCTAGTGCCTAACCATCCACTCCAGTAGCCTAGACCTATCCATAGTGCCTAACCCTAACCACCCCCTCCTGTAGCCTAACCCTATCCCTAGTGCCTCACTCTAACCATCCCCTCCTGTAGCCAAACCCTTTCCCTCTCCCTAATGCCTAACCATCCCCTCCTGGGGGATGTAGCCTAACCCTTATTCTCACCGCTTGGATTATTGTGTATTGTGAGCAGGGTCAGTGCAAAGTTTATCAATACCTTAGGCAAATCTATAGTTTACTGCTTTCACCACACACACACACACACACACACACACCAATACCCACTTTCTTGAACCTCAGGTGAAAGTGTGGAAGTGGCGTCTTAGAAGTTCAAAACCTCCCGCTTGCAACAAATTCAACAACGATGCTCTCTCTCCTTAATTATATGATAGACTCAGGGGCGCCCCCCAGATTCTGGAACTCCTAGGCGGCAGCCTAAAGCTATCTAATGGTAAAGCTGGCACTGACTGTGAGTATGGGGATTCTGTAGCCAAGATTGTTACTGTCTTGATGCTAGACTAGCAAGAGCATACCTCCCAACTTTGAAAACCTTGCCGGTGGGACCTCTGACATTTGGGGGCGTGTTCTAGCGGTAAGGGGATATGGCCTTCAAATTGTGTCACTCCCATGAGGCCACGCCCCCTATTTTGCACCTCTGGGGGCATCACCAGCGGCTCTGAGCTTCTAGTCATGCCCCCAGCCCCTGCGTCTGTGGGAATAGATGCTGTGCGCGTGCGCGGTGTCTATTCACTGCTGCTCAGCAGGTGGCTCCCAACTGCCCCCCCACACCGCAGGACACTGTTGCGTAGGACGTGGGAATGTCCCACAAAATAATGGGATTTTCCCATGGAAAAAGGGACAGTTGGGAGGTATGGCAAGAGTTCCGTATCTAAATAAAAATTTAAATTGATCAAAGTATAATATCTTCACAATTATAATTTAATAAAATGATGTACACACAGGCATTCATTTAAGTGTTTATAGCACATTTTAACATTTTATTCAATATATATCTAGTTAAAAAAATAATGTAAGTAAGTAGAACGGCACACAGACATTCTGAGAAGGTTCCGCTGTGCTTTGCTTTACTTCGCATCCATTTCAGCATAGCCTGCAGCATCCCAATGCATTAATTCCCAGTAACATACCACAGACTTCTATGGCAAGAACACAGTATACTGCGCCGCAGGGCAGCTCTGCGATAGGTTAATCAATACAATGTTTATGTGAAGACAAAGCGGAAGGTTGTTTTCTATACTGTTAAATAACATTGCTTTTCAGCTGCTGTTCCGGCTGTCAAAGCCTTAGCAAATGGTCTCATTTCTGTACATTCCAACCTGGTAAATGTTTACAATTGACAAATAGTAGTAATTTACATAGAAACTAAAGTTTCTGCATCATTTTATGGTTTGTTGCCATTTTGGCAAGCTGTACCATCCCGAACCCCCCCCCCCCCCCCCATGGTACGGCAAAAATGAAAGCGGCTTTAAATCTGATTCATGCAGCGAAACGCGTCAGTGACATAGCACTGAACTCCCACAGTTGGAGAACTGGCAGAACCAGCCCTAGGATTTGGAATCCACTTAAAGTTGCACTCCAATGCATGAATGAGGAGTAAAGGCACAATGGAGGTCGTTCTGGTTCCCACGGAGCAGTGTGGACGGGGGCCATGGGGAGGCTGGCATGGAGTGTGCCCATGGGAATGTCCAGCGTTACATGAACATTCTGGGTGGTCCCATGGTAATTTGGCCGGGGGCAGGCAGCTCCCACCCTGTTCATGTACCAAGGCACCACAAATCTGAGTCACCAGAGAGTTACTTAGATTATTGAGCGTCTTAGAAATCGTCCGATGGTCTCTGACCATCGAATGATTTCTGCCCCGCACGCAAAGCTGCGAATGGAGGATTATGCAAAACATCCATTCACATGCGTGTGAGGAAAATCGGTGTGTGAGTGGCGGGCTAGCCTTTGTGTGGGCGGCGTTTAGTTGGCTCACAAAGCTGCTTTGCGAGACTACTAGAATGACCTCCAATATCCCTTCCTCTAGTGCAGTGGTTCTCAGGTACTTGTACCCATGGGGGTACTCTACAGACCGGCTAGCGGTACTTGAAAATAATATTTTTACTGGAGGAAGAAGTCTCTTATTGCCATGGAGACGAACCACTTCTGGTTCTGTCTGCAGTATCACCAGCATCTCCTCGTGCTTTTACCTGGCCAGCAATCCACTGGGAGCTACCCGCGCTGCCCTCAGACATCAGCAATCATCAGCCCCATGCTACCACGGCTGAAGGAAGCAGCAGCACAAATCCTACAGGCATTAGCGGGAACCCTGGAGACAGTACACAGCCAGCAGCCAGACACGGCGGGGGCCCCGATTCCTGACCGCACACTACTCCTTCACTACTCAATATAAGGACAAGCATAGCGCTCACTTCCACTCCACTCGTAAGTACTGTGGATATTTCAAATTTAGTGAAGGGGGCTTTCATAAATGAAAAGCCTAATTAAAGGGTACGGAAGAGAACAAGGTTGGGAACTGCTGTTCTAGTGGTTCATTGGACATTCTACCACCAGCAACGGTTACCAAAATGCATGAGGTACAGAAACCATCAGCCCCACTCCCACACAAGGCGGTCGGTAAATATTTACCTTGTTTTCACTGGCTTCCAGAGATTCTATTGAATAAACAGAGGCGTGATAGGAACTGACAGTTGTTTAGCACAGCCACTGGGGTAACCAATCACAATGCAGCAGGGTTTTTATGGTCTACAATTGGTATGCCACAGACATATGCATAATATCGTTGGGTGCCGGGTGACAGAGCAACACCGACATCGGAATCCTGACTGTAAAATGCCCGACAGCCGGGATCCCGGCTTTTCTCCCCATAGAGTCGAGCACAGCAAGCCTGTCGGAGTACCAGCAATTGGGATTCTGATGTCGGAATACCGACTGTCAGGCCAGTATACAACACCCAATACCGCTAGTACGGTCATAAAAAGGCGCTAATGTTTTTTTTTTTCAGGATGATTTTGCTGCTAAAAATTGTTACGTTTTTGAACAGTTTATTGGGGAACAAAACCGTTTATACCGCCGCTGCTGTTAATGACATCTTCTACTGAGCAATCTTCATGCTATCAACGTCCTCAATAATGTTCTAAGTTTTAATAAAAGGCACCAATCAACCTCAGAGATCTGAGGACGTGTTAAAAAAATGAAAGTTCCAAACGTCTGCTTTGGGAGAAGCAGGTTGGAGAATACAGCTCACGGATCGGCAGTCTGATGGAGACAAAAGGTTTCCATTAGGACATGTGAAAGTGGCTGAAATTGCGTAGCCACACAATCCAATTCTAATAGAGCTGTAGCACCAAATGTAATGGCACAGAACAGAATGCTTCAATCACGGGCCTGGGCTGCCCGTCAGGGATCCGAGTTCATTTAAGAAGATGATATTAGCCTTCGTCTCTCTGATACCGGCTAATGGGCTGAAAATAAATGGCCGTGAATGAATGGTTAGATTTTCCAGGGTGTAAATTATTCGTAGAATCTTGCAAACAAATTGTAATTTTGCTGGTACTGTCCGATGGCTTTGTGTTCAGTGCTGTAAAAACATAGAGGGCTGGGTGCATAGTTGCAGGTATTACATACAGTAACTTATCTGCACCAAGGGCCTTATTCTGATCGGTGCGGATATTCCCGCATGCGGACGGACCGCCGATGTTGATTGTCTGCGCATGTGCAGAGGTCACTCTGCGCATGTGCAGGCGATTTCGCCGCACGGATTCTTTATACGCCGCACAGGGGGCGTAGAGGGGCGTGAGGGGCTACTTAGCCTCATTACCCTATGCATACGCCCCGCGTTTCATGGGCGTTCCCATGCAAACGCGGGGCGTATGCATGGTAATGAGGCCGTGACGCGTGGGTACGGGGCGGGCATCTGACATCGCCGGATGTCAGCTGCCCGCCCCCATACATGATTTCATACGGACAAGTGTCCGTGTGGTCTTGTGTTGCGGGACCTGGTGGAGCGTGCGGCCCTGCCTTCGATGTTCGGCGACCATCGAATGCAGGGGCTGCTCCCAAGACGGAGGAGGCGTATCCCCATCCAATTTCATGCGGATCGCCACATATTCGCGTACGGACGGCAGGTGGCGATCCGTATGGAAGGCGGGGATTCGCCTGCACGGTTGCGGCCGCATATTCTGATCGGGCCGCACCGATCAGAATAAGGCCCCAAGAAAGGTAGCAAATATACGCGTAAGTAAATTTGCTCACGTGTGATATTTGAAAGATGTAGGGATGGCCATCGAACATCGATGATTAGAAATCATCGATGGTTTATGGCCGATGTCAAATAGTTTTGACATCGATGGGGGAGAACCAGATGGTTTCCCACCATCGATGTCAAGCTTAAACAAATAGTTTCGTTTTTGCTTTTTATCCAAGGAGCCGGGACACGGAGCATAGCTCCACCCCCGGCACTCGCAAATCCCTGCCCCCCGTATTTTGATTGGCCCAGAGGCCAATCAATCAAACAAAATGGATGACCATCGATATGTAAAAACATTGATGGTTATCGACTGGATAGTTATGCACTATCGATGGTCAGTTGCGCTTTTGCCATCGATGGCAAAGGCAACGATGGACATCCCTAGAAAGATGTGAGAGGGACTGGGCAGCCTAAGGGGGTCATTCAGCAGTGTTCGGTCGATGGTGCGGTTCTACGCATGCGTATGGCCGATTATACTCATGTGCAGGGCCGCTGTGCAAACGCCTTTGGCTACTATCACAGTTAGAACGGATAGGGGAGGGGGGGGAGGCGGTCAGGGGGAATGCCCAGTTTTCTATGGGCATTCCCTTGCCTGCCGTGGGCAGGTGGATGATGTCACATGACGTCAGCGCCCGCCCCCTCTTCAGCAGACTCCGATGGAAATAAAAGTCACTTTAGACTGACTTTTATTTACGAAGGGGAGAGAAATCATTCGATGGTCAGCGAGGGGGATGTGTCCTCGTACAGATCCCCTCGCATGTTACAGAGAGTATTCAGCGTTAGGGCGGGCGGACGTTTAGCCGGGCGGCATTAAGGTGCTCGTTAAGCAGCAAACGACTGCTGCTTAGCGAGCAGTATCGAATCAGGCTCTAAGGGCCCAATTCAGACCTGAGCACTTGTACCCCTGGGGTACCCCCCCAGAACCCCCATACCCCCATGTGTGCATCCTGTGACTTACTTGGCGCTACGATAAAAGATGGCTTGATTGGAGCCAAATCTAATATCAGAGGTCCTTCCAATAAAGACCTGGTTGGCGCCTGCGTTTTTCCAGACACTCCCAATAAACGGTTGGGGCCCTCCTACATCCACCAGCTGTCAATCACCCAGCCTATGTCCTGCTTGAAAAGGCCTTCGCTGGATTAGTTCACACGGGGACCTCACCCATGAGCACTATAAAACGTGCAGATGCGCTCGATAATTGTCAGGGCTGCAAATTCGCAGACCTGCGTGAAGGACTGAATTGGGAGAAGGTGCATGGAGATGTGTATGCACCAGCAGTAGTACCGTGCCATAGCCTGCTAGCCAGTGCATTGCACCGCTAGTAGATAACTGTTTCTGATTGGCTGATAGTGTATTCACCTTTAGAGCTTATAGGAACTTTCTTTATTGATATTGCATATGTTATATGTCTCTGAAAGTGGGCCTTATTCTGGTTTACTCCTTCTGGCAAATTCCTTCTTAGCTGGACAAAACCATGTGCACTGCAGGTGGGGTAGATGTAACATGTGCAGAGAGAGTTAGATTTGGGTGGGGTTTTACTTCAAAGTGAGATCTACTGTATATTGCAGTGTAAAAATAAAGCAGTCAGTATTTTCCCTGCACAGAAACAAAATAAGTCACCCAAATCTAATTCTATCTGCACATGTTACATCTGCCCCCCTGCAGCGCATAATGGTTTTGTCCATATAAAAAGGAATTTGCCAGAAAAGAGTGAGCCAGAATAAGGCCCAGTGTATATTCAAATATAGTTTGTTTCTGCTACCTTTATACATTGCCATACTAGTAGTGTGCCACTCAGGAAAAAGGAAAATGCAGGTGCACATTATTAGCATAAGGAATAAGAACCATTTAACAAGGATTACAAATAAGGTTCTTAGCACGTTTGACCAAAGATTCATAAGGGGGGATTTAATAGGATGGGAGATTCAGAAAGTGAGAGATTTGGTAAGAAATCTCCAGTTTTTTTAAAGCGGCAATCATTTACACTCCAGTTTGATTTTGTTGTATTAATGATTGCCGCTTTAAAACAACTGGAGATTTCTTACCAAATCTCTCACTTTCTGAATCTCTCATCCTATTAAATTTCACCCACGCTCTCCTAGTAGGTAGAGATAAACCTGATTAAGTCATACTTGCCTACCTGACCCTCTCCATGCGGGAGAAAATGCTCTGTTCCTGGACGTCCCTGGTAATGTATGATTGCCATCACCTGTGGTGAAACACCTTTACCTAGCAGGTGATGGCAATCATACATTACCAGGGAAGCACAGGAACAGAGCATTTTCTCCTGCATGGAGAGGGTCAGGTAGGCAAGTATGGATTAAGTGGGTTCTCAGCATCCCTAATTATAGTCCTGGGTAAATGTAAAAAAGGCCCTTATTCTAGGTGTCCACCAGTCGCCGCCTGCACAGATGTTTCCCTACATGGAGGTGTATCCAGCTGCCCACACCAACTATGCCTATGTATTTTTTTAAAGGAGGTCTGGCAACACCTCCTCCCATTGGCCACACCCTCTGCATTTTGCGGGCATTTATTGGTGGACTGCACACGCGCCAAGGTACTTAATCAGAAGCAAAAATATAGTGCTATGGATTGTTTGAGGTAGGAGGGCCCCAAACAGGTATCTTGCTTAGGTTCCCAAGACGTCTAAATCAATCTCTAGTGCTAAGCACCTTATTTGTAATTATGTTTAATTGTGATTGATACATGAGGCACTCATCCTTCCATGCTCCGTGTCTCTGCCGCTTTCTCCTCTGACCTCTTACACTGGAGTCTGGAACCTCTCAGTAGTACTGTAGCCGCCTGTTCACTAATTTACCATCCGTGCTGAAAGGGGAACTTCTGCACTTACACTTGATTAGGCATCATCCCGAATGGTCCCAAAGGGTAACTTGAACCAAAGCTCTTAAAGGGCTTCCAGTCATCCCAAGTCACTCATTTAATCAATATGACCAGCAATTACTCCAGATGTATCATTGTGGTATCATGTGTCACAGCTGTCAAACAGTCGAAGGGTTATAACAGAGACAAGAATTAAAAATAACAGAAGACCAATGGAAAATTATAATAAGAGGCTAAAAATAGTTTCATAATAATTGGGGTCAGAAAAGTTTCTGTGGCTTATAATTACAGGGTGAGCAAGGTTCACGTAATCTTTTCCCTTGCTAAAAAACAGTAACTATGTATTGCTCATTGAGCAAGACATTATTACCATATACAGGCAACAGGAAGGATTCAGAGCTGACTGGATCACGTGCGTCTTAGACAAGGATTCCTCCTCGTAAGACTTTTGAAGCATAGCAAGCTTATCTGTATCCAATTCCGATTTTCAGGAGCCTCCCGGTCATTCTGGGAGGGCAGGTAAGTATGACGCAGACAGTTAGATTTGGGTGTTTTATTGTTTCTGTGCAGGGTAAATACTGGCTGCTTTATTTTTACACTGCAATATAGATATCAGTTTGAAGTACCCAAATCTAACTCTCTCTGCACATGTTACATAAGCCCCACCTGCAGTGCACATGGTTTTGTTCATTAGAGAGTGATTGTGCTTTTGCGAGTGAACCAGAATAACCACCATGGTCAACACAAGTTTTTTTTGTTAAACTATTATTTACCATCCACGTGGACTATGACTGGGAATAGTAACCTGAGACTAAAAACATACAAACATGTGTCAACCTTTAATTGTGTCGACCATACCTATGTTGACATTTTAACTGTGTTCAACTTTTGTACCTCTCAACCTTTTGTGGTATCGGCCTTTTTTTTATGTCAAAATGTTAACTCCCCTCCCACAGCCTATCTGTAAAACCCTCCCACATTCAAACCTTTCCTCCTGCACCTTTAACCTAATATCAGCATAGCTGTCGACAGTGGCATAACTAAAATTTGTGCGCCCCTCCGACCCAAAAAAATGTTCAACGCCCCCCCATTCGAACCACTGCTATTGCCATTTCTGTTGCTGCTCTGCTGCCAGCCTGCCGGGACCAGCAGATCTACCTGTCTGCTGTCCCGGCGCTCCTCCTGATACAATGAAAAAATATCTCTTGCAAAATGGCCGCTGCCTCCTCTACCATCCTCAAACTGTCTGCTGCGAGGGAGCAGCCATTTTGTGAGGGGCATTTATAATGGCAACAGGAGGAGCCCTGGGACCTCAGACAGGAAGATCTGCCGATCCCAGCGGAGCAGTAACAGACCTGGCGATGTCCGCAGTCTCCTTAGCGGGCAGCAATAGCCCCCCCGGTGCCCAAACTTATCAAGTGCCTCCAAGCCACCGCAGGGTCTGCGGAGCTATCTTACGCCACTGGCAGTCGACATTGCCATGTCAACATTACGACTGTTGACACAGTGGCCCATCCCGCATTTACTGTGGTCTGTCTTTATATGTATCTTGATATGGCTCATTATTAAAGTGATTTAATAACATCTGTCACTGATTCTCCTTTACCAAACCCAGGGAAATAATATAAATAATACTGAAATTTTGCACACTTTTTGCCCCGCTAAGCTGCCATGCTTCAGTGTACACGTAACTTCTTAGCTTCACATCCAATTACAGTGCATTCCTTACTTTATCAAGCTTGAAGAATCAATGCTCTAATGGATCCCGCTTCGTCTCGTACTGCACATTTAAGCATATGCTAACATATTCCAATGCTTAGCATGCGGCTCACGTCCTCTCGGCAATGTGATTGTGGTTCATAATCAAGGAAGGTTCATGGACCTGTGGACTCACTAATGGAAACATCTTCTCTGCTGCAAACAGTGTTTTGATTACACTTTATCTAACATACTGCAAAAGCACATCCATATTCCACTCACATACTTCTGTCACACACTTCCACCCACAAAAGTAACACCATTCTCTGGTTCCTCTCTATTTCCAGTTCCGGCAGCTCTGCATTTCTCAAAATAACAACTGAAGCACAGAAAGGAGTTAAGTGCCTTAGCTGCACATTGAAGAACCTACTTAATGTAATATCCCATAGGTTTCAATCTTACGGAGAATTTAAAATAAGGGTGTGGAATACTTGAGCTTGTAGTCTGATGGGAAGTGCTCAGTATCCCCAGATGTATCGAGATCCAAAAGGTGTTTTTTTTCATGTTTTCCCAACATTCGCTTAACTTGCTATCCAAGTGGACTATGGTGGAGTAACCGGTGGACAGAACGGTGGTAGCAAGGAATCACCTTGATAAAAGCTGGGGGGAAAGAAATGAGTGTCGAACTTTTGTACCTGTTATGAAAATCTGGGGTGAACTCAGTGGTAACCCTTGCTCTGACTGACAGGTCTTCAAGGTGTTGATTACAACCTGAAATGTGCTGCTGTGGCTGAGGTGGTGAAGCCACAGCAGCACCTGAGCCTGAGCCTGACTCTTACTATACCCCGAGTCGGTTGGCACCTGCAGAGGTCTTGGTACACACCAATACGATTTGGGCACAATCCCATCAATATGGATCCAATTCAGACTGATTGGATGCAGATTGGGTCAAAATAGTTTGGTTGGATCCGAAATGGATCCGATCCCGATCCTACCTGCTGCAGGTAGGATCTGTATAAGATCCATTCATCTAAATACAGATGGGATCAGCTTGCACAATGTGCATACGATTTGCATACGATCCAAATAGTTTTGACGTGTACCCAGCATTAGACTTTGCCTTTCAGGGCAGACTAGCTCCACCCTGTACTCGGATGCCACCTGGTCTTTTGCGGTGACACAAAGTCCCAACCGAGTCAGGGTACTAGTAAGAGGATACACTGACTAGACAATGCTAAGATAAACTAGGCTCTGCGCATTACACATAAACTAGAGAATGCAACCTTGCAGACAGGAGCTGAACAAAGGATTTGAGGCCTTTACCGCTATAATGCAAATCCGTCACAATAAACCAAACAAGAACTATAGCCAAGGTATTGCGGATAGGTCAGCAACCCAACTGCCTATGCGACACCATTAGAAGGCTAGACCAATATCTCTGGCATCTTGCCGTGAGACAAACAAACAAGAGACATAAACAAGGCAAGTTAGCATGCGGTTAGGCCTGCACCCAAAAAGCCTCTGTGTCACGGAACAAGACCTACAAGACCTGGCGCCATGAGAATAACACTAGCACAGTGGTTCCCAACCCTGGTCCTCAAGTACCCCCAACAGTGCACGTTTTCCAGGTCACCCAGCAGATACACTCATTATTCAGATACTTTTTTAAAAGATCCACAGGTGGAGCTAATTATTTCACCTGTGATTCTGTGTGGAGACCTGGAAAACATGCACTGTTGGGGGTACCTGAGGACCAGGGTTGGGAACCACTGCACTAGCAGATAGTAATGAAAGGTGCGACTTCCTCCATAATGTGTGGGGAAGCCGCTGGTACTCACAACACCTCTGTACAGAAGCTGGACAGAGACAAGATCTCACAGACTGGATGCAATGGTTCTCTGACACAGGCAGGAGGTCACAGGATACATGGCAGGTATGCTTGCTGGAATACTCAGACACGGGCTGGAGCAATCTAGGACACAGCTGCTGCACTGAGGTCTTAAGCGGTGTACACACGGGCAGGGGCGTAACTAACTATTTTGCCCCTCCCGCCGCACGTTTTTTCGCCCCCCCCCCCCCCCCGCGCGCACACCTAACCTGCCCCCCCCCCCTTCTTACCCGTACCTGTCCTGCACCCGCGGTCTGCGTCTCACCCGGCTCTCTGCCGGGACCTGCCTGACCGTCACGGTCCCAGCCGGCTCCTGCTGCTACAATGAAAACTGACTCTTAGAAAATGGCTGCCCCATACTGCAGACAGAAAACTGTCTGCAGTATGGGGGCAGCCATTTTCTAATAGTCAGTTTTCATTGCAGCAGGAGCCAGCCGGGACCGTGACGGTCAGGCAGGTCCCGGCAGAGAGCCGGGCGAAACGCAGACCACGGGTAACTATAGCCCTGCAGCCCTCCGGCGGCGCCCCCAATTTCTCTGTGCCCTCCCGCCACCGCGGGGGCTGCGGAGCTATAGTTACAACACTGCACACGGGGGCGATATAAGCAGATATAGCTGGCAATATGGTCGGAGGTAGGGCACAAATATATAGTTTGCAGGGGGTGCAGTAAACCCTGACTTCGGCTAATAGGGGGGTGGGGGAGGAAATTAGTTCCACCACCTCTCCAGGAGCACTTCAATCCCTACATTTATGGCATTAGTACTATCAGGCAGCTGGTACCACTTACACAATAGGCAAAACCAAGAATTTGTTTTCTGTATCTGTGTGTGGTCAGGAAACGGATGACGACTCCTGTCTGGCAACTGAGCCCCAAACTTTATTTTGTAGCCAGATTGATTTATTATTATGCTCAAACACATCCTATTACAATAATATTTCTGCTTTTTGGCAGCTGTCAGAGCTGATAAATGGAATATGCTATTAAAAGACACAACTTTGCTATTTAAAAACCTTACTGAATTATTATTATTTTTTTACACTACAGCCAAATTCATAGGAAAAACACATGCAAAAAACACAGCTCCGCGCCAGGAACATTTATAGAAGGCAGATGAAAAAATGACGGCACACAATTACCGATATTCCTATACATGTGTTACATGGAATAACGTGTGAAGTATATTACCAAATATTTTAACAGAAGTGAATCTTTCCTTGCCGACTGCTACAGAATCATAAACAATGTAACAAGACTAATTACAGAAGAGTCAAAACAGCAAAACACGCCAATCTGTGAACGAGAAAATAGGATAATGATATGAAGCAGGCAGATCAGAAGGCGCAGATGGGACGGTGGCTAAAATAGCATCCAGGAAATTACTCCCACAGCCAGGGCCGGATTTATCACTAGGCCCGGGCCTAGGG
Organism: Crinia signifera; assembly: GCF_055691185.1. NCBI lineage: Eukaryota > Metazoa > Chordata > Amphibia > Anura > Myobatrachidae > Crinia > Crinia signifera. The sequence goes on from NC_139220.1 coordinate 22,427,106, forward strand.
GCGGCACCTGTCAAGGGCGGCAGCCGCCGGGCACCTGCTGCCACTCAGTTTGTCAGTCTGACTGACACTGACTTTTACAGAGCGGCCGCTCCTCAGTGCAGGGAGGAGCTCTCTAGCCTCTCTGCATCCCCTCAGCGTTGCTGTCGGCTGCCGCCGTACCTGTCCCTCTTTTGGGCAGCAGCGTGAAGCCACAGTCCTGTCCCGTCCCTCCCTCTGTGCAGAGCATACTGCCTGTATGCCTGCCTTACTGACAGCCTGTAAGTCTGGAGCCCGTCCACACAAAGTTACCTACTAGTGTTACTTTCTGTTCCGTGCAAGCAGCAAGGAACTATTCTCCCTGCAGTACCAAAATTGTGCCTAGGGGTGGCCTGACCACCAAATTCGCCCCTACCTACAGCACATTAAGGGGGGTATTCAAACACAGTCGTGCTCCCGCAGCCATCTCCCGACGGGGGAGATGGCTGCGGGGCCCTATTCAATGATGTCTTCCCCGACAGCATTGAACAGGGTTTCACCGCAGAACGAGCCCGACAGCATAAGCTGTCGGGCTCGTTCTGCCGAGAAAAGCCGGAAATAGGCGAGCTTCTGGCCGGAGCTCGTCTATTTCCGTCATCAACTCGTGGCCACGCCCCCTTCTCGCCGCTCGGCGGCCGGGACATTGAATCCCGACAGCCGAGCTCCAGTCGAGCCAAGCGAGAACGGGACAGGGGCACGGCTGTCGAGCTTGCTCGACAGCCGTGCCCCTGACATTGAATACCCCCCTAAAAGTTCGAAGGAAACTTGAAACGTTCTCTCTTTTCTTTCATTAACCGCTATCAGTACAAATTATATGATGGTTCCTTGAACAATATGGTCAACAGGTCAGCGTTGCCTCGCACGCCTCCAGCGCTGGCCGCATCCCCTCGCTAGCATGTGTCCTAGAGCACAGCCCCTCACATGCGGCAGAAGGGGAGAGAATTAATTCGATGATTTCTCTCCCCTTCGGTAATAAATGTCAGTCAGAACTGAATTTTATTACCGTCGGAGATGGCCGAAAAGAGAAACTGAGAAAAAGTAGAAACTTTTGGCCTAGGGGGTGCCATGTAAACAATTCTCAGGGGCGCCGTGACTCAAAAATGTGTGTGATTTATTGTCTTAATCTAAAGCTGGCCATACGCTCTGCCGGCCCTGGCACTATGAGGGGGTGTGGCCAACTCAGTGAGGTGTGGCCAGGCCGCCTCTGTGCAAAGATGTTAGCAAGCATGTGCTGGGCTTGGCAGAGAGTGTGCTGTAGCACCAGTATCGCATTTCTCCCTGTGCAAAGTACCATGTTGCTGCCCCCCCCCCCGCCCCCCACTGGGCCTCTCCAACAGATCCGGGCCCAGGTTAAGAGCCCCTCCCCCTTCTCTCTCGTCACCGCTGGGGGGCTGCCGCAGCTGAGCTACAGCGCTCCTCCTCTGCTGGTGGTAGAGTTGGGGGATGTAATCACACTGATTGTGCTCCTCATGGATCTGCCCCCAACTGAGCAGTAGATGGCGCTCCTCTGTGCAAGGTGCCACAACTTTGGTTATGTTTAAAGGGGCTGATTCTGGTTCATTTGTAGTGAACCGATTTCAGCATGGTTGCGAGGGGATATGGCAGCGGTGGTGGTTGTGGTGGTGGGGGGGATATTCCGCAGGTGGCGTAAAAGGGTCTCAGTAAAGCTGTGAGCTTCACAGTTTACCAAGTCAATCAGAATGACCCCCAAAGTTTTTTTCAAAGAGGGTGTGGCCATTGCTCTCATAACTAGGCCATGCCCCCTGCAGTGCCCAGTCCCTGGTCTACTTCTCTATGCCCCTGGTGATGGCTAAATAGATGTAACAAGCTGGTCTGTGTTATGGGCATGTTGTGTTATTATCAAAGTGTTTGCATACCCAAAAGCTTAACTTTGGAGGACATAGTCACATGGTAAAAAGTAATATTTGGCCCCTGGACTCTAGGCACATTTGTGAGCAACCAATCAATTTCTAGCTGTTGTGAAAATGACAGAAACCATCTTATTGGTTGGTGTGCTAAGCCCCATCTTTTCCTTTGCACTTAGGCGCTTATTTTTAGAAATTAATCCCATTATAGAAAAACAGCATCAACATTTGATTTATGTATGATATGTGTAAAGTAAAATATATGGGGCCAGATGCACTAAGCTTCAAAAGTGATAAAATGGAGAGTGATAAACAGCCAGCCAATCAGCTCCTACCTGCCATGTCACAGGCTGTGTTTGAAAAATGTCAGACAGGAGCTGATTGGTTGGTTGTTTATCACTCTCCATTTTATCACTTTTGAAGATTAGTGTATCTGGCCCTTAAACCCTAGATCTTACCGCACCAATCTCTAGGAGTGATGGCTAGACAAGTACTCTTACGGTGCCCATACAGTTGTGCGATCGGTTGTGATGGGACATCACAATGCAATGTTCTACCGCATCTGATCGCATCACCAATTAGGATGGGGGAACACCTACGTAACATTAAAAAAGGCCTCGAGGTGCATGCTCTTTCCCTACATTTTAGGGAAGAACACAATTGTGACCCCAAATATATAAAGAGCTTCGCAGCACTCAAAAAGATCAATGTGGGAGAAATGGGGGGAAATATTGCCACAAAATTAGCGAAATGTGAGATGAGCATGATTTATCAATTCAAAACATTAGTGCCAAACGGGCTAAACAAAGATTTTGAATTAAAGTGGTTTTTATAGGTCTTTTAGTATTTTTTTCCCTGCTTTTATATAAAAAAATTTTTTTATGCAATGTTCATGGTTCCCTATAATGATGTGTGTATTAATTCATGTCTTATTCCTTCTTTTATATATGCGGGCACACCAAAACTAAGTCATCGCCAAACAAAATGGCAGTGGAACGCAAGCTACAGTTGGTTATATACACGTGGAACGCATATATGGGGACAGAGAATAGGTCCGGACTCGCTCAGAAGTTAGCAAGTAAAAGACAAGCATGGAATGGGTGTTACCGTGGAACCGGAAGTGACGATGACACTCACACAACTTCCGACTTCCGGTACCGACTGGAATGCACGGAAGTTCAGGGTTAGACGCGCGAGATGCCGGACACAGAGTACATCCCCTGTAAAAACAGGAGAAGAAGTCCAGGAATACATCAGCATTGTGTCATATTTGATTAGAGGTTAGAAATCCGTGTCTGGAAATAGGTCTCACTGTGTGATTGGGATGTTTGGGTATAAATACCCGGACAAGGGAATATGTCTCTATGCCAGTGGTTCCCAAACTTTTTAAAATTACGGCACCCTAGAGCATCAGAATTTTTTTCACGGCCCCCTAGTCCAAAAGTTTCTTCTTCTGTAAATTGATTTGTATGTCATACATGGATTTCTTTATGGGTGAGGGACAGGATTAGCTTCTGTTTGTCCACATATTTTATTATTGGTAGCCCAGCAGCAATATTTTTGCCTTTTACAATGACCATAAATAATTTCAATTGCCTCTAGACCACTAATCCACGGCACCCCTGCAAATGTCCCGAGGCACCCCAGGGAGCCTAGGCACACAGTTTGGGAACCACTGCTCTATGCCTTGATAAAGGACATTTATGTCTGAAACGCGTTGGCGGAGGGTACTGATAGACTTTGGAAGGACCACCAGGACTTTTGTACATCTTCCAACTTCCAGGGACGCCTGAGGTTTTTTACCATCCACGCTGTTTATGTCTGCTTCTTGCACAAGTAGACATAATGTTCTGGTCCACTGTTTATTACCCATTTTGTGTTATGTACATTGTTTTGAAAATATACTCCTTTGAATAAAACGGTATTTCACCATTGGAGAATTTCTTTGCTCAAATGTTTTACATGTTGGGTGAATATGGACAAGTTTGAAGGATCTTCTTGAGGACCTAATTTCCAGACCTCACTCCATTAAGCGATTATTGTCTGCTTTGGTGTGGACACTTAAAGAGGGTACGATTTCCATCTTACAGCATTATTTATATTGATTCACCAACATCCGGAGGTGTTACACTATATTGCTGTTTCTTTCTCCTTTCATGTTACACGAGTGATCTACAGTGGTCCATGTGAAGGAGACACACGAAGGGAGCGCTTGAAAGACTGTCAGTAATTTTTCATTGTTGGTTCATGTTTGGTGCATTTTGGTGAAGCATCTACTGTACAGGTTAGGCTGCTCTACAGCGCATTATTCTACCCAGAAAACCCCATTCTTGTACATTCAGGTGGCCGCTGATTGGCTGAGAGAGCTTTCTCTCAGCTAATCAGAGGGCCACCCAATTTTTTTAAAATGTTTTTCAAATTCTGCCGCCTACCGCTGACTACCGCTACATGCCAGCCTTCCTGCCACCCACTCTGCTACACCACCGTTCGCACATGCAGTTTGCTAAATATTATGTGCAGCACTATAACATTTGACTGGCAGCAGTGGTGTAGCTTGGTTGCACAGTGCCCGGAGCAAGGTCATTTTTCGTGTCGCACCCCCCCGCGTGGCAAAAAGAGGGACTGTCCTTTCTCATTGCTAAGAGGACTGACCTTGCTAGTTAATAATAATAACAGTACCCCACAGGCTGCTCCCCCTGTATAATCACAACATGACCCCACAGGCTGCTCCCCCTGTATAATAAAAGGACACCACAGGCTGCTCCCCCTGTATAATAAAAGGACACCAGAGGCTGCTCCCCCTGTATAATAATAATAATAATAATAATAATAATAATAATAGGACCCCACAGCGCTCACCCCTTGACCCCTGGAGAGGGTCTCCCATGCCAGGGATGCGCCATGATGTTGATGCCCGCTGTGCCCAGCATCAGTCTGTGGGGAAAGTTAAAACCTGGCGAGCGCTCTCACATCGCACATCTACAGGTTTGGGACGCCGGAGGCAGGAATGCGGCGTCATGACGTTGTCACTGAGACAGAAAGGGCCAATTCTATGCTGGGAGAACATTAATAAAGCAATCTCACCCTGGCAAATGCATGTTGTACTGCAGGTGGGGCTGTTAGGATGGGGTGCGTCCTAGCTTAAATCTGTATTCCAGTGTCGGGGGGGGGGGGGGGGGCACTAAATTTGTATACAGCATGAACAACCTCTTCTATTAGCGGTTAGCACTAAATCAGGCCCAAAGTGCCCCCACAAATGCAGAAAGATTTGGGTGGCTGACAGACAAAGTCTAGGTCAAAGAATAGGGGGAATTAAAAGACGTAAAATTAGAGCGCTCGTCATGTGCTGCTGGATCACAGCAGATGCTTTAAAAAAAAGTAGTCCACTCCTATACAACAATGGTAAAAGAACAAAAATACCAGCGCTGGAAAAATTCTATGTCTAAAAAGTATATTTAATAACATAATAAACTTGTATTAAACCAGCAACTTTCAGGGAAAAAAACCATGTGCACTAATATAGATGACCCACTTGGTGATTGAAGAACATGCACTGAAACAAAGCAGTAGTCCCAATTGGTGGAGTCCAAAGTGCCCGGCATCAGTCAGTGGGGAGAGTTAAAACCCGGCGAGCGCTCTCACATTGCGCATGCGCTGGTTTGGGACGCCGGAGGCAGGAATGAGGCGCCATGGCGTTGTTACGTCATGGCGCCGCATCCCTGCCTCCGGCGTCCCAACCGGCGCATGCGCAGTGAGAGCGCCCGCTGGGTTTTAAATGTCCATAGTGCAGACTGATGCCGGGCACAGAGGGGAGCGGGCAAGCAGGGTGGGGGAGCCGGCGGCAGAGCTCCGGCGCCAGGTGACATGTCGGCGCCCGGAGCTGGTGCTCCGCCCTAGCTACGCCTCTGACCGGCGGGCCCGTGCATTGCGTCGGGTGACACATGCCATATCTCACAAGTGTATGGGCACCATTAGTCCTACTGACAGACATGTCTGAGATCAGCGGCCGGGTGAGCTGTAACAGATCTATTCAAAAATGATCAACTCTCGGCTTCACTTCTGAGCAGCTGATACTCTGAGGTCTAATTAGTACTTGGATAGGAGTCTAATTAACCCTGCAAACGCTACTCCCATCAGACATCTGTAAGTGCAGTGGTGGGTTAAGGGCATTCTTCAATGTACGACACCAAGTGATTTATTCTTATGTCACTGACACATTTTTCCATATTTACGGTATAAAACAGGACTTGCCAATATGGGGGGGGGGGGGGGGGGGGGCTGTTCAACTGTAATGGGCATTGTTGAAAATTGCCTGGTTGGGTGTTAAATCTCTGTCAGCCTCTCCCAGTATACCATCTCACCACTGCTAGTACTCAATGACCATACATTATCCAATTTATGTGAAGGTTTCAAAATAATATAGAAGTACTCACACTGCATAAAATATGTGCTTCAACTGTTAAAACTGTCTTTACGTCATAGGGCAGTATTCAATGAGAAAAGTTCTCCGTGTTTTGTGGAGAACTTGTGCTTTGTTTGCCTTGGACGGAGCATTTTGCTCTCCAAAAGCGAGCAACCCTATTCAATGTGAAATGTTCTCCGTCTTTCTAAGTGATTTTCTCCGTGTCTCTCCGTGTAGCAATTCTCCATCTTTTGATGGGGAGCTGGAATGTGAACTTTTAAACTAAAAGGTTTTTTTTTTTAATTTTGGTGTCAAAAAATCAGTTTTTTTTTCTGTGAAGGTTCATGTTATTTTTATTCATGTGCATGCACATGAATATATATTTAATTTTAAAAAATATATTTTTGTTAAATTTTTTTTTTTTTTTTACACAGTGCAGCCAGCAGGGGGCCGGAGCGCTCGAGCCGCTCATTACATATTCATATATTCACTGCACCCGATCGTTAATATGCACGATCGGGTGCAGTGAATACTGGGTCCCCCGCTGGCTATAGGGGGGGGGCAGCCTGTGCTGCCTGGGTCTCGGAGAGCCCCCCTCATCTCCACATTCCTCTGGAGCAGCCAGGGAGACTATAATCTCTCTGGCAGCTCCGTCCCCCAGCTCCCTGAAAGCTCCCTGCCGCGGACGCTCGTCCGCTGCAGGGGTTAAGACTCGCCGCGAGTGGCGGCGAGTCTTAACCACATTGAATAGAGGGAGCAGGAGTGGCAGCGAGCCCTCCGGAACACGGAGAGTGCATGGAGAGCGAAATAAAACGCTCTCCATGCACGGAGAACTTTGTCATTGAATACTGCCCATAGAAGGCATAAAATATTTATCTGATCAATATTACAGAGGCATCACTTGAGTCAGTGACAAAAAAGGGGTGTGGCCACAGGGGTGAAGGTGTGGCCTCACAAGACGTCCAGTTTTCATCTCTTCAGGGGTGTGCCCCGCATTTCTGGAGATACTGGGCTGCCCCCAGACACTTTGCATGCACTGTGCCTCCTCACTGACAGGAGCTGAGCTCTACAAAAGTCATATTTTCATGTGAATTTTCTTTAACAAGCATCTTATTTGCATTTTGGATGCACAAACAGATTCTGCTGATTAAAATGATATACAGCATGTCGGTACTTGTTTCCTTGCAGGGCGCCCAGTACGCTGTAAGCATACAGGGCTATTCTCCTTACTGAAATCGCATCACATGGGCCATTTTAGTGCCGTGCGATGCAATGCGATTTTTAAATGTAATTGAGTCACTGCTCTGTTGGCCCCAGGGGATCGCACCTCCCGCTAAATCGCATGCGATTTTATAGGGTGCGATGCCATGCCATTAGCTATACACTTGTATGACATACAATGATGTTTTTGTCACCCCCACTATCCATGCTACCCCGAAGTGTGGCAAGTGCGAGCCCTGCGAGGGGCGGCGGAACGCATCCTCCCGACCTTTTCATACCCCCACTATCCACGTCGGTGTGGAGTTGATTTTATATAGTGTAGAGAGCGCAGCGAGTCAACGAGCCCGAAGCGTGGCGAGGGTACGCGGAAAACATGTAAAGTAATCCGTGTCCGCTCGCCACGCTTCGGCTCGGTGGCTCGCTGCACTCGCCACACTATATAAACTCAATTCCACGCCGACATGGATAGTAGGGGTATGAAAAGGTTGTGAGGACGCGTTACGCCGCCGCTCGTCACGCTTCGGGTGAAAGAAAAGATGTACGGCGCTTCGAAATCAAGCTATGGCATGGTCCAACTAGATGGACTGTTTAATGTGCAAGGAGGGTAAATATACAGTATTAGGCATATCTGTTCTTACATTAGAGCAATATTTTCCAAAGGGCAAGATTGTTGGTGTTAGGGGTAGCATATTACTGTAGCACTGGGGCCTTGGGTTCGATTTCCACGAAGATTACATGAATTTTGAGGACTACTGAATATGATATGAATATGTTAGAAAGCAATGGGCTACTGTGTATATATGCTGGGCACTAGGACCCAGGGTGGTTTGTCCTACAATCTGATGTGATGGTGTATCATCTCTGCTTCATTTTTCAAGTCTGCTGGTACTAAACCTTCTTTGCTTCAATTTCTGTTTATGTATCCAAGTCTCTACAGTGTCAGGCACTCCTGCCTGCCCTAGATGTCCCAACTGCAGTTTTGCCAGCCTCAGCTAATCAAGTTGTGCCAGTCCATGGCTATCAGTAATGCTACATGGCCGCCAAGCTCTGCCTCTACATTCCACATCTTCCTACCTTGGAATATATTCCATCAGGGGACATTACAATATCACCTACGGATAGATTTGCCAGTTTGCTGGTATACATGTGACTTGCTGTATTGTATATAATTACAGTTTTCCATTTTAATTCCCAAACTCAATAAATTCTTTCAAGCAACAGACCCTTCTTAGAAAACATTGTGCTGTGGGGTTTGTGCATTGTTCCTTGCACCTCCCACATACATGAATCCCACCCCTCATTGTGCTGTGAGTGTCACACTTGCTACGTTTGTGAACCCGGAGTCAGTATGTCTGTGTTGGAGACTGGAGGTATGGGAGGCTGGCTGGTCTGGGAAACTCTGGGTATGTAGTGGAAGAGGTGCAATCCCTGACTGGGAATCGAACCCGGGTCTCGGCAGAGGGAGAGAGACGTATTCTGACCACGGGAATACCAGGGACTTTGGTGGTGATGACAGCTGGAATATTAAGCAGGCAAAAGTGTAGCTGTAGACAGGGCCGCCACTAGAAATGTTGGGGCCCGGGACTGACCTACAGTACGGGCCCCCAGCGGCACAGCGCCATACCTCCAGCTGCCCCCTACCCTGGCACCACGCCTCTCCCTGCCCCATCCCCATTACTTACCATCACCCACGTCGCGCATGGTCCTCCGGCTCCTTCAGTGTCCACAGTCAGGTCCGGCCTGCACACTGCACAGTACAGCCTGCAGAGCGCCGAGCCCCTCTGTGTCCTCTGTGACTGTATAATGGATTGGTACAGTAGATAATAATAAACACTCTCCGTACTGTAGACTGGGATGGATAGCAGCTGTGGTTTACCAGGAACTTAAACCAGTGAAGCAAGAAACAATGGATATAAATGCTGGGAGCTCAGAGTTTAATTGCACTGCTGTGATTTCTGGATTTCTTGTATCAGAGGAAGGTGCAGGTGAAACATATAGGAGGTAATTAATAGCAGTGAACGTCTCAATTAAACAATGCAGGAATCTTGCTACTAACAAATACCTGCTCAGGAAACTGGAGATGAATGGAAATATCCTCTGTCTGGAGACTGGACGCAAATGGCTGTTGGTTAGGGAATAGCAAAGGTACTTGTAGAGGCACTAGTCAGGAAACTAGTCACATGATTCACTGGGAAGCTGTATCCTATGAGGGCTGGGTTACACAAGACAGTACCGCCGGATAGCAGCACTGCACTGCTCAGGATACCACTACTTTGGGACAGTAGATCAGAGCTCAGTGTAGCTGCGGCTCAGTGGGCGGAGCTACAATGTTGTACTGGCCTTTTGCTCCAGTCAGTGGCTTGAATTTATACTCCTGGGTGGCTGTAAGAGGCGGAGCTGAGTCAGGTTATTCAGAGAATCCCAGTCTGGTTTAGGATTGGATGGATCATGGTCAGGTGATTGGAACATGTCACAGCAGTACTCCAGCTTAGGATCTGATGTGTACTGAGGCCTAGTAGGCCAAGAAAGCTGAAGCCTAAGCATCTTAAAGTGGACAGAGGATGCTGACACAATTCCATAAGCTTAGACCACTTCATTGCAGGAGAGGTAAGTGAACCAGCAGCAAGATAAACAGACTGGATCATGACAGTGGTGCTCCTGCATTGTTCCATGCAACTCCCACATACATGAATCACACCACTCATTGTGCTGTGGGGATCCTGCATTGTTCCTGCACCTCCCACATACACAACTCACACCCTCATTGTGCTGTGGGGCTCCTGCATTATTTGCCGCACCTCCCACGTACATGGATCACACCCCTCATTGGGCTTTGGGGTTCCTGCATTGTTCCCTGTACCGCCCACCTATATGGATCACCCCCCTCAATGTGCTGTGGGACTCCTGCATTGTTCCATGCAACTCCCACATACATGAATCACACCCCTCATTGTGCTTTGGGGCTCCTGCATTGTTCCCTGCCCCTCCCACATACATGAATTACACCCGTCATTATGCTGTGGGGCTCCTGCATTGTTCCTTGCACCACCCACATACATTACTCACACCACTCATTGTGCTTTGGGGCTCCTGCATTGTTCCCTGTACCTCCCACCTATATGTATAACCCCCTCAATGTGCTGTGGGACTCCTGCATTGCTCCATACACCTCCTACCTACATGAATCTAACCCTCATTGTGCTGTGGGGATCCTGCCTTGTTCCTGCACCTCCCACATACACAACTCACACCCTCATTGTGCTGTGGGGCTCCTGCATTATTTGCCGCACCTCCCATGTACATGGATCACACCCCTCATTGTGCTGTGGGGCTCCTGCATTGTTCCCCACACCTCCCACATACCTTGTGCTGTGGGGATCCTGCATTGTTCACTGCACCTCCCACATACATTAATCACACGACTCATTGTGCTGTGGGAATCCTGCATTGTTCCTTACACCTCCCACATACATTAATCACACCACTCATTGTGCTGTGGGAATCTTGCATTGTTCCCTACACCTCCCACACACATGAATCACACCCCTCATTGCGCTGTGGGGCTCGTGCATTGTTCCCCGCAACTCCCATAACTATGTAAACCCCTCCCCAGACCTTCTTACACCTTTCATAATTGTATCTGGTGTCAGCACAAATAGTGGCAGCCAATGAGAGTGCTTGTATAATACTGTAGGTTAATATACCCAGGTAGCCTCTACATTATTTTCTTTTCTTGATACAAACATGTTCTCTCATTGTTAGATGGCAGAGCTATTTGGGATAAAATAGAAAATAATGCAAAAGAATGATTGTTTGTTCCAGTTCAGTAGACCATATATGTGAATACATAATATATTTTTTAAGATGGAATATGGAATTCAAAGATAATTTGCTTGGTGAATGCAAGGAGGCGCATGCAAAAGTACTTGCTGTAGCAGAGACATTACTTTTATCCAAGTTTATTTGTATTTGTTTCTCAAGTCTACATTTCTAAGATAATACAAGGCGGTTTCTGTGCCCAGGGCCGGGGCCAGCCCTGTCTGCGCCCCAGACGGCCCCCTCGCTCGCCCGCCTCCCTTCTCCCCTCCAACGGGGGGTGGGGGGGATGCGTCTCTGCAACACCAGGAGGGGGGGGGGGGGTCAGTGGGCGCCTGGGGTAGCTGGGAGGGGGGCTCCAGGGGGGTGCCGCTGATGACCAGCACGGGGGGACGGACAGTGGGTTTAATGCTGATCCGGGGGGGGGGGCATACGGCTCACCTTCTGTGATGAATTCCATCCTGCTGGGACCTGGTAGCCTGCTGCAGCTTTCTTCCTGCTCTCCTCGGCGGCTCAGTACCGCCCTCCAGTGGCCGGCGCCCTAGACAAATGACTTAAGCTGCCTAGTGGTGGCGCCGGCCCTCTCTGTGCCAAATAGAGCAAGCGACTGCGCACCTTGGCACCACCATGGGCCCGATCCAAGGTGCATACAATACGCATGGCTGCTATTTTTCAAGGGTTCAGTGTGACAACATGCACATGCCGGTTCAAACTGTCTCCTTCTGGCTCTAGCGTGTGGTGGACAAACCCAGTGATCCCCATGTTTCGTATCTGCACAATGCTCAAGGGCACTGGTGGATCTTATCATTCCACCCTCCACACTCCATCGGTCGCAACATCAATTCCTCGAATAGTCCCTGACCCTCTTGTTACTTTCTCGAAAAATGGCCATTGTGGCCGCAAAAGCGATGACAGCGGCATGCCGAATCGTAGAATGTGACGACAGATAAGAACCAGTTGGCCCTTCTAGTCTTCAGTGGACACCAACACACTAGGGTTGATTTTGTGTTACAGCCAGGTAACCTACCAGTAGATATTTGGATTGTGGGAGGAAACCGAAGTATCCGAGGAAACCCACGCAAGCACGGGAAGAATATACAAACTCCGCACAGTTAGGTCCTTGGTGGGAATCAAACCTATGACCTCAGTGTTGTGAGGCAGTTTCTTAAACCATTACACCATCTGTAGTACCTATGTTCATCACACGCCCATAATATGTCCATGATACTCAAATAACACTCCCAGGACAACTCTCCTTTTTACAATGGCTTTCACAATCTCTGTCCGGACAGTCTTCATCCTGAAACACCCATGGATCGCAGAAGCCATCTCAGGTAATAGCGATGGTGTTTGCTGCTTTCCTCGCTCCAAGGCTTAGTAAATAGACCCCCAAAGTGTCCAGTGCTATTGGTTTCCATGCTCAAAACAGCTGCAGTAAGGGGAGAAGGCCTTTCTTATCTTACCACATACAGGACCAGATGCACTAAGCTTCAATAGTGATCAAATGGAGAGTGATAAACAGCCAGCCAATCAGCTCCTACCTGTCATGTCACAGACTGTTTTTAAAAATGTCAGGCAGGAGCTGATTGGCTGGCTGTTTATCACTCTCCATTTTATCACTTTTGAAGCTTATGGGCCCCACACACAGCACAAATTTCAGGCATTTTCTGATCGATTTTAACAAATCACTCAGAAAATCCCTGAAAATGCATGTAAATCGCTGTGTGTATAGCCCACACAGCGATTTGCATGCGCGCCCCCACCATTCTGAATCTGCCCAAGATTCAGAACAGACCTGCCTGTCAATCTAGAGCAGTCGCTCAGAAGCTCCTGCTCATATGTGGCCTCGGATGTGAGCAGGGCCTTCTGAGCGATGCTGAACGCCACCCTGATGTCCCCTGCTCACCGCCCCCTTGACACGCCGGACGCCGCCTCCTCCTGCTCGTCGCATGAAGACGCTGCAAAGACCCGCCACCCCACCGCCGCCCCCTGCTCGCCGGCAAATCTGCTGCCTACCCGCAGCAACTCCCGGTCCCTCTGTCACCTGTCCTCTGGCGGCGAAGTACTTCAAGCCGCCTGCCCGCTCACACGTCCCCCTGCTGCTGCAGCTCCACTGCCACCAATGATAAAGTTTATTTATAGAATATAATATATATATATATATATAAACCACTGCCACCAATGACAAGGCTTCCACATATATATATATATATATATATATATATATATATATATATATATATATACACAATCTAACCATGCACTTGATGGCTGTGCTGCTCTTCTGTTCGATATATATATATATATATATATATATATATATATAGATATATATATATCTATATTTATATATATCTATCTATATATATATATATATATATATATATAGATATCTATATATATATATATCTATATAGATATACAGTAGATATATATATATATATATATATATATATATATATATATATATATATATATATATATATATATATATATATATACGTTGTCTTCAAAATTATTCAACCCCCACTGAAATTGAATGTTTTGGCCAGTTTGACATTGATTTTGATCATTCAGTCATCTTGCTTACATTTACATGAAAGAGGCACTTGTAGGTCAGAGAAATATAAACTTAAGTTTATAATGAAATAACCACAAATGTCTTTTCTGTGCTCACATCATTATTAGTTTTTATTCAACCCCCAAGTGACATTCAATCTTAGTACTTAGTACAACATCCTTTTACAGTTATAACAGCTTTTAAACGTGAAGCATAGCTTGACACAAGTGTCTTGCAGCGATCTACGGGTATCTTCGCCCATTCTTCATGGGCAAAAGCCTCCAGTTCAGTCAAATTCTTAGGCTTGCGCACTGCAACTGCTTTCTTTAAATCCCACCAGAGGTTCTCAATCGGATTTAAGTCTGGTGACTGCGATGGCCACTCCAAAATGTTCCAGCCTTTCCTCTGCAACCATGCTCTAGTGGACTTGGAGGTATGCTTGGGATCATTGTCCTGTTGAAAGGTCCAACGTCTCCCAAGCCTCAGGTGTGTGACGGACTGCATCACATTTTCATCCAATATCTCCTGGTACTGAAGAGAATTCATGGTACCTTGTACACGCTGAAGCTTCCCTGTACCTGCAGAAGCAAAACAGCCCCAAAGCATAATTGACCCTCCGCCATGCTTCACAGTAGGCAAGGTGTTCTTTTCGTCATATGCCTTGTTCTTCCTCCTCCAAACATAGCGTTGATCCATGGGCCCAAACAGTTCTAATTTTGTTTCATCAGTCCACAGAACACTATCCCACAACTTTTGTGGTTTGCCCACATGACTTTTGGCATACTGCAGTCGACTCTTCTTATTCTTGGGAGACAGCAAGGGGGTGCGCCTGGGGGTTCTGGCATGGAGACCTTCATTACGCAGTGTCTGAGCTGAAACTTCTATACCCACATCTGACAAATCTTTTTTCAGTTCCTCAGCAGTCAAACGGGGACTTTTATCCACTCTACGCTTCAGGTAGCGCACAGCAGTCGAAGTCAGGATCTTCTTTCTTCCACGACCAGGTAGCATTTCAATAGTGCCCTTTGCCTTGAATTTGCGAATGATGCTTCCTATGGTGTCTCTTGGTATGTTTAACTTCTTTGCAATCTTCTTATAGCCATTGCCCTTCCTGTGAAGACAAATCACCTCTTCTCTTGTCTTCCTGGACCATTCTCTTGACTTCACCATGTTTGTAACCACACCAGTAAATGTCTAGAAGGAGCTGAGTATCACAGTCATTTTAAAGCTGCCTAATTGGTGCTTATTATGCTTGATTGGTGCTCGGTGACATCCACAGGTGTTTTCAATACCTGATTGAAAACACCAGAATTAACCTCTCTTCTTCAGAGTGGTAGTCTTTAAGGGGTTGAATAATTGTGGCAATGAAGAAACCACAAAATACACATTTACTACTGTGTTATATAAACAATTGATGTCATTTTAGTTGCATTTGGTTCTTTAAAACGTCCCTGTAGGATTTCATTCTGAATACAATTCCAAATGTACACTATAGTCCCTAAACCCCTTTACAGCATTGGGGGTTGAATAATTTTGAACACAACTGTATATATATATATATATATATATATATATATATATATATATCAAAAGAAAGGCTGGCACTCTGGGGTCTTAACAAAACCTGCTGTATTTCAAAGCAAACGACCATAAATAAAATAAAAAATACAGCAAGTTTTGTTAAGACCCCAGAGTGCCAGCCTTTCTTTTGCTATTTACATCATATTTCGGAGGGGCACCAGGGCGCTGGAGGGGGGGGGCGCTAGTGTGCGGTCCTGGGTCTCCTGGCAGCGGGTCCGGGGACGGGCAGCGGGGTCCCGGGGAGTGGTGTGTTAACTCCGGCTCCTAGCGCTGCCGGGCAGCAGATTTTGAAAAGACTCGCCGGACGCTGATTGGCTGAATTCAGCCAATCAGCGTCCGGCAAGTCATTTCAAAGTCATCAGCGCTTCCCGCCGCCAGGCACAGACAGATAGCGCTAGGAGACGGAGTGAGTGAAGGCTGCCGCTACACCAGTCCCTGGACCCCTGGACGCTGCCTTCCCCCGCTGGCTGCACACAGGTATGTTTGCAGCAGGGGTCCAGGGACTGGTGTAGCGGCAGCTTTCACTCACTCGTCACTCCGTCTCCTAGCGCTATTTGCCTGGAGGCGGGAAGCGCTGGTGATTTTGAAAACACTTGCCGGACGCTGATTGGCAACCAAATCAGCGTCCGGCAAGTCGACCAAATGACTGCCGCCCCGGGCACCGAAACACCTAGTTTCGGCCCTGTATATAGTGACACTCCCCCAGGCTTTAGTTCAACCCCTTATTTACATTTTTAATTTTTTTTTTATTCCCCTGAAGTTTCTGTGAGAGATTTGAAATCTCTCATGCTGAATCTGCCATTATGAATCTCTGGCACAAATCTGTGTGTGTGGCTCATTATCTGAAAAATTCCGTTTTAGGGAAATCTCTCGTGCTGAATCTCCTGTTATGAATCTCTGGCACAAATCTCTGCGTATGTAGGGCCCTTTAGTGCATTTGGCCCACAGTATGTCTGTTTAAATCTCAGGAAATGGTATTAAGTGCAGTTGAGTAGCCCCCTGCCCCAAGAATGAAATTAAGTCTGGCCTAAGACTCTCAGGGCCAGATGCATCAAGCAAAAAAAATAAATTGTTTTTGATAAAGTGGAGAGTGCCAAACAACCAGCCAATCAGCTCCTACCTGTCATTTTTCAAAGCCAGCCTGTAGCATGACAGTTAGGAGCCAATTGGCTGGCTGTTTATCACTCTCCATTTTAAAAGCCCATAAAAATGCTGGCCGTTCCCCTGCTGAATGCCGGCGTGTTGATGCCACACAGTGCCGGACTGGGACCAGAAATCGGCCCTAGCATTTTGAGCCCACAGGCCCACCCGCAGCAGATGGGACCCATGCAGAGCAATGCTGCGCGGGGAAAAGGGGCGTTGTCTCGTTTAGTTTCTCGTTTAGTTGTCTCGTTTAGTTTCATGGCGGCAGCATGGCCGCGCGTCTGAGTCCCCTTGCGGGGCTCGCCACGCTCTCCCACGCTACAGGCTCGGTGGCTCGCTATGCTCGCCACACTATCTAAAATCAACTTCATGCCAACGTGGATAGTGGGGGTATGAACTATCCACGTTGGCATAGAGTTTATTTAGTTTATTTTAGAAAGTTTAGCAAGCGCCGAACCCGGAAGTAGCCATGCTGCCGCCTTGAAACTAAACAAGTACCATAATAACTGATCCCCACAGGCTGCTCCACCGGTATAATCACAGGCCACCACAGGCTGGTTGGTTTGGTTAGAGTTTAGGATGCGGGGGGAGGGGGGGCGGTATGGTTACAGTATATGCTGTAGTAGGTGGTGGTGGTTGGGGGTTTGATAGTGATAGGCTGTGAGGGGGTGCAAAGTGGCTACTAACCAGGCACTCTTATGCTTGATCAGAGGCACTCTGACTGTATATATCTCCAGCGCGATCCTCCGGTTTCCTAGATACCTCTCATGCAGCCTGTGCTGGTGGTGCCAGAAGACGCTGGGACCCGCACTTACTGGGGACAAGCTGCACATGTTATTCCTACAACTAGTCCCCGCAGTAGCGTGCACACACTGCTGCCAGCAGGCCTGCAGGAGTATCAGAGATCTGAGGCGTACTGGAGCTGTGAGCTCTGCAAAGTCCCACAACACCACTCTCCCTGTAGCGGCCTCCTGCACTAGAAATGTCCTCAGTGCAGGAGGCCGGCGGCCAGGTTTTTGCAGACCAGTTGGAGACTGGTGGCCGCTCGCACAGCACAAATTCGGCCCACCTGCCCATCGGCCCTGATGCCACATGACATCTGCGCCCACCCCAAATTTTCCCATCTCCAGGCCAAGATAAAAGTCAGCCTAGACTGACTTTTTTCTGCAAACAGGGAAACAAAAATCATCTGATGTTCGGTGAGCATGGAATGATTTTTCCCCCCCGTGCGGTCGCATGTGAGGGGATGTGTAAGCGTACATGTGCAGCCTAGCAAACATGTCTGAATAAAGCCCTATATGCTGTACTTAGTCAGGGAGTTCCAGGGGGAAGCTCATAGACAGTCATATGGTCGACAGTCACAAGGTCGACAAGGTCAAAAGGTCGACATAGTTAAATGGTCAACAGGAAAAAGCTCGACATGGTCAAAAGGTTGACAGGTAAAAGGTCGACATGGTTAAAAGGTCGACATGGTTAAAATGTCGACATGGTCAAATGTCGACATGGAAAAGGTCGACATGAGGTTTTAATGATTTTAAGGTGTCTATATCGACATGGACACTGTCTAAGTGTACCGCGTCCCCTCGCATGGCTCGCTGCACTCAGTACACTCAGGGCCGGCGCCACCACTAAGCAGGTCTAGGCATTTGCCTAGGGCGCCGGCCACTGGAGGGCGGAAGTTCGCCCCTCGCCCCCCGTGCAAAGGGGGTACCTGCTGCATCGTCTGGGGAGCGGGCAGGGGGGTCCATGCCGGCTTCTGACAGGAGCCTGCAGTGGTGTCCTTGCCGTGCGGGTACCTGCAGCGCTGTGTATAAAGCTGGCGGCGGTGGGGGTTCCTGCAGTGAATAAGAAATAACTAGCGCTATCCGCTGGGCTATGCGGCGGCCCGGGAAGCGCTGCCGGGTTTGAAAACACTGGCCGCATGCTGATTGGCTGAGATTCAGCCAATCAGCGTGCAGCCAGTGTTTTCAAAACAGAAGCGCTTCCCGTGCCGCCGAATAGCGCTAATTATTTCTTATTCACTGCAGGGACCCCCTGCCGCCGCCAGCTTTATACACAGCACCGCAGGTACCCGCAAGGCAAGGACACCCCTGCCCGCTCCCCAGACGGTGCAACAGGTACCCCCCGCCCCCACCCCCCGGCACCGGGGCGCTCCCACCTCGACTCGCCTGGGGCGCTCCGGTGCCTTGCACCGGCCCTGAGTACACTATTTTGTTCTCCCTCCACGCCTTAGTGGATGGTAGGATATGAAATACCGCCTGTCGGCACATGTCGCTTGAAAATTTTGTACAAAAAAATGCATGTCGACCTTTTTCATGTCGACCGTTTGACCATGTCAACCTATTGCCTATCGACCTTTAAACCCTGCAACCTTTTCTATGTCGACCATTAGTCCCTGTCAACCTATGGTGTGTCGACCTTTAACCCCTGTCGACCTTTTGACTGTCGACCATTAGGGGTCGACCACATGACTGTCTATGACGAGCCTGTCTATGACCAGTCCGGATACCGTTCCAGGGAGTTCAAGTGAAATGATGAGCGAATTTGTATAGTTTGCATTGTGGTCTAATGTGTATCAAGCTTAAGTTTAAGTTGGAGGTTTTGGATTGGGAACGTACAGTAGACCCTTTTGACCGTTTTGATCCCATTTTGCAGAAACAGCATGAAGGAGCTGATGGAAAGTGCACTATGAAACTGAAAGGTTTCATTTTTTTCAGTATAGTGTAATAAACCATATTTAACTGGATTAATACCGTTTTACAACACATGTGATCTAATGCATTATTTCATCCCTACCAATCTCATATTTTGTGACATCCAACCTTAGCAATGAGGTAATACTTGCAGGGGATTGAAGTTATTCACAGTGCATTCGGAGGTGGCCTCTCCTCTACATGCATTACTAGATGTTAACTTAATGTTCAAATATGCAAGCCAGCCATTGGTTTATAGTGTTCTATTTGCACACCCAGCAAAACGGTGAAGCCAGGTCTACAATATAATTTCCACAGCAGGTTAAGAAATAAAAAACATAGTCATTTGTCCACACTGTCAATCATCTACATTTCCAGCAGCTGTCCTTAAAGAAAAGCAAGAAGAATATACTGTACTAAACCAATGAAAATCAAAAGCCCTGCAGAACAATAGCCCCCTCATGCCCTGATAAAGGGAACTGTGATTCCCGAAAGGCGTTGGCCAGAGGGAACCACATTGTAATACCCCTTTTACACCAAAACGCCGGGTCGCACCCGGCTTTTTTAGACCCAGGTTCAAGCCGGGTGCGACCCGGCGTTTAGTGCAATTTACACCGGGCGGACAGCCCGGCCCGCACCCCCCTCCCCTCCCCTCTCGGTGCTTGGAGATGACAGGATGATGTCATCTCCAAGCGCCAATCACTGCCGCCGCCGGACCGGAACGCTGCTGGGGGCAGCCCAGCAATAAGGTAAGCTGCTGGGCTGCCCCCAGTCACCGCGCGCACCCCCCCGCCGTCGCACAGGAGGTGAATGGATGCCGCACACAGGCATCCGTTCACCTCCCTCCCCCGCCGCCGCTGCTGTCTGCAGGGTATAGCAGACAGCAGCGCCGGCTGTCAGTGTCAGGCTGACAACCCGTCCAACCTGCGGACGCTGCGGTCCGCAGGTTGGACGTTCCCCATTCATGTAAATGGGAGCCGGGTCATCCGACCCGGCGTTCCCATTTACACCACCCTCTACCCAGGTCCTAGCCGTGTTCTACCCAGGTCAGGACCTGGGTAGAAGTCCCGTGTAAAGGGACACGGCGTTAGGGATTTACACCGCCGAAGATCCGGGTCTGACCGGCCGCTGACCCGGATTTTTCGGCGGTGTAAAAGGGGTATAACAGAGAGGCTCATTCTGTCATCACAGCATCCTGAAGGACAAGGTAACACACTATTAAAAAACCTTAGTATTTTTCTCGGCCGGACTGACCAGGTTTGTGGTTACCAAACCCCTCCCGGATAACTGTGATCCTCTCTAGATTTTATATCATCTCTTTTATGCAAAAATTGTTTTTTTTTAAGCAATAAAAACCCTTTAAAGATACCAGGATTATAATTGTCCATATCAAAGATACCTTGATGGGAGGAGCCATCTTTAAAGAAACCTAGATATGTCTGGAAACACCTAACCCGATGTGAGTTAGGTGCGCCACAGAAAAATCGTACCACCATTTTCAGACTATGACAAGAAATTTTTGTGAAGTATTTGTTTAAACTTATACACATTGAATCTTTTTTTCCACATAATTTACCATTTGGAAACCGGAGGACCAACGAGGAAAATCACCAGACCTTCAAAAGGAAACTTCTAAGTTAAGCATTCCCTACAGATCATTTACCGTTGATACAGGCGAAGCGCCGCTACACTATACTACCTCTTTTTCTTCTATGAAAATCAAACTCTGGGGAAAAAAACTAAACGCAGTGTACTGCAGTGTTGGATTGGACACGAAGGGTTCAAAAGGGACTGTAGTAATAGAAGGCCAAGCTTAACATGTCCAACCACCAGAAGGGGTTTGGCCAGCCGTCAGAAGGGGTGTGACCAGCTACTGCAGAGGAATTTGGCAAACCATTAGATAGGATAAGCAAAGTACAGGGCTTCTTTATAAATGAGGTCATAGGGGTGTGTCAGGACCACCTGCTTTCATTAAGGGGAGGGTTATTCCGAATAAACAAATCAAGCTCCTATATTTATCTCTAATCCTATGGTATCAAGTTACCAGGTTAGGGGGGGATGCTCTAACATCCACGCCCCCTATCGCCGGCTACCGCATACATAATTATCGCATATGCTGTAACATATGCGATAATTATGGCAAAGGACAGCTCTTGCGTTAAGAGCTGTCCTTTGCGGTGAGTCAGCTGGTCCCATCGGGACCCGGCGGCTCCCTCCTTCCTCCCTTACCAAGAACTGTGCTGCTGCTGCGGCAGGGGGGATGGCTCTCCTCCTCCCTGCACCCGGAAGAGGACCAAAAGTGCAGGGAGGAGGAGGTCACAGGTCCGGGCAGCACAGCTCTGTGCTGCCCGGACACAGGTGAGGGAGGTCGGTGTGGGGCGGCGAGGGTCGGTGCGGGGCGGCGGTGGGTTGGTGCGGGGCGGCAGGGGGGTCACGTTAGAAGCCCATAGGCTTCTATGGGGCATCACCAGATTTTTCTGGCAATGCCCCCACCGGGGTTACCCGGCGGGGGATGCTTAGAGCATCCCAACTGCGGTAAAAACCCGATAACGGGGTTTTTACCGCATTTTTAGTTTCGAGAATCTCCCCATGATCCTTCAACCAGTGGAGTCCACCTGGGATTTCCGCATTACACCTGTGGACCAGCCCAGCACTACTGCACCAGTGATCTCATTTGAAACTTTACTAAAAGAAAATGATGAGGGTGCTCTTCACCAAACTAATATTTTCAGCATTGTAAAGTGCCCAGGGGTACAGTATAACGATCACGAGCTGATTCAAAGGTGGACACAGAATATATATTCATGCAGTTTGCTGTGGATTTTGGACATGCACATTTGAAGGGAATTGGATCATTGGATAAACAGTAACTAGGTCGACATGCATGAAGGTTGACATGACTGAAGGTTGACATGGGTTAGGTCGACAGGTCATTAGTTCAACACAAGCATTAGGTCAACATGGGGGAAGGTCAACAGTCAAAAGATCGGGTTTTTCACTTTTTTTGTCCTAAATTTCGACACAGTTGACATGGACACTGAAACTTAGCATGCGTTTGTCAGACTACTTTTTTTTCTCCCACACACAGGGTATGAAATACCACCTGTCGGCACATGTCGGCTCAAAAAAAAAAAAAGTGAAAAATCTATGGCTAAATACCTCACCTCTGAGGTGAAATACCAAAACTGACCACTAGAGGCCACTCAACAGACCAAATACTCCTTAACAGAAAGTGAAAGCAAAACGATCTGCTTCAAACTTGCTGGATATGGACAGAGGGAGCTGTGAATCCAGTATTCTGAGCTTGAAATTGAAAATGTGTCTAATAAACAGAATTACAGTACTGTATATGCATGCAGAAAGGTATGGCACATGTATAAAGTTATGAATTAATCAGCACTACTATATATATGCGATATTACCACATGGAAGCAGATGAGCAGGGAAATATAAGATCAGGCCTAATAGTATTCTACCTATGGCTAATTCACCTTAGTTTTATTGCAGTTTAACACATTGGAAAAGCCCATTTAAAAGACATTAAATTAACGACATAGATGTCGAACAGACTATTTGCCTACTTTTAAACAGGCAGTTTCACCCACTTGGATGCCTTTTGTTAATGTGCAACAGGCTTACACATTTCATCACTAAAACAAGTTACCCGGCACGAGTGAGATATAAAACTATTTCAAATAATGATGGTAATAAATTGCTCGGGCATCAAATTATAGGATGTTATGAAATGAAATAATGTGCAAATAAATGAATAAGAAATGTACAGTACCGTAAACATGGCAAATGAGAGATATGTTGGTGCGGTTATGGGTTTCAGGTCATTGGTTCTCGTTCCATGCAAACTGTTTAGTCAACTAAAACATGTGTAATGCTAAGTATTTTCTATGGTGTTTAAATTTGTTTTTTTATTAGACAACGTATTAAGGCCTTCATATAACGGGATTCACTGTTATCATCAAGTCTCAAACGCAACGTCATTTTGTGATTAGGAGCAGTTCGTTGGGGAGCAAAGCAAGCTCCTCACCTATGCTTACTATCGGGTGTAACTAGACATTTGTCAGACCTATAGCAAAAGTCTGTAAAGGTGCCCATTCACCGAGCTGAGTTGGGCTAGTTGCGATGAATCGAGCCGTGAAATCGTTCCAAATCGGCTTGGTTCGATGTCCCTCAGGTCCGATGCGCGGTCCCATGGGAAGCGGCATCCATGCGGAGCTGGGCATTAAGTCAGCGGGTCCGTGCAGTGGATGGGAACTGAGTAGCGATATTCGTGGGAAGCGCTGCTGAATTTGAAAACACTGTCCGGATGCCGACTGCCCGCCATAGTGCGAAATCGGGGAGCTGCTGGGGGTCTTTCAAGGCAAACTGGTCCAACTTGGCCTTAGAACAAATCTGGGCCAGTGTATGGGGGCCTTTAGGATGGACCCCTTTGTATTACAGAATGGTGAAAAATTTGCACATTTATTTATTTATTTATTAACAGTTTCGGTACTTGTTTAGTTCCACGGCGGCAGTTACGTAGTTTATGTAGTGCTGTATTGAGAATAATAATACAGCACTATGCTGCCTACGTAAACTATATAAGTGCTTCTGGAGCCCTGAAACTACACAATGGTAATATGCCCACTATCCAGGTCATACCCCCAGTATCCACGTCGGCGTGGAGTTGAATTTATAAAGTGTGGCGAGCGCAGCGAGCCACCAAGCCCAAAGCGTGGCGAGAGCGTACGCTGCCAGCGTTCAGTCCTCCTCCTCCGGCACTAGCAGCTGACAATGTACGCAATTAGCGTAGTGCCGCTGGGGGAGCAGGGAAACCATGTGATGCTCCCCCAGCGGCAATACGCTAAATTACGTACATTGCTGGTGCCAGGGAGTGACTGCCGGAGGAGGGGGACTGAAAGCTGCCGCCGGGGAGTGACCGTCGCCCGCGGGGATCACCGACCGGAGGACGGTAAGTATAAAACAAAGCACCCCCACACTGCTCCTTCTGCCACCCACCACCCTGCTCCCCCTGCTCCCAGTATAGTTTCATGGCGGCGGCTACGCTGACAACATAACGCAGAGCTGCCGCCGTGAAACTAAACAAGTACCACAGTTTCTTATATAGCGCAGCATATTCCATTGCCTTTTACAATAGGAGACAAAGGAGACACATGTCACTTTAACAGGTAAGTTGGGCCCCTCACAGTTCTGGGCCCCTTAGCAGTTGTACCCACCTACAGCCGTCTTCCATCACCTGATGTGGCATCGCAGACGGCATGCGACATGTTGGAAAAAACACTTTTGGGCGCCATAAGATGCGATCGGATGCAATGTCGCATCACATCCGATTGCCCTAGTCTATGGGCACCATAACTGTATGAAAGGGGACCACATATGACATTATTTAGACCATAACATGACATTACTGTATCGGAATGTGTGCAATGAATGACCACAGACATACTGTCTCCTGTGAACAATAATTGTCCCTAAAGCCATGTGACACAAAAGTTGTGAAATAACTATTGTGACATATGTATTATAAAATATGCCAAAAAAACCTAATCTAAATATCATCATTTAAAGTTCTATTTTAAAATCAGACAAGAAAAGTAACAGGAGCAATGAGCTATATCATAATACTTTTGACATTTAAGTAGAATATCAGTACCAAAGTTTTCAGAAACAAAGTCATTCCAGGCCCTTTGTGTCGCTTGCCCTGCTGCTGCGTATTCTTTGCTGTTTACTTGTAGTGAGTGGCTTCCCCGCTGGGGAATATTGTGCACGCCATTACATACAGATGGCAGAACAGCACGTGATCTGGCCTATTTAAGATCATTTCTGCAAAAACACCATGCCACAATGTGTACTTTATTTATCAAACATTTCATTTAACTTCAACAAACTTCTCCTTAATGAAAAGAAATCTTAAGAACTCTAGTGTAGTATAGAGTGGTAGTGACAAGGCTGCTGAAACTTCTGATTGGCATGAATATAGGGAGGAGCATGGCCACAGGAGGGGTGGGGCTTACCTATGCATACCCTTCAACATGACCCATCCCATTAGGTACAAAATGCTCTGTTCCTGGACTTCCCTGCCAGTGACAGTTACAGATGTGAGCCTACAGCACAGTCCAATATTCAAAGAGGGGGGGGGGGGGGTCACATCAACTCTCAGTGATGTTTGGGGTGGCAGTAGGTGTGGCTCCCCTTTTTGAATATTGGACTGTGCTGCAGGCTCACATCTGTAACTGCCACTGGCAGGGAAGTCCAGGAACAGAGCATTTTGTACCTAATGGAATGGGTCATGTTGGAGGGTATGCCTATGGCGTGTGCACCAGGATGGTCATCATAGACAACAGTAGTGGATTGGTGCCTTAACACTCTCATTGACTGAGAATGGATGGGTATATATATATATATATATATATATATATATATATATATATATATATATGTATACTGTATAAAGCCTGTGGTGTTATAAGACGTTCAAGTTCTAATAGAACAATGTTGGGAGGTCCAGTCACATTTATTTAAAGTATTTTTTTCAAAAAAGTCAATGCCGACAGCATCATTTTTCAAACAGAAGAATTATATTTATTCTCTTTTGGAGAATACAGCAATAAAACCCGACGCAATAAGACTTCATCAGTGGCACAATCTTCAGACTGAATAAGAGATCGTAAGAATCGCAACGGTCTCAATTGGAGCCTTGATAATATTCTCCTGAGGAGTAAAATAGGTCTAATTCCAGAGGTACCCATGTTACTGTGGATCAGATCCAATATCAAACACATCTGATTTTCAATTTTCAACCACTGTATAGGGAATCGGGGGGAAAGTGGCCAAATTGAACAAGTGTATGGCCAGCTAATGTGTCTGTGGAGGGGGGGACACATTAAGTAAACACCCACTGCTTCCCTCTTCCATCCCCCAATCACACTTTTCCATCACACCCCATTACCCACTGCCTCCCTGTCACAATAGCAGTCACTTCACTTCTCTGACGATACATGTGGCGGCCATTTTGCAGTAACTTGCTGGGGTCCTGTAATCATTTATTTTCTGACGTGTTCACCAAGCAAAACAGTGTGAGATCTCCTGCTGTAGATAGATAGATAGATAGATAGATAGATAGATAGATAGATAGATAGATAGAGGTTAATTTACTAAGATGGGAGTTATTTTAAAGATGGGATGTCGCCCATAGCAACCAACCAAATTATATCTATTATGTTCCATATGGTGCTAAATAAATAACAACTACATTTTGATTAGTTGCTATGGGCAATATTTCATCTTCAATAGAACTCCCATCTTAGTATATTTACCCGATAGATAGACAGACAGATAGACAGATAGACAGATAGACAGATAGACAGATAGATAGATAGATAGATAGATAGATAGATAGATAGATAGATAGATAGATAGATAGATAGATAGATAACCAAATTTTGGGGAAATGGCTGAAAGCTGACTTTATAAAATACCACAATAACAATAATATAAACAAATGTTTTTCCACCAAGAAGGAAACGCCACGTTCTCTCAGAGATGTCACCGCGATCTTTGTTTGAGCCGCTATTGATTTCTGACAGAGAGATAGTACAGTAGAAGATTTCAGTTTTCAGGGTGTCACAAATGTTTCCAAATATGTCTCATAAATATTTCAGGACAACGACAGTCTCTGAACCCTTTCCCAATGTTCTTTAAATTAGTGCTAAAAACGTTTGGTGACGATGGAGTCAACGGACCTACAGTACATTCATTATTTATGTGTTTTACAGAACACAAGAGTTACATTGTCAAACTTACTCTTAATCTCCCTCCCGGTGTATTCAAAATGCTTGGGACCAGAAGCAGGTCAAATTTTTGTGAATTTTAGAATTACTGGCCCGGGGCGTTTGCCGGTTTCTGTGAAGTTTGGATTGTGTTGCGGGGAGTACGGTGGTAATTGTGGTGGGTCTAGAGGAAGATGTTGGTGGGGGGGGGGGGGGGGGTCTGGCTGGTGCTGTGGAGGTGTTCAGCAGGGCTGTTGCTAGGAAGTTTGGGGCCCAGGACTTATTTTTAGTCCAGACCCCTCCTTCCCTTCATTTACTGCCCGGGTCCCAGTCGTCTTCCACCGTGCTGCCTCTGGCTCAGTGCACTGTGGCTGAATGAAGACCTGCTCCCGGAGTTCAGGCTTCTTTGCCTCCGGACGCCGGCAGCCAATTAAAATGTGGCACGGCGGGTGAGCCAATCAGAGCTTGCGTACTGTTAGCCAATCAGAGCGGTTGCCGGTGTTACGCGCGCTCTGATTGACTGCTGGCATCTGGAGGTGAAGAAGCCTCCAGGACTCTGCAGGGCTTTGTTCAGCTAGGAGCGCAGGCAGCACAGCAAAGTCAGTAGGCAAAATGAGTTGCCCGGGCCCTTCCCTCTCTCTCAGAGAGGCCGAGCCTGGGACAGCTGTACCCACAGCTCCCCCCTAATGGTGGCCCTGGTGTTCAATGCTCTGTGCTTCTGGGCACACTACAGTAGGGTCAGGGTATAGCTGGCAGCCGAGGCCATCAAGGGAGCAGGTCTGTGTCTGTTTCATGGATGGAGTCATCGGCGTGGAGGGGCTGCAGGAGGAGAAGCTAGGTGTGCAGAAGGCATGCCACAGGAGGCGATGGGCACCGCAGGCAGATGCAGTCCCCTATGTTTTTGATATCAGATGATGTCATCATGACATCACGGCATGGCTGCCCGAAAACAACTGTTTTTGTAATACTCCAGATTTCACAATTACACATAAGCAAGTCTCAATCTGTGTTTCCATTTTGAAGAGAATTTCTATTTTTTTTTAGATTAAAAATAAAGGGCCACTTACACATTTTTTTCTGCAATATATGAACAGAGGCATAACAAAAGATGGTGCCTCCTGAAAATAGGTAACAGTGATATATGGTAATGGTAGGGAGGCAGTACAGGGGCGATGTGGCAAGCACACAGGGTGAGATTAGGGGGACAGCACATGTGTGAGGTGGTAGTGTAAAACCCCACTGGCACTAGGTATGAATACCTGCAGTCACTGGCTATGGTTCATCACACTTACTTTCCTCCGGCTGGTCATGGGTAAGGC
Source organism: Crinia signifera (assembly GCF_055691185.1). Classification (NCBI taxonomy): domain Eukaryota; kingdom Metazoa; phylum Chordata; class Amphibia; order Anura; family Myobatrachidae; genus Crinia; species Crinia signifera. Next base: position 22,455,505 of record NC_139220.1, read on the forward strand.
ACAGGTACCAGGGGGTCCCCTGAATAATCAGGAGTTTAATTACGGTTGCATTGTGGGAGTGGACTACAGGTGTCAGTGCAGCGCAGAAAGAATTGGGCTCCAGGCCATCTCATAAAACAGCATAAACAGTTTATTGAACATATAGCAGGGATGAAGCAGGGAAAACTTCTGAACACTCTCCTCCAGCACAAAGCATTATGGTTACATTAGATCACGTATCATGCCAACTCCTCCAGCACATTATTCTTATCGGTTACATTGGTTACATCAAGGCACCTCCTCCAGCACATCACTTAATTGCAGCGGCATAAATATGGCGAACAGCAGTTCATACCAGAGCATCCTGGGACCAGTAGTGCTACACATCACAGGTTACTGTCTCTCTCATACATAACAAGGACTCTTGTCAATGGGGGGCTACTCAGCATGCCGCGTGGCTTCGACCACTCACCCAGATACGTCCTCTCCTGAGACTCACACCTGGCACTCTTCTAGGGCACCTCTATAGGTGGTCATCACCCTCTCACTGGACTCTGTGTACTGCTGCTCTCACACTGCGATCTCTCTCTCTCTCTCTCTCTGGTGCCTTGCTGGGACTGGCAGCACTCCCCACATGTGCTGTGAGGGGCTGCATTCTCCTCATGTTACTCTGCAGAAAAGCACCCACAGGTGCTGCTGCTGCTCTCTCCATAGAAGGGGTGCAACTCATGACTGCTGTTTCCAAAGCTGGGGACCATGGAAATGACAGTTAGCCATCCCATGGCCCCAGCAATCATACATGCACCTTCACTGTTCACTCCAAACTTGTGCTGAATCTGCTACTTTCTAACTACACTTGCTGTCTTCCCCCTCTGCAGGGGGCTTGCATGTGATCACTGCCTGATCCCCAAACTTCTCCCAATCAGTGCACAGGAAATAGACCTAGTTTTGCATGATAAAACTAAGTGGTATTCACTCTTGCAGTACCAGGGTATTACAGTAGGCCCACAGAGTGATGGTCAAGGTGCAGAACAGGGGTGAGGTGGCAGAGACTCTGTGGAGAGGTGAGATACACAGGGTAAGAGGACACCACAGGGGTAAGGTGGTAGGCATACAATTCACTAATGTTACCTGTGCATAACAAATAGAATTAATTAAAAATTAATCAGATATGTAAGCTACCACGAGCAGGGATCTCCTTCCTCATGCACTTTGTATTTCTGTTATGTAGGGTACACACCAGGGCGACCCGCTCACGATGCACATCGTGAGCGGGTCGTCAGTGTCTCGTCCGACCCGCTCACGGTGACGCGGGAGGGCACGACCCGCTCACGATGTGCACCGTGAGCGGGTCGTCAGTGTCTCGTCCGACCCGCTCACGGTGACGCGGGGGGGCACGACCCGCTCACGATGTGCACCGTGAGCGGGTCCGATCCGATGGTGACCCGCACCCGGCTGTATGGTCGTCATTGAGATCCTACCTGCAGCAGGTAGGATCTCAATAACGACCGACCGACCCGCGGGACCGCGCATCGGATCGGTATCGGTCCACACCAGGACAGAAAAGGGCCCAATCAGCACACAATCTACATCCAATTGGTCGGAATTGGATCTAGATTGAGGGGATCAGGCCCTAGTCGTCCTGGTGTGTACCCAGCATTACTTAAACCATCATCGATGGAACCAAAACCCACGGTTTTCTGCCACTCTGATACTTCAGTGTCAGTGGCGTCTACTGTGAAGCAGCTATGGTTATATACCCTGTACTTGTCCTCTATTGTGTTCAACTGTCATAGAGGGTACACACGGGGCGATATGCGCTATTTTTCAAATGCTTTTAGCAGCATTCAATGCAGATTCGATCCCAATGCGCGTTCACGTATAGTGGAAATCAAAAAGAAAATTAGTCTTGCCAGGCAAGACTATATGGTAGAAATCAAACAAATTGAAATCTAGATGAATGCCAGATCGAATCCAACGGCATAATAAATCTAAATCAAATTGAATGCCAGATCTAACCGCGTGTATGCACCTAAAGCCCTGTACACACACATCGATTTGCTTTTGACTCGATGTTAGATTCGATTTTCTATTTGATTTGGCATAAGATCTTTCCATTCGATTTTACTTTTGCATTAGATATCGAATTCGATATCAAATTCGATATCCATTCATGGTACATTGTACACATTCGATTTACTAGATCGAATTTGATATTTCCTTGGCTGCACAGTAGATTTTTCTGTTCGATTTTGTGAAAACGGGAGCACGCATCGCATCGAATGCAGATCGAAAGTGACACAAAAAGCATTCGATTTCGTTTAGGAATCGATTCAATTTTGCTTCTAGTAATCGGGAAAAATTGATGCATGTGTACAGGGCTTTAGACCTTATTCAGGTCTGTTCGCAGCAGGGCTGCGTTCGCATGGGGGACCGGTGTTGTTTTTCTGCGCCTGTGCATATGCAGGGTGCGTGCACCCATGTTTCCTGGTGCCGCATCCAGCACAGTGGGTGGGAGGCAGAGAGTGCCGTGCGGCGGCGGGTGGTCCCATCAGCAAATGGGAACACCCAGCGTTTCATGGGCGTTCCCTGCTTGCGAATGCTTGTGAATGGGTGGCGGCAGCCAACCATTCGCAAGGCGGGGTTTGGTGGACTCGCAAGGCTGCGTATTCGCACCCTTGCGAATTCAACCAGAATAACCCCCTTAAGTCTATGTTTCCTGTTTTGCTTCTTTGTTTATGAACTCTTTAATTGGGTGCTGCAGATAATTTGCCGACCTTTAAATAGGAAAATAATAATAATAAGTGCATCAAAGTCAAAGGTACTTGCGATTTTGGCGGCACCCATCGCATCGCATACCATAACGCATGCGATGGTATGCGATGCGACGCGATTTCGTGCCATAGTGTGCGATGGCATACAATTTTCAAATACAATGCCATGCGATGGGATGCGATTAAACATTGTATAAGCACCCTAATGGGTGCTTACAATGTTAAATGCACCCCCACGCCACCCCCCCCACTATAAACGTGAACCCGAAGCGTGGCAAGCGCAGCGAGCCCGCGAGTGGCGGCGCCACGCGTCCTACGACCTTTTCATACCCCCACTATCCACGTTGGCGTGGAGTCGAGAATAGAAAGTGTGGCGAGCGCAGCGAGCCACCGAGCCCGAAGCGTGGCGAGCGCAGCGAGCCCCGCGAGGGTCCGCGGATACCTTCACAGGTATCCGCGTCCCCTGGCGGGCTTCACAGGTGTCCGTGTGGCGAGCCACGCGGGGGGACGCGGACACCTGTGAAGCCCGCCAGGGGACGCGGATACCTGTGAAGGTATCCGCGTCCCCTCGCGGGGCGCGCTGCGCTCTCCACGCTTCGGGCTCGGTGGCTCGCGTGGGGGTGCATTTAACATTGTAAGCACCCATTAGGGTGCTCAAAAGCACCCTTTAGGGTGCTTATACGATTTTTCATCGCATAGGGGGTCAATCGCATCGCATCGCATGCCATCGGGTACATGGCATGCGATGCGTTCATCGAACGATGCTGAAATCGGGCGCCGCAAAAATGCACAAGTACCAAGTCAAAATTTATTCAAAAACCATCATCACTTCATATTTATACCTATTTAGAAGAAAAACATATTTATGCTAAAAGGTATATACAGCATGCTACCTGTAATAGAACAGTCTGGAATTGGGGTAATGATCCATGACAGTGAGACTGATCCAGAACAAGGCATTTCAGTAACGTTCGGCGCTCTCCTTGCATGACAATTGAGCTGTCCATAGAATAGGGGCTGATAATACTGCACACCTTTCTTCATTCTCCAACTATTAAGTGTCCTTAATGGATGAAATACCTGAAGCTTGTTAAATCTTTTCGTTATTAAGATTTACTGGTCTAGTGTTCTGTTTTAAAGAACTTAGAAACGACACTAGACATTGGCCTTATTATCACTGGATACTGTATGGAATATAATATAATATCTAATACTAGAAATGGTCTATTGTATAGGCTGTAACAAGGATTTCAATAATACAAAGTGGTCAGGAAAAAGATGAAACATACCATAACAAAAAAGAATACACAAACATAGAACCAGTAGTGCACTTTCTAAGCACACATTCTCCCACCTCATGGTAAGGCTCCTGTCTCTTTATCCTGGTAGCTGCTCTCTGGTCCAGTGCGTATTGTGAACATTAAAGCCACTTACCAAGAGGAGGGGCGATTCCAGCAACCAAGACCCCCCCCCCCTTCCCCCTGCATTTACCTATGTGGTATTATCAGTATCACAATTCAAATCATAAGTTCCATCTGTGGAACTTTCCAAATGTGTCAGCCAGTAATGACTCCCCCTGTGCACCTACTAGAAGATCTGGAGCCGCCACTGTTGCCACCTTTTTATTGTCCACCTTATATCTTATATTATGTGACACAAAACAGCTTCCTGTTTCAGTGATCATTGAAGTCATTTACTTTAGCTCCAGTTGCACTTGTCATGTCAGCTGTTGACCACCGTTAAATGTTAGCAGAGTATTAAATGAAATGACAGTGCAAATATTGTATAATTTACAATTCACACAAAAGGAGTGTGATGTCTACAGTGCATTGATGTTCTACAGACACGGATCAAAGGCGTTATGTCTTGCAAGAAAATCGATGACCTTGACTAAAGTACGAAAAGCATTTGAAATATGATTTCTGTACATTTCCATTGAACCTCGCAGGAAAACGACTGCGTCAGACGTAGGAACGGAAATACATTTTGAGTGAAGATAAAATTTCTCTTTCATAATTTATTTGCAAATTTTTTTTCCCACACGTGATTTTCAGCTTAAATTTAATGCCAACAGGCTTCATTTTTGAGGGATGGAAATGGAATTTAAATCCCCCAATAGGGTGTATTCTATCAGCAGCGCGGGATGCCGTTGAGTGAAAAAGCTATACTGTGATGTGGGTAGAACTGGAGAATGGGATCTTGTAATCCACAGCAGTGGCGTAACTACGAAACTTGCACACACACACACACACACACCCCCCTGCCGTGAAGTTAAGCCCCCAACCCTGCCTTACCCCTCCGCTGCCGGTCTTGTCTGCGGTCCCGGCGCTCCTCGAACTCCTGCTATTAAAAACTGACCCTCACAAAATGGCTGCCCCTAATAGCAGACCATTTTTTTAGGATGCTAGAGGAGGCAGTGAAACTGCTGTATGGGGGCAGCCATTTTGTGATGGTCAGTTTTCATAAGCAGCTGGAGTCAGGAGGAGAGTCGGGACCGCAGTCAAGTAAATCTGCGGGTCCTTGGCCACAGACATGGCAGGTCCAGACAGGCAGTAGCAGTGTAACAATAGCCCTGGTGCCAACATTTTTTCAGTGCCTCCCCCCACCGCGGGGTCTGCGGGTATATTGCTACGCCACTGACCCATGGGAAGTTTTATCAAAGCGTGGTGAGAAATGGTACTTGTTTCCTATCTGGGCGCCCACGATTTTAATCGTGGGCATCGGGGTAAAATCGTGGCCATCGCGGGCATCGCGGCCGATAAAAAATCGGGTGCGATGGGCCAGACGCGATGCCCGCGATTTTCCCATAGAGAACAATGTTAAATGCCTCAATTTACCCGCGATGACCGCGATTTACCATAGGAAACAATGTTAAATGGATCAATTTCCCCAAATTATCATAGGGAACAATGGGAAATGTGGCAAAAACACCCCTGAACATAAAAATGTCCCCCCAAAAGTAGTTGACGCCACCCCGCCATCAACGTGAACCCGAAGCGTGGCGAGCGCAGCGAGCCCGCGAGGGGCGGCGGTACGCGTCCTCCGACCTTTTCATGCCCTACTATCCACTAGGGCGTGGAGTGAGAATAGAATAGTGTGGCGAGCACAGCGAGCCACCGAGCCCGAAGCGTGGCGAGCGCAGCGAGCCCCGCGAGGGGACGCGGATACCTTCACAGGTAAACGCGTCCCTTCGCGGGCTTGACACCTGGGTAACCCGCGAGGGGACGCGTATAACTGTGAAGGTATCCGCGTCCCCTCGCGGGGCTCGCTGCGCTCGCCACGCTTCGGGCTCGGTGGCTCGCTGCGCTCGCCACACTATTCTATTCTCACTCGCCACACTATTCTATTCTCACTCGCTGCGCTCGCCACGCTTCGGGTTCACGTTGATGGCGGGGTGGCGTCAACTACTTTTGGGGGGACATTTTTATGTTCAGGGGTGTTTTTGCCACATTTCCCATTGTTCCCTATGATAATTTGGGGAAATTGATCCATTTAACATTGTTTCCTATGGTAAATCGCGGTGATCGCGGGTAAATTGAGGCATTTAACATTGTTCTCTATGGGAAAATCGCGGGCATCGCGTCGGTCGCATCGCATGTCATTATAATGACATGCGATGTACCCGCGATGCCCGCGATGGGCGCCCAGATAGGAAACAAGTACCTGAGAAATAAAGTAGAGAGGGATGAATTACCAACCAACAAATCTTGCCATAACGTGACCTTTGTAGGCTGATTTGTTGGTACTTTGTGCCTGATTCAGACTTGCACATGTTACTTCTGCCCCACCTGCAGTGCAGCATGGTTTTGTCCATCTGCAAAAATTGCTGCCCTGCTTATAGGTCTGAATCTTTATCTCTTGCCATTTTATCACTTTGACAGGCATCCCCCTATTTTCCAGTTGGGAATTTTGGCAGGTATTGATTGAAATGTACCAAAAATTGATTATCGGTAAACTTCAGGATACGGTCGCTAGACCGACATTGGCCCTTATTCTAATCGGATCGGTACGGCCCGCGTGCGGCCGTACCGCCGATGTTTTTACTCTGCACATGCGCAGAGGTGAATCTGCGCATGTGCAGCCCCCTTCGCCGCAGACGTATTTCGTCCGCCGCAAAGGGGGCGTATAGGGGCGTGAGAGGCATCATGCCCTCATTTCCCTATGTGTACGCCCCGCGTTTCATGGGCGTTCCCATGCAAACGCGGGGCGTACGCATGCTAATGAGGGCATGACGCAACTCATGGGGGCGGAAAGCTGACGTCGCCGGATGTCAGCTTTCAGCCCCCATACAAGCTACCACACGGACGATTGTCCGTGTGGTCTCAGCTTGCGGGAGCTGCCGCGGCGTGCGGACCTGCCTTCGATGGTCGACGACCATCGAATGCAGGGGGCAGCTCCCACCATGGTGGAGGCGTAGCCTCCACCATTTTTATGCGGATCGCCAGCCGTCCGTGTACGGACGGCCGTGGCGATCCGTAGGGTGGGCGGGGATTCGTCTGGTGCGGTCGGAGCCGCATATGCGGCTCGACCGCACCAACCAGAATAAGGGCCATTATGATGGTCGGCATACCTTAGGTTGACCACTAAAGGATGACAGGTGGACACATGAACAGGTACAGGAGTAATGCGCATGAGCAGACTGGCCATTGTTCCGGCTGCTGGAGGTTTTTCAATAGGTCTAAAGTGAAAAGGTCAACAGTGCCTAGGTTGACCACAAACGTTCGACATGCACAAGGTCATCATGGGAAAAAAACGTTAACACAAGCAAAAGGTCGACGTGAAAATGGTTGACAAATGGAAAAGTAGGCATGAGGTTTTTTAGGTGTCAATTTTGATCTTCGTGTACAGAGTCCCCTTGCCGACTCGCTTCGCTCCACATGCTTCCATTCCCAATTGTCGTTCATGTGAATGGTGAAGCATGGAAAAAGTTCAAAAATTAAAGAAATTGTGAATTGAACGTGTCGACCTTTTGACCATGTCAACCTAATGCATATTGACCAATAGAGGTTGACTTTTGATACCTCAGAGAGGAGGATGAAGCTGAAGAGTAGGACCTCACCGGTGAGGTAAGTAATGCTGCAGACCAATGACATATTCGTTGGTGTCACTGTGATACTAAACAAAATATATTGCCGTATTAAGACTTTGGGCGGGTTGTTTGGAGGCAGTGCGGGATGACGGCTGAACCCAGACTTTTTTAAAGGGGAAATTACAGTACAAGACAAAACCACGCCTTGAAACGATTGCTCTTTTAAAAAAGGGCAGCAACGCAAAGCAGAATAACCGCAGATTTCTGAAAGCTGAACTTGGGCCTGATTCAGACCTTTTCGCTATGTTCACAGCCTAGCGAACAGGTACATGCCGCCCACCGCCCCGCTGAACCACTCCCTCCCCCCCGCTTTTCGAACCCCCTCGCTAGCAAGCAGCATGCAAGGAAATGTGTACGCGAACATCCCCTCACATGCGGCCGCCCAGGCAAAAAAATCATTTGATGGTCGCTGACAATCGAATGATTTTTGCAGCCTTCGCTCTGAAAAGAAAATCCACCATCGAAAACGGGGCCGAATTGGGACCTGACCGACTGAATCACCCCCATTGTATTGTTGGAAATGCATACAACTTTTAGATGGCCTAGTCAACGGCAAAATGTCATTTTCTTGAAATTTGCATAAATACTGCAATTATCCTCATCTCACGAGCTTACTTCCCCAAACCGGACAACACACCGTACACAACCCAATGGGATAATTTACTTTCTGCAAGAGAAAAAAATAAAAAACGAACACATTTTTATGTTTGATTGTTAACCATTAGGTTAAATAAACGTATTTGTAGGTATCAGGTGCCTACTGTAGCTGTTGTCAGTAGTAACGCCGCGGTGATATAAACAGCGGTTTTATTTGCTATTTTACAAAAAAACAAATATCAACTGCCCACAGCGGGAGCCCCTGCGAGCTGCCAAGGCATTACATAACCACTAAAATATACAGGATTGCAATGTCCAAGATAAGTAACAAACCCAGAGGCTTTAGATGTGCCAGTTTTATGGGGATATTGGGACGCCATATATGTTGAAAGCCAGGTTTTCAAGATGCGTCGTCAATGCTGTTTCAAGAACAAACACTGTATTCTTGGGAATTGCGGAAATCCCTGTTCAATCTGTTTAGATTTTCAGCGCTGCGTGGAATATACCTGAGCCTCCCTAATATGCGAATTAACAAAGGAGCTGATCTGCCGGCTTCATCAGGAATAAAATTAAAAGTTAAGTCATTTACATTCAGGGAAGTATTGGTCTATCATCTTGCGGCAAATAATAAAAAAAAGTGCAGAAAGCAAATTAATGCTGAATATTTCATGAGACCGAATTTAGAAGTTCATCTTTTTTTACCTGTTAAATTCTAATTTGCTCGCAGTCACAAAGGAGACGGCAGAAGGAGTTGGGCGCATCGCGCGAAGCAATGTTCTCTGACATTATTATTAAGGGGAAACCTTTATAAACATCCTGATTAATTCCTGCAGGTGAAAGGGGCACGGAATAGCACACGCTAAAATTGAACATTCTTTATGTGATCTACTCGCTGTACTTAAGCTGATAATAAGCAATTATGTTACAGTTGATACTGACAAAATATGCAATTATAATATATAATTGCTCCCTTCCCTCAGACTAACCCTCCCTCCCTTACCCTAACCTCCCTACTCTATACTCTAAACGCCCCCCCCATAGCCCAACCCTCACTCCCTCCTTCTTAATGCCTTACCGCCCCTCCCTGCACCCTAACCCTAAGCCACCCCAAGAACCTATCTTTTTTGTATATTAGAGGTTGTAAGCTGGCCAGATCTAGTTAGAAAGTGACACCTGAAAATAGGCAGAGGTTTAAACAGACGGTTCGTTTTTATATCTTGTACTGTATTGCATGTTTGGGTGTCCGTGAAGAGCGAAATTGTTTAGTCTGTTGTTGTATAGTTGTCACATCAGGGCGACCCGCTCACGATGCACATCGTGAGCGGGTCGTCAGTGTCTCGTCCGACCCGCTCACGGTGACTTGGGGGGCACGACCCACTCACGATGTGCACCGTGAGCGGGTCCGATCCGATGGCGACCCACACCCGGCTGTATGGTCGTCATTGAGATCCTACCTGCAGCAGGTAGGATCTCAATAACGACCGACCGACCCGCGGGACCGCGCATCGGATCGGTATCGGTCCACACCAGGACAGAAAAGGGCCCAATCACCACACAATCTACATCCAATTGGTCGGAATTGGATCTAGATTGAGGGGATCGGGCCCTAGTCGTCCTGGTGTGTACCCAGCATAAGTCAGTTCTAGGGCTTTGTTTTGTAGTTAAAGTAGTCATGCCATGTTTAGGTTGTGTTAGGCTCTGAACGTGTCTGGTGTTTTTGTCTCCTTACAGGGACCTGTGAGGGGTGCAGTACAAGATTGAGGGTGGTGAGTGTCATCTTGTACCTCTGTGTGTCCCTCTCTGCCTATCTCCCTTCCTTCTTTCTTAAGGGCGTACGTGGACCTTGCGTCTCCGTGGAAGGTCAAGTCTTCACCTAGGACCGCAAGTGCCAATATGTGACACTCCGATGATGATGTTTCATCCAGGAGGAGCAGCACTCACCTGTTCTCCTTCCTCCTAGGTCATTGTGTCTGGGTGCCGGCGTTTCCCCAGGACCATGGTACATCATGGCCTGAAGGTGAGAGGGTGCGGCGTGCCAGGTAAGTGGTCGGGATACACCTGCACGGCAGCAGGCACCACACTGCACCACCCACAACACCCCTCTCACAAGGCCAGAGCTAATGTCACACATCCTTCTAGAAAACACCTGGGCACACCTGCTTTTTCCCTGACACTCCCAGTGAATGGCTGGGTGACACTCATAAACGCCAGCTTTCTGTCCTGTCAATCAAACTGTCCCCCAGGAAGTTAATTTCTTTGCATATAGAATCTATATATAGATTTTATATGCATGCCCGGCTGTGTGTGTTACAGTACTGTAGTGTACAAGGACCTGACGCAGTGCAGTGCGGGCTGTGTGTGTTACAGTAGTGTAGTGTACAAGGACCTGATGCAGTGCAGTGTGGGCTGTGTGCGTTACAGTACTTTAGTGTACAGGGACCTGATGCAGTGCAGTGTGGGCTGTGTGTGTTACAGTACTGTAGTGTACAAGGTCCTGACGCAGTGCAGTGTGGGCTGTGTGTGTTACAGTACTGTAGTGTACAAGGTCCTGACGCAGTGCAGTGTGGGCTGTGTGTGTTACAGTACTGTAGTGTACAGGGACCTGACGCAGTGCAGTGCGGGCTGTGTGTATTACAGTACTGTAGTGTACAAGGACCTGACGCAGTGCAGTGCGGGCTGTGTGTGTTACAGTACTGTAGTGTACAAGGTCCTGATGCAGTGCAGTGTGGGCTGTGTGTGTTACAGTACTGTAGTGTACAAGGACCTGACGCAGTGCAGTGCGGGCTGTGTGTGTTACAGTACTGTAGTGTACAAGGTCCTGACGCAGTGCAGTGCGGGCTGTGTGTGTTACAGTACTGTAGTGTACAAGGACCTGACGCAGTGCAGAGTGTCAGGCCCTTGTGGATAACACGCTTTCCTGCTTAATGCCCCGGGCCCCACCTTCAAGTCCGGCCACTTCCCCAGTAGAGACTCGACTAGTTGTTGCGTCATCTCGGCAGCGCGCAGTCTTTCCTTTCGCTGCAGCGCCAAGTCTCTTTGCCTGTTATAGGCCCCTGTCATGGTACACTCATCTCTAGTCTAGGGAAAAACAGACTGTCACTATGGGCCTTATTCTGATCGGTGCGGCCCGATCAGAATATGCGGCCGCAACCGTGCAGGCGAATCCCCGCCTTCCATACGGATCGCCACCTGCCGTCCGTACGCGGATATGTGGCGATCCGCATGAAATTGGATGGGGATACGCCTCCTCCGTCTTGGGAGCAGCCCTGCATTCGATGGTCGCCGAACATCTAATGCAAGGCCGCACGCTCCACCAGGTCCCGCAACACAAGACCACACGGACACTTGTCCGTGTGAAATCATGTATGGGGGCGGGCAGCTGACATCCGGCGATGTCAGATGCCCGCCCCGTACCCACGCGTCACGGCCTCATTACCATGCATACGCCCCGCGTTTGCATGGGAACGCCCATGAAACGCGGGGCGTATGCATAGGGTAATAAGGCTAAGTAGCCCCTCACGCCCCTCTACGCCCCCTGTGCAGCGTATAAAGAATCCGTGCGGCGAAATCGCCTGCACATGCGCAGAGTGACCTCTGCACATGCGCAGACGATCAACATCGGCGGTCCGTCCGCATGCGGGAATATCCGCACCGATCAGAATAAGGCCCAATATCATCCTTCATTTCAGATCAAGAGGGTAACGTCAGCAAATCTAAATATATTTTGGGGTAAAAGGGGAAAAAAGTTCCCTGACCCCTGGTGTAGAGAATAAAAGGCTGCACAGTACTTTAAAAAAAAATTGTCACAATGGCTGCCTGAATTTAAAAACTCCCCTAACCTTTGCGACTGAAGCAAATACGGACCAGGTGACCGAAAGCTGCAGTCAACCTGAAAATATTCACACTGTCTTGAAATTCATTGCAAAATATATGCAATGCCGTACCCGAAGCAGCTCGCCAGGGCTTTCAACTCAGGTATTTTTTCTGATCACAGTGGATCTAGACCAGTGAACACATGCAAATTAGAATTATACATTGTGATATTAACAGCCTATTCTGCTGGGAAACGCAGCTGCTAGAGGCAGAAGGGAAAGAAAGTATTTCAATATTTCCAAATTTAAATAACCGCTTGGTTTATTAGCGGCATTGCGGTTAAAGAAGCCTATTGTCGGGAAAGAAATTAAGATTCACTGTTGGCAAAAGAGATCAGAGCATTTAATATAATACTCATTGTTTGCTGTAGCTAAACGAGGGAAATAAAATATATTATTTTTTTTTACACTGCTACGCAAGTGTTTTTTCCCTCATTTCATTTTATTTAGATATTGTCCCTAATTAGAACATTTCAAATTAAGGCAGGAACAACAGACAAAGTTCGTTGTTACATTTTAATTTTAATGGTGCGCAAATTTTGAGAACCTGTTATCCTGTTAGTTCCAATTCATTTGTTTAATCTGTGTTATTTAGGGGCCGATTTGTCAACATCCGTATCTGAGGATTCAGATATGCTATGATAATATCGGCCCAACTCACAATGCGATAATTGACTATATCGCACGGACATATCAATTATCAGATGCAGGGCAGAGCTTGCGATAAAGCTCTTGCGATGGGTCTACATAGAAATATTGGGGTATTATTCAGAATAAAATACCCTGATCCTGTGTCACCTTCGACATCACCGCTACTGTTGCCACCGCCACCTTCTCGCCATTATGATAACCTAACGCACCGCAAACCTTCCCACCACCATTGATCATACTATCGGGCATAGACTCCTGCAGCGCTGCCGTCTTTGAGGCTTCCTACTACTGTAACCTCCAGTGCTGTAAAGTGAGCTGCTACTTTGCAGCATCCCTTTACTGCACCTGGGGTCACGAGGACAGCAGGTAGCCCCACAGACCTCCCTGGAGCACCGATCACCGGACCCTGGGGTTGTATGATTTTTTTTTTTCATTTTTTTTTATTGTATTTTTATTTTACACAGTGATCAGCTAGCTTGTCCATGAAACACTCAGTGACTAGACTTGAATGACCCCATAGCAACACATTAAATATTGTTATATTTTTTTACTTACCTGCAACATTCTCCGAATGGCGGTATATGACTGAAACGGGGACGGGACTTAATCCGCCCCATCCCCCAGAATGCAGATCAGTGTTTTCTTTACGGGCTTCTCCTAGAGAGAAGCACTGGAAACTAGGTAAGCATGATTATTATTATTATTATTATTATTATAATTTTATTTATAAGGCGCCACAAGTGTTTCGCAGCGCCGTACAAAGGAACAATACAGGGAAACAAAACTTGGCATAACATTGAATAAATAACAAAAATACAGTACAAATAAAGAGCGCCACAGATCAATACACATTACAGCTTGGGTACAAGTAGTGAGGACTCAATCAACATACAACTAGAGGCTTGAGGCCAATGATGGAGAGGAGTATGCAGACGAAGATGGTCACTGAGTGTTGGAGTAAAGGAGAGCTGTGAGTGAGATGTGAAGAGAAGTGGGCTTTGACAACAGGAGGGAAGAGGGCCCTACTCGGAGGAGCTTACAATCTAGTAGGATTTACCACAGTCTTTGAAATGATTGGTTTATTTTGGCAACTACTAAATTTTATCTCTCTCCAAAGCAGTGGCGTCGTGGGAGCGAGTACTTTTTTACCCAGACCAAGGTCTGCTAAAGCCGCCTCCGCAGCACAGCCTCTCTCCCTTAACTCATGCTGCTCAGCGCCATTTGCAGAGCTGGAAAGAGAGGCAGCAGCAGCGGTAGCTTGTCATCTTTCTCCCTCTCGTTTATTTTTATCACAGGGGTGTGGCCACACCCCTTCCAGAGGCCCCGCTCCCGTCAGGAGGCCCCACCCACTCAATTTTGACTGGTCCTGGCCGACCTGTCGGCGCCACTGCTCCAAGGCATGATACACGCCAACCCCATATCAAGTTTTATCTTTTTAAAGTGATTCTTCAAAGTCAGTGTACAAATGAGTAATTGCTTGCTCATTCTATATTTTGCGAACTTGCTAGCAACCAGGGCTATGCGATCAGGGAATATAGCTGATGACTGAGTTTAGGCAGATGACGGAATTAATAGATGTATAATAATGCTTGAAAATGACAGAGCTAACTTACTAAACTGTATGGATTTCCCAATGTAGTTTTTGTTTCAGATCACTTGTTCCCATTTGGCTTCTGCGGCCGGTTTTTATCATGCAGCATTAGAGTGCAGTAAAATATAATGGGAAGCCGATAAACTCTACAGGCGTTTATTGATTGTGTCCATAAAACATTTGCAGAGAGGCACAGAAATTTGTAAACTATTAGCATCATAAACAATGTAATAAGGCACTGTCATAAACTGAGAGAAACATTTTCTGTAACCCTTTCTTAGCTGGATTTAACGATAACAATAATGTATGTTTCATCGTCGGTTTCCAGAGGACATTGGTGAAGACACAATACAGGCAATGGCAATCATATATAGTGTCGAATTTCACACCCTCGATGGCACGTCCTGGGAAATGTTATCCAGTAGTCACGGTAAGGGTTTGAAAAGTGAAGGCCTCTTATCAGTGGCGGTGTTTACCTATGGTCTGCAGGACTGTAGCCCCCCCCCCCCCCCCCACTCCAGGTAAAATCCGCCACTATGCTCTGAATAACTGAAGCCAGATGCAGTCTGTGAGACTGCACTGACTTCAGTGTGTTGGCACTGACTTCCTATAAGTCCTACCAGCCAGTCACCACGGCAGTATCATTGGGAGGTGTTCCCTCCCTCCAAAATGGCTCTATCGGCTGCTTTGTCTGCAGCAGATATAATGTGGGGTATGTACTTAGTACAGCGGCTCATACTGCGCCTGCTCCAGTCCCGATGCTTATCATCTGCAGTGTACAAGTGCTGGGAATGGGATTTACCTGCTATGGGCTGCTGCTGTGCCAATCCTGCGACTGTGCCGGGGACCAGTGGGGGGACCGGCAGCAGTGGTGAACTAGCATCGGTGGCATCGGAGGGGGGTGCCGGCATCGGTGGGCCACCACTGCCTCTTATACACTATATACAACTTCTGAGAGAGCAGTATTGCAACCTGCTATTGCAACCCACTCGTAAAGCAATGTCCATGGTAGATATTATGTCTTAAACCATGTTGGAATACCTATTTCTTATAGAATCCGATGTACAGATGTGTCCTCAGACATCCTTGTTGCAATGAACCTGCATTGCGGCAAGGATGTTGTGGCATAGTGTGGGGTGGGCATTTGCATGCTTCCGATATGCCATTGAAGTGAATGGGTGCACATGCTCTTAATACCCATTCACATCACTACTATGTTATTAAAGTGAACAGTGAGCTGTTTTATGCAACAACGCAATGCAGTCAGCATCCCAGCGGTCAGGATGCCGGTGTTTAATATACTGACTCTGACATCCCGACTGCCTTCAGAAGACAGGTGCCGAAACCCTAAAAGGATAAGGATACAGAAGCCGGATTGGTGAGTATGTGTGGGGACTGGGGAGCAGTAGTGTAACTATAAATTTTGCGCCCGGCCCCCTTTCCCCAGAGAAATTCTGGTACCCCCCCCATATATTTATTACAATTTTTGTACCTAAATGCCCATTGTCAGGAGTTTCATGATCACTGACAGGAATTAATTGCTTGTTTTCTGGGGTTTCATGCTCATTGCCAGTGTTACATGCTTGTTGCTAGGGATTTCATGCTCATTGCCAGGGGCTACATGATCGTAGCCAGGGTTTGTATGCTCATTTCCATGGGTTTCTTATTTATTGCCAGTTTGTTTTTTGCTTCTTATCAGTGGGTTTCATGCTCATTGCCACGCAGGGGCATCTTAACAGCAGTGTGGGCCCCTGGGCAAAGCAATGCCCTGGGGCCCTTACCCATTCTCCCCTCCTAGGGGTGGGGGGTGCTATCAGCAGCAGCTTTGATGTCCCATGGGTGGCAGGGGGTGCTCTATCTTCCACTCAACATGTAGGACCTGGAGCAGTAACTTCTGCTAATTACTCCTTTACTGCACAGATGGTGGGAGGGAGAACACTAACGTGTGGAAGGGGGCACTGAGCTGAGCGAAGGGTCCCTTGTAAATGACTTCCAGGGAGGTAGGGGGTGTTTTATACACAGGGGACGGTTGGATAATGGAGTGGGCTCAATATTCGTCATTTCCAGTGGAAGTGCAGCTTGTTTGACTGCAGATATCTCCATTATCTGGAAATAGATTTCTTAGCCTTCAATAGTATAAAAACCTAGAGTCCCAACTTTCAGGAGGTGCTGGGGACTTGGGGATCAGAGATCAGGAACCAGAGCAATCCATTGACAAAAATATAAAACTGTACACCAAACGTTTGGAGCTGGAGCAGGGACCGGCTGCTGGAAGGCTGATATCTCTGGTTCTGGGCATGATAGAGACAAGCCGCTAGTGTCGGCAGAAAGGGGAGAGTCCCAGCTTTTGGAATATACTCTCATAAAAACTATAAATCAGAGAGAATTTGAGAAATATGACTGGAAATTGCAATTAACAGGTCGGATGTGGACTGCTGCTTTGAAGTTGGATATCTCCAGTTCCCCATGGCCTATTTTAAAATTCTGGTATCCCTGGAAAAACATAGAAACATAGAAACATAGAATTTGACGGCAGATAAGAACCACTTGGCCCATCTAGTCTGCCCCTTTTTTAAACATGTTACCTCAAACCATTTTTGATCCTTATTTTTTTGTAAGTATATCAATATGCCTATCCCAAGCATGTTTAAATTGTACTACTGTATTTGCCTCTACCACCTCTGATGGGAGGCTATTCCACTTATCTACTACTCTTTCTGTGAAGTAATTCTTCCTCAAATTTCCCCTGAATCTTCCTCCCTCTAGTTTCAGTGCATGTCCTCGTGTTCTGCTGCTCCTCTTCCTGTGAAGAATGTCTCCCACCTGTACCTTGTTAAAACCCTTGATATATTTGAAAGTTTCTATCATGTCCCCCCTTTCCCTTCTTTGCTCTAAAGTATACATATTAAGATATTTTAGTCTTTCCTGGTACGTTTTGTGATGTAGGCCATGCACCATTTTAGTTGCCCTTCTTTGTACAGTCTCTAATGTATTTATATCCTTCTGGAGATATGGCCTCCAGAACTGAACACAATACTCTAGATGAGGTCGTACCAATGACCTATACAGTGGCATTATTACTTCTTTCTTTCTACTGCTGATACCTCTCCCTATGCAACCAAGCATCTGACTTGCCTTCTTCATTGCTTTGTTACATTGCCTACCTGCCTTTAAGTCCCCTGAAATAGTGACACCTAGATCCCTCTCTTCCTCAGTAGTTTCCATTATAGTGCCATTTATACTATATTTAGTGCATGATTTTGCATTTTTTGGCATTAAACTGTAGTTGCCATGCTCTTGACCATTCCTCTAATCTACCTAGATCATCAATCATTTGTTTTACCCCTCCTGGTGTGTCTACCCTGTTGCATACCTTTGTGTCATCTGCAAAAAGGCACATTTTACCCTCAATTCCATTTGCAATATCACCAATAAAGATATTAAAAAGCACTGGTCCAAGTACAGATCCCTGGGGTACTCCACTTGTAACCTTTCCCTCCTTTGACTGTACTCCGTTTACTACAACTCTCTGTTTTCTGTCCTGCAACCATGCTCTTATCCATTCAACTATCTTAGAATCCAATCCCAAACTTTCAAGTTTATTTAACAGTCTGCGATGTGGGACAGTGTCAAAAGCCTTACTAAAGTCTAGATAAGCTACATCTACAGCCCCACCTTGATCTATTACTTTAGTCACCCAGTCAAAAAAGTCAATAAGATTTGTTTGACATGATCTTCCCCCAGTAAACCCATGCTGTTTTGGATCCTGTAAATTGCTGGTTTTGAGATATTCTACAACTCTTTCTTTTAAGAGTGTTTCCATCAATTTCCCTACTACTGATGTAAGGCTCACTGGTCGATAGTTGCTTACCTCTTCTTTGCTTCCACTTTTGTGCAGTGGGACTACATTCGCTGTTTTCCAGTCCTCTGGGATTACTCCAGTAGCTAGTGACTGGTTGAATAATTCTGTTATTGGTTTTACCAGCTCCCCTTTGAGCTCTTTTAGTATCCTTGGATGTATCCCATCCGGCCCCATTGATTTATCCACTTTCAGTTTTGAGAGTTCTGTGAGGACTTTCTCCTCTGTAAATGTACTTGTTTCTCCCTCAGTTTTCTGACTATACTTGCAACTTAATTGTGGCCCCTTCCCCTCTCTTTCAGCAGTGAATACTGAGCAGAAATAATTATTAATATTATCTGCTATTACATTGTCCCCCTCAAGAAAACTTCCACTCTTTGTCTTTAGTCTTATTATTCCACTTTTTGTTTTTCTCCTTTCACTTATATACCTAAAAAAAGTTTTCCCCCCTTTACCCACTGATTGGGCCATTTTCTCTTCAGCCTGTGCTTTTGCACATCTGATTACCTTCTTAGCCTCCTTCTGTCTAACAAGATACACCTCTTTGTCCTCATTCTTCTGCGTCTTCTTAAATTTCTTAAAGGCCAACTTTTTTGCTTTCACAATACTTGCTACTTCTTTTGCAAACCACAATGGCTTCCTTTTTCGTGTGTTTTTCCTAACTCTTTTGACACAAAGTTCTGTTGCTTTTAGAATTGCACTTTTTAATTTTTCCCACTTATCCTGCACTCCTTCCAAGTTCCTCCACTCTGCCAAAGAATCCCTTACAAAGGGGATCCTCAGCTATCAGCATAGGGCCCTTATACACGTGGGCCCCTGAGCAAGTGCCCATTAAGCCCATACGAAAAGACGGCCCTGTTGCCACAGGCTGCATGATCGTAACCAGCAGTTTTATGCTCATTTGCAGGAGTTTTTTATTCATTGCCAGCGGGTTTTTTTTGCTTTTTATCAGTGGGTTACATGCTCGTTGCCAGGGAGTTGCATGTCCATTACCAGTGGCGTACATGCTTGTTGCCAGTGGCAAAATATATATATATATATATTCCAGAGGCAATATATGTATACAGTATGTATCGCTACCTGGAATCTATAACTTCCGGGTAGCGGTATGAGCTACAGAGTAGGACCTCTAGCATGTATCCATCTGTCCAGTAGGACCTCTAGCATCTGTCTCCTCCAAAGTGGCAGCCATGTTAGGATAAACATTTTCAGCAGATTCCATAAGGACGGCCAGACCAATTGGAATCTGCAGAGACAATGTGCCCCCACAGTACTTGATCCCCCAAGCCACCGCTTGGGCGGCAGTGCCATTGATTGTGCCACTTGTGTTGGGTTATGGTCAGACCATTGATGGGGCAGTTAAATTTAGGCACTAGTGGGGGGACTTAGGGTTAAGTTGCGGGGAGGGAAAGGTTGGGGTTAGGCTGAGTGGAGTGGGGATTAGGGTTGGGCACTGAGAAGGAATGGTTAGGTTTAGGCTGCAGGCGGGGGAGTTAGTTTAGGTCGTGGGGTGCGGGGGGCACTAGCAGGGAGAGTAAGGGTCAGGCTGCAGGAAGAGAGGGTTTGGGGGGGGTGTTTCTCATCTAACCACTGTCAGCATTCCCTCCTTCAGGATGCCGCTGTTGATATTCTGACCTGTTGCAGGGCCGTAACTAGGGGGGGGCTGGGGGGTCACGCGCACCGGGCGCTGGAGGGGGGGGGCGCTGTCAGGTCCGGGAGACACCCAGGTTTCGGGGACTGCATGTAATAAAGTGCCGGTGTCAGGTCCTGCAAGCGCGACGTCATCACGTCGCTCTCCTAATAAATTCAGTCTGTCGCGGGGCTCTGTGGTTACGCTGATGACGCACTGGACAGAGAGCGGGAGCAACAGCGGCGCGTGGAGGAGCAGCGGGCGGCAAGCGGCAGTGGTAAGAAGTCAGACCAAGCTGCTTACTGTGTTGTGGCTGCTGGCTGCTTTAAAACCTTTGTCATCCTCCACGCTGCTTATTACTCATCAGCTCCGCTATATCTCCCCCCTCCATGCTGCTGCAGCAGTGTGCAGCTTCAATTGTCATCCCCCCGCCACCTCTTCTGCTTAAGTGATAACAATGCTGCGGACAAACACCCCCCCCCCCCGTGCATATTATGCAGCTGTGGCACAACAAGTCGCAGCATGCACTTTTTTCAGTCCTTGGGACACCACAACTCCCAGCAGAGCATCCCAAGCTGCAATGTAAGTACCTGTAGCCTATTATGCTTTGGTGGCACTACAAGTCCCAGCAGGGTACCACCAGCTGCTATAGGATTACCTGTCAGTCTATTATGCAATGGTCGCATGCTTATAATGTGTACTGGGGGGGCATAACGGTGTGTGCTATAATGTGTACTGGGCATTACGGTTTGTGGTGTAATGTGCTCTGGGCATTACGGTGTGTGCTGGAATGTGTACTGGGCATAACGGTGTGTGCTGTAATGTGTACTGGGCATTACGGTGTGTGCTATAATGTGAATTGATACTACTATGTGACCACACCACTTCTCCCCCCCCCCCCAAAAAAACATGCCCTAAATTTTTAGCGCGCGCCTTCGGCGCGCACTATCCCTGTTTTACGGTTCATATAGTTTCTAGTATATATGTATCTTGATGCAAGTGGACCAGTTGAGGGATAATTTATAAATATATATTTCATTTCAGAATACAGTGTATATATAATAATATATTATATATTGTCTTGTTTGTTGGCTTAATATCACCCTTCTGTTGTCTGTAAGCACATAAATATATATATATAATTTTTTTTTTTTTTGGGGGGGGGGCACTAAATGAACGTCTTGCCCCGGGCACCAGAAACCCTAGTTTCGGCCCTGCCTGTTGCATCCAGTCATCTAAATGTACACTGCAACAACAATGTAGCGGAACACAACTGTAAAATAAGTGTCCAATGGAAATCATAAGACACTGCCTATTGTCTTTCTATTGGTTTATACAAGCGCATGCTACGGTATGACATCACAAACCTGTTATACTGTACAAATGCTTCAAACACATTGAGGGGGAAATAATGTTGTAATTGTTTGTATACATGTGTAAAACGTACATATGTTAACGTAATCCAATACACACAAAAGGCCAAAAATTAAAAAATCACCCCCATATCAATACTCATAAATAGATCTTATGTAATTAAAGACAACTTACTTACTCAGGGAGGATTGGCCATACCAGGTGAAACACTAGCACCTACTGTTAAGTAAGCTATGCTGTTAACAGTGTTGGTATCCGGACAATAGGTAGACAACAAAAAGGTCAACACCATTAGGTCGACAAACAAAAAGGTCGACATGCAAAAAGGCCGACATTCAACTAGGTAGACACAAGCATGAGGTCCACATGGGGAAGGTCGACATGGGGTTTTTCACTTTTTTTTTTAAGCCGACATGTGCTGACAGGTGGTATTTCATGCCCTACCATCCACTAGGGAGTGGTGGGAGAACACAATAGTGTGCCCGAAGCATGGTGAGCGCAGCGAGCCATGCGAGGAGACGCAGTGCACTTTAACCTGTTTCCATGTCGACTGTGTCGACATTGGGGTAAAAAAACAGTTAAAAACCCCATGTTGACCTTTTGACTGTTGACCTTCCCAAGTTGACGTAATGCTTGTGTCGACCTATTTGAATGTCGACTTTTTTGCCCATATGGATGGTGTACTGTGCTACTGTAACGTACTGCCCATATGGATGGTGTACTTTACTACTGTAACGTACTGCCCATATGGATGGTGTACTGTACTACTGTAACGTACTGCCCATATGGATGGTGTACTACTGTACTACTGTAACATACTACCCATATGGATGGTGTACTACTGTACTACTGTAATGTACTGCCCATATGGATGGTGTAATGGTTAGCATTACAGCCTCACAGCACCAAGGCCATGGGTTCCATTTAGAGCCAGATTAAGGTCTAAATGGGCCTGGAGCTGAAAATGATTAAGGGCCTATTATGCACAATAATAGGGGTTGTGGCCAGCACCTAATAGTGTGGGGGACGTGACCAGTGTTCTGGTTGGGTGGTCTGCTCATGGGTGTGTCTGTATTTATGTAAATGCTTTCAACTAATTATATATGCCTGGAAAAGGCAGGGGGCTGGCATAGGAAAAATGCAGGGAGATATATTGGCGGGTGCCCTCCAAAGGAGCACCCGCAGGATGCCGATGTCCTAAGATACTTGCGGGGTGAGGCGGCACTCCAGTCATAAAAAAAAATACTGGAAGCTGAAACTTGGTAGACAACATTTCAGCACCTTTTATGTGGTCACCTTCGTTTACCACACCATATACCCCTTATACAAATCATGCAACACAATAGTAACCCCCTTATACTGTATTCGACTCTTACACATTATGGCATATGGAATGAGCCAAAATTCACACCAATTGAGCCAAAATTCACACTATGGCACACAGATTGAGTCAAAATTCACGTTATGCCACACAGATTAAGGCAAAATTCACATTTTGCCACATGGATTGAGCCAAAATGCACACTATAACAGGCATGTCCAAACAGTGGCCCTCCTGCTGTTGTGAAACTACACATCCCAGCATGCCTTGACATAGTTTTAGCATTCCCTAATAGCAAAACTGTGGCAATGCATGGTGGGACTTGTAGTTTCACAACAGCTGGAGGGCCATAGTTTGGACATGCCTGCACTATACCAAACAGATTGAGCAAAAATGCACAATATGCTTCATAAATAGGGACATTGCATGCCAATGCGCGCATTAAAAATTTACACCATAATGCCTATTACATGTTAAGCCACACGCCATAATGTCCATTACGTATTATGCCAAACACCATAATGCCTATTAAAAATGATGCTACATAAGTGTTGCTTACCTACATGTTCATTGCCAGGGGTTCCATGTTCATTGCCAGGGGTTCGATGCTCATTGCCAGGGGTTCCATGCTCGTTGCCATGTGGGATTACATGCTCATTGCCAAGGGGGAATACATGCTCGTGGTAACTGGGGGACAGCCACCGCCGGGCAGAAATGACAGCCATTGACAGCAGGGCCAGATTAAAGCAGGGGCAAAAAGGGTCAGTACCCATGGGCACCCTCTAGCTAGGGGCCCCCTGTGGTTGGCTTGTATTTTTAACAAAAACATTATTATTATAATTTTTTTTGCTAAAGGTTTTGTGCATGGGAGTGGGGTAGTGCTGCAGCTTCATCTATCTGACAATTTGACAATAATTAATGGTGCTGAGCATCGGGAGCTGAGGCACACTGATTGCACAAGTGTGCAGTGCATTACTGGGAGTTGACTAAGCCCCATGACACTTTGCACAAAAGGGCAGAGGCTGAGAGGTTTATGCTGAGCTCTGAGTGGTGGAGCTCATTACATGCTTATCAGGCCTATGGAGGTGCAGCATCAACCAAGTCATGGGAGGGTTTTTAATCAGAGGCAGCACTGACACTGTGAGATCTCCTCCAGTCCTACAGAGTAAGCAGTTACCCATTGACCAAGTTTATACTGTCTTTACTCTGTGTTTTGACAGTATAATATTCTCTCATGCAGTTTGTGGCCAGTAATGGAAAGTGCAAGGGGATCCCCCTGTCTAAAGTGCCCCGGGTCCCCCGAAGGCTTAATCTGGCACTGATTGACCACCGGGCAGAGAGCAGGGGGCTGCCCGGCTGTATTCAGAGCACTGCATGTCCCGGCTATTTGAAATAACACCCCTTTCACACCAGAAAATGCAGGGACTTACCCGGGAATATGGTCCCAGGATCATGCTGGGACATTCTCGGACTGGCCCCTTTTACATGAGCCTAATCCCTACATTTTCTGGTGTGAGGGGGAGAGAAAACCACCGCCACCCCCCTTTAAACAAACAGCTATATTTTTGGAACCAACTGACCCATTTACATGTAGGCTTCGAATGATTTTGGTCCCGTGAAACTGGGCCGTTTGGTTCCAGAGAAATCTGAACAGCCATGAAATTACATTTCAGAAATGAAAAAAAAAATTGGTTTGCCCACAATATCTCTAGAACCAATGTACCCATATGGACCAGGTATCAGATTGAAGGCCCAGCGATTTGGGTTCGACTGAGATCAACCTCGACCTTCTGTGATGCCAGAGTGGGAACTGGACAACATTCCAGGTTTGCCTGATGGTATCTCTGGTTCCCGGGGGGCTAGCGACATGGGGCTGGGCTCGTTGGAAAGCCCTGGCCCTCAGCTACAAAATGGGCCTATTTGTAGAGTGGGCCTGGAGCTGTAGCTCCATCAGGCCCATTGTTAATCCGGCCCTGGTTCCATTCCCGCCATGGTGCTAACTGTGCAGAGTTTGTACAGTATATTCTTCCCGTGCTTGCGTGAGTTTCCTCCGGACACTCCAGTTTCCTCCCATGAACCAAATATATTCTAAAAACCTAATTTTAAAACTGGTACTTATATGTTAGCGGGCGCCCAGCTACGCTACGCTGACAATGTAGCTTTGGCTACGTTATCACCGTAGCCATTCCCGGGCGGTCGGCTAATCTTGGGCGTCGGGCGGGGATTGCTGTGCTCACCACGCTTCGGGCTCGGTGGCTCACTGCGCTCACCGCACTTTCTAAAATTAACTCCACGCCCACGTGGACACTGGGGTTATGACGTGGATAGTGGGCATATGATCCTTTATGTGTTAGCTGGGCTCCAGTTACATAATTTAGTAATTTACGTAGTTTACGTAGCCAGCATAGTCATACATTGGTCTTCTCAATACACCACTATGCAAACTACGTAACGGGCGCCCAAGTAACATATAAGTACCTTAAAACTTGTTGTCTTTAAAAATGATTACTCTTCAATATCAACCGACCGCACAATGCATATTTTCTTGTCCAGATTCTGATTATTTTCTTTCATTTCCAAGTCAAAAAAATATTTTAAAATCTGAAAAATAAAAAAGTTGCGATCGTGTCCTTGCGTGCAAACATACAAAATAATTCCAAGGTACAGTACAGTGACAAAGTAACCGAATGTCGTCTAGAACAATTTAATAATACGACAGGAGCCTTTGAGGAAGACATTGAGAAATGATTATATAAATACATGACATTCTATTAACTAAGTGTTGGAAAAAAAGTTAAATTATAAATGTTTTTCCATTCTTTACTCTTCAGCGGAAGAATCAGACAGCTTGATAAATGCCAAGATGCAATCCTCGTCTTCGCGTCCCGGCTGGTAATAATGAGGACATTCAAAATTTATCTCATGGCAATAAACAAGAAAACAACAGAGAAGAGAAAAATAGAACGGAATTGATCATCTCATGTCTTGTGTTTAAGAGGAACTTGTATCTTTATCATATGTACAAAAAAAAAAGACTAAGGAATAGATTACAAGTTATGACTTAGTGAAATCACACCCCATGCGTTGGTAGAGAGAGGAGACTATGATATAGTTTTTCGATTTTCAAGGTCGCGTCTAGGATGTTAACCAAAAAGTTTCCTAAGAGGCAGCTATGCAGAAAACCACTGAAATGATGAAGAAGAGTCGGATTATGCAGTGATTTAAGGCTTTTCATTTCATACGGCACAACAGCTTGAAGGCACAATTGCTCACAAAAATACAGAACCCATTATTCACTGGGAGATTTCTTGCAAGAAAATGATAGTCGGTAAATGCATGTCCTTTAGAACATGAGCCTTCACGAGCACTTTCTACTCCTCAGTCTGACCCAAGGCCTGGACAAAAGCTGGGTACACACACTCAACAATGTCTGTACCCAGCCGAGGCGATGGCCGATGTAACAATACATTGGCCGTCCCATACACACCGAATGATACATCACATGTATATCGGTCATGGCCACATTCCAATGCAAGCTGTAAATGACCCAGTAAATGACCCATGAGATCGCATAGTAGCGGGTTCACACTAGAGTGACTAGATAAAATGCCCAAGATAAAGGTCCCAAACACTGCATAGGACAACATACAGTATCGCCTAGTGTGTACACAGCACCATGAGTAGCTATATATATATACTTAAGTGCATTTTTATAGAAGTGGGGGATACTGCCCATAGCAACCAATGAGATCTCGATTCAAATTTATCTACGAACTGTCACATATTCCAGAGCACAATGGTGATGCATTGCAAATGGCAGGCAGTTTGCCAAATAACTCACAAACGAATCATCCAATTACAACCATAACTAGCTGATGTGCCCGGTTTCAACAGGGCTAAGGGTTACTGGGTGGAACATTTTACCAATTTACATCCCCTTAGGAGTCGAATAAAAAAAAAATCCCTGGCTGCAAATAACTGCCACAGTTTCCAGACCACCTTGAAGGTCACATGTTCCGGGTCACCCAGCTGACGCACAGGGGAGAGTTCGCTGTCACATTTTCCAGAGCACAATGGTGATGCATTGCCATTGTCAGGCAGACGTTTTGCCGCATAACTCCAAAACGAATTATCCAATTACAACATTTTATTGTAGCTGTACAGGTGTCATAACACAGTAGATGTCACATTGTCACATTTTGCATTGTGTTTTTATTCCAACATGGCCTGTCTTGTGTTACTCTTTAGCACCCAATGAACCTACTCTAGTTGCAGATAACCTTTGCTTCCTTTTCTAACACGCACCATTCACCTTTTCATTTCTTTGTATCGCCGCTGTAACAGATTGTGAAATATTTTTGACAGCAAGAATTTGAAAAAGAAAAATAAGGCAACGCGGTGAGAGATATAACCAATGCCGCTGTATTCACTATTCAGAAGACGTCCTTTCTAAATGCTTTCAGAACAGGTTCCCGGGAATCTGCAGATATTCCGGGTGATTGTGTCACGCACAAGAGCTGTTGTAAATGCGGTATTGCACGGTAACATGAAGAAGGCTATCTGCAAGGTCGCAAAAGGTCGTGTCCGTTTTTTTAAAGATTGAAAGATGAGAAATGCCCATTGTATTTCACAGGAATGCTTCAAAGAGATAAATGGAACAGAGAATAAAATCGCAGTAGCAATGTGACCTGTGAATGAAAGATTAAACATGGTGACTCAGGGATAATAGATACACAGCAGCGCATGGAAAAAAGACACCGCAATTCTATTAGTGTAACTCAATGCAATTCTGTTACTGTAATCCAAACACCATGTACAGTAGAATGAATGAATAGTTTTATCTAAACTACGCGTGTTTGCATTTTTCTGCCAGGATATAAAATGCGCATAAATGGAGAATAGTCTTCCTAACATCACACTGTAATGCCAGTTATATTGTATTATTGTATTGTATACTGTAGTCACATTCTTATTTAGTATTTGTGCGTTACTTTATTTAATTTCTGTTTGACATTTAAGGCCCATACATACTGGGAGACTTTGAGCCGAAAGTCGCTCAAAACAGCCTGTTTGAGCGGCTTTCAGCTCAAAGCCGCCCAGTGTGTATGGTCCGGCGATGAGCGGTGAGCGCTGCTGCGTGCTCCCGCATCATTGCCGGGAAAGCCGCTCGTCTGCTGGTTATACCAGCAGATGAGCGGCTTTGAGGACGGCGTTGCATAGCGCTCCGCTATGCAACGCTGTCCTCCCGCCTCCGTTGTGCCGGGCAAGGGGAAAGCCGCTCAGTGTGTATGCACTGAGCGGCTTTCCCCCAGCAATGAATGCTATCATCGCTGTCCATACATGCAGGGCATAGTCGCCCAGTGTGTATGGACCTTTAGGGGGTGATTCAACACCATTTGGAACGGGGCAAATTCAGCCCCTTTATGATGATGACTCAGGAATAATAGATACACAGTCTGCGCATGCACAAGAACGTGTTTCATTGTGGGGAGGGAGGGAATATGGAAATTCCCAGCGTTTTATGGGCGTCACCATGAAAACGCTGGTGTTCCGATTGTTGACTGCCTCCCGCCCTGTCTTTGGCCTAGCGTCCTGTCATCACAGGACGCCAGCCGCCCGCGCCCTGTCTTTGGCCTAGATCTCGTGAATAAAAGTCAGTTCAGACTGACTTTTATTTGCGAAGACAGAAGAAATCGAATGAGTTCTCCTGCTAGTGGATGCATGTGACGGGATGTATTAGCGTGAGTAATCCTGGGAGTCAGTTAGGGGCTTGACAAATACTGGTATGACGCCAACATCGTCTGCAACGATGCAGAGCTGCTCACACGGGGTGATGTACTAAGCCTGGGAGAGTTATAAAGTGGAGAAATATTAACTACCAGTGAGCCAGCTCCAAACTGAAATGTTACAGGCTGTGGACAGGGACTAATTTCCAGTCTTCCCCCCCCCCCCCCCTCCTCCCCCTCCTCACTTGACTTACCATAATCCGATTCCTTGTCCCCATCTCCTCTTCCACTGAGCTGCAGCCCGGAGGTCCCGGAGCGCAGGCTTCTTCAAATCAGGATGCCGGTGGCCAATTAAAATGCACCACCGTCCGGTGAGCCAATCAGAGCTTGCGTACCGGCAGCCGCTCTGATTGGCTGCCGGTATGCAAGCTCTAATTGGCTCAAAAGCCGGTGCAGCATATCAATTGGGTTAAAGATGCCTGCGCTCCGGTACCTGCTTTGTTCAGCGCACTGAGCTCAGCGCAGCGGAGGTAGTCGGGGGGTGGGGGTTCGTTGGGCAAAATGAGCTACCTGGGCCCTACCTTCACAGCTGTACCCACAGCACCCCCCTATTGGCGGCCCTGGCTGTGGAGTCTATGTACTAAGCATTGGAGAGAGATAAAGTTCCGACCAACCAGCACAGGCATATATATCATGTCTTGCTGCATGGTGTATCAGGCTTCAACTATTCTCAGAAGGCCTTCGCAGTGCTGAAGTCTATGACTTGTGCGTGCATACGCATGCATTAGAGATGCGGGCACATTAGTCGCGCCAACCATGCCGCTATGCATATCCCGAGGGTTCGATGAGCATGGACACATCTGTATCTAGCACTGATATTTAGTCTGTAAAATATCAAGAGCTGCTTGGCTGATACTTTGGGCGGATCTAATGCCGCCCGAGTTTGGTGGCTGCGGTGGATGCAGCCTGAACTTTTTTTAAAGGAACTTTTTTTTTATAGGAGCAATCACTTACAATGCATAGTTTGCCTTGTTAGTGATTGCCCCTTTAAAAAAGAAACTCCAAGTTCAGCCGGCATCCCACACGGTCGCCGATCTAGGTCAGCATTATCTCTCACCTAGTTATCTCTTTCCAAAGTTTGATACATCTCCCCCTCAGTCTTGTGAAACAGTTAAACGGAGACTGAAAGCTCTTTTAGAGATTAGTTCTACCTTAAAGCAATTGGCAGCTTTGTAGGGATTACCTGCGAGAAATGTATACAGTGACATAAATATGTATAGCCACATGCTAACTGAATGCCCAGGTTTCCCCTAAGAAAATCTCATTTAACTCTGTCATCCTATAAAAAAACGATTTATTTAAAATAATAAAATAATGTACAGCTTTTTACAGTGAATAAATGTTTTTCCATTTATTGTGTTGTTTTTTGTTATTTTTAAATAAAATAAAATTTCTAACATAATAATAATAATAGTAATAAGAATAACAATAACAATAATAAAGAAATAATAATAGTAATTAATAATAAAAAATCCTAAGAATTTTTTCTAAAAAAAGCTACAACTCTCTCTATATATATATGTTCACTTTATATACAGTATTGCAATTTCATTCTGTATTATATTATTATATATGGATTAAATATGTATATTGGAGTAATCTCATATGTACTGTACCGGGCGGATTGGGAACTAAGGCCCTCATTCTGGTTGAACCGGTAAGTTGTGAAGCTTGCAGTTTACAGAGCCCCAGAGGGCACCCCCCCCCCCCGATTGTCGAATCGCCACCCCCGTATCCCCTCGCATGGTCACAAAGACACACCCCCTCGCATGTGACTGCAGCAGGAGAAATTATTTCTCCAGGGCATGCAAATATGTCAGTGGAGACCAGATCATGTGATGTCAGTCGCCTGCCCCGGAACGTCTCCTCCCACCCACATCCCATGGGAAGGGACAGCATTTGCATGGGGAATCCCAAGAAACGATGGGCGTTCCCATGTACTCAACCCGAGTCCGCCGCCCCATTCCCCCAACTCACATCGCTACGTGCAAACGGTCCAGCATTGCATATTTCCGCAGTCGTTCGCAAAGTGGAGCTGCACATGCGCACAAAATCGCATGCGCAATCCACCAACCATCAGAACAGGGACGAATTCGACACCATCCGAACAAATAGGAATTACTCCCTAAAAGTGGCCTTGAAAAATCTGGTTGTGTGGCCTCGTAGCCATGGCAGAATCATTGGATGGCAGAATTACTGTACTGCAGAGATGGAATAACAGATTGAATTGGTATGGGGTATTGGTTGGTTCCCAACCCTTTTTCTCTCCCGTACCCACTGGTTAGGCTTTTCATTTATGAGTACCCCCTTCTCTCAATTTGAAATATCCACAATACTTATGAGGTGAGTGGAAGTACAGTATGTAGTATACATACAGATAGTGGTAGATGCTCAATTAGTTCAGTAACATTACCCAGGTGCATGAGGGAGGGGTTAATACTGGGTAAGTAAAACAAGACATCGTTCCCCCTGCACACTGAGTAATGTTAGTAACCAATCTTGAACACTACATGATAATAGAATTCAGAGATATTGGTTACATATACCTGCGCAGGTGTATGCTATGCCCCCAAGCCGCGTCAAGGCTTCTCTTTATATTGGGGGTCCCTAGCGCTATATCTAGGTGCAGGGTGCAGCACCCCAAAAACTATCATAAGCTGGGAAGCCCAGTGCGGCATGCCAGTGAGATACTAAGTGTTAATAATTAGTGATAAGAAGCCGAAGCTATATATAAAGAGAGAGATAAATGAAATGTAATTAAAATAGGAGAGAGATAGTGTTAGTGAGGGAAAAGTGTTAATAGAATGTAAGGGCATGCCGCACTAAAGCCACCCAGCCCATCTAGTCCAGGAGCACCGCACCCCACACCACCGTTACCCTAAATTGGGTCTACGATTAACCAGCAAGGAGCCCCATGATAATGGCTCCTTACAGTGGCAGAGGGAGAAGTGGCAGCAGCCAGCCAAGTGGGAGAGGCAGCAGAGGACTGCTGAGGTTGTCCTCCATTACAGGGAGTGGCAACAGTGTGGCAGGCAGCATGGCCACAGCAAGGCCAGACCAGGCCCTGGCGAACCAGCCCCAGCAGGAGGAAGTGGAGGATCCGCTGGCATCCCCATCCTATACCCAGGACCTATTCCATACCCCATAGCAGCTGCAGGAGGGTCAGAGGTGGAGGAAGATGGAGGTGAGGAGGAGGAAGACACTGGCATGGAGAAGGAGGGGTACATGGCTGGAGTAGAAAATGAGGAGGAGGAGGTAGAAGCTGGCCGCACAAAAAGTGGCCGAAAGGTCAGATTCTCATACGAGGAAAAGGCTGCGCTTGTCCGGGCTATCATACCCGTGTTTGACCAGTTACTGGGGAAAAGTCACCACAAGACCACTGCACAGTGGAAAAGGGCTATGTGGAAGGACATCACCCAGGCGGTGAACGCTGTAAGTCAGCACAAGCGCCTGTTCAGAAATGTCAAGAAGAGGTTCAACAACATCAAGAGACAGCTCAAAAGTAAAATGGCCATGGAGTTGGAGGAGGCCACCAAGACTGGCGGAGGAAGCCCCACCACTGTCTACTACACGTCCTATGAGGTCAAGCTCAAAAGCTTCATACCCCCTGAGGTCCTGCCTGGCATGCACGTCGCGGAGCATCACATACCACCTGAACGTTCAAAGAGTGCCTCCCACGCCGATTGACATAGACGTATCCCCGCACGTGCGGTGCCCTAATCCCAATGTGTGTGCAGTCTATAGCTCCCAGCACATGAGGGAATGCTGAGAGTCTATAGAAAACCACCTTGTGGTCCTGCCACTCCAACTCAGAACGTGGGAATCTGATGTATGTCCGGCACAACTTTTTTTTAAAGCAAGTAACACTTGAGTAAAATGCTTAGAGAAAGTGGGCTGTGATACCCCCAAGGACCATGAGGTCACAGACTGAGTGGAGCCTGTGGCCAAATAGTAGAGGGTACACATTCATTTCTGCAGCCCAGACACTGCATAGTTGCCTCCCCCGAAAGGGTCCAAATCATCTCTCACCTGCTCATATAAGTCCAACAGGTTATTGCGGTTCATCCTAAACATCCCCACAACCTGTTGATCCGAGAAGGAGTCCAGGTACAGTCGAGCACGATACATACGCAGTAGTCGGGGGGCTACCTGGATCTGGTGTGCAGCTTCCTCCCTCCTGCGCAGCTCCTCCAAATGGGCCACATCACAAATCAGCAACTCCAAACCACTCTGCAAAATCTCCATGTCTCAAACCCTCACAGGTATCCTTAATGATGTTGGGGTATATGTAGGGGTGTTTCTGAGTGAAATTGAGTGCACCTGTGTTGAAATTAACCATTTGTGCACTTGACCAAAGTGAGTTCTGGGCCAAATCGCCCAACAGAACCTGGTCTGAAAAAAGTGCGATTATTAGACACCTTAAAAGTGCGATTTGCGAAAAAGCATCCCATTAAATAAGCGATTTCTATACTTTTCTGTACGAAAACATCTGGATGCGATAAAAATGCGATTTTTTTCGCACACTTTCGGTCCGCATGAGTTATCGCACATAATATGCGATATCCGTCCCTTAGCGCATCCTATTAAATATGTGATTTCAAGGAAAAATGCGATGTCGCCATTTTTTTTACTAATCGCCAAAAAACACAAATCTCATCCCATTGAATGTCACCCTTAGTATATCACTGGCATGCCGCACTGGGCTTCCCAGCTTATGATAGTTTTTGGGGTGCCGCACCCTGCACCTAGATATAGCGCTAGGGACCCCGAATATACAGAGAAGCCTTGACGCAGCTTGGGGGCATGTCATACACCTGCGCAGGTATATGTAACCAATATCTCTGAATTCTATTATCATGTAGTGTTCAAGATTGGTTACTAACATTACTCAGTGTGCTGAGGGAAAAAATCTCTTGTTTTACTTACGAAGTATGTAGTATGCATGTCCTTAGATTAAGGAGTATCGGAGGAGTAGTGTGCAGTCAGGAATCGGGTCCCTTTGTGTACCGTCTCCGGGGGTTCCCGCTAACGCCTGTAGGATTAATGCTGCTGCTTCATCGGACCCGTGTCAGCGCGTGGCAGATGAATGCTGATGTCTGAGGGCAGCGCGGGCAGCTCACAGTGGATTGCTGGTCATAAAAAAGCGTGAGGAGCCGCTGATGACACCAGATGGTACCAGAAGTGACACAACGTGGTTTATCTCCATGGCAATGGGAGACTTCTGTCATCGGGAGACTTTTTCCACTTCTTCCATCATTCATTACCAATATTTTTTTCAAGTTCCCCCAACAGGTCTGCAGCATATCCCCAGGGGTACAAGTAACCCAGGTTTGGGACCACTGATATGGGGCCTGATTTAGACCCAGAATATCACACATGTGCATACACAGCTACTTTATACAGTAGTTCCAAGGAAGGGGTGCACAGATGACAGGACAGGGATGGGAAAAGACTGTCCCGGGGGGTGAGATGTGGTATTTTCTGGTAGTGGCCTGGAAATGCAGGTTTGTCTGGGCCAGGGGTGGCAGAAGAAATTGTGGGGCCTGGGACTGACAAAATAAGCAGCCCCCCACTTTCTAAAACCTGCAGCATGCCTGGTGAGGCCTTCAGTATCCACAGCACTGGCCGCACAATGGCCCTTATTCAGATCTGATTGCAGTACAAATTTGTTCTCAAATGGGCAAAACATGTACACTGCAGGTGGGGAAGATGTAACATGTGCAGAGAGAGTTACATTCGGTGGGTTGTGTTGAAACTGAAATCTAAATTGCAGTGTACAAATAAAGCAGCCAGTATTTACCCTGCACAGAAACAAAATAACGCACCCAAATCTAACTCTCTCTGCACAGGTTACATCTGCCCCACCTGCAGTGCACATGGTTTTGCCCATTTTGAGAACGAATTTGTACTGCGATCAGATCTGAATAAGGGCCAATATCTCTGCATTGCTTCAAGCAAAATATGAACTTATTCTTGATCAGAATCAGCTTTATTTGGCCAGGTATACTTGTGTATTTAAGGAATTAGATTTGTGTTGCTTGGATATATATATATATATATATATATATATATATATATATATATATATATACAATTGGGGATTTGGATTCTGTATTGCGCTAAATCCTAATGCAGCACCTCCAAAATTCCTCCTGTTAGTGAGGAATAACAAGAAATACAAGGAAAAAAGGGTGATTGGAGTGCGCAACCTAATTGTCTCTATGGTCACGTGAATAACATGTACCACCCAGTTTGTCCAATCAGTATTCAGAAGTCCTTTCTGAAGGTATTTTCTGTGTGTCCAATATTGGATTTGTTTGCAGTAATCATGCGATTTTCTTTTTTGAAAAAACTTTTTATTTCGAAAAGCAACCCGACGCGTTTCGTCTTTACGACTTCATCAGGGGTACAACCGATGTATGATTATATAGATAACCATCCATACAGTAGATATTGCCGATTGAAATAGATTTAAATGTATCAATATGGTATTGAAGATATAGCCAACCTTTTATAAAGAGTTGGGTATTCCAATAAAATTGTGGTGGATCTATTTAGGATATTCCCAATTGGAGGGCGATTAATCGGTCACCAGTTTAGATCAATATAATACTGTGGGTGTATCCCACTTTATACGGACTGTTGAATGTTCGTTGGTTTGTGGGTGATAAATCGGTCACCAACTTGGATCAGGAACTCTTCCAAAATGACTACCTCCTCCTCGCTCACTCTGGTGTATACACCAGAGTGAGCGAGGAGGAGGTAGTCATTTTGGAAGAGTTCCTGATCCAAGTTGGTGACCGATTTATCACCCACAAACCAACGAACATTCAACAGTCCGTATAAAGTGGGATACACCCACAGTATTATATTGATCTAAACTGGTGACCGATTAATCGCCCTCCAATTGGGAATATCCTAAATAGATCCACCACAATTTTATTGGAATACCCAACTCTTTATAAAAGGTTGGCTATATCTTCAATACCATATTGATACATTTAAATCTATTTCAATCGGCAATATCTACTGTATGGATGGTTATCTATATAATCATACATCGGTTGTACCCCTGATGAAGTCGTAAAGACGAAACGCGTCGGATTGCTTTTCGAAATAAAAAGTTTTTTCAAAAAAGAAAATCGCATGATTACTGCAAACAAATCCAATATTGGACACACAGAAAATACCTTCAGAAAGGACTTCTGAATACTGATTGGACAAACTGGGTGGTACATGTTATTCACGTGACCATAGAGACAATTAGGTTGCGCACTCCAATCACCCTTTTTTCCATATATATATATATATATATATATATATATATATATATATTGAATATATATAAAACATCTACAGATATG
Source organism: Crinia signifera (assembly GCF_055691185.1). Classification (NCBI taxonomy): domain Eukaryota; kingdom Metazoa; phylum Chordata; class Amphibia; order Anura; family Myobatrachidae; genus Crinia; species Crinia signifera. Next base: position 22,491,392 of record NC_139220.1, read on the forward strand.
TACTCTGTGGAGGGTGATGGATACGTACATGGGGAGACACAGGGAACATATATTTGCTGAGCTGCGCAGAACCTAGACAGACATCAGTGGCGCCTCTTGGTCGCTGAAACATCAGGAGAGGTAACAAGTAAACAATGATGGTGCAGATATATATATATAAGATGGAAGACATATTTGGTTGAGCTGCACAGCTCCTACGCAGCCATCATCATAGCTACTTCCAATGCAGCAGCAGGCCATTTTTCTTGTCAGCATGTTAATTGACTGTCAGCCTGTTATTTGGCTGAGTCCCGGGGAGTTGAGGGGTGAGCCAGTGTGAGGGAAGAGAGGTGGGGGCCGAAGCTAGGCCTTTGCTGGGTTGCGGGCCCATTGCCATTCACCCCCGAGAAAAGAGCCTTACCACCTCCCCTGGGTGTACTTCCCGTAAGGGCCACTGCTGTGGAGTTCGTGGCTGGGACCCGCTGGCTGGGATGCTCGCTCCACCCATTGGTGAATACTCAAGGCCGGGGGACTCGGTGGGCAATTCAGCGCATCTTCCCCTGGGGTCCGTGGCTGGGTTCCTACCCCCCTACGGTCTTCGGTCAGCGAATCCTTCAGGATGGGGTCCGCATCTTCCGCCAGGGTCCACGGCCAGGGATCCTGCTGCCTCAACCGCGGGGTCGGTCGATTACTGCATGCTGGAGCGCCACTTCCCCAGGGGCTGAAGATAGGAGCTCCACATGCATGCGACCATCCTCAGTCCCCGCCGGAAGTAAGTGATAGACTCTGTCCAGGCCTACCCGTTGTCTGGGGCCCCCCTTCTGTCCAGTCCCCCCTCTGTCTGGGCCTCCCTTCTGTCCAGGTGCCCCTTCTGTCTGGGCCCCCTTCTGTCTACGCCCCCCTTCTATCTGGGCCCCTCTTCTGTCTGGGCCTGGAAATGGAGTACCATCAGTACCCCCTTGATGATGGCCCTGAACAGGGCCCTTGACCTTAAAAACACCCTACACCCATCATGCTAGTGCAATATCACTGTACAGCCACCAGTTATACCTCAGTACTCAGTTAGCTAATACTAATTTATACTGCGTCGTGTAGGATGGGATCAAAGGATGGGTCACAGTTGGTAATTTATTATTAAAATTCCTACTGCCATGAAAAGATTAGCTCACTGAAATAAAACTACTGTATACGCTTGTGCCTGAAGAAGGAACAAATATTTCTCTGCAGAACAGTGATTTATTACTTCCTTTTACGACATATTACCTGTAAATATGAATAAACTGTTCTTTTTCATGGGTGACAACATCATTAGTAAAACAGTTGAATTAAACAATGATGGCGAATGAAACAGCTATTAAGAAAAGTACAAAGTAATACTTAGAAATGACTTATGCAGTGCCGATTGGTTATTTTTAGATGAACCAACGTACGCTAGCTTGCCTGAAAAATGTTAAGCCTGAAAACACAGATGCTTGGAGCTCGCATGCAGATTTTCAAAGCCTTCTATAGAACTATTTTTTTATTTTGTCATATTAAAAAAACAAAAAACGAACAAATGGTTCTTACCACACTTCAAAGCGTTTTATATTGGTAATGTATTCATACTCAATTAATTTCTTTTTCCAGCTTCAAACGAGTATACCTATATTTGCTCTTTGTCTCGTTCTGTTAATCAATGCAGAATATTAGGTGATGCTAAAATCAGTGTCTATATTTCAGTGTTCAAGGCAGGATTATTAAAATATTGGTCTATCGAATTAGAAAAAATGATTTATTAAATTAGGTTTTGTAACGCTGGTAAATTAGTCTCAAAACTTATGGTTAATATTATTATAATTTTTGATAAAGCTACGTGTTGGAGTGAAATCGGTCAAAGGTAATTTGCATTGGACCCCGTTAGTAGACTTACCCCCCTTGGACACCTTTTCAGGACCATAAAAGCAAACCAGTATTTCTTATCCATACGGCTTAAGGGCATACTTGACTACTTTTGAAAACTAGTTTCAGGGAGATTATAGTTGGTCTTTTTTACAATACTGATCTGGACAGATTCACATATATGGTCTTAGGGACCGGAGAATACAGTCTTAACAAGGAAGTGACCGATACGGACTTGGGGCCTTATTCTAGTTCACTCATAGAGGCAAATTCCTTCTCAAATGGACAAAACCATGTGCACTGCAGGTGGGGCAGATATAGCATGTGCAGAGAGCGTTAGATTTGGGTGGGGTTTTTCTTCAAAGTGAGATCTATATTGCAGTGTAAAGAGCAGTCAGTATTTTCCCTGCACAGAAGCAAAATAAGTCACCAAAATCTAATTCTCTCTGCACCTGTTACATCTGCCCCCCCCCCCCCCCTGCATTGCACATGGTTTTGTCCATCTGAGAAGGAATTTGCCTCTAAGAGTGAACTAGAATAAGGCCCTTGATCAAAATATAATTAATCAACTCAAATAAATTTCTTAATATTTTTTATTTCACCTCTTGTTTTTTTATGTGTTTTGTGATGTTGTTGTGTGTGGACTGATACTCATTGATTTTATGATTATGTGTGTATAATAAATGATTATATAGTATAATCTGAGTTTGATTCATCCATGTCAGCCTTTTTATCGATGACAGATATTGTATTGAATAGAGTGGAGAATGGAGCAGGTTAACCCCTTACCGACGCAGCCTGTTTTTGCCTTCCTGACAGAGGCCTTTTTTTCAAATCTGACATGTATCACTTAAGTGGGGATAACTTTTTTTTGCTTTTACTTATCCCAGTGATTTTGAGATTGTTTTCTCGTGACACATTGTACTTTAAGTTAGTGGTAAATTTTGGTCGATACAGTCTTTTTTTTTGTGTGAAAAATACCAAAATGTTGTAAAAAAATTGAACATTTTGCAATTTGCAAAATGTTAAATTTTCTGCTTGTGAGACAAATAATCATACCACTCAAAATAGTTCATAACTAACAAAGATCATATGTCTACTTTATGTTGCCATCATTATTTCAAACTCCTTTTATTTTTTTTGGACACTAGGGGGCAGCAGAGTCAAAATTATACACCTAACACAGTAAACGCTGCTTTTGGCTGTTCACGTTTGAACAGCCAATCGCAGCGATCGCTGAGGGGGGGGCATCAGTGCCCCACCTGGGCAATGAGGGAAGATGTCTGCTGTCAGGGACAGCAGACATCGTCCCTCTGTCACCGCGTCTATAGACGCGGTGACAGTTAAAAGTCATGACGTACATTTACGTCATGTGTCGGGAAGTACATCCCGACCATGACGTAAATGTACGTCAAATGTCGGGAAGGGGTTAATGCTGTCTTGGGATGACATTATTATCACAGGACTGTCTATTTTTTCTCCTTTTTGTTTCCATAGTATTTTAGCCACATTACATTTCCCACTTCCGGTGGATGGTCACACACTTGCGAGGCACCCGGCTTCCATCACCCGGAGCCCCATCCCCGGCCACCCAGAGAAGATACGCAGAAAGTGGAGAGCGGCAGGAGGGGAGCTTGGAGGAGGCCCCCAGCCACAGCTCATGATCCGGAGGGGACCCCCGGCAAGGATGCGGCTGGGCCCCCCCAGCGTGAACGCGGCTGCGGCCCCCGGTGCAGGACGAGGTAGTGCCCTCCAGCGGCAACAGCAGGATGCTGACCCCACTGCATCGGATCGGAGGACCGCAGCCAGAGGAGGGGTGAGATGGAGGCCCACAATACAGTCACCATGAACCCCCCCCCCCCTGCCGCAAACACCCAGTGCCCAGTAATGGACTCCAGCCCAAGCTCCAGCCTCACCGACTTTCTCTGACTATCCCCTCTCCCTGCACGCTGGCTCTCTCCCCCCCCCCCCCAGCTTCAGCTCCAGCCAGGGCCCTGACTCACTGCCCCCCCTACAGCCTAAGGATCAATCCTGCTGTGTGCTGTTGAGCCCTTCTGCTGCTGTGGTTCTCCTACAGGAAGTTGGCGCTGCAAATGGCTGCCTAGGATCTGTGCACTCAGCCATATGTAACCTCGTGTCCCCTGTGTGATAACTGTACTGTCTCTGCTTTAACTGTTGATGTCTTTGCTCATACTGTTACCTACCTGGCTGCTGCAATGACCAGTGGCACCACGGATGGCTGCCTAGGCAATGTGCAGCTCAGCGGGTAATGTGTTCCCTGTGTGATACTATACTGTCCCTGCTTATATTGCTACCTATGGATCATAGTGCGCACACACAAGGGTATCCTGCATTAAAATCCTGCTACTTTATTATCGCTGGCTGTATGCAAGTTTATTGACAGGAAGCCATCGTTTGGGGGTGGTAACCAAAAAATATAAAAAAAAAAACGCTGTAATCTTTCTCAGTGCCCTGCCCAGTGCCCTACAGGGCACTGAGAAAAGATTACAGTGGTTTTTAAAAAAAAATAAAAGCCATTGCTGGGCAATGGGCAGGGCATCGGGAAAGATTACAGTGTTTTAAAAAAAAAAAAAAAAAGCCCTGTAGGGCACTGGGCAGGGCACTGAGAAAGATTACAGCCGCGCGCAAATTCAATGACGCCAATCTAGGACCACCCATTAGCATATTTCTAGATTTGCCTATGGTTGTGTGATGTCAGCTCCGGCCCCGTTCTGACACACTGTAAAAATGATTAGTTGTTGAGTGACTAGCCAATGAATTTGCATGGAATCGCTGATCCTTCTAATTTTAACAGGCCCTGCTAAGCATTTCGCGTTCAGTTCTGAATAATCCCCTCTATCTGATCTACCGCAGCTTGTCCGACACACAAACTGAGCAACAAGCAATGCTAGTAAATTTTATCATTTGGAATTTGTATATTTTGATTATAGATTTAAAATAATTTATAACCTGATTTCAAGAACTGAGACAAATCCACATTTCTTAAATGTCAAAGTGATTTAAGAATGTGTTTATATGTTCCTTGGCATTCTAATAATTGTATTCCCAGTAACATTTTCATCTGTGATTAATTAATATTTTTGTCTCGCCCTGATAGAAATAACTTGGGAATATCCGCTTTGTAGTCATTAGTTTTGAATACTTAAAATGCATCTGTGAAATACTTTTTTTCTTTTTTTTTCCCGGAGAATTAACGTAGTACTTTTAGACACTAATTAAACATAGTTGATTAATTAAAAATCAGCATGTGTACAAAACGGAAGTCAAATTCTATCCCATTTATTGGCATTACTGTCATTGACCCAACAGTCTGTATGATTTCATTTCAAGCCATTTAATTTATGACTTAACAAAATGATTTGAAATGCTATGTTGATTAAATCTGACCACATAAAGAAAGCTGTAGGAGATGATTACCATTATCCTGTTATAGTTTTCCCTCTAGTTTACACTGTAGTGGAAGAAAACATTGTACATCAGTAGAGACAGGATTATGTGCAACAAAAAAAAGCTTGAAATAGGCATGCAAATATGCATGAAAAATACTTAAAATGTGCATGAAAAGTGTTAAAATACTGTATGCTACATTAAATAATAAAAAAAGTAATTTTTAACTTATTTATTTAAAAATCAGCATACAATTAGTTGCAAATAAACCTCAAATCTAGTCCCACAGCATCTGCAGATGTCAGTATGCTGGCTGCTACAGCAGACTGCAGCGTCCAAAGCTCTTCTTGCATCAACTGCATGGACCCTCATCTCCAGCGCCGATGGATCAAATGTCAGCATAGTGTGTGAGGGCGACGCAGTGGAAGGCTTCCTCCCTGCGCTGCATACTCACTGTGACACAGCATTTTCTCCACACCGCGTGATATCATAACCCTTCTGCCCGCCTCCTCTGCTGCAGAAGTCTGTCTCTTGGTGTAAAGTCCCAGGCCAGGGGCAGGCAAAGGTTCAGGAGCTTCGTAATAGCATCCGCCCTGACTGACTTTTATCAACATAGATTGGCAACCTAGAGCAGTGTCAGACATAGCGTACATCCAAGGTTCCCCACACGGCGCAGATATTGCCCTAGCCTGCACACTCTACCACTACCTGGCCAGCAGCAGCAGGGCAAAGCAGTGCTTTGACTCGCGGGTGGAAAGGGGCGGGGCCTAAAATATGCACTAGATTTTAGGTAAAATATGCAATAACCAGTGAGAATGGGCAAAATATGCAAATGCATATAATCCTTTCTCTATACAGCAGTGACTCAGTCTGAAAATAAACCATATATGGCATTATGGGTGTGATATGCAAAGTTGATATTGACCAGGTCTACATTTATCCCGTAGATTTTTATGAAATGTAGACATGAATAGAATGTCCCTGCTGGTCTTGCGCTGACCTAACTGATGCAATGAGTCCAGCGGTCATCGAATGAGAATGTCTAATCCCAAAACCAAACCACTATTATCCCCCGTAGCCTAACCCATACCCTCCCATATTCCGCCATCATGTAGTCTGACCCATACCCTCCCCTATTTCCCCTCCTGTAGTCTAACCCATACCTTCCCCTATTCACCCCTTCTGTAGTCTAACCCATACCTTCCCCTATCCCCCCCCCCTCCCCATAGTCTAACCAGTGGTGGTTTTTACCTATGGGCTGCAGGGCTGCAGCCCCCCCAGGTAAAATCCGCCACTGTAGTGAAGCCGGATGCAGTCTGTGAGACTGCTCTGGCTTCACTGTGACTGGCAGTGACTTCCTATTGGAAGTCGGACCTGCCAGTCACAAAGGCAGTCCCGTTGGGAGGTGTTCCCTCCCTCCGGGATGCCTTTGTGTGGGCTGCTGTGCAAAAACGGCAATTGCGCATGTGCAGAACCTATATCGGTACTGTGCACGCGCTGGTCCCGGTGCCTGTCATTTATATTGTACAGACGTCGGGACCAAGATTGCTTGTATGGGCTGTTGCCCAAGCAGCCCATAGAAGCTGGCCACATGCGCAGTCCTGGCGTCTGTCATCACAGCACAGGCGCTGGGGACAGGAGAGGAGGTAGCGGCGGCAGCAGCGGGGACGACAGGGGGAGGGGTGTGCCTGAATCGCGCCAGAGGCAGCCCCCCTCCCCCCAATAAGGTACGAGCCCCCACTGAGTCTAACCCATACCCTCCCCTATTCTCCCCTTCTGTAGTCTAACCCATACCTTCCCCTGTCCCCCCCTTTCGTCTATTCCATACCCTTCCCTATTCCCCCCTCCTTTAGTCTAATCCATACTCTCCCCTATTCTCCCCTCCTGTATTCTTTCCCACACCCGCCCCTCTTATCCCCTCCTGTAGTCTAATCCATACCCTCCCTTAGTCTCCCCTCCTGTAGTCTAACCCACCCCCTCCCCTATTCTCCACTCCTGAAGCCTAACCACTGCCCTTCCCTATTCTTACCTCCTGTATCCTACACCAAACCCTCCCCTATTCTTCAAAATGGCTTATTCTTTATCTCTGCATTATTTATCTCTCTCCACAGCTTAACAGCTTAATGAGGGGCAAATGTACTATGCCTCCTCAAGTAAGACAATGGAGAAAGCTACAGAACCAGCCAATCAGCTGTGTTTAAAAAATGACAGTTATAAGTGATTGGTTGGTGCGTTATCACCTCCCTCTTTATCTCCACTTCATCATTTCCCCAGGCCTGATACACCTGCTCTATGGCCCTTATTCTGGTTGGTGCGGATATATCCGCGTGCGTTCGGGCAGCCGATGTTTTGTGTCTGCGCATGTGCAGAGGCGTCTCTGCGCATGTGCGAGCGGGGCGTACGGCCAAATCCCGCATAATATGTGAACACTCTGAACAGGGGGTGGAGAGGGGCGTGAAGGGCTATTTGGGCTCATTACCATATGCATACGCCCTGCATTTCATGGGCGTTCCCATGCAAACGCTGGGCGTACGTATGGTAATGCGGCCGTGACGCACGTGTAGGGGGCGGACATATGACATCGCCGGATGTCAGCTGCCCGCCCAGATCCCTGCTTTTGCACGGGAAAATGTCCGTGTGGTCTGAGGTTGCGGGAGCTGGTGGAGCACTCGGTCCTGCATTCGATGGTCTGCGACCATCGAATGATGGGGGAGGTTCCCTTAGATGGAGGAGGCGTAAAATACACGTGCGGTCCGTTCGGCCAGCTTCTTACCGCGTACGGACGGAGTTGGCGATCCGTATGGAAGGCGGGGTTTCGCACACACGGTCCTGGCCGCATAATCGGATCCGGCCGCACCGACCAGAATAAGGCCCTATGTGAGGACACATCTGCAGGATGTTCCTGATGCTCAGCTTCCTGGTTCTGGACGCTCATCATGATATAATGATGTTCTATGTGAAGGGGAGATGCCAGCATCGGCACTGCAGGAAAGCACCAATAAATAGAATGACACAGGGATTTAATAGTATTGTAAGCTCCGTGTCTAGGTTCGAGGACCACCTGGTACTTGAAGTTCTACAGATAAAACCAATATTGAAATAAATACACACGCACACCATAAGAGTAAAACTTTAACAAACATCCATGCACACCTACACACACTCAGATATAATGGGTGATTCTCGTTGACCCACAGAGCTGCAAAATTTCCGGGTCACTTAAACACCGCCTGCCACCTGCAGAAACAACTGCCCCCATGGCAAGCGTATGGATGAGAATCAGAACTATATTGAACTTACCTAAATTCCCACATGGCACTGCCTCATTGGCTCCTGGGTCCTACAAGATATAAGTCATCTGGGGACCCCAGGACTACTACAAGCACACAAACAATACTTTCTAATTGCCCCGGTTAGGTGGTCATTTGTGAAGGTTAGTTCCATTCACCTACGTACTGGCTCTACAGGCTTGGGAGCAGATGAACAAAGAACTCTCAGAACCTCAATGAGCAAGATGAATATAGGTGCATGGCCACGATTAAATTTCATGTCATAACTGATGCCACACTTTACCTTTGGGTATTAACATGGGAAGTTCTTGCAACAAAGAGGATCATTTTTTCAAACTACTAAAAAATTGCCCCATCTGTAAAAGTGGCATAAATATACATTTACTAAGAGCTAAAACCATAACTAAAAAGTGTATCAACTACAAAGATGGCTTATTACAAGGATCATTTGGCTGGGTTTTATTTTATTATAGGGTGACAGCCATAACTACTGTAATCTATTTTCATCATGCTACTGCATTTCTTCCAACAGAGACTAAAATCTCCCATATGATTTTTTTTTATTTCATTTGATAGCTGAACTGAAATTAAAATGTTTAATTAAATAAAAATGTAATTTAAGGATGTTAAAATTGCATTTCTACCTTCAGGATTTTAAAACAAATCTCAATTTAATTTGTAAGGCCTTCAAATAAATGTTCCTGTCTATTTTCATATGAAATTTTGCATTGAAGCAATTTAGGTGGAACCTTAGAATCATAATAGAAAATAAATATTTGAATCTAAACAGGATTCAAATTGCTACTCTACACAGAATGGGACTAATTCAGCATGGATTACTGATTGGAGCAGGCATGTCCAAACTATGGCCCTACAGCTGTTGTAAAACTACAATTCCCATCATGCTTTGCCACAGTTTTGCTACTAGGGAATGCTAAAATGATGGCAAGGCATGCTGGGATGTGTAGTTTCACAACAGCTGGAGGGCCACAGTTTGGACATGCCTGGATTAGAGAATTCACACTTCGAGCGATTATAGAACTACTGCGCATGAGTACTGTTCGCATTGTGCTTGCATGAAGGGAAATAGCGAATGAAAATGCAAATGCTTAGCAAACGTAATGAGGTCAGAGTTTGGCGGACAGGAAGCCGGAACCTCCTGTTTTCTGGGTATGTCGGAAAAAATGCAGGTGTGCCCAGGTGATTTTGTTGAGGGTCTCTGATGTCAGCACTGACCACTTCCAGCTGGCCTTAGGTGCAGATTATTGGCAGCCACGACCTGCTCACATTTGCACAGATTGCAAAAACTCTTCGATGTTCCAGGATTTGTGTTATGATCCGGGGACCACCTTGCCACCCCTATCTCCGTTGCCTCAAACCGGGATTGACGGACGTGTGCAGAGAGCTAGGCTTCACCAATAATAGCCGCGTTCGAGGGAGCCAGTTAGTCCGGCTCCAACCCCGATGCCACCTGGTCTTATGAGAGGACAACACAACCGCCAAGGCCAATAGAGAGCAAGGGTACAGCTAACTACACCTACAGAAGGCAAGGGGACCCCGGACGCCTGGCGTGTAATACCCCTGGGGGACACTACCCAATAATACGGGATAGATCCAGGGGAGTATGACTAAACGTAACAATACGTGAAAATGGTAATAAATATAAATGGTGAACAAGGGAGCAACAATGCTACGAAGATGGTATGCTATCACAACAACTGAGGGCAACAATGCCGAAGATGGAATATAAAGACAAAAGATACAACTGGCAGCAATGCTTCTAACTAGATGGAATATGGGACTAGAAAGCACTGGCAACCAGGTTCTCTGATGACACTTATCTGTAGCCGGACACGGGTACACGGGACACGGCACGAGGCACAGCACGAGGCACGGCACAGAACGGAACGGCACAGCACTGCAGAGCACTTCTGGAACCAGGAACACCAAGGCACACTCAGGTATGACCAAAGCTATAACCGGCGTCTGTTCCCAGCAGACGCCGGCTATTTATTTGAATCTGCCGCCTGTGACTGTGCTGACGTCAGCTGCGCTGACGCCGCACGCTGCTTGGAGACTCGGGAGCGTTGCCCAGCAACGCCCCGACGTCCAGCAGCCGGAGCTACAGAGCCGGAAGCTCGGGGCGTTGCTAAGCAACGCCCCCGACGCTCCCCCGGCGCTCCATCTCCGCCGCCCGTCCCGGACGTGACATCACGCAGAGGCGCTCTGGGACGGCGGCGGCTGACAATTTGTGTATGGATCTGCGAGTGAATAGCGATCTACCATTCATTCGCAATTTTTCAAGGGTCGGTTAATCTTTCTGTCTGGGCAGTTGATTTCTACTTGCAGTCAACTGAAACTTCTCAGATTAGCGATTCATGTTGAATTAGGCCCAATGTTCTGGAACAGTTTGAGGATCTAATGCCTAGATCTCATCCCTATTGTGTCAAATATAAATAGGGAGTCTTCTCAGTTATGGACATTTTCAGAGGTGGACACTGTGCCAGCTTCAAATGCCAGCAGCAGAGGCGAAACTAGGGGTTGCAGACTGCACCTGGGTCTGATCATTCGAAGGGATCATCGTCAGTCGTCATTGTACAGCACTCGACTCCTGCCACTGAGAAGGAGCCGGCACTGCAGGGAGAGACTCCAGGGGCATTGCAGCTCTTCCGCTATGTAAAGATGGACTTACCACTAGGCCATGCCTACTTCCCATTAGACCATGCCTCAAATTGATGTAGATGGAGACATTCCAGGCAATGTACCTGTCAGCGAGATCACATCCCTCTTTTAGGAGGGACTCTGCCACCGGCCAGCCGTCAATGATATGCAAGCATCTGAGCTGTACTTGTATCCAAGCCACCCTGCGCATGTGTACAGGTCGTTATTGCTCTATGCAAATATCAAAATTGCAGGCACAAACATAGCATTTTGATGGGCGTTTCTGATTGGCAACTGGGAAGGTTGCGAACATTGCACTAACACCAGGGACCATGACCAGATGGACATCTTTACCTCTATATGACTAATGCAATATCCGATGGTATGACCGATAGTGTGTCTTTGTATGCACAATGGTGGACTAGCAACACAGTTTGTTAATGTCTTAGTAGGACAACCATCGGCAGCGGCATATGCATAACATGCAGTCAGTACTGCAATGTTGTCCGCCTCTGAATCAGGCAAAGTCAACAGAAGCAAGGAATTTTGTATCTGGATCAAACGGGATGCAGTCAATTTCCCGTCGGTTGGAATCCCGGCGCTGGAATCCCGACCGAGCATAGCGAGGCACCGGGCCCACTGTGTGGCGAGCGCAGCGAGCCCGCAAGGGGGGGGGGGCGCTCCACGTCCCCCCATGTCGGGATTTTGGCGGTCGGAATTCCAGCGTCAGGACTTTGAACGCCGGGATTCCGACCGCCGGGATTCCATACCGAATCCGATCAAACCATGTTGCAAAGCAAGGGGTTTCAAATATATATATATATATATATATATATATATATATATATACACAGTATTTTTGCATGCAGGGTAAATACTGGCTGCTTTTACATGTAGCCCACACTGCTATGGAATTGAGTTTTTTTCCATCTATAATTTTTATTGAATTTTTTTTCATGCATAGAAGACATTAACAGGGGAGGGAGGGGTGAAAGGATACAGAAAAAAAAAGAAGGGGTGTAGGGTTCATTAAGGCTAAATTGCAATGGATCGGATTTATTCTGATTTTTTCTGGCCGCTCCCTCACCCTCTGTAACATATTCATGCCATGCCCTCCATCTCACGAGCGGAGATGAGGAGGATGTAGAATATGGCATGGCCTCTATCTCCATTCAGAAATGGAGCTGTACCTTGGAGGTCACCTTCTGAAAGGATGGGGGAGCGGTTTGTGATAGAATTGAGTTTAAACATGCCTCCCTCAATTTTAACTCTATATGCAAGATGCATACTCCACCTACAGTGCAACTTGGGTTTTGCCAAGGTCCTAAGCTCTATATATACAGTAAATATATGTGTGTTACAGTATTATCTTTTAGCTAAGTGTGATCTTGTAAGTTCTTTAGTAAATCTCACCAATCATACTGTATATTAAAAAGCAATATGCTTATGCTTCATTGATATGTCTACAGTAAACACAGAACTATACATTACTTCTGGTGAAGCAAATTCGTAATGAATGAGTCTGTTCTCCCTACTGAAAAATAAGAACTCAAAATACAATATGTGTCTAACTCCGTGTCCTAGAAAGCACCTTAGAATAAAAGATCATTGATTTTCCGGGTCAGCTAGATCATACAGCTGGCAGTAAGCATTTCCACATGAGCGTGTTGTTCATCTCTGCTCGCTACAGAATAATACTCCACTTTTTTTATTTATGCGTAATGTAGCAGGCAAGTGCTCATATCCCCTGGTTCTATAATTTTACAGCTCCCGCAATATGGGATCATGCTAAAAGACCTTACGGTATTCTGTATTACGTTTTGAGAGAGAAATCTTTTGATTTATTATATTTTATTTTTGATGCGATTTGATGCAGTCTTTGGACTGTAAAGCTGGGTACACATTACACCACGTGCCTGACTCTGGTTGGCTACACAAAGCAGTGGTAGTTGCCCCCCCCCCCCTAAACGTTGAATGTCCCGCTGCACCGAGAATGGATTGCGAGTAGGTCTGAAATTATTCAATGGCCACTGACCATGGAATGATTTATGTACCCCAATTTGGGAACCACTGACCTAGATGACTGCATTATACAGTAATTCTCTCGGTCCTCCTTATCATCCACCTCTTCAGCTCTTCCTAAACTATTCCTTATTTTTTTCTCTTGTCAATTTACTTCTGATGTCTCCATCAACCAGTGACTCCTGTAGATGACTAAACCATAGAGAAACCATAGAATATCAAAATCTAACCTCTATTTCATCTACAAAGCCCTTAACCCTACTTCCCTCCTTTGCATCACCTCCATTCCCAAACTTTAGAATTTCTACCAACACTGAATTAGACTTTATCCATCTTCCTCACTTTCATATGTGCCCTAACAACTTTTTTTTTTACTCCAGCCTATCACCCCCCTCATCATAATTATCCAGTCTCTGTCCTCTTCTCAATTTTGGCTCCACCTCTATCCCTTTTAGAATGTAAGTCCTATGGTGCAAGGACTTGGTCATTCCACCTAAATTCAGCTATGCATGTTATCCCTTTGAGCGTCAAGTGAATTTTGTTAAAATAAGTGTGAAGATTGGCAAGCAAACTTTTTTTTTCATCATAATGACCTGTAATGTTGACCTTATATAGGTTTAATCGTTTTTTACGCAACATTTTTTAATTTGAATTTATATAACAAATGTGAGCGACGCTGGCATTTTCATTGGATATTTTGCACATCTGTCACAAAGATGTTGGCACTCAAAGGGTTCACAATATCAACCTTATGGCTCTTGACAAACAAACCCTGTTAACATTTGGTGTTGATCTTCCTGAATGCAGACTAGTCATATCACAGGGCCCAAAATATTTAGGTGTGCAAGTACCATCTATATATATAGGTGGGCAAGTACCATTTTAATAAAATATGATCAAAAATAGCCCCAATTTCTCGTTACTATACTTACTTAATTAAAGCTGTAAAGAGTGTCGGTAATTTTTGCCCACATTTCTTAAACCCTAATGATATTTTATTCTGTCTCTATATTTTTATTCATACGCAGGGTTATCATTTGAGATTGCCCAAAAAATTACCAGTTTAGTGTATAATTACTTTATGACCAAAGAGGGATCTGAAAACGAATCTAAATATCTCTAAATATGAATGGATTGAAAAAAAAGGCAGCAAAAAAACATCAAAATGCAATTTGCAGAAATGCTGTACTTGCACTCTGTAGTTTAGTCATAATATTCTAGTTGTCATTGTGGGCTAATTTGCCAAATTTCAGATTCACTAGATAGTTATGATAAAAAAAATGTTGAAATTTATTTCAAATTATATTTTCTGCTGCATTCTGCAAAACAGTTTAAGTGTTGTGGCTGGTAGTTTTAAACCAGTAAACATAAAAACACTAAAAACAGTCCCAAATATATAATCATCTTCATCATCATTAATAATAGCTATAATTAGATATGATTCTTAATTACTGAAGTTATTAAAGTCAAGAAAGTGCTGATGGCTGTGGTTCCCTGATCTACTTATCGCCTGCAAATTGCTGTTTTATAAGGCATGTGGACTATAAGAAACATCAGTTTTTGCAATGTTTCTCCAATTTTTTTTAGGCTATCCAATTTGGTCATCTGTAAAGAGGAAAAAAAATGTATACACCCTAAAACTTGCATGTTCAGTGGTTTTTTTTTGTCCACTGCAGCCTCAGGAAAACAGGGCTGCTTTTACAGATTTGGTTTTGCCTGCCTTTGGCAAGAAAAACCAAATCCCGGATAAGCCACGGCACACGTTGGAAGAAATCATGCTCCCTTGCGGATTATCTCCATTTCAAATTCATTCTTTCCTCCTTCAGCTCTGCCCTTCCTCTGGCCAAGGAATCCTACTTTAAGTCCCTCATCCTTTCCCAATCATCCAATCCCCGCAGGCTCTTCGCCACCTTCAACTCCTTGCTCCCCTCCCCCCCTCCAGCTCTTCCGTCCTCCATCGTAGCCGCTGATTTTGCTACCTACTTTTCAACCAAAATCTCCTCTCTCAGGACTGCCATCACTGCTGCCATGACCTCACCCTCTCCCTGCTCCCCTCCTACATCTCCACTCCCCTCCTTCCAACCCCTGTCCTCATTTTATCCCACCACTGCTGCTGAAGTCCACTCTATCCTTCAATCCCCTTCTCCCTCCACCTGCCCGCTCGATCCTATCCCCTCCAATATTATCCGTCGTCTCAGTTCGTCAGTCTGCTCTCACCTGGCTCACCTCTTTAATCTTTCCCTATCCTCTGGGATCTTCCCTTCCTCCTTCAAACACGCTATTGTCTCCCCAATTCTCAAAAAAACAAATCTGGACCCCAACTCTCCATCCAACTGCAGGCCCATCTCCCTCCTCCCTTTTGCCTCCAAGCTCCTAGAACGTCTGACCTATAATCGTCTCCTAAGCCACCTTACTGCTAACTGCATTCTAGACCCCCTCCAATCCGGGTTCCGCCTTTACATTCCACTGAAACTGCCCTGACCAAAGTCACTAACGATTTGGTATCGGCTAAATCCAAAGGCCTCTTCTCTATCCTCATCCAGCTTGATCTGTCGGCTGCCTTTGACACTGTTGACCACCCTCTCCTGCTCAACACCCTCCGCTCCTTTGGCATCACTGGCATGGTCTTCTCCTGGTTCACCTCATACCTCTCTGATCGCTCCTTCTCCGTCTCCACTCCGAGCTCCTCCTCTCCTACTACCCCGCAGCCAGTCGGTGTTCCCCAAGGGTCAGTCCTTGGCCCTCTCCTCTTCTCCCTCTACACCACCTCTCTGGGCACCCTCATCAGCTCCTATGGTTTTCATTACCACCTTTATGCTGATGATACCCTAATCTATCTCTCCTCCCCCGACCTATCCCCATCACTCCTGTCCAAGGTCTCTGAATGCCTCATGGCCATCTCAGCCTGGATGACCCAACGTTTCCTGAAACTAAACATGGCCAAAACTGAACTTCTAATCTTCCATCCCCCGAACATCCCCTCTTCTCCCACTATCTCCATCAGCATTGGTGAAACCGAGATCACCTCCACCGACCAAACGCGCTGCCTCAGTGTCATCATTGACTTCTCCCTCTCTTTCACCCCCCACATTCGTGCTCTCTCACAGTCTTGCCGCTTTCACCTACGCAACATCTTACGCATCAGACCTCTCCACTGACGCGACCAAAATTCTCATTCACTCTCTTGTCATCTCCCGCCTTGACTACTGCAACATCCTTCTCTCTGGGCTACCTCTCACCCGCCTCGCACCTCTCCAAACCATTCTTAACGCTGCCGCTAGGCTCATCTTCCTCTCCCGCCGCTCTACCTCCGCCTCCCCCCTCTGTCTATCTCTTCACTGGCTCCCTATTCCTTTCCGAGTTCTCTTTAAACTCCTCACCACCACCTACAAGGCTCTCTCCTCCTCCACCGCTCCTTACCTCTCTTCACTGATCTCTATCCACACTCCCTTCCGTCCTCTTCGCTCCATCGCTGACCGCCGACTGACCTCTCACCTAATCACCTTCTCCCATTCACGTGTCCAAGACTTCTCTCGCGCTGCCCCCCTGCACTGGAACAACCTCCCGCCACCCATCAGGCTTTCTGATTCCCTTACCTCCTTCAAGCGCTCCCTCAAAACCCACTTTTTTCGACTAGCCTATCCCTCCTCCTAACCTCTTTTGATCCTCCTATCCTGCCTCCGTTCCTACTTATCCTGTTGTTTTTCGTTCGTCCACCCACCTATTTTTAGTATGTTAACTATTATGAGTAGGGTCCTCCTGCCTCACGTACTCACCCTACCTCTCTACCTCACCTGTACTCCTGTCCTGTTCTTCCCTTCCTCTACTTCATCTTCAGTCTCCTCGACAATTTTGACACCTACTTCTGAACTGATGCTGATTTTATTTCTACCAGCTATACCCCTATTTATACTGTATTTTTCAACACACCCTGTTCGTTACCTTGTCATTTGTTTTTTGTTTGCTATGTATGGCGCTGCGGACACTTTGCGGCGCCTTATAAATAAACGTACTACTACTACACGTTGGGTTAACAAGGCTAATTATGAGACAATTGCCCGCAATCACTGATTGCGGTAATTGGATAAAGCTATGTGTTCTTTTTCTTCATTCTTCCTAGTGATAAACATTATTTCAATTTATGATATCAGATATTGGAAATTGTCCGCAAATAAGGAAATTTAGGCAATTTGGTAATTGATAAAATAGACTTATTTATTTTCTGTTCATACAAAATTATAATTTAAAATTGTTTCACATTTGAATGTCCTGCCAATCTATTTATGCTAAAAACATTTATATTTCATCGAACAGGGGGTGGTATAAAATATACATTTTGTCCCACTTTAAATGTCCATTTCTTCGGAGTTCTTGAGAACAGTCTCTTGAGTGTAGGAGTATCCATGGGCAAGCTTCCTTTACATCATGGAAGAGTCCCTTGAATGGAATGTATACAAAAAGACTATCTTTCAATACCTAATTTTAGGTATCCCTTTAACTGGACATGGATATGCTCCTAGTGGAGATTTGGCTCATTTTAAACATGTCTGCTGCTATGATTGTAGAAAACCCATTTTGCCAATCTAATGATGCCAATACACATACAGGGATGCGATCGGATGCGATGCAACATCCCAATGTGATGTCCCATCGTATCTGATCTCATCTTATGGTGCCCAATTGATTTTTTCCAGCACAAGATGTGGCCAGGCCCGGCAACAGGGGGGGGGGTCAAGGGGGACATGTGTGATGGGCCCCGGCGATCTGGGGGGCCCCAAAGCCCGGCTGGGGCCCATCTGTGTGTTACCCCCATTGGTGCATGTCTGTGCTGGCTGGCTCAGCTCACTGTGATTTGTCCCAACCTGTGCGCGCCGCCACCCCTGGGTATCTCCTGGCTGTCTCTGCCGGCTGCCGGCGCAGCGGTGATCGACACTCACAGTGTCCGCCGTCCCAGCCCAGGTCGCAGCTGCTCAGCGTCCACCGTCCCCGGTCTCTCCAGTCTCCTGTTGGCTGCTGCAGCGGTGATTGACAGGTCGCAGCCGCTCAGTGCCTGAGCCTGAGTTGGCTGTCTCCTGGCTGCCCTGCGCACCTCAAGGATCTTACTGCGCATGCGCGGCACACCAAATCCGCACTGTGGCAGCTTTTGGTGTCCGGCCCTGGCTGCTGCTGCCTGCTGTGTGGTCCTGCGCAGATTCCACTAAGAGAGTACATTGGAGAAGTGTAAAAGGCGCCATCTGGATCCTCAATGGTATAGGTAAGGACTAAGGACAAGGAGGGAAGGACTGGGAGCTGCCTGGAGCTCATCTCAGAGAGAGCCGGGCTTGGCCCTCTCTTAACACATGGGCTTGAAGGGCAGTTGCACTAGGGCCCCAAAATGTTAAGGGCCCAAAAGCCTGCCACCCCTGTTGGCCCCCTGATTTCAGTATTTATAGATCCCCCCACTACTGTACCGCCGACACCTGCACATGTCAGGTCAGGGGAGGGGGGGGGGCAGAAATATCAGTATACAGGGCCCCAAGATTTCTGTTGCTGGCAGGCAGCGGTAGTCAGTGGCGGCAACATTTAAAAAAAAATATTTAATACACCGGGTTGCCCCAGAGCTCTCAGCCAATAAGAGGCCTCACATTAAATCATACAAAACTTTTGTCCTCCAGGCTAGAGGTTGACATTCTATGGAGAAACACTTCCTAACTCTATCTCAGCACAGTTAATTTTCCAAAATCTGTAAATGTTTATTTTCTGTAGATGTACACTAGCTGGGGAACATTAATTCTAGATTTATAAACAAACAAAGAAAATTTAATAACAAATTCAGGAATTTATTTTATTGCCTGAAACAATACAAATTTAAAGTCTTCTTCAGATCTGTTGAGAGAATTGGTACATCTTTAATTCAACAATGTTATACTTTATCTAAAACTAAAATATGAATTACCCATCTTTAAATCCTAGACAAACACAGTGTGCTTAGCAAAGATTAAGCCAAAGCAAGAAAGAAGAGAAAAATTCATTCTATACTTAAACAAATATTCTAAATTGTCACATAGTATGAAAATCAATTAAACATTTAGCAAAAACACAAGTTGTTTTAATGTTAGAAAGAACTTTGTTGCATTTAAAATGAGAATTAAATATTTATGACTTACTTAAATGATCATTTCTATAACAGGAAGAAAAGTTCATTGCTAGGGGTATATGTGCTTCAAAATGCAAAAGTATATTCAGTACTAGTACGTAAGGTCAACAGTCTATGACTCAAGTTTGTTGCCTTGAGTATTGTCTAGATATATTGTTTAGCTTGTTATTTTTGTTTATTTTTGACAGTGGTACAATGTATTTACCAAGTCACATTAACATTTTATAAATCATACTTTTCAGTCTTAAAATTATTTATTGTTGAAAATACATTATACACTGCAGGTAGGACCTGAAAAACGACCTATCGACCCGCGGGGCCGTGCATCGGATCGGGATCAGTTCTGAAATGCTCTTAAATGGCTCAAAACATGCCCATCTAAATTGGGTCATATTTAGCCAGATTGTTCTGGTGTGTATCCTACTATAGAGCGTTCAGACCCAACTGCTTCCGGCACCACTCATGGCAGAGAAGGGCGTGCCTTGCCAAGGAGGCTGGACATGGGTCTCCTCCTCTCTTAAGATGATCCTGAATAGAACCCTCTCTCTCTATTCTCGATATATACAGCAGTATCTATACAGATGGAGCCCCTCTCATTGTTGCCCGGCGCCCGCCAGAACGTCCCCTCTGGTAGGTGCCGGTGGAGAGGGGCTTCAATAAACTGGGATGCGCATGCATCTCACGCACACGCACGTCCCAGTCTCTTGGAGGGTGGGCAGCGGGTCCTTGCCTGTCTCCGCTTCACGGAGATAGTGCAAGATGTACCCAATCTATAGTAATCAAAAGCTATATTTATTACTTTGACTATAATAATATTAAACAGTGGAATATGCTATATATTGCAATTTGTTATAGTACATATCTGCTGTCTGCATCATTTTGCATTATTTTGCATTATTTGGTTTGTTATGCCCCTATAGCTACACTTCATGTAACATTTACTACTATATATATATATATATATATATATATATATATATTGAGAGATGTCTGCAGTCCTGAAAAGAAGATGACACCAAGGTGCATTGACAACAATAGGTGAGAACGGCTAAGTAACATCAAAGTGCTTTGTAATAAAGATGTCTGCAAAGGGACCATAAGACTGGAGCTGTTCATAGATTTTGTGTCAGCTCTGGCTCTATATTTTTCACAGTAGTGGTTATCTGACAAAACTGGTACCTTAAAATGTATGTACGAGGTTGTCCTAAGTAATAAAGACATTTTGTTGTAGCTGCTCCCATTATCCTCCAGAGATCTATTTTAGAAGTCATAGAGATGGTAAATAATATTGCAATGAGCAAGGATAAATTCCTTGTGGGTATATGGAAAGGAAAAACCTTGTGAGTAAGTGGATGATACGAGCCATGTTGACAGAGTCCTCCAACCTCTCTTCCCACCCATTTGTGGCCAGACAGTGGCTTAAAACAGGGACTACCCTGCTGAGCTCAGGACAGATGAGAACAGTGGTGGATTTTACCTATGGGCTGCATTTAAATCCCACCACTCCAGTCAGTCTCACTGAGTCAGATGTAGTCAGTGAATGCACTGGCTTCACTGCGACTAGAAGTGACATACTATTGGATGTCCTACTTGTCAGTCACAGACATTACAAGCAGTCCCATTAGAAGGTGTTGGGACTCGCAGACTGGGCTGTGATAAGACAGTAAGCTTAACGGTGGTCAGTAAGCCACTTCCTGACTTTCATGCAGTCCTATGGCTCCTATGGGCTGCATCCAATGCAGTCTATAAAAGCATATGAGCATTCACACCACAGCCTCTGTGCTTGCACCTGTTCCAGCATCTGCCAGATCCGTTATGTACATGCCGAAGCCTAGTGGTGGAACTTGTAAGTGGCAGACCCAAGTGCAAAAATATATTTTGTCCCCCTCCTCTACCCCAACCCAATAAGTAATTCCTGGTCTGGGAAGCAATGGGCCCTTTAGTTCTCAGGGCAATGCACCTGCTGCACTAATTATAGTTCCACCTCTGCTGGGACCCGTGGCTGGCTGTCTCATATCTACTCCAGTTATGGGGGTGCTGCCATCCTAAAAATAAGTAGGAGCTGGCACTAGTTTGAAGCTACCAATACATCTCTTCAGTGTGGAATTTCTACTAAAGCTAAGAGATCAAGCATTAATAACTCTACCACATCAACTAAAACAACAGTACAGACAGACTCTTTGGATTCCTACAGTACATGCCTCCCAACATGACCCATTCCAGGAGGGACATGATGCTCAGTTTATGGACTTACATGCCAGTGGCAGTTGCAGGGCTGCACCTCTGTCCAAAATTCAGATAGGGGAACCAATGCCGATGCCACCCCAAGCACCACAGTCCAGGAATCACTGGCAGGTGAAGCTCCCCTATTTGAATTTTGGACAGTGGTGCAGTCCCACCTCTGCAACTGCCACTGGCAAGGAAGTCCAGGAGTGGAGTATTTTGTCCCTCTTGGAATAGGTCATGTTGGAAGGTATGGTTAATCGGTGCTTATTTATACTTGACTGATTTATATATTGTAAGCCGTAAGTGAGCGTGACCTTCTGAAAATTGGTCTGAAGTCACGTTCTTGTCTAATTATCTTTGTTTCCTTGCCTTTCTCTACAGCTGTGCAGAATCTTTTAGCACTTTATAAATAAAACAAAAAAGTATCACTTGCTCTAAAAAAAAAAAGAGACGCCATACATCGTGCAGCTTAGTGATAACTAATTTATTCATGCATTACATCGCCTGGAGTCAACAGAATGTAACATGATAGAGGAGAATGCATTTCATAAAATCCATAGTGCTTACGGAGGCATGTGTATGCTCAGAAGAATAGAAAATGATGATTTAGGTTTTCTTATGTCAGTGACACAATACCCAGGGATAAAAGAATGATGCGACAACCTCAATAGAATACTTTTATATCAACACTTTCAAAGAACCTCTTGAAAATGTGTCTTATGTACTTTGGCGACTTTTACAAAGAGAAGTTTTAGTTGAGACACGAGGATGAAAAATCTTTCATTTTACAGGCGTTATATATTGAGTGACATCTTCTTTGGGTGTGTTAGGGCTAAATATCACATTGCCTTGTAATACGGTGAATGGTTACGGATACATTGAGAGTTTATATGGCAAACAGCAGCTACCTGTAACATAGGAGGGACCATTTAATCAAAAATGGTACCTGTGTAGTTTCACGGTGCCATCATGGCGCCTCCTACTTCCGGGTGTACGCTCGCCACGAAATATGTCCAAAAAAGTAACTTAACTCCATGCCAACATGGATAGTTCATACCTCAACTATCCATGTTGGCATGGAGTTGATTTTAAATAGCGTAGCGAGCCACCGAGCCCGCAGCGTGGGCGAGCGAAGGACTCAGACGCACGGCGCCATGCTGGCGCCATGAAACTACACAAGTACCTCAAAAATATTTGAGGAATATAAACCAAAAAATGCCCAAATGGAAAACATCCTGTGAATATGTGGTTGTGGTAGTGTATTAAAAAGTTGCCAGTCCTATTCTCAATAGTCATTGTGTCGACATGAGACCAACCAGCATATAAAGAGGGAGCCGCCGTCATCCATAGCGCCGGTGGATCCGAATGACCTGTCTTGGCGCTTCATTTGCCGAGTTGGGGACGCGCAAGCCTTTATTGCCACAAATGGGGCGTGCGAGCATCAAACACGCCTCGGTGAATGGCAAACCATGAGCGGAATAGACAGGGGTTAAAGTGAGGGGGAATGGGGTGGAACTGAGTTCCACCACCTGTAATTGTAGGTGGAACTAAAAAATATTTTAAGACTAAAACTAAAAAAAAAACTTTTTATAGTTTACAGTTTATAGTTTACAGTTGAACTATTATTTATGGACAAGCGGCAGCAGGACATCGTTTAAAGCTCAAGGGTTTTTTTTTTATCTGTTTGTTTTGCATCTGTAGGTGGAACTAGTTTCACCTCCCTCATGGCTCTGCACTTTTATTCCAAAAGAAAAGCATGCCCCGCCACCCACATCAATAGATGGCACACGGCACTAGTGTCACTAATGACTTGGAGCTACCTCCTTCCTCTAAGGACCTGATGGCTCGATGGTTCTCCTCCACCTGTGGTCCACCTCTCCTCGTCTTCAAGGGGAATTGAGTTCCACCACCTCTCCAAGACCAATTTAAGCACTGGGTGTAGATGATGGTGGCTCCATATGAAGACAGTGATAAATGTTGATATATTGGCCTTATTGGGGGTGGTTCCATAGAGAAAGTGGCCTGTGTTCAGTTTCATTGTGGGCCCCTCCTCTCTCCAGAGATGTATGGGCTTATTCACATTCACTAGGAACCACTGAATGGTCTCTGTATTGCATGGCAGTCATTGGGATGGTCTCTGTATTGTATGGCATTAATTGAGATATCAAAAAAGTATTCAACATTCTTTGTCTTATCTGCAATACCAACAAGTTGTAGAAATGTATTTGTAAGACAAGCCATGGAAAACAGCCAGAAAATCACAGAGAACATCCACTTTTGATTCCTGAGAAACTGACAAACAGTACAATATAGCGGACGAAGATAAAAGAAAAACCACAAAAGATAGTCCATTCAAACTTAATGAAACCTCAGTATAGCCAATATGAACTTCAGTCAGAGATTGATGTTGCTAGCCCCAAGAGAGCTCAATGCAGCAGACGTTATTAAGCTAGGGGGCAAGATCCTTATAACAGATTTTGCTTGATCCATTTCCATGGGTGTTGATTGGTGAATTGTGGAACTTTGATAATCAGACCAAGTTGCAGAAACCTGATGAAGCACATTGTGAAGTACATTCATAACTATATCAAAAGTCCAAGGCCAGTTCAAGTTACTGAAACTAAAGTAACAGCAGTAGCAGGTCCAGAGGAAGAACTGCAGCACAGTTCAAAATTCAAATGGGAGAGCCACTGAAAGAGAGTCAGTTTGGAATGGCAGTTGGTGGAAG
The DNA here is from genome assembly GCF_055691185.1 of Crinia signifera. NCBI lineage: Eukaryota > Metazoa > Chordata > Amphibia > Anura > Myobatrachidae > Crinia > Crinia signifera. Next base: position 22,515,720 of record NC_139220.1, read on the forward strand.
TTGCTGTGCCTCCCCTGGGAGAGAAGTGCAGTTCCTTTGGTTCAGATGAAGCAAAGTCCAGCTTTCATAGAAAAATCACTTTGTTTCATCACCTCCTTCACCTTCTCCAGCTACTTTTTCAGTACTTTATTTAGGGGTATGACCTTATTCAGACCGGCAGTGTCTGAATATTCTAATTGAAAAAAAAAATAGAGGCTGGATTATTTTAGAAGTTACTGCAGATAAATTCAATAGAAAAATTGGTACTTGTGTATTTGCAGGGCGCCCAATTTACGTACGGCACCATAGCAAAGTCACATCGCATGCACCCCTTCCCGCAGATTGCATCGCATCGCATGCCATTTGAGGTGCGATGCGATTTTTCATTATATAAGCACCCATGCAATGAGATGTGATGGTACTTTTTAAAAGCACCCATGCACACCTCCACTATTCACGTCACCCCGAAGCATGGTGATCCACGTCGGCGTGGGGTTGAGTTTATAAAGTGTGGCGAGCGCAGTGAGCCACCAAACCCAAAGCGCGGTGAGTGCAGCGAGCCCCACGAGAGGACACGGAATACATGTAAAGTTATCCGCGTCTCCTCGCGGGGCTCGCCACACTTTATAAAGTCAACTCCACGCCGATGTGGATAGTGGGGATATGAAAAAAGGTCGGGAGGACGCGTTCCTCGTCTCCTCGCCACGCTTCGGGGCAACATGGATATTGGGGGTGTGCTAAATTCCATTGCATCACATAGACATGTACACTGGTGGTGTTTTGCTAAATCGCATTGTACGCAAAATCGCATGCGATCGCATGCGATTTTGCGTGTGATGCGATGTGATCGGCGGTCAGGGTGCAGTGAATAAATTAACTAGTGAGATCGCATCGCATCATATCACATGGCAGGAAATGTGCCATGCGATGCAATGCATTGCGATTTCACTACGCAGAATAGCCCACTAAGCAAATAGCTTAGTGGGCGCTATGGAAGCCAATCCCAGGGCATTTTTTCAATCCCGGGATTCAGGATTGAAAAATGCTCAATCCCAGGATTCCCGGGATCCCGGGATTGGCTTTCCTAATAAAAAGACACCCCCGCATTTACTTACATTTGATGGGGCAGCAGGGTTGCTGGGTTGCCGGTCAGTTTCATACTTCCGGGAGCCAGGAGCCCGGTTGCTGGGTGGGGGGGGGGGGGGGGGGGCGGGTCATCCATGCTGCTGGCTGGGTGGGCTGGCTTCATCATTTATCAAGATGTACCGTTCTTTCTGTCTGGGCAGCGGCTTTCCTCTCATGGCCCACTGCAAATACTCTGATTAGCGATCCATGCCGAATTAGGTCCTTGTTTGAAATCCTTGTTGGAAAAAAATTCATTAGCTCTTTTTAAGATGTAATCAGGGGTGCTGACAGGGGGCTTGGCCTCCAGATGCTGCGCGGCCTCAGGGAGAGGGCATGGGGAAAAAACGGTAATTTGCATAGAGTGGCAGGGGGGATCCTCCTCGCACACACAGAGGGAGATAGATGACAGGCTGCCGCTGCAGCTGCCTCTCTCGCCAGCTCAGAACACGGCACTGAGCAGCTTGTGCTGAGCTGGGGAAAGAGGCTGTGCTGCAGTGACAGCCTTTCATCTCTCTCCCCACTGCCTGCAGAGCCGTCTATTCGTATAGGCTTAATGGGCACTTACCCAGGGGCCCCCGGTGTATAAGGTTCTAATACTGATAGCTGAGGATCATAGGCGTGCGCAGCCCATTTTATTAGTGGGTGCACAGTGGAGGGGCGTGTCTATCGCCGCCTACTGGGCGTGTCTATCACCACCTACTGGGCGTGTCTATTGCCGCCTACTGGGCGTGTCTATCGCCGCCTACTGGGCATCAATGCAAACTAAATTATATTAAATAGACTATACAGTGTTGGCCGGAACTCACGCAGATGATTTAATTGTATATAACAAAGCAGTGATATCAGATAGCCCCATACACACTAGGCAATATTGATCACAATATCGCTCCGAAAGGGCTTTCTGAGCAATATTGTGACCAATATCGCCTAGTGTGTACACTGTACATCGAAAACGACCCTCTCCCTCGTCCAAACATGTTCGGACAAGAGAGTCCTCCCACCTGCCACGCCGATATTGGGGGGAGGGGGCAGCATCCCTTTGGTGCCGACATCGACAAGTGTGTATGCACTTGCAGATGCTGCCCCCTCCCCCCAATATCGGCGTTGCAGGGATCAGCAAATGTGAATAATGCTTTAAAGTACCAACCAATTTAGCCTTAGTGCATCAAGCAGTAAGTTTGTTACAATAGATTCCCCCCTTGGCCCTCTCCCCTAACAGATGCTTGTAGCAGACACTCAGTGACTGCTGCAGCAGCTCCTACCCACATCAGTAAATTCAGTAGTCGGTAGTACAGTACTTAATATGCTAAATAGCAAACTACCTTGCTTCCTCCTAGGTGGAACACTGGCTGCCTGGCTGCAGCTCACACTGGCTCCTGCTCAGCGTGGCTATCACTGGTGAGGATGGAAGTGCTGAGTGATGGTAATGTGGCGTGCTGCTGGCTCTGAGAGGCCGCAGCAGGAGGAGGGAGTGCAGGCGGGAGGTCGGGTACACTCTGTGACATCACAGCATTGTGCGCCGTGACGTCTATAAGCGCAGAACCTGGTGTTGACTTCAATGGAGCCCCGCGCCGCAGCAGCAACACCCGGCCGCCGTGATCTGTTTGGCGCGCAGGCTGGAGACCGGCAGCAGCAGGCAAGAAATGCAATCCTGACAGCCGCCGGCCATTAACCAATTAATCAATTTTGCGTGCAACCGTGTGGGGGGTGTTGGTGGTCATTAGGAGGTGCCTGTGCACCCCTGGCACCCCCCGTGCGCACGCCTATGCTGAGGATCCCCTTTTTCCAGGGATACCAGAATTTTGAAAATCGGCCCTGGGGAACTTGAGATATCCAACTTCAAAGCAGCAGTCCATATCTGACCTGTTAATTGCAATTCTCTGTCAGATTTCTCAGGTTCTGTCTGACTTAGAGTTTTTCTGAGAGTATATTCCAAAAGCTGGGACTCTCCCATTTCTAAGAACACTAGCCACTTGTCTCTATCATGCCCAGAACCAGAGATATCAGCCTTCCAGCAGCCAGTCCCTGCTCCAGCTCCAAACGTCTGGTGTACAGTTTTATATTTTTGTCAATGGATTGCTCTAGCTCAGTCCTGATCTCTTATCCCCAAGTCCCCAGCATCTCCTGAAAGTTGGGACTCCAGGTTTTTATACTATTGAAGGCTAAGAAATTTATTTTCAGATAATGGCGATATCTGCAGTCAAACAAGCTGCACTTCCACCGGAAAATGACGAATATTAAGTTCACTCCATTATTCAACTGTATATAAAACACCCCCTACCTCATTGGAAGTCATTTACAAGGGACCCTTCATTCAGCTCAGTGCCTCCTTCCACACGTTAGTGTTCACCCTCCCACCACCTGTGCAGTAAAGGAGTAATTAGCAGAAGTTACTGCTCCAGGTCCTACATGTTGAGTGGAAGATAGAGCACCCCCTGCCACCCGTGGGACATCAAAGCTGCTGCTGATATCACCCCCACCCCTAGGAGGGGAGAATGGGTAAGGGCCCCAGTGCATTGTTTTGCCCAGGGGCCTACACTGCTGTTAAGATGGCCCTGCCAGTCCCCTCAAGCAGATCCAGGCCAGTGTAAAAAGAACCTGCTCCCTTGCCCCTCTCGACACCGCTGGATGTACTGTAGGCGATGTCTGATTTTTTTTGCGTTATATTTATCAGTGCAGATATTTCATTGGATGTTTGCTTCAAGGTTGCTAATTTTGGATTTACCGTGTTTGTATCTTGCCTTTTAGTGTATTGATTTTGTCAACTGGCAGTCAAGTGCTGTAACAAAAAGTAAATTATTATAAAAATGCAACCTAGAGAAGCTAATTATTGAGCACTTCAGGCATATTAGATATTATTCAGGCTTCTGTTATTTTTATATGCACAGTGTGAAATCTTAATATGGAATTGGGTCATTTGGTACAATAAACAGTATGATTCTATGTGAGCGAAATCTTTTAACGACACTTTGAAAATGGACACTACAGTCCATTAATCATTCCCATTTCAGAGGCGCATTGAAAATTAAACGGAGATAGACTGGTGGTAAAAGCCACTTAGGATTAGTGGAATTACAGTGTCTATTGTGGGAATTGTAAAAAACTGAAACATACTGTACGATACAATATAATAAAACGCTGAGATTGGGTAATATATTATTTCTACCTGCATAAGCAATAAAAATGTAATACCCAAATAAAGTCACATTTTTTGCAAATAGAATCATTTCTAATTTTCATCTGAAGAAGCGACCTTTTTATTGTATTTTTGTTTTCTATAAAGAGCTTTCAGTTATGGATAAAATTAAATAATAGAAAAATGCCCAGATCACCTTACGAAGCATTTACTACCTGTTGCGGTCTTCATAATAAAACAGATCATGATTCACTAATGCCCCTTTCCCACTGCAGCTAAAAAACGGTAAATTGCCGATTTTCAGCGCAATTTACCGTTTTAAGGCTGCAGTGGGAAAGTGCCAGAGTTGAAATACCGTTTAAAGTTAAATGGTATTTCAACCCGTTTTTAAAGCAGAGTCCTACACGTTAAAATAAGGTTTAAGAGGCAGTGGGAATGCCTCTTAAAGGTTATTTAGCCTCCAGGCAGTCCCAGTGCCTGATGAGACCTAGTAGTTCTCACTTTGTGCATGTATAATGAGTGCACGTGCATAATAAATGCGCATATGTAATTAGCGGCTCATTAGTATGCACGTGCACTCATTACTTATGCGGAAAGTTCTCATCAGGCACTGGGACTGCCTGTACCCCGCATGAACCCTGCATGGACCCCCGCTGCCTTCCCACTGCCCTGCATCCCCGTGCAGGTAAGTACAAGGGGAGGGGAGGTGGGGGCACAGGGCAGGTACGGGGGGTTAGGCACTCATTACACTTGGGGGGGGGGATTAGGCACTCTTTACACTGGGGCCCCCCCTCTACATTTTACACGGTTCACTGCAATGGGAATGGTACTTAAATGGTACTTAAAACGGTAATCTGCTGCAGTGGGAATGCTAATACCGTTTTAAATACCATTTAAGATTACCAGTACTTTAAACTGGTCTGCAGTGGGAAAGCAGCATTAAGCGTGTAATTGGGCTCTGTGGATCCCTTGTGGCCATAAAAATAAAGCATAATAATAATAATAATAATAATAATAATAATAATAATAACAATAAAAAAATACTTAGCACCTGTCCTTGTATATCGATCGATGCAAGTACTCCTCACCTCTGAGGTGAAGTACTGCCACTGACCCCTAGAGGCCAATCGACGGACCAAATTAATTCTTAACAGAAAGTGAAAGCAAAATTATTTGTTTCAAACTTGCCGGATATGGAGATAGAGGGGGCTGTGAAGACGGAGATTGGAGGTAGGAGCAGATGGGGCTAAGCTGTCATTTTGACGGGCTTTTAACAAGTAGATGATAAGCTTGCTTCCAACTGTAAAGCAGAATGGACATTTATTACCTTTATTATAATTATTATTATTAACAGTAATAATAATAATAATGATAATAAAGTTAGTGAAGTTGTACATGAAACTATAATATAATGCTTACTGTGCTAGGGCAGTGAAGGAGTTTGCTTTTTCAAACCAACCAGAATCAGGCTCAGTGTCCCATTGGAGTCTTACCACAGCAAATACCTTGGCACGCCAGATGTTGTTCCATCACTGTGCTAGGGGAAGTAGAGCATACTGTACAAACAGTTACTGTGGATTTCCTCAGAAGATAGTCTGGCATCCACCAATATTTGATTACACTCCATGCGTTGGGCCAGATGCACTAAGCTTCAAAAGTGATAAAATGGAGAGTGATAAACCACCAGCCAATCAGCTCCTACCTGCCATGTCACAGGTTGTGTTTTGAGAAATGTCAGGCACAAGCTGATTGGCTGTTTTTTTATCACTCTCCTGTCTACCTATTGACCCATACTCAAGTGCTAATGCCATTGACATACTGTATCAGAGCAGAAATATCTTGAAGTGATGTACAACACAATGGGTTTGATTCGGAGATGCATGCAACTGCCATCCTAGCTGCAGGTGGGGCAGATGTAAAAGGTACAGAGAGAGTTATATTTGGGTGAGTTATATTGTTTCTGTGCAGAGTAAATACTGGCTGCTTTATTCTTACACTGCAATTCAGATTTCAGTTTGAACACACCCCACCCAAATCTAACTCTCTCTGCACATGTTACATCTGCACCACCTGCAGCATGGTTTTGTCCATTAAAGAAGGAGTTTGCTTTTTCAAACCAAACAGAATCAGGCCCAGTGTCCAATTGGAGTCTTACCTCAGAAAAAAACCAGTGGGCAAAACAAGAAATAGCCAAAGATAACTGTTTTACAATAGGTCTTCTGTGTGCCAGCCATTTCCAAAAGTGATCCACAGTCTGGTCAACCTGGCTTGATGGGACTTGTAGTTTTATGGTGGCATGATGGGTAGTTTCACAACAGCTGGAGGGCCATAGTTTGGACATGCCTGCTCTATGGAATCAAACTGACTTGATTCCACATGCCTTGGATAATATAAGTCAAACCAAATATGGACAGGGCATAACTATGGCCAACAGTTACTGGCCATGGCCATGGCCATGGTCACCTGACCTGTTTAATTTAGAAGACATTTTTCTGATTGGCTGAGCCTGAATCTTTGGAGATATAAGCTTCCAAAACATATGGAACCACATGCAACAGTGCAGACCAGATTGCTCTTGCAATGTTAGTGGCTGCTTCCTGGGTAATACCTTCATTATTTCCATGGATGTTCTTTTTTCAACACATGTCCTCCCTGGCGGATCCAGAAGGCCCGTCTTCAAAAAAGTTTTAGGAGGCATACTGTATCTTTTCACTCATATGCCGATATGTTCATACTAATTTGCCAGTTGACTATTGTGACCGTTCTATTTTCATAAGTCATCTCTTTAAACTTGATTTACAGATGCACAATTGTTTATATACTGTACACATGTCTCGATAATCAAAGTTAAATGTACAGTGTATGTGCCTCTACACAATTTGTCTTTTTTCTTTAATTTATTTTATTGACAAAAAATGTGTAAGGCATAGACATGAATTAATCATATCACCAACCATATTAAATGTTACATTCTGTGATAAACAATATGCAGTAGGACATAATCCGGCACTCTTCCATGGGCATCCATTACAATAGGGTATGGGTCATTAGGTCGACCGCTAAAGGTCAACAGGGTCGACTAATGAAATAGGTGGCTAAGATCGACAGGGTCAAAAGGTCAAGACAAGAATTAGGTCGACAATGGGAAGGCCGACAGTCAAAAGGTCGAATTGAGTTTTTAAAAAAAAAATGTCCAGAATGTACCATGTGCCCTCGCATAGTTCGTTGTGCTCGCCATGCATCTTATATTCGTCCTCCACGCAGTAGTGGATGGTAGGGTATGAAATACCGCCTGTCGGCACATGTCGGGTAAAAAAAAAAAACATGTGGACCTTTTGACTGTCGATCTTGCCATTGTTGACCTTTTGACCGTCAAACTTTCCATTGTAACGGAATTGCATGGCACTCCCCTCTCAGACTATACAATTGAAGGGTCTCCGATTAGCGAGTTTCATACTATTGGGGGCAGATTTATTAAGCTTGGAGAAGAGATAAACTGGAGATAAAGCGGAGAAAAGGTAAAAGGAGATAAAACACCAGCCAATCAGCTGTGTTTGAAAAAGACAGTTGGGAGCTGATTGGCTGGTGCTTTATCTCCTTTTACATTTTCTCCACTTTATCTCCAGTTTATCTCTTCTCCAAGCTTAATAAATCTGCCCCTAAATCTTAAAGTTAAATACTATAAATATAGATCAGGGATTGTATTGAGGCTGGCAAAGTTGCTATAAGCCTTTCCCACGAGCCAAAAGAGGAAGAAGCCTTCTTCTCCTTATGAAACATAGAAGCTAATTCAGCTTGGATCACTAATGTGCAAAGCTACATTTGACTGCGACTAGATAGCCACCACCCAGACAGAAAGAAAACCCACCTCGTGTACAATTTGCAAATTCATTTTGAATGGATCACTTATTGCAATCCATTCGTAAATCCATTCACAGTTCCCGAACCATCAAAAAGTTTTATAGAAATGTGAGTAACTTTGACCCTTACACTAATCTGCAACTGAGATAGGGTGCAAGTGGTCATCACTGATCAGAGACCTTCCCTGAAAACGGCTGGGCACACCAGCATTTTTTGTGACTAAGATGCATTTGGTGCACATGCGCAGTAATTCGATAATCGATATTCAATGCTTCCTTTTCCGACAGCATTGAAGGCAGGTTCCATCAAAACAATTCCAAACGCCTGCGGATTGTCAAATCCATGGCTGTTTTTGGACAATCCATGGCCGTTTTCACCAATCCTCGGTCTTTCCAACACTCGACTGTCTGTACTTTGAATTCCTAAATTCGAGTTGCGGTCAAGAGAAGCATAAATGGACCGGGATGCCGACTAGTGGGACGTTCCAACAGTCGGAATCCTGGACGCAATACCCCCCATTGTCTCCACCCAGTCAGTTCAAAAAATAAAAGTACTGTACATTTTTACAATTTAACCCCTTGAGTGGTGGGTTTTTCTGGGGCAGGACACACCTACCAGGGCAGGTTTTTCCTGCCCTAGAAATATCCTCCACAGATGGGCAATTGTACACTGGAATTCCCGTTGCCGCCGCACTCCCCCCTCCACCCCTGCCATTCACAGCAGTGACCAGGCGGTAGGCTAGGGGGACTCGGACGTCCGCATTCTTGAGCAGCCCTGAACTTTCCCGAGCAGGGCCTGGCACCGGTGCATGCTCAATGCAGCGAATGCTTGCAGGGGCAGCGGCAGGGGAGCTCCGTTGTACGATAGTATTGGGGGGCGGGGGGAGTGACAGGGGGTGAGCGACCACTGGGGGGTGCCCCGAGAGGTGATGCTCCAGTGGTGCACAGCTGCAGGCACCACTGGTGCAAACCTGCATATTGGTAGTATGCCTGGAAATTTTCTGGGACAGCCTGCTGGGCATGCCACTCAAAAGTTTAATGTAAATCAATCTTATAAAATCGATAATTATTTCAAATCTCACTTCAGAATAGGTTAGTATTATAAAGGAATTTTCACTTAATAAATTACATTTCAAGAACAGTCTTCATTTTAAACCAACATTTTCTTTTGCCTTATAAACTTCATAACGATTTGTGGAATAAGAAGCTGGAAATGATTATTTCCCAAAGATACTAAATTATATCTTATATTACTTATATCTGTGTTGCTGGAGGAAAACTACATTTTTCATGCAGTGAACACCCCATGGCACCAGCTAGGCTCTCTATGTTGCATTACTAATCATCAAGAACTGTACAGAAGATGTACTCATTTGTGGGGCTTAATTTAAATTAGATGTTAATGCATTTCCCATTAATGTTTAATTAATACACATTTTACATTTTATTACACTTCAAATCCCTGGCATGTAATTTATAAACCATGCAACATTTTAAATTACACAATATAATGACAAACAGTAAATCTATGTTTAAATGCAGATTTAAATATATTCATACATTGTGTTAATACCGCTTATCCTCGGCTACGGGGAAAATGTTGATCACCGCCAAAAGCAGAGACATACTAAGATGTGTTCTATAGAATAAGAAATTTTACTATAGGCAACCAATGAATTCTATATATTATCTTGTAGAAGATGCTAAAAAAATAAGAAGTTGATTCTGATTGGTTGCTATATGCAACATCCCATCTCCAATAGAATTCCCATCTTTAGTAAACTTACCCCATAGAGTGTAACCTCCCTTGCAGTAAAAGGAAAGGTTGATCTATGAAACGGAAATGCTTTTAAATATATAACAGCAGGACTGGAGCAGACCGCCATCATGACATCACAATAGGAGAGCGGGGCTCGGGATGGTCATAGGATCTGGACACTGCGGTACCAGGAAGACTGTGTCCAATGACGAAGACCCAGGACCCTTGACTACTTTCAAACATAGGCGACACATCTCCTCCTCTTTGACACAAATGCCACGGCATGTCAATCATGCTGGGGCTGACAGGAATGGCATCAGCTCTGCACTATGCACAGAATGAGTCTTGCACCTGTGTAGAAAACCCAACAGTGTCGGGCTGGAGCATGAAGGGCTCACCAGGGGAATGCAGAGGTAGGGGCTCATTTCTATGGGTGTGGCTAGACTGCAGAGGGGTGTGACTAGCCACCGCAGAGGTATGGCTAACAATTAGAGAGTGCGTGGTCCGATCCCCTTGATAAAATAGTTAATACTGCTAGTGCATGCATGATAATGTATCAGAATAGGGGGTACCTAGCGGATGGCGATCAACCGGTGGTGGAGGTGCGAACATCTCACGCGCTCGCACCTCCTTTGCCGAGAATGGAATGCGCATGCATCTCTACGTGCGTGCCCTATTCGGTGAACGGCGGTGTGCTGCAGATGGCGGTCTGATGAGAGCAGCTCCATCTGTGTGCACATACAGTATAAATACTGGCAGAGACAGTATAAGGTCACATGTGGTGAAGTGAACTATGCTGACTAGATATTAGAACGGCAGCAGCAGCAGCAGCAGGATAGATCCAGTCCAGGTTTCCAAGGCTGATGTGATCAGGGTTTGACTGATAGCAGCACCAGTGCCTTTCTGTTAAGTCTGTATCCATGGCAGAGGGTAATTGCTCCTGATGGTGGAATGGCTGCCCAGGTGATAGGCTGGAGGTGCGGGTTACGGTAGGGTCATTGGGAGCTGGGAGGCTCAGCTGACACACAATATTTGGCAAAGATTTACAGTATTTTATTAAATGTATTTTTGAGCATGCTTAAACAAAATGATCCATTTACCTGGACAAGACAGGTTCTTTATTATCACTGCATAAGAAAACAGCGAGATTACAGATTTCTATTTCGGCTGCATAGATTTACATTATTCATAGTGATCAAATCAAATGACTCATTTCAGAAAACAACTCAGTTTAGATACTAAACAGTGTATTTACTGTACATATTTCTTGTTCTTTTTGGGAATAAAATAATCAGTATTAATTGAAAACGTACAAGGAGTGAAAAATATTTTCTTACGTCCTCATGCAGTACCTCCAACTGTCTGATTTTAGCAAACAAACAGCATCACTAAGGGGCGTTGCCTGCTGCGAGATCCAACTGCTCCCCCTTTTCAGGTGCCAACTTTGTGCATGCGGCTGCGGTCTTGATTCTGAAAGAAAAAATGTTGCTTAAAACGCAAAAAGTCATAAAGATCATGAGTCTACGCTTTAACGACGGTCTGTATTTATGCTGGGAATTAAAGTCAAGCGAGCTTTTGCCCTTATGATTTTACAGCTCTGTTTGTTCCTTATGTATCATTATCATTAAAGTAAATTATAATTTTTGTGTAGCCCTATGGAATGATCCCCAGGAACCATGAGAAATGAAGGAACATATGCAAGAATCGCTACCCCTATCAGATCGCAAAAGCAGGGTCGGACCTGGGTTTTTAACATGGATCAGACCTGTTTTAGAGACGTTGAGAAGGCATTATTGACCTGGGTTATTGCAGGGTTGGTGCATTTGTCTCAACCCAGGTCACCCATGTTAAAACCAATGTGATGTCAGTTTTAAAGTACTTAATTGGTCTCTGAGGTCTTAACAAAGGAGGGGGGGGGGGGTGATGTCTATACAAAGGAGGGGTCCTAATAAAGCCAGATGCCGCTAACATTTTACTGATATTGCGACATGTTATCGCTTTCCTGGCTGTGCCCGTGATTTGCCTATAGATTTCCTCCTCACCCCTGATCTGCAGCCACTCCATGACTTCTTCATCACTCCAGTTTGACATGGCTGTACAGTGCAGTATAGTAGGTATAAAGTGCAGCACAGTGCAGTGCAGTACAGTACACTTCTTGCTGCCAAATTTTAGCTGTTAATTATGCTTGTCCTCACTGTGCAGTGCAGAAAAGTATTGTGTGCCCTGCAGGCCTCTTTACTCAGAGCAAGGAAATAACCCGGGTCTGCAGTTTTAAACGCACAATAACCCGGGTCTGACCCATGTATTACCCTTATTTTTTCCCGGGTTGAAATATCGGGTTATTTATGAGATGTGAAAGGGGTAAATAACCATAGATAAGCGTTTGGCACTTAGGGCGAGATGTATTAAGCAATTGTAATACATCCCACCACACATCACATTGATACTACCCGCATAAGTCTGTACTAACATATGAGATTTGTATCGCAAAGGACAACTCTTGCGGAAAGAGTGCCCCATTGTGCACAATTTAATTTGCTAGAATTTAATTGAAATGTATTGCCCAAAAGAAATTAAAATTTTGAATGTGGATATAAAGTTAAAGCATAAAGAGTATATCTAGTTGTTACTGTCCACATCTGCCCAGCTACTTCCTGAAGATGCAAACTTCATGGATAGTGAATATAGGGGCAGATGTATTCAGGGTCTGATTAAAGGTTCCAGGTGCCCTAGGATAATACACATGTGTATGGGCGCTCAGGGACTCGCCAGCCATACTGCCCATGTGCATGTAAGGAAGGTCATACAACTGGCATGTAGGATCTAATGCTGGTGGCGTGTGAAGGAGACTTTGGCTTTAGGCTGCCCAGCTGGTGCTGTAGCACAATGCATCGAAAGTAATGGTCCCATCAGTAAGTTACATTGGCACAGACATCTGCCAGTCACCTTAAGGACTTTACTCGTCCCCCCATACCCCCCCCCCCCCGCCACCGTACATCAGATCAAGCATGAAATAAATTAGGCATTTATCTTTTACCTCGGCTGTCACTCGACCCCCCCCCTCTCCCAAGTTCTGGAGCCCTAGGTTGCAGCCTAATCAGCCCATTGGTTAATCAGGCTCTGAACAGGGCTGGATTTGTCACTAGGCCCGTGAGGTCACTAGGCCCGTGAGGCATGGGCCTAAGAGTGGCACCTATTACGGGCGGCTGCCGGCAGGCACTCAATTTGTCAGTCTAAGTCACTGACTCTTTTATTATGTACATGGCCGAGCGGGCAGTAGTGGCTCAGGCTGAGCTGAGCCAATGCCGCCCATTAAATATGCTATTCGCTGCTGTGTACAGAATGGGCATGCAGGGGCAGGGACAGGTGAGCTACCAAGCGGAGCTCCCGAGCCCAGTGTTTTGTTCCTCACTCCCTTCAGGTCTATATCCAGACTAATGTGTGTGCAGGGCTGGTGCTAGGCACCGGAGCGCCCCAGGCGGGGGGTGGGGGGGAGGGGGGCGCCCCGGTGCTCAATAGCACTCACCTGTTTTGCTCTATGTGGGAGGGGGTAGTGCCTTGCGAAGCGGCGCTGGCCGCTGAGACGCTCCCCAGGGCCATGACGCTCCAGGGAGGGAAGGGCTTGCCGGGTGATGCGGCGTGGGTCACCGCGACACTCCCCAGGGGGTGGGGGAGTTGTGGCCACAACCAGCACCGCTCACCTCCATCCAGGGGGGGGGCAGCTCCAAACTGCCGCCCTGCAGTGGCTGGCCCCCTAGGATAATGCCTAAGGCTACCTAGTGGTGGCGCCGGCCCTGTGTGTGTGACCGTATCTCGCCACATGCACAGGCGGCGTATGACTTCACCCACTTTTACAGATACCAGAGAAATGTGGAAGGAGCCAGTGGAGTGAAACCTGGGCTGGTATGAGTTAGGACTTATAACTTAATAGTGAATATGTTAAAATAGGGGTGGGCAACATTTTGTGCCTAGGGGCGGCCTGACCCCTAGATTTGCCCCTGGCACTGGATGTATTAAGCCTGGAAAAGTGATCAAGTGGAATGTGATAACACAGTAGCCCGTCAGCTCCTAACTGTCAAATTTCAAACCCAGCCTATAACTTGACAGATAGGAGCTGATTGGCTGGTGCATTGTCACCTTCCACTTTATCAATTCTCCAGGCTTAGTAAATCTGCCTTCCAATTTGGTACATACTGTATAATGGAAAGTAGCCAGAAATACTAACAGCGGCACTGGTCACAATTTTGCAGAGGATTTGTAATGTCAGTCATGCAGTCACATAATGACGGTCACACACTGTCATGTGCCTACTGCTATTGATAACAGAATTCAGATACAGTTGCCTGACTGAGAGTGAATAAGAAAAAGCGCCAGCTCTTACTGTATTGGATTCCTTGCAGAAAAGAGACAGCTGGAAGCAAACATGAAGAAAATGAAACACAGCGCAGGCACTGCAGGAATACAAAGCACAGCTCACCACAGCAACAATGTAACGGCCATAAAAATCATAACTAACTGCAAAGACCGAAGCTGTAAGATACAACAGCAAGAGGCTCTTCAAATGAGAACTGCCACGGCCAGCACCATCTGCCACAATACCAAAGAATGAATGCAACACATTTCAAAATAACATACCAAGCCGGTGATCCAGGTTGGCTAGGAGAATTGCGAATTCGGTCCGGGGACCGATGGAGCGGCTCTGCACATATGCGAATATACGCATGCGTAGGGTCGCTGTGCGAACGTCTTCATTGAGTATCACACACGACGAGGCGTTCACCTAGACTGACTTTTATGTGATAACGGGTGGAACAACGGGTGGATTTTTCAGCCCATACATTTGCATGCGCATGGGGGTGGGGGCAAGCAGCAGGGTAGCGAGTCATCCTTTTGGGGGTATCTGCACAGCATTGGGGGTACGGACCGATTGCGGGCCGTGGCAGCTAAGTGATGACACATTCTGCCGCTTTGACCCAAAACATGGTGGCCCAGTGCCTGTTTTTTTACAAATAAGCTGCACAGGCAGCAGATACCCGAAAGATCCAACTGGGCGAACCGACGTTGCACTGCAGGAGGGGCTGATGTAACGTGCGAAGAGAAGATTTGAGTAAGGTGTTTGTTTCTGTGCAGGGTAAATCAAGGCTGCTTAATTTTTACACTGCGATTTAAATTTCAGCTTGAACATGCCTCACCCAAATCTAACTCTCTCTGCTCCTGTTACATCTGCCCCACCTGCTGTGCACATAGTTTTGCCTACAGATGGAGTGCATCTCAGCCAGCGCCGTGGCCCGCCAGAATGCCCCCGTTGGCTATCGCCGGCAGAGAGGCGTTCCATCTGACTGGGATGTGCGAGCGTCTCACACGTACGCGCGTCCAAGTTTTCAGGTGGTGGATGACAGGGACGTCCCCTTCTGGTGGCTGGCGGGGGCTGGCAGTTGGTGATCCGACCACCAGACCCCTGCTAGACGACAGCGGCTCCATCTGTAGTTGTGTTTTTTTGCTTCGCTAACAAGCATCTTTGTTTGAAATTTTAAGTTGATCGCCCAAAAAACAGCTTTATTTCTGAAAATACATTATTAATACTGTAAAACTATGGGGGTAATTCAGTCCTGCTATCTAGGCTGTGTATATTCACTGGCAAGCAAGCAGGAACCCCACGCACTGAACGTACAGTATGCCCCCCTGACCGAATCCCCACGGCACGATGCAAGCGGATGTGTACTCTTACACATCCGCTAATGCATCCGCACAGAGGAGAAATAATTTGATGGTTACTCAACTCAATTGATTTTAATGCGATGAATCTCAGCATTTTGCTTAATTTGGAGATGAACATTGTAACAAACATGTACAATTAACCCTCCCGTCATGCCATCCATTTGTTTGGCCGTGACCCGTCAGTGGTGCCATATTTACGCATCAGTGGGGGTTTAAGAGAGGAGAAGGCCTGTGTGCAGACTCCGTCCAGGCCCCTGCCTTTCTGCCAGGAATGATATAGAGTCCGAGCTCTGAAGGGGCACAGGCTATTTAACTATTGCGCTTTTACAAAACACTGGGAAAGTGATTTCCGCAGCACTTGTGCCGTCAATGCGGGACTCCAGAGGGGTAAGTACTCAACAAACGGGTGCAGCTTGGGACCCCCTGAGCTTGTGGGCCCGCGTACACAAACTGAACCACAATAAATACACTGATGCTACGCATGCCCCAGCCATGTCCCCAAAGTTCCAGGTCCAACATTTTCAAAAACGATGTGCCAAATCATATATATATATGTCTGTCTGTGTGATGTGGTCATGAGTAAGGCCACGTTCTGTGGCCGAAACGTCGACCTGATCTATATGTTTCTACTGAAGTGATGGAATAAATATCCTGATTGGATTATAAAAAAGCCCTGGTGAGTGCCATTCCTATTTTCTTGTCTGTCTATGTGGCCTCCACGTGGGACCACTGAAAGGCGACCCCAGGCATTGGTTTGTTTGTAAGTGTGTGCCAACCTGCTCCAAGATATATATATATATATAATGGATCCTGAGACCAGCATGCACACCCAAATGGTGCAATTCTCGGAGTGCCAGGCTCATAAATGTGGTAATACATGCAGTATTAAGAAGCCAGCAACATCCAGTAGTTTTTTGAAAAAGTATCAAAAAGGTATTTTAATGGCATATAAAGTGCAAATGTGACAGACATGACAAAAAGTCAAAACATCAATGCAGGGATGAGATGGAATACTTAGCAAAAGATTCAATCAGAAAAAGAAGCCATCGCAGCATCCCTGAACGCGGTCATACCGACAGCTGTTTCGGTGCATATGTGATGCACCTTCCTCACGGGCATAGACCACTGACCCCCAGGGTGCTCTATATATACCTGCACAAACACACAATTACATGAAGCAGCCTCACCTGTCCACTCCGTTTTCCCGCCGATGACGTCACCTGAGCCGCGGCCGTTGTCTGGCGTTGTCACAGTAACTAGAAATCCTGAGCCGGCGCTTGTCTAAATGGGGCGGAAGTACGTCACTGACATCGTGGTCATGGCAACGCCAGACAACATCCGGCTTATGCCGTGGTTCACATAGAAATACACGCTGACTGGCCACCATTGTAGTCGCACGGGAATTTAGTGTATCACTGGTTGCCTAGGCAATCGGACTTGCGGTCCAGGCGAGTTTGTATCGGCATTGAGTGGGCGGTGCAAGGAGTATTTGTACACAGCCAGATCTCTACGGAAAAAGAAAGAGACTATAAAAATGAAAAAATGCTGAAAAATGTTGAAAAAATATAGGCTGTTAAGAATCATATGAAAGAATAAGTTATGCGCATAATAGATAGAGTTACCTGAAAGAAAGTCATAAAAATATGTGTGGTAAAAATGTGATCAAAAAAGGGGGAGGGGGAGGAAAAAATGATATCAAAAAGGAAAAAATCACCAATACACAAAAAATAGTATATAATAATAATAATAATAATAGTGGAAGGACAAGTAAAGAAAAGAGGGGAGAAGGGCATAAAGAATACAGTAAGAAGGAAAAGTGCAATAGCAACAAAAAGTATTTAGAATATTTTAAATATATAAAGTACAGGAGGATTCGGTATGAAATCCCGACGGTCAAAATCCCGACGGTCAAAATACCGACAGCAATTGACAGAAAGTCAAAATCCCGACATGGTCAAAATCCCGACATTTAAAATCCCGACATGGTCAAAATACCGACAAGGTCAAAATACCGACATTTAAAATCCCGACAAGTTCAAAATACCGACACATAGAATGTAGACAGGTGAAAAAGTCAACATGACTTTCGGGCGACAGCTCGCGAGGTCGATATGGGCTTTTCACAGTTTTTTTACCTGAATGTCGACACAGTCGACATGGACACAGTTGGAAGTCAACCGCAGCCCCTCGCATAGCTCGCTGCGCTCGCAATGCTTCGGGCACGGTGCCTCGCTACGCTCGGCACACTATTTTATTCTCCCACCACGCCCTAGTGGATGGTAGGGCATGAAATACCGCCTGTCGGCACATGTCGGGTCAAGAAACAGTGAAAAACCCATGTCGACCTCGCGACCTGTCACCCGAAAGTCATGTTGACTTTTTCACCTGTCTACATTCTATGTGTCGGTATTTTGAACTTGTCGGGATTTTAAATGTCGGTATTTTGACCTTGTCGGTATTTTGACCATGTCGGGATTTTAAATGTCGGGATTTTGACCATGTCGGGATTTTGACTTTCTGTCAATTGCTGTCGGTATTTTGACCGTCGGGATTTTGACCGTCGGGATTTTGACTGCATCCCGTACAGGACACCACGAGTACCCTAGAATGGCATTCAAATGAAACAATGTAATGACTGGTATTCATTAAGGCCTAGGGGGGTAGTGCTTTTAAGACGATTAATCCACTGGCATTCACGTTGTAAAAGTAACCTGTTACGGTCTCCTCCCCTTCTCAGAGGAGGGATGTGATCAATCGGCATAAAATGAAAGTCTCGCATGGTATGTTTTACCGTGGCAAAATGTTTGGCCACTGGTGGCGTGTTGCAATCAATGGTGGAATAAGCTTTTTTTATTGAAGAGCGATGTCCCGCAATACGTTCTTTTAGAAGTCGTATCGTCTTACCGACATATACCTTATTACAGGAGCATAGGATAATGTAGATGACATAACGGCTGTCACAATTTAAATGATGACGTATGGTGTATGTGACACCATCCACCGGATTGGTGAATCTGCTTCCTGTACAGAGAAATTGGCAGTTAACACAATTGTGGCATTTTGTTACACCATCTTTAGCTTTCAACCAATGTTGATTCTTAATGGGTCCAATATCTGAACTTGCCAATATGTCTCTCAAATTGTTGCTCCTTTTGAAACAAAACAGGGGAGGTGTTTTGCATAATGGTCCCACCACTTCGTCCGTCTGCACTATATGCCAATGTTTCAAAACAACTCTGCGAATGTGGGCAGATGCAATGGAGTAGGTGGAAGAAAAAACAAGTCACTCTGTCATAGGATCCTTGTGTTTGGTCTCAAATGTTTGTTTACGTGAGAGTTGTAAACAGTGGGCCACAGCCTCCTTAATTTCAGTTGGCGCATACCCTCTTGAAACGAATCGCTTGCCCATTTCTTCCAAGGCATCCGGAAGAGTTGTGGGGTCAGAAGTAATTCGCACTACCCTTAGCAATTGCGACAGGGGTAGACCTCTTTTGAGAGGTAAAGGGTGAAAGGAATCGGCCGCTAGCAGAGAGTTCTTGTCTGTACTCTTCCTAAAGATACTCGTGGAAATAGCCCCGTCCATGCAGTTAATGTTAACATCAAGATAACTTATAGTAACCTCACTAAATGCCAGGGTAAATTTAATCGTGGTGTCCAAACTATTGAGGATGTCAATGAACTCGGTCAGGAACTGGGGTCCCCCAGTCCAAACAATAAAGATATCGTCAATATACCGAACATAAAAGTGGATGTGTTTTGAAAAAGAAAAATTTGACAAAATGGGTTGTTTTTCGTACATATTCATAAACAAATTTGCATAAGAGGGTGCCATGTTGGAACCCATGGCAGTTCCTCTTAACTGTAAATAAAACAAATTCTGAAACAAAAAATAATTATTTTTCAAAACAATATCCATGAGCAGTAACAAAAAATCAACTGGTGGTCCTGAGTAAAAAGGGCTGGAGGCAACCAGCGTCCTGACCGAGTCCATTCCATCCTCATGTTCTATGTTGGTGTACAAGCTCGTAATGTCGAGAGTAACCAACAGACTAGAAGCGGGTACCGAGCCAAGTGCCTCCAACTTCAAAATGAAGTCAGAAGTATCCTTCAAAAAATAATCCATGTTCTGAACTACAGGTTGTAGCCAGAAATCAATATATTGTGATAGCGGCTGTAGGAGAGAACCACAAGAGGAGATTATGGGTCTCCCCGGAGGCCTAACAAGAGTCTTATGTATTTTAGGTAATACATAAAACATCGGGGTCCTCGGATGGGACTGAGTAAGGAATTCCGATGTGGGCTCATCCAACCAGCGATTCTGTAGACCCAGTGAAATGACAGCATCCACTTCCTTTTTGTATACATAGGTGGGATCATAGGTGAGCAATTTATAACAAGAAGTATCTGTGAGTTGTCTCATGACTTCAGAAACATACGTAGTCTCTTTTATTCAGTAATACTATCCCTCCACCTTTATCAGATGGACGGATTACCAGGGTATCATTGTTTTTCAACTTGTCAACGGCTAAATTTTCTTCTTTATTGAGGTTTGAATAAGAAATTTTCTGACCCTCAATAAAAGGCAATGTGTCCCTTTTCACTAGACGTATGAACGTCTCAATCGCAGCATTGTTGCAAACGTTGAAAACAATTATTTTCTTTTCTCCCTGATTGGATTTCTTCTTATGTTTTGCCCCTCCTCTCCTACAGGGTTTGTACCTTTTGGGACCCTTCTTTGCCTCGCAGGTTTTTCCCCTAAAAAAGAGAAAGTGGATCTGGCCTGGTCCGAATCGCTGGCTGAAGTTTGTGTCTCTAATTCAGAGAAATCTCTATTTGCTCGTATCCTTCTTGGTCTGTTGGCCCCTCGCCAGGGAGGTCTATTGTCACTTCCCCGCAACCAACTGTAGACCCTGGCCTCCTTATAGTCCTCCTTTACAGTTTTATATTTGCCCTTTTTAAATGACAATAATTCAGAATGGAAAGTAGAGAGATTTATCTCAAGTTTAGAGATCCAATCTACTTCGGTGTCAGATTTAAGGATATCCAATCCCACACCCTCGCAAGCAGTAATCTCCTTCTCCAACAATTCTAGATCAGTATTTACTTGTTCTATGACCAAAATAATAGTTGGAAAGAGCATTCGTTCAGGATCTGGCACCACTGCTTGCAAAAGTTGGGACTGGACCTACCGATAGTAGGTTGGTTCCGGATTCTAAAACCTCTAGGCACAAGTTTCTCTTTAAAATATTGTGAGAGGGTTAGTCCGTGGAGTTGTAACTCGACACGGCGCCTCTTGAGCTTGATCAAATCTGAAAATATTTCAGATGGGCTGTCCACATCAAATGCTAGAGCAGAGGTGTCCACATGTAGAATCCGTGAAATGTCCTTATCATCGAACCTCTTGGTTTCAATGATTTCCTTGAAGATATCCGTAGAGTCCTCCATAGGAATGAATGTATATCCAAAAAAATGGAGATCAAAAAAAGGGGGAGGATTAGTAGGCTGAGTCGTATTAAATAGCAGCTAGTGGCAGCTACTATATAGCAAAAGGTGGGTGCAGGCTAGCAAATAGTAATGTTATAATGGATCCTGAGACCAGCATGCACACCCAAATGGTGCAATTCTCGGAGTGCCAGGCTCATAAATGTGGTAATACATGCAGTATTAAGAAGCCAGCAACATCCACTAGTTTTTTGAAAAAGTATCAAAAAAGGTATTTTAATAGCATATAAAGTGCAAATGTGACAGACATGACAAAAAGTCAAAACATCAATGTATACAAAAAGGAAGTGGATGCTGTCATTTCACTGGGTCTACAGAATCGCTGGTTGGATGAGCCCACATCGGAATTCCTTACTCAGTCCCATCCGAGGACCCCGATGTTTTATGTATTACCTAAAAAACATATGACTCTTGTTAGGCCTCCGGGGAGACCCATAATCTCCTCTTGTGGTTCTCTCCTACAGCCGCTATCACAATATATTGATTTCTGGCTACAACCTGTAGTTCAGAACATGGATTATTTTTTGAAGGATACTTCTGACTTCATTTTGAAGTTGGAGGCACTTGGCTCGGTACCCGCTTCTAGTCTGTTGGTTACTCTTGACATTACGAGCTTGTACACCAACATAGAACATGAGGATGGAATGGACTCGGTCAGGACGCTGATTGCCTCCAGCCCTTTTTACTCAGAACCACCAGTTGATTTTTTGTTACTGCTCATGGATATTGTTTTGAAAAAGAATTATTTTTTGTTTCAGAATTTGTTTTATTTACAGTTAAGAGGAACTGCCATGGGTTCCAACATGGCACCCTCTTATGCAAATTTGTTTATGAATATGTACGAAAAACAACACATTTTGTCAAATTTTTCTTTTTCAAAACACATCCACTTTTATGTTCGGTATATTGACGATATCTTTATTGTTTGGACTGGGGGACCCCAGCTCCTGACCGAGTTCATTGACATCCTCAATAGTTTGGACACCACGATTAAATTTACCCTGGCATTTAGTGAGGTTACTATAAGTTATCTTGATGTTAACATTAACTGCATGGACGGGGCTATTTCCACGAGTATCTTTAGGAAGAGTACAGACAAGAACTCTCTGCTAGCGGCCGATTCCTTTCACCCTTTACCTCTCAAAAGAGGTCTACCCCTGTCGCAATTGCTAAGGGTAGTGCGAATTACTTCTGACCCCACAACTCTTCCGGATGCCTTGAAAGAAATGGGCAAGCGATTTGTTTCAAGAGGGTATGCGCCAACTGAAATTAAGGAGGCTGTGGCCCACTGTTTACAACTCTCACGTAAACAAACATTTGAGACCAAACACAAGGATCCTATGACAGAGAGACTTGTTTTTTCTTCCACCTACTCCATTGCATCTGCCCACATTCGCAGAGTTGTTTTGAAACATTGGCATATAGTGCAGACGGACGAAGTGGTGATACCATTATGCAAAACACCTCCCCTGTTTTGTTTCAAAAGGAGCAACAATTTGAGAGACATATTGGCAAGTTCAGATAATGGACCCATTAAGAATCAACATTGGTTGAAAGCTAAAGATGGTGTAACAAAATGCCACAATTGTGTTAACTGCCAATTTCTCTGTACAGGAAGCAGATTCACCAATCCGGTGGATGGTGTCACATACACCATACGTCATCATTTAAATTGTGACAGCCGTTATGTCATCTACATTATCCTATGCTCCTTTAATAAGGTATACGTCGGTAAGACGATACGACTCCTAAAAGAACGTATTGCGGGACATCGCTCTTCAATAAAAAAAGCTTATTCCACCATTGATTGCAACACGCCACCAGTGGCCAAACATTTTGCCACGGTCAAACATACCATGCGAGACTTTCATTTTATGCCGATTGATCACATCCCTCCTCTGAGAAGGGGAGGAGACCGTAACAGGTTACTTTTACAACGTGAATGCCAGTGGATTATTCGTCTTAAAAGCACTACCCCCTAGGCCTTAATGAATACCAGTCATTACATTGTTTCATTTGAATGCCATTCTAGGGTACTCGTGGTGTCCTGTACTTTATATATTTAAAATATTCTAAATACTTTTTGTTGCTATTGCACTTTCCCTTCTTACTGTATTCTTTATGCCCTTCTCCCCTCTTTTCTTTACTTGTCCTTCCACTATTATTATATACTATTTTTTGTGTATTGGTGATTTTCTCCTTTTTGATATAATTTTTTCCTCCCCCTCCCCCTTTTTTGATCACATTTTTACCACACATATTTTTATGACTTTCTTTCAGGTAACTCTATCTATTATGCGCATAACTTATTCTTTCATATGATTCTTAACAGCCTATATTTTTTCAACATTTTTCAGCATTTTTTCATTTTTATAGTCTCTTTCTTTTTCCGTAGAGATCTGGCTGTGTACAAATACTCCCTGCACCGCCCACTCCATGCCGATACAAACTCGCCTGGACCGCAAGTCCGATTGCCTAGGCAACCAGTGATACACTAAATTCCCGTGCGACTACAATGGTGGCCAGTCAGCGTGTATTTCTATGTGAATCACGGCATAAGCCGGATGTTGTCCGGCGTTGCCATGACCACGATGTCAGTGACGTACTTCCGCCCCATTTAGACAAGCGCCGGCTCAGGATTTCTAGTTACTGTGACAACGCCAGACAACGGACGCGGCTCAGGTGACGTCATCTGTGGGAAAACGGCGTGGACAGGTGAGGCTGCTTCATGTGATTGTGTGTTTGTGCAGGTATATATAGAGCACCCTGGGGGTCAGTGGTCTATGCCCGTGAGGAAGGTGCATCACATATGCACCGAAACAGCTGTCGGTATGACCGCGTTCAGGGATGCTGCGATGGCTTCTTTTTCTGATTGAATCTTTTGCTAAGTATTCCATCTCATCCCTGCATTGATGTTTTGACTTTTTGTCATGTCTGTCACATTTGCACTTTATATGCCATTAAAATACCTTTTTTGATACTTTTTCAAAAAACTACTGGATGTTGCTGGCTTCTTAATACTGCATATATATATATATATATATATATATATATATATATATATATGTCTAGTGTTCGTTTGTGTGTCTCCCAAACACTGCCATCTGTTGGCAGAGAGTGAAACTACAGTAGCAGACTTGTTTTCGATGCATTATCTTCGAGCATGCTTACTAGTCTGTACATATTGAGCTAAAGGGGAGAAATTAAATGAAAACACAAATACTGCTTATAGATAAAATGATAAAATGAAACAGTATCGAATTCAAGGTCAGTTTCCTACAGTGACTCATCTTCGAAAATACTGTAATTTAATTGTAATGCACACAGTTGTTATTGTGCCCATCTCAAGGTTAGATCAACACCTTTTTAATTCACAGTTGTTGAGAGATCTTGACTCTTATTTGGCAGCTTTATCTGGCAGTCCTTGGAGTCTTTCATAAATTTCCTTGGAGGAGAAGATACACAGCCAGTCTGACACGTACCTGCGCAATGACGCCAGGTCAGTTATCATAACTAACCCTAATAGGGAAGACCTGATGTGGTTCTTATCTGCCATCAAATTCTATGTTTCTATAATACTGCTGTCTCTGGAAATGTGTCATAATTCCCTACCCTCCGGCATTCTGCAGAAGACTCTCCGACATCATGGCGATCTCCCTGGCTACCTCGAAGGGTCTAGCAATCTCCCTGATTTTACCAAACCAATATTGTACTGCGTTTATACTTTCAAATGAAATCATCAGTGACATTTATCTGCATTCAGGATGAAGTGAAATGGGGCAGATGTATTAAGCCTGGAGAAGAGATAACCTGGAGATAAAGTGGAAGGAGATAACGCACCAGCCAATCAAGTGTGTATGAAAATATGACAGTTGGGAGTTAATTGGCCACATGCATATGGTTTTTGGTGGCCACTTATATGGAACCACATGTAAAACATGTCCTGGCTTCTAGCAGCCACCTCCATGTTCTCCTTGACATTCTTTTTCCAAAGTAGGCAATTATGTATTGGATTCAGTCATCATACTGTAGAAGGTCCTACAGTCATCTACAACAGCACTGGTTTGCTCAGTATACTTCCTACCAAGCAGGTTATCGACATTAACCTAATTCTACTCCCGTGCTGCCTCCACTAGTTTGGAATTACTTCTCCCTCTCTCTTCCAGTATTCCAACCGTCAAACGAGTCCTCTAGATACTTCTCGCAATTACTTGACTCTCAATTTTTGGGACGGCGCATGCGGATATTCTAGTATGCGCATGTGCAGGCATCTTTTGCAAATGGCTTTGGCATTCATCGGGGCGGGAGCGGGCGGTGGCGGGGATCGCCAATGAGAACGCCCAGTGTTTTATGGGCATTCCCATTGCAATGCTGGTGGGATGATGTCTGTGGGCGGCTGACATCACAGGACGTCGCCTGCCCACCCAATCTTCTTCCCAGCGCTCGCAAATTAAAGTCGGTTCCCACTTTCTTTTAGTTGCGAAGCTAGGAGAAATCATTCGATGGTCGTGACCATCGAATGATTTCTCCTGCATTGGTGGCATATGAGGGGATCTGTTTTGTTACATATCCCATCGCATGCTAATGCGGGGATTCGGCGGTGTCGGGGGGAGGGGGCGTTTATTCGGCCAGGGGCAGACGGCGTCTCTGATGCTTGGTGAGCTGCAAGCTTCACAGCTTATCGAGCTAACCAGAATCACCTCCTTAATTCCCATTAAACGTGCTAAACAAGGCACACAAGCTACAGGAAATATAGTTTAGGAGGAGACTGCTAGTGGGTATAAGAGGATGTTATGAAAAGGTCTCACAGGTTTGTCTATTAAATATTTTATTAATAAATCACAAATGATAGGCATACATAAATATGTGTATTTCAGCAAATAATTATATTTATATTATATTACTTTAGGTGATTCATTTTTTTTAATGTTTCAATTGTGGTTTGCAAATGCATGTTCTAGATCACTTATAACTAAATTCCTCCGCCTTACGAAGAAAATTAAACAGGTATGACATCATCAGTCCAGTCATGTACCGTAATAGGGTATTATTTAATCAATATTAATAAGACATATTATAAAAACACATAAATAAGAGTAAAATGGTATGTACAGTATACAGTCACCCAAGCGGATAGTCCTGATAATGTCGAAACTTCATAAACAGAAGTGTGTTCCTATGACGCCCCGAAGGTTTGTAAACCCATGGAGTCTAATGAGCACCAGGTTGACCTTGCATGGTCAAAATGTCTCCCAGTCCAAGTGGGCGGTGAGATGGCGTACCCCTACTCCTGTGGGTGGTGGAAGACCCACTCGAGTCCCACAATTGCCAAGTTCTGGTTGTGCTGGAGAAAAGGATCCTGAACGTGCAGCTTTTTCAAGGACGACAATTGTTGATACAGGTCTGGTCCGGTTATTAATGTGCTCAGTTTGTGCAGTATAGTCCGTTCGGGTGGTAATGTTGCACCCAACGACCTCATCCAGTGACACTGCTGAATATGTGGATTATTATAGATGCCTTTTAGAACAATAAAATATTCAAACTATATGAATATATGTCTTTTTTCTTGTTATATGATACAACAACAGACAAGGAGAAGTCATTCAAAGCACCAGGGCTGGCAACGAGCAGTAGAACAATATCAATAGCAAATGAATATATAATAAAAGAGATACATATGTCAATAATGATAAAACAGGCAAAATTGCACTCACTTTTCAGCCATTTTATCATATTACAATGTGTGACCTTTACATGATAGAAACATAGAATTTGACCTTGAACAGGCTCTCTGATTGGTTGACATACAGATTTGCACTGTGACTGGCTAGGAGTGTCAATGTTAGTTGATGAGTGGCTGAAGAGATGGCACACGTCATTCATTTATATTGAAATAGCCTTATAATCAAGCTGGGAGTGTCAATGGCATTTAGCATGCTACAACCATTAACTTACTTTCTCAGCTTCTTTGACTCATTTGCGGGACATTTTGGGGGATAGTCAATCCCGGCCACTATTTCTGCCGGTGGAAACAGCGACTCTCGCCTATTCAATGTTGCTGTTACCGACAGCACATTGAAGACAGTTTCCGACAAAACAGATTGGACAAGTGGGATCTGTTTTGTCGGAAATGGCCAAGGATTGTCGAATTCATTGATGTTTTTCGACAATCTGCGCCAGTTTTCACCTATTCGTTGAGTTTCCGACACTCAACTAATTGAATTCCGGCTGTCGAGTTACAGAACGGAATGAAAACAGCCCAGGATTCTGAATTTCGTGACGTTCCGACAGTCAGATTCCCAGATTAAATACCCCCTCTGCCTCTACTATATATGTTTGTCTTACTTAGTTTAAAGGTGCCAGTAATATACTTTTGGCATCTGATCTAAAGAAATTTAAAAACATTTTCTACTTGTATAATACCATTGAAATATTTAGTAATCTTACCTGAGGGCAAAACATGTAAAGTCCTAAAACCCGTCCAAACCTATAAAATCCCATACAACCATTACAGAAGAACATATCTCTTTGAGTGATGGTTTCTTGACTTTAACCTACTTCATGATAAATGGATCTCATTCTTGGAAATTGGATTCTGAAACCTTGCTATATTTCCTTTCCTCGATAAATGGAAAACTAATATAATAAAGTTTGAGAATTATAACATTTCAGGCCAAGCTGCTATACTGTAGGTTAATGTGGATATTCACACAAACTGGAATGGGAAAATTACAGCAGTAGCACAATACAAATGCCAATAGATATACAATGTGTTATTGGGTCTGATTCATACCTGCAGTATTAGCAAGGTGGCAATTTTTTTCACATGGACAAAACCATGCTGCACTGCAGGTGGGGCAGATGTAATATGTGCAGAGAGAGTTAGATTTGGGGGTGGTGTGTTCAAACTGAAATCTAAATTGCAGTGTAAGAATAAAGGAGCCAGTATTTCCTATGCACAGAAACAAAATAACTCCCCCAAATCTAACTCTCTCTGTACATGTTACATCTGCCCCAACTGCAGTGCACATGGTTTTGGCCGTCTGCAAAAAATGCAGCCTGCTTACGGGTCTGAATTAGGACCATTGTTGGGAAATTCAAGCAGGATTCCCAACCTGTTTACAAGGATCTATCTGGGATCATTTAAAATCAGGTTTTGTAGGTAAATACCTATCATAATTATAACAATAATAATAATAATAATAATAATAATAATAATTATTATTATTATTATTATTATTATTATTATTGTTATTATTATTATTATTATTATTATTATTATTATTATTTTTTGAATAAACAATTTTTATTGATTTTCAACATTATTATTATTATTATTATTATTATTATTATAAAAATGTATGGGACTGTATTGGGTGTATTATGTGAATGTAATGGGTGTCTTGTAGGTAGTTGTGTGCAGAGACGAAGCTGGTCCTAGGCAGAGGCAGTATAGGCAAATGCCTATGGGCATCTGAAAAGCCTACTTGCATCTGGGCAGGATGGGCATTTAAATTCTAATAAGCAGTTTCAGGCAGTAGTTGTATTACACCGATGGTACAGTAGCTGATATAATAAAGTTTGATTTTCCTCATTGCATGGCAGAGTGCGTGATGTCATGACATGACATCATGCAGCACTGCTAAAACATGCAGAGTTGAGTAGCTGCAGCAGCAGGTGACCAGAATCAGGGTCAGATTAGCCCGCAGCTGCATAGGCAAAGGCAGGGGGGGGTTTCTGGTTGCACAGAAACCCCCCTCCTCTAGGCGAGTGCCTTAAATTAGGACAACAATAGAACTGGTATATAATTAGGGACAGAGCAGAGCTGCAGCACATGCCCTGTGGGATCAGCTTCTTCTTCCAAGTTTACTGTATGTGTTTATCTGAGCCTTCAAACATCGCAATAGACCAGAGAGCAGCTGCCAGGAGGAAGAGACAGGAGCCTTAACATGAGGTGAGAGAATGTGAGCTTAGAAAGGGCAGTACTGGTTCTATTATGTTTGTGTATTTATTTATTTATTTATTTATTTATTTATTTATTATAGCATGCTTAACCTTTTCCTGACCACTTATCTTATTTACATTTTGGAAACAGCCTATACTACAGACCATCTCTATTGTTAAATATTAACATTGTATTCCATATTGTATCCAGTGTATAAAAAGTGTAATTTTCAGGGCTGTTCCCTCTCCCCCAGACTCCCGTACTTACTCCAATTACATTTGGAAACCCCTCTCTAATAATCCTGCATTTGCCACTGAGCTGCACAGGGAAAAACCCCAGTGAGTGAGTAACTTGGAACATGAATTTGGGAGCTCCGGGGCTCTTGACCCAAACGTCCCATCCTTTTTAAAGGGACCCTGTTTCTTGAATGGCTAGCTACACCCCTTAAGCTTGGTCCTCTATCATTGCATTCCCTGTTGGGCCCTTCATCCCCCAATCCGACACTAGTCACAAGACAGCAACTGGCTTACTTAAGGCAACAAATTGGGCCGGCTCCACACAACATCAGTCACATACAGTAGGTGGTCATACTCAGGCAGAGGACAATGGACATACTGATGCACACAAGGGATTGGCTTTGTTGCTGCAATTTTGCATCAAGTTACAGACATGCGAGTGGCCATTGATGCAGAGATAACTGCGGATTCATCCAAGTCAGGCACTATCTCTCTGCCTAGATGGAGCGACTCCAAGAAAATATAAGCGAGACCATCATCATTATTCAATTTACTGATAATTTTTTTTTCTTTTGCTTAACACTGATTATCAGGTTTGTTCCAAAACCAACATAATAGACAGGTAATCTCAGTGAATGGCACAAAGTGCTCAATTTCATGAGGGACGCTGAAATCTGATAGTCATTTCCTCTTCTAGCTTCTATTACAGCTCATGTTTTGGAAAATGACCAGCTAATTTGCTTGCATTGAGTCTGGCTTAATGCAACTGGAAGCTGTACGGGACTACGCTTTGCTCTATAAAATCTTTCAGCGAATCGAAGCGGCATTATTTCTATGTAATTCGAAAGTATGTAAAACACATTTATCTACTCTGACTAAATAAAATAAATGGCTCGGAAAAAGAGGTGTATTTTGAGAAAGAATATATTTCTCAGCTCATCGCTGCTGTGAGGCTTTGTGGTGTGCGGAGGACACAGCGAAGGTATCTAACAACACAAGTCATTATCTCAGTATGAAACCACCTTTTCAGGGACGGTATCCGGATGATAGATCAACAGTAACTAGGCCGAGAGTCAACCATGAATGGTAGACAAGCACAAGGTGGATGTGGACAAAAGGTTGCACTAAGTTAACATTGACAAAAAAGTTTACAGAAGCAACAGTTAGACGTGTCAGTTGTGGGCACATGAAAAGGTCAACATGAGTTACGATCCACATGGGCTACAATTGAAATGGTGTGCTGAGAAAGCAGCAGAAGACAGAGGCACCATGCCTGAACCTGGGTACACCTTACCATTGGGGGTACATGCCAACAGATGTTGATGCGGACACACAACAAACTTAAAAAAATGTAATGTCGACATTTCCAGGTATCAATTTTTTCCATGTCGAACTTGTGCATGTTGACCATTGATGATTGATCTGTTGACTGCGACCTAGACATTGTGGACCCGATGATCCACAGCCTTTGGGGACTGCTACAGACTGAAGACTGGAACTCTTGCTATTTGAAGCAAGCAAGCAACTTCCTGGTAATTTGATTTGCACTAATTCCTAAACAGAGCGGATTTTCATTAGGGATTGATGAATTTATTCAGCTGATTCAGACATATATTTGCACAAAAAATGCATGGAACATATAGAAGCCAATCAACAAGGTACACTGAAACGTCACAAAACACCTAAATAGGGGTCCCTCCCATGCCCTTTGATTAGGCTTTTCATTTATGAGTACCCCTCCCCTCAATTTAAATTCCTCAGTACTTATGAGTGGAGTAGAAATTAATGGTGTGTGGGTCCTTATATTAAGGAGTAGTGCAGGATTAGTGTCTGGTCATGTCTCTCTCTGTCTGGCCTCTGGCTGCGTACTGTCTCCGGTGTTCCTACTAACGCCTGCAACATTAGTTTCACTGCTTCCTACACCCCTCTTAGCGTGGGGCAGATAATCGCTGATGTCTGAGGGCATAGCAGGTGGTTTCCAGTGGATTGCTGACCGGGTGAAAAGCACGAGGAGATGCTGATGATGCTACAGACATAACCGCAAGTACGACAACGTGGTTCATCTCCATAGCAAAGGGAGACTTCTTCTGCCATTGGGAGACTTCTTCTTACGCCATTACCAATATTATTTTCAAGTACCCCCAACCGGTCTGCAGCGTACCCCAAGGGGTACGAGTACCCTGGGTTGGGAACCGCTGATCTAAAGCCTTGAAAAACAAGACTAAAAGCTGGCACTCATTTCTCCAAGACTGGTCTACAGAAACCATCTGTTAATGCTGCTACAGTATACTATGAACTGAAATGGATCCTTCCTCTGACTTTTCTAATGTTTCTTCTTCACTTCTTCTTCAATTGTACATGGGCCTCATTCAAGTCTGTAAGTAAAGCAAAAATACATCAGAAAGTAACTCTGCGCCTGGAACTGACCATGCTGCCACTTAGGGGGAGCAGATACGTTCATATTTTTCTGTGCAGCTTTATTTTTTAACTGTAAAGGTGCCCATACACTAGTAAGATTTATCTTCAGATCTGGCTGGTTGGAATAAAAACATGGTTATGGATGAGTGACAGTTTGTCAGTTTCCCAGCATTTCCAAACAAATGGTCAACTGTCATTTGCTCTCATCCATGAGCAAGTTTTTGTTCCAACCAGACAGATCTGCAGATAAATCTGCGTGTGTATGGCCACCTTAATTTAGATTTCTAGTTTAGATACATCCCACCTAAATCTAACTCTCTCTGCACATGTTACATCTGCCCCATCTGCAGTGAAGCATGGTTTTGACTAGTTGGTTGCTTTTTTGCTTTACTTACAAACATAAATTAGTTTCATAGTACATGGCAGCAATGCCCGATTTACCTATATTGTATTATATATTTTACCATAATTGCCCCCAGACTGTTGGATTTCAATAGTTTAAATGTCATTTTTTCTGATGGTGAGATTAAAGTACACATTTTATTTAATACTGTAATCTACCTTCTAAATGCCTAACTCTGTAAACCATATCCCCTCAACAAACCCCAAATGATGGGACAAATTGTTGTCGAGATGCCTCAAACATTTTTACTGGTCTGGACAAGCTGCCATTGTAATCTAACATGAAGCCAACAATGAATAAGGGTGAAAGAATGGATCCTTCTATATTGGATTTGCGCTGGGGGGGGGGGGGGGGGGGGTAGCAGCTTGATGTAAAGGTTAATAGATAAGTGTCAAGTTGTGCAGACACAACTTATAGTCAAGCGCTAAATGGGGACAGGTAATTGGGTAGGGGTAGGTGTGGGGAGCGGGGTGACAGAGACAGGTGGGCCACCTAAAGGTAAAATATAAAATATAAATAAACAGCAGGGAACAGAGAATAAAATAAATATGAAAGTCTGTAGAGATTGAGAAAAAAGGAAAAATATAAATAATATAAATAAATAAATACATATAAATAATAAATAAATAAAAAAATACAAATAAAAAAATCAAAATAAATATAAAATTAATAAAAATAAATAAAAATAAAAATAATAAAACGACCATGTAATGTTTACACTCCTTAGTGTTGAAGTTGGAGCGTTCCAGTATTTGAGAGAGACTATCCCTAGCTTAGCCTGTAATTGCTATGGAAGGTGGATAAGAGACACTTTGGGCGCAAATAGGTGAAAGTACATTTATTTCATGAAAAAACAATCAATATAAAAACAGAACAATGATGAACAACAGAACGATTGTTTTTTTCATGAAATAAATGTGCTTTCACCTATTTGCGCCCAAAGTGTCTCTTATCCACCTCCCATAGCTATTTATTTCAGGAGTTTTTGGGAAACGCCAAGAAACACTTAGGACTTCTTCCAGCAAAATTAACCAGCACTCTAAATCCCGTGTACTTGCTGGGTTGTATGTCTGGAAGGGGTATTAGTGTCAATTTATTTAAATCTCAGAAAACCATGATTATGGCACTTCCTTATATACCTACTTCTCATGTGCTGAATTACATGAAAATACTTATAATGGTTGCCATTTTGATAGCTTTATTATAAATACAATATTTACGTGGACTCCTTTTGGCAAAACTACAATCTGTAATTTAGGAATATTCAGAGTGTCTACCTTAGACAGTCAACATAGGGGGTTATACACTGGGTTCCCGTGGTAGTCGGTTATAAGTCATACTCAGCCTTAGAACTGGTTGACAATTTAAATTTAGCAATGACGAAATCACACAGGTACTGTAATCTTTGAACCTATTATATAAATCCCATAGAGGCTGCTCCAGAGTTGATCATACATCAGTTTATTAGATGTGTCTTGCACATTTTTTCACACTGCGTATGCCGTATAGTGTGACAAATGGTGTAAGATAAATTCAGTGCTGATATACAGTATTGGCAGAATTGTAGCCTATGAAGAGTTTATTTTTATTATTATTTTTATTAACAGTTTCTTATATAGCGCAGCATATTCCGTTGCGCTTTACAACAAGTGACAGTGATACAACAAACTGGGTATTTACAGACAGTCAAAAGTATGAGGACCCTGCTCGGAAGCTTACAATCTATAGGGAAATAAGCATTGATATGCAAGGATAGATATTTTTTTTTCCACCAGAATGCAAAGGTTCCTGGTGTGCTGTATGATACGGTGACCCAGAAGTTTGGCCATGGGTCAGGAGGAGGGAAAATGTGGAAAAAAAAGAGAGTGGATATGTGTGGCCTGTACGGCGGCGATGTGATTGGATAGGAACGTTATATGAAGGTTAAGTAGCTGGTTCTGGAATTTGATAAGCTTGCCTGAAGAGGTGAGTTTTCAGGGAACACTTCTAGGTTTAGAGGAGAGTTTTATTGTGTGTGGCAGGGCATTCCACAGAGTGGGTGCAGCCTGAAGAAGTCCTGCATTTGGGAACGGGAGCAAGTAATGAGTATGGATGAGAGTCGTAGGTCTTGGGAGGAGCATAGAGGTCAGGTTGGAAGATATTTTGAGATAGGAGAAGAGATGTATGTTGGTGTAGTTTGGTTTATGGCTTTGTGTGTAAGTAAAAGAGATGTAATAATGTCAATTTATTCTTAAAAACACTGATACTCCATCAGCAGTTGGCACCCACTTCTGCCATTAAGGTTTATTGTACTGTGAAGATCTTCGTACATTTCCTTCTTCGTCAAATGTTTACCCAGGTTTTCTTTAAAATTGTGTTGATGATGTGATTTCAGCCCCCAAAAGAATATTCTTTACATTTTATGCAGCCCAACTAAATCATAAAATTATATTGTATAAGAGAAAACATGTTTTCTTGTTTGTTTCATAATGAACTTAAACAACAAAAAAATTCTTGGTGTGTGGTCTCAGTCTGTTTATTTTTGTTTTAAAAGGTGAATTACAGGTGTGGAGATTGGATGTAGGAGTATACAAGCCATAGGTATGATGACACTTTTAGGTCTTTAGACATAAAAGAACTTAGTGGTTCCTAAATTTTACCAATGAAAAATACATTATTTTTAATTTCACACATTATATTACTATACACTTATTGCTATATAATTAATAATAATAAATCCTACATTAAGAAACCAGCCATCTTCATTTAAATAATGATGACTGGTGTCTCGAAGAGTTGTGTTGTCTACTTGATAATTCACTGTTTTAATATTTGTTATATTCATTTAAATTTAAAAGTCAGTTGAATGTATTGACACCAGTGGTTACTGGACTGGGTGCCGTGGCACCCTGGGGTGCACTGGGGGGTGCCGGACGCGTTCCCGACAGTTGGGATCCCAACGGTCATTTACCCGACGTCGGGATCCCGACTGTCAAAACGCCGACAGCCGGGTGCCCGACGGCCACCCGCTATTTTCCCTCGTTGGGGTCCACGACCCCCATAGAGGGAGAATAGAATAGGTGGCTCGCGTAGCCCACAACGTGGCGAGCGCAGCGAGCCCGCAAGGGTCTTTTTGCACTCGCCATGCTATCTGAGTACGTGCAGTTGGGATCCCGACGTCAGGCTAATAACTGTTGAGATCCCGACTGTCGGAGCCCCATACCACACCCGCACTGGGGTGCCCTGGATTGGTGGCCCAACATGAATTTTAATTATTTATGGTCCATGTATTAGGAAAAACTAGTGCTGGTGGCTTCCAATTCTAGAATGTGGACAAACTGAAGTGGATCCTGTCTCTCATAACATCAATGAACCTAAGGATGACATATAAACACAATTATTTGCTAAATTTCTCAACTTTTTCTTACGGGTATCATGAAAAAAATTCTAGGGCACCGTAATTCAAAAAAGTTTGCAAACCACCAGCCTACGGAGTTATCCTTCATGAAAATTACTAATATTATATAGAATATTGTGGCTACAGAGTGCCTAACCATTGTACAACTGAAGCTTCTTCAAAATTCATATATATATATAAAAGATTATATCCATTGTATAAGGGTTATTAATGCATAGAATTTGTTATTAAACTACAGTATGGTCTTTATCTTTTTTCTTTTTAATTTTACACTTTAACCCATAAGATATTCTCAAACTTGGCAGTCTAAAGCACATAAAAAATTATCTGTAGACTATAGATGCAGATTGGTTTCAATTGTACTTTTTTTTCTTTCGTACTAATTAAAAATAGGAAATAAATGTAAAATGGAATTCTAAGGTTAATAGCCACTAGGGTTAGTGCTTTGAAGGATTATAATCAAGTAAGGAACATTAAAGCTTAATGAAACTAAATTATACTAGAATTGTTTCTGGCTAAAGATATTACTTTAATAGGTAAAGATAATGTTATACCTTTCAGGTTAAAATGATACTCAAAGGATAATTAATAAGTGGACAGAACTATAAACTATGTAAAAATATATTTTTAGAGCTACATTGGTTGTTGTTTCTATTAGAGTCACTCTCCAACACTCTGCTAAGAACACTAAAATATAATTTGAAATAATTGAATACATTTGTGGCCTTTGTTCATGAATAATTTACAATATTTTTTTTAATCCAATATCCAAAATTTTAGATTTCATAAAAGTAAAGTACAGAAAAAAAAACCCTAAGTAAGCTAATGTAGACATAAGAGACATGTAGACATCTAGGGTCCTGGTTTAAAAAAAATCAGAGAACAAATTAAATAGGGGTTCCTTGTATTTTTTAAAACCAGCACCAGGCCCAAGGGCCATCATGTTTCACAAAATTCGGGGGACAAAACGAGTAGGGTCTTCCCATATTTGAATGAACCAATACCAGGCCCAACCTGCCAGAAGAAAAATGCCAGAGCCATGGGGAGACTTTTTACTCAAGCCCCCCCAGCCAAAACATTAACCCACTTACCAGTCAGCCTAGGCATGGATCCTGGGGAAGTTAGGACCCCCCCCCAATGAAGTGGTCCCCCACTCCAGAATTTACCTGCCCAGACTGAAGCCCGGGGCTGTCCCTGATGCACCTGGGCAGTGGACACCGGGCTGATGGTAGTGTAAAAATAGAGAGAAACTATTAAGTATTGTTGTGGAACTACAAGTCCCATTAAGACTGCTTTGCATACAGGGACTTGGAGAACCACAAGCCCCAGCATGCAGGGCATTAAAGGGCATGCTGGGACTTGTATTCCCACAACAGTAAAAATAGTTAAATAAAAACACACACACCAGTAAAGTAAAAGTTTATTACATACTGAGCCCATTCATACAGATACTTACCTACCTTGACACGTAGGTAGGTCTCCATCCGCTGGTCCTGAAAAAAAACCTACTGCCACTGACAAGGAAGTCCAGGAGCAGAGCATTTTTTTCCTCCTGAAATGGGTCATATTGGTAAGTATCTGAAAGAGTGACCATGGGCATGGTGCCCACTTTCCTGCTCTTGGATTCCTCTACTATGCAGAATAGATGGCACATGTGTGGGTCGTGGAGGGCCCAAGGTGCAGAAATGCTTTGCACCATTATTAGGCATACAGCTTGGACTCCCCCGATGTATGTGTAATTAGCAACGGAGACCAAATACAGATAGAGCGCCTCTCGCTCAGTGTCGGGGCTCGCCAGCCCTCCCCCTCTGGCGAGCCGGTGCTCCATCTGACTGGGACGCGTGAGCATACAACACGCACACGCGTCCCAGTTAGCGGGCGGGCTGGTACATGAACCCTACCCATCTCCGCTTCAGGAGATGGGCAGGGTTGGGGGGGGGGGAGCGGGGAGGTGGGAGATGGTGATGGGGGATGTCGATGAGGCGGTGGGGACCCGGGGGGAGCTCTGGTTGAAGGGGATGCGCATGCTTCTTGTACGCGCACATCCCCTTCCAGCGGCTGCGGGGGCTGGCAGCTGTCAAAACCTCCGCCAGCCCCTGCCTGAATGAGAGGGGCTCCATCTGTACATAACATGATAGATCCCTGTGCATTCATCTACCCGTTTTCTTAGAGGTGGACATTTTTTCTACAGTGCGCTATTTCGCTAGAGAATTTCTTTATTCGTTTTTTTTTTTCTGCTCAATTGAAGTATGGATGAGCCAAATCATTGTGACATTTCAGAGTAATAAAAGACTTACAGTATGAAAAGGGCAGTTCATTTTAGAGTGTTTTTCTCTGTCAATACCATAAAATGTTATGTACAGTTTTATTCAGATTGTCGTGTAAATAAGAATGTTAAAGGCTATGAATGATTGTTCCTCTATCTAAAACATTTAACGGTGTAATGTATTTTATAGCGGTAGCAGATCTGGAATAATTTCTAGATTAGAATTTATTACTTATCCTTAATTCTCAAGAAAAGACAATTTACATGAAGTGTACCTTGGCAGAAAAACAAATCTTGATGTCATTTTTATGCATTGATGAAAGACTTGTGAGGATGTAAAAATCATAAGAATAGAGATTTAAAGGACAGAGTATTTATTAATTATATACAGTACTTATAACGTGTAGTTGATACATTGGGCCTGATTCAGAGGTGAACGCAAAATGAGCCGCAGCTGCGACTGTTTGCGGTTGCCTGTCTGAATGTATGCTAATTTTACTACAAAGTCCTTACCTCGTGTACATCTGTGCAAATGTGCACGGACTAAGATGTCCAATTTCACTTTTTGATGTCAACATTGAAAGTTACGGACAAATGGTAGGTGCAGTTTCTCCATCCCAGTATGGCTGCCTATGTGAGCGGTTAAACATCTGTGTCTTGAGTCATGGGCATGTTATGGTAATGCTTGCTTTGCTACCACCACATGTCCTCATCATCTCCTTGCGTGTGTTATGATTACTCTTGCATGGAAATCCGCTAGCCTCCTGCACGCTAAACTTTCACCAATAACAACCCCTGTCCTCAGTGGATTAGGTTCACCGATTACTAGGATGCCGCCTGGTCTCTCCACCGACAAGGCTGCTATTGGAGACTAATTAAGGTAAGGAACACCAAAGGAGGAACCCACAAAACAGGATTAACCAAACTGAACCACAAAATTAACACAGGCAAAACTAACGCAAGTAAACTGATACAAAACAAACAGCAGAGTGCTAATCTGAAAAGTAGCACTGATAACTATCGGTGTTTCAGCACAAGGGTGCAGTATAAGCAGAGATGGACATTGATAGAGCACAACACAGGAGCTGACACTAACCAGAATAACTGCGGCATTTGCACAGTGTTAGGAGTGTTACATGTGCAGGACAGAAATGCAGCAATAGATGTTATTCATGCAGGATTTTAATGCAGGATCCGATGCAACAATGCATAGGTTTTTATTAATGCAAATGACAAATGCAGAATTTAATGCAGCAATGCATAGAATGTTATAAATACAGTATACTGTAATATTAGAGTCAGACTCAGATATACTAAACCCCAGGACTTAGCTTTACAGTCTGCAGAAGGCCTGGAACCTGGAACCGAGAGACAGGGAGCTTGGTAGCTGGAGCAAACAGCACTGATAGCACGTACTTTGGATACAAGCAGGGACCGGAACCAGGTACCACAGAAACTAGAACCTATCACCGGCATCTGTGTGGTCACAGTGGATCATAATAGACCAACCCACAATCATATTGAGAGCAGAAAATTAACATAATGAAGTCTAGGTGCCAGATGCAATAAGTGAAGAGTGATAAACAACTAGCCAATCAGCTCCAAACTGTCATTTTTTAAACACAGTCTGTAACATGGCATTTAGTAGCTGAATGGCTGGTAATTTATTACTCTTCACTGGCCCTAGGTTAGAGGAAACACAGCTGCAGCTGCAGGCTTCCTACATTCTAATCACCTAGTAACCCTTGGAAGTCTGCCCTGCACAGCAGCAGCAGCATTGCGATTTCTAACAGTTTGCTAAGACACCACCCAGTGAACCCCTTACATTGTCAATTTCCAGATGGAGCAGCTGTCAGTCAGCCTGCCCCATTGCCAGATCTCCTGTTCTGGCGGAGGCTGGCGGACGGCAGCTCCGTCTGATGGGGATGCGCGAGCATCTCACTCGCTCCTGCGTCCCCATCAGCGGTGGGGGGCAGCTTCCCTGCCCGTCTCTGCTTCAGAGAGATGTATAGGGGATCGGGGGAGCTGGGGGAAGACCAGGCAGAGGGGCAGAGTGGATCAGAGGGCTGCTACAGCCTCCGACAGAATGGGGGAACGTGAGTGTCTCGTGCGCCCCCTTCTGTCAGATGGTGGCGGGTGGCGAATGTCGAAATGACAGCTGCTCCATCTGTACTTCTCCCTTTGTGCAACTGAAATTAGATTGCGTCTCTGCATGGGCACATTCGGGACAGATGCAAGGTCCATCGCTCCCACCATGACCCACTCCGGGAGGGACACAATGCTTTGTTTCTGGGCTTCCGTCTTATTGTGTGATTGTTGTCACCTATTATAAACAGGTTAATGGGTAAGAAAGGTATTTCCACACAGGTAATAGCAATCATGAATAAAGAGGGAAGTCCAGATTCGTCTTTAATGCATATGCAGTAGCAAAATACAGCTTTATTATATCCGACATTGGCAGTGCGTCCACAACCTCTGAATCAGGCCCTTTATGTGATGATTGACGTATTTGTTGTGATGACTTCTGCTGTCATGTACTGTGTTTTTTGAGTGTGGTGTATTAGGTTGACACCCCAAAGGGTCAACACAAGCAAAAGGTTTACATGGAAAGGGTTGACACATGACATGCAATGTCAACACCTGATCACGTGGACCCACAATCAGTGTGCTGAATCCACTCATGCGGATCGTTTTACTTACCATGCTTTGTTCCCATTCTGAGTCCATGTTCATGTGTCAACCATTGCCATGTTAACCTTTGTTATGTCTACATTTTGACCATGTATATGTTGACCATATGATGTTGACCTATTCACCGTGGGCCTGATTCAGACCTACTCACTGGGCTGCATGTGGTCAGAGCCCAGCAGACAGGTTAATGCTGCCCTGCTGAATGCACACCCACACAACTGTCAAAGCTCATGTTCAGGGCTGCAAATGGATGAATACACCCGTACACATCCATGCTCAAAATCCTTTGATGGTTACGGAGAGCAGAGAGAGAAGGACAGCAAAGAGAGAAGGACAGGAGAGAGAGAAGGACAGCAGAGAGAGGAGATTGGAGAGAGAAATGGACAACAGAGAGAGGAGAGTGGAGAGAGAGAAGGAGAGCAGAGAGAGAGAGAAGGACAACAGAGAGAAGGAGAGCAGAGAGAGAAGGACAGCAAAGAGAGTAGGGCAGCAGAGAGAGAAGAGTGGAGAGAGAGAAGGAGAGCAGATAGAGAGAAGGACAACAGAGCGAAGGAGAGCAGAGAGAGAGAAGGACAGCAAAGAGAGAAGGAGAGCAGAGAGAGAAGGACAGCAAAGAGAGAAGGACAGCAGAGAGAGAAGAGCGGAGAGATAGAGAGACCGGAGAGAAGTACAGCGGCGAGAAGGACAGCAGAGAGAAGGAGAGCAGAGAGAGAAGGACAGCAGTAAGAGAAGAGCGGAGAGAGAGACTGGAGACAAGGGCAGTGGAGAGAGAATGGAAAGGACAGCAGAGAGAGAAGAGTAGTGAAGAGAGGAATGCCGAGAAAGAAAGAGAGATAGAAGGAAAGGGGAGAGAGGAATGCAGAGAGAGAGACTGGAGAGGGGAGAGAGAAGAAAGCAAAGAGGGATAGATTGGGGAGAGCAAGAGAGAAAAGGATAACAGTGAGGGAGAGAGGGAAAGAGAGAAGGATAGCAGAGAGAGAGAGGGAGAGAGTGAGAGAGGAGAGCAGAGAGAGAGAGGGAGAGATTGAGAGAGAGAAGGAGAGCAGAGAGAGAAAGGTAATTTAGGGATAGAGAAGGAGAGGAGAGCAACAGAAAGAAAAGGAGAGTGGGGGGAGAGAGCAGAGAGGGAGAGAAAGGGAAAAATGGGGGAGAGGTTTGAGACAGGTATGTGTCCCCCACCCACATGTGTAACAAATTATTTTCATTGGCCACGACAAGCAGTGTACCATGGAGGCAGTAGTCTCGGGTTCCATGAAGTCAGAAGCAGGAAGCAGTGCATCACATGGAGGGAGCGCCGGGCAGCAGTGACGGCAGGTACCATGGAGGCATTGGCAGTGGGTTTCACAAAGGCTACATTGGCAGGTTTCATGGAGGCTGCAGTGGTGGGGCCCGTGGAGGGAGCGCTGGGCAGCAGTGCATCACAGGCGGGAGTGCCAGGCAGCAGCATCAGCTCCTCCTGTCTTCCATTTCTCATTCTGGGGAAGTCACTACATCATGACATTAAGCCCCGACAGCAGTATTAAGAGAAGAGGGGGAGGGTATGCAACAAGGCCTCCTCGCGCCTGGCTGAGACAAGCCGCGCAGTGACCGTGGTGGGCGACATGCTGCGGGTGTGCAGCAGGATGGGGAACTCTGCTTAAGCATGCTTGCCACTGGCTATGTCCCCCCCTACTCAGCGACTTGGGCATATGACCCCCTAGCCCCCCACCCCTGTAGTTACGGCCCTGTAAAAGCCCATTAAAATGACAGCTTCTGCAATGTACTTTCACTTTGAGCTGTGACAGTTTTTACTTTCACTTTGAGCTGTGAGTTTTTAGCCAAGAAACTCTCCACCCCAGTCCCTGTCTGCTCCTACCTCCAATCTCTGTCTTCAGAGCTCCCATTCTCCATATCCAGCAAGTTTGAAACAGATCAGTGTCCCTGCAAAAATAGCTTTCACTCTCTGTTATGGCATCTTTTAGCACAAAAAGGAGTTGTTTAGTCTGTCAAATGGCTTCTAGTGGTCACCTGGGGTACTTCACCTCATAGAGGTGAGGAGTATTTAGCCTTTTATATATATATATATATATATATATATATATATATATATATATATATATATATATATATATATATATATACATGTGTGCGCATGTGTGTGTATGTAAATGCCATTTAATACTATAGACTGTGCTTCGGGCAATGTCTCACCTTTACGTCTCTCCAAGATTTAATATATGGCCCTTAAAAATGTTGGGTTCATAATCTTGGCAGCCCTTCTGCATGTGGTTAAAAAACCCTGCTTCTTCTAGTCCACTGCAGCCCTTAAAAATAGTGGGAGCGGAACCACAGTGAAGCGTTCATGCAACCACACCGCCTGGCTGACCCATCTAATCACAGGCCACACCCCTTACACTGACATACAAGTTGGCATGTATGCATTCAGTCTATAAATACTTAAATCATAAGTCACAACGGAATTTGCTGCTCTATAGAAGAA
Source organism: Crinia signifera (assembly GCF_055691185.1). Classification (NCBI taxonomy): domain Eukaryota; kingdom Metazoa; phylum Chordata; class Amphibia; order Anura; family Myobatrachidae; genus Crinia; species Crinia signifera. The sequence continues at coordinate 22,558,634 of NC_139220.1, forward strand.
ACTGTTCATATATAATGCCATTCAGCATTTCCGGCGTACACTGGGATCCTGGGCACCCCTGCTGTGCCTTCTAGCTTGCACATAGGTCAAAGTTCTATAAAAAAAACTGGAAATAACAGTTTATTGCAGTAAGAGTGAAATGTTACATTTAGCACACAACATGACAAAAACATCAACATTCCTCAACCTGCGAGAATTGAGAAAATCACACAAAATAAACATTGAAGTACGGAATTTTACTCTTGAGAAAACTTGCTTGCGCCAAATCACATCCCGGACACTGAAGAAAAATATTAATTTGTTTCTTTTTAGGCAGAGTCGAAGGAGCTATGGAGAACCCAATTATATTTCCATAAGCATGAATGATTAGGAGCGGCAAACACGGAAAATAGATTTTGTGACAAACAATATAGCTATCAGCGCTGTTTCCATTGCTTCAAACTTGACATAATGAAAGTTATGAAAAATGGTAGGTTTGGTCTGGCTTTTGTCTGTTGTACTAGGATTTTTAATCATTTGAATAATAATATTTTTTTTTTACACACAGCAGGATGCTAAAAATTTGTATTTAAAAAAAATATATTGTGAGGAATTTCTTTTTGTTTCTCTCTAATTATTATTTTTAATTAGTGTTATTACTCCCGAACAGAAAATTAGAGCAGTCACAAATCATTGTTTACTATATAACTAGGTGATTCATCGCGTCCTGCAGGCGCTGTTCACACCGTCGTAACGAGTGAGGGTTGGGTGCAAGGGTGCTATGGGTGGGGGTAGGTGCTTGGGGGTGGTGTGGGTGGGGGAGGGACCGGGGATGCTGGCCGGGGATTGAGGAAGTGCTGGGGACACAGGCGGTAGAGCAGGGGAGGGGGTTGGTGCAGATTTGTGCAAAATCATTATATTACATCCGAAAACACACACAGCCCACATCTCAATAAACCCACATAATTTAGTAAGGCCACTGTAAACACACAGAAATACATGTCAGTAAGGCCACAGAATGACCGGGTAGTAAGCCAACAAAAATCACTATAAGCACCCAAAAATACATGTCAGTAAGCCAGCAGGGTAGGTGTAAAAAATCTTTTGTGCGTCTTCTTGCCATCCCCGCCTGCTGCTACCTCCTTGAGGCCCGGCCCAGGAGTACCTGCTTTCCATTGCATCCAGGAGCTGGTGCAGATACTTGGCAGCCATAGAAAGGTCCCGCTCTGCGCCGGCAGCCCAGCAGCTGGTTGCTAAGAGACGGCGTACGGGGCGCAGCTTGGGTCGCATGCCCTCAGAAAGGCGGCGTATGAGCGGTGTATTTGGGAATCGCAGAAGCACCACTTTTGCGGCACTGTGTGGAACAGATGTATTGTACAAATGTATAACACCATGTGCCGTTTAATTAGCAGCAGCTGGAGAAATAGAGGGAGCCGGTGCCCCAAGCAGTAGAAGTGCTTGCACCGGTGTCTAGTGTCTCCCCTGCTGAGCTTTGGGGAGGGGCGGTTTGCCGGCGGGGATGCGGTTGGGAGATCGCGGGGGAGGGGGCGGCTGGGGATGCTGGAGCGGGACTGAGCACACTGCCGGGAGATTGCAGGGGGTGCGGGGAGGGGGTGTTGTGGGGGGATTGAGAAGGGGCTGGGGACACTGGTGTGGCTGGGGATGTTGGTGGGGGATTTCAAAGGGTATGGGGTCACTGGCGGGAGACGGGGGTGTGTGGCTGGGGTCAGAGATTCTGCCAAGGGAATGAGGACGCTGCCAGGGGAACTCCTTCTCTTGGTCATCACAGCCACTTACAGGGAAGGATTAGGCAGACACTGCTGGTAATAGGCTATTTGCCCCATCTGTCACTCTGTGACTCCGCCCAGCATTATACAAACAGTCACAGAGTGACAGATCTGTTATGTTGAACTGAGCACTTTATGTTTGCGTTGGTCATCCTGATGAAGGGGATTGCTCCCCGAAACTGTTGACAGCAATGACCCGTTTTTTCACCTATTTGACACTGTCTGAAAAAAATCCGGAGAGTGCCGCCTTGTGATTCACCCTTGGGTGATCCAAAAGTACCTCTATTATTCCTCAGGAAGGCCCCGGTGGATGCCCCAAGTTTCTCCAGAGTGCCAGACCACTCCAACTCTCTCATGAATTGACTTTAAATCATTTATAAAAGTCTTTTCAAATGAGAGGTGATCAAACACATGGCAATATATTGCATAAAAAGAGCTGTAGGTTACTTATCCATAATGGGTTAGTATCATAGAGCCCGTGGAAGCCCACGCTGGTCCCATAACCATAGTCGCTCGACAGCCTGTTTCGGTGGGGTTTTCAAGAGCACACTGTCTAATGAACATATGCCATATAAATAGGACCCAGAAGCCCGCCATAATCAGCACAACATAACTCACCTGATAACGCTGCTTGGTGACCGTCTTTTAGGACTCACTCCATGCTGGGGAACTGCTGCTGAGATGCAAACACAGCGGGCCCTGACACGCACGGACTTCCGCTTTCGGTTTGTCTCAGATAATCATATTGGGCACCCGTCTTGTCTCCAACACTGAGCTGAAAGAGAGAGCTCCAGCGCTAAGACCACATCAAGTAGCCCTCGCGCTGTGCTCAATCCCATTCCGTCCTATACCAATACTGGCGCGCTGGGACGCAGGGAGACTGGCCGTGGAATGCACAGCCATGTCTCCCACATCAACCAATCACGCACCGTATACTGGGTCATGTGCTCACAGGATCTGTGCGTATCTGGGTCCTGCCCTTGAAACGCACAGCCATACTAATGACAGTGACCTGTCAATGGAGAAATAGTAAAACGGGTAACCCAAATAATAACATTAGATCATAATCAGCTGGTGGGTTACATTGACCTAGAGCCAGGTTAAAGAGTTTATGCTGCGCTGGAAATGGTAGACATCTGGTCCTAAAACACAACCCATTCAGGTGAAACCAACCACCACTGCGTGACACATTACATAAATCAAAAAATATATATATAAATGTGGAAGATCCAATGGACATGACATCACACGCAAAGAGCTAAGAACATATGAGACAAAATTACACTGATATAAAATACTTGGATCTATGTATATACAGTAGGTCCATGCGAGCAATCCAACTAAAGAAATATGTTCATTTTAATTTCCTCGTTCAGACCTGAGGGGTTGAGCGAGTTAAGATTATAGATAAACTCGCTTTCTTTCTGTAGAAGGGTTAATTGACGGTCTCTGCTACTCTTAGGGTTTTTGACATGATGTAAGGGAATAAATTTAAAGTCCTTCATGGTATGTCCGGCATCAAAAAAGTGTCTGGCAACTGGAGGTGTTGATTGATCCCGTATTGTCATAGCCTTTTTAATGGATGAGCGATGCATGCCGATGCATTCTTTTAGCATCCTGATTGTTTTGCCTATATATGAAAATGGACAGGGGCACACAATGACATACACAATGTATTTACTGTCACAGGTCATCCGATGTTGTAATCTGTATTTGAATCCAGTGGCCAGATGTACAAAGGCTTTGCCTGTAATTAAATGTTGGCAATTAATGCAACCACTGCATTTGATGGCCCCAGTCTTTGCGCTTAACCAGTTGGTTTTACTAGGAGAAAAGCTGATGTCAGAGTATGTAACTTCATCTTTAAAGTTATTACTTCGCTTGTAGGCAAATATCGGCCTTTCTTGACAAAATTGACCCATGACAGGATTGGTTTGCAATATATGCCAGTGTTTTAAAATGACCTCTCTCAACTTTGGAGACGCAATTGAAATGGTAGTCGGCAAAATCATCCTAAAGTATTAATGGTCTTGTCCCTTTTGTCCTTCTCCAATAGCTCATTCCTGTCCAGTTGTAGGCATCTTTGAATCAAGTTCTCAACCTCATTACAACTATAACCCCTCTGAAGAAATTCATCACCCATATCGTTCAGTGCTGTGGGCAATTTGTTCTTATCGGAAGTTATCCTCACAACTCGTAATAGTTGTGAGTACGGAAGTCTGCGTTTTAGCGGTAGAGGGTGGAAACTTTCCGCCCTTAGCACTGAATTAATATTGGTCTGTTTTTTATAAATCATGATTTCAAACCTGTTGTCAATGATATGGACATTCACGTCCAGAAAGCTGATGTTAGTGGTACTACTCACGTGGGTAAACCTAATGGTGCCCAGTAACTCATTCAGGTATGCGATAAAGGAATCCAATCTCTCTGGTCCCCCCGTCCACAAAAAAAATATATCATCAATGAACCTAACATATGATGAAATACATGGTGAAAAAATTCTGTTGTTCAAAAGATAAGATGTTGCATAATAATGCATAAATAAATTAGCATAGGCCGGGGCCATGTTTGACCCCATGGCCATCCCTTGTAACTGCAAATAAAAAGAATTATCAAATAAAAAATAATTCTTGTGCAAAATAAATTCAATCAATAACAGAAAAAATTCGTCCGGGGGGCCTGTATAGATTGGATTCATGGTAATCACTTTCCTAATAGCCTCTAAGCCATCCCTGTGACTAATGTTGGTGTACAGACTATTAATGTCACACGTGACCAGCATACAATTGGGAGGCACTGTCTCAAGTTTTTTTAATCCAAGTCAAAAAGTCTGTGGTATCTTTCAATATGTTGTCAACATTTAGAACTATTGACTGCAAAAAGTAGTCGACAAATTGGGATAGATTTTGACACAAGGAGTTCCTGGATGATATAATGGGTATATATATATATATATAGTGGTGGTTTCTCATACAAACATGTATAAGGAAGAGGCGGCACTCACGTGGATTTCAAAGGTGCTTTTTAGAAGTTTTAGAAATTAAATGTACATGACAATGTTTCAAATGTTTATTGCAACTTTTGTATGACCTGATGAAAAGACCGTAAAGGTCTTGAAACGTTGTCATGTACATTTAATTTCTAAAACTTCTAAAAAGCACCTTTGAAATCCACGTGAGTGCCGCCTCTGCCTTATACATGTTTGTATGAGAAACCACCACTATACTATACTGGGGAAGGCACCTTGGTTATTATCTACTTGTCCTGAGTGCCGAACAAAGCCTGCATTACTATATATATATATATATATATATATATATATATATATATATACTTCTCTATCAAACAAGCAGTGGCACTCGTGGGTCTTGTGGTAAAAAAACTGTATTTAAAGCAGGGTGGAAGAAACCAACAAGAAAACGGGGCGTTGTTGCCCCGAAACGTTGGTTTCTTCGACCCTGCTTTAAATACAGCTTTTTACCACAAGACCCACGAGTGCCACTGCTTGTTTGATAGAGAAGTATCCTTATTTTCCAGGGGGCACCCTCTCTAAGAGTGATCAGAAGCAGTAGTATACCTTTTCAGTAGCCGGGTAAGTACCAGATACCATGTATAATAGGTCTTAGAGTAGAAGCATTTTCTTTGATTGAAGAAGAAACAGAAGCCTTGGAGACTCTCTCATGAATAGTGGACCATGCCTCCTCATCTGGGGGGGTCACCTAGGTATCTGACCTACTGGAGCTCATGGCTTGGTGTATCTGGGAGTTTGACATGAAACAGAGAATTATATAAATCTGAAATAATCCCTTTATAAAGAGGGTGACCTAAACTTAGAGATTCAATCACGGTCAGATGGTCTGGTGATCAAGCTAAGAGGTACAGAATAAAAAATAATGGCGAATTTGAATATATGAGAAACAGTTAATAGAGGCAAGGTTAAATGTATCACGTAGAGAATTCATAGAGGCGCAACAATTGGAGTCAAGAAGGTCATGGATACTGTATCTCTGATACCTCCATCAATCCATGGGGAAAAACATCTATAATTGAGTTTCATAGGGAATGCTGGATTACCCCACATGGGAGTAAGGGGAAAAGGATAGGAAGTAATGGCAAAATGGGATTTGCAGTAATCCCAAATGGAGCATGAAAAAGCAACTACAGGATGTGGTCGAATAATTGAAGGTCTATCTGAAGGAGGCAACCCTAATATAATACGGGCCATTCAGACCTGTTACATTAAAAGTCAAAATTTTAGTAGCTATATGTATGGGAAAGAGCAAACATTGGTGTTAGAGCAAGAGAAGACAAGGCAGTACAGAGCAGGAGAACACGGACATCGGTCTCAAATGACAATAAAATTAGGGAGAGGGAAGGCGTGAGCTATGGATGGAGTCGGCATTGTAACCAGGGATGTCTGAAGATGGTCTTATTGCTAGGCAGCCAAAAAAAAGGGAGAACTAGGCTAGAGAAAAACAAGAAGAACAGGACCAAGTGCCGGTTGTAAAAGGGGTTGCGGTATGTCAAATAGAAATTCAAAACAGCATAATGATAAGATAGGTATCAGGGTATAACCAGGGGTGGGAAAGAAAAAAAAAACCCTGTGGGGGAAGAGGAGGAAAATGGGGTGATAAAGGGGAAATCATTTCATATTCAATAGTGTGTAAACAAAATCAAATATACACATGACAACACATGAAATAATATTTGTGCAGCAACGATTATTTGTAATTGATATGTATTAAATACAACTATTTTTACACATTTCTTTTCCTAAGTATTTAAATGTCTATATACTGTATTGAATAAAGTGGACTTTTTCCCAAAAATTGCAGCATGTTTTCACCAAAGTCCACTCCATCATTAAAAATCAACGATAGGCACAATACTTTAACTATAAGCATTGTTCGATAGTAAAATAACATCTATCTATCTATCTATCTATCTATCTATCTATCTATCTATCTATCTATCTATCTATCTATCTATCTATCTATCTATCTATCTACCTATCTATCTATCTATCTATCTATCTATCTATCTATCTATCTATCTATCTATCTATCTATCTATCTTGTAAATCATTTTACATTTTTCCAGCAATTTGTGTTATATTTAAACAATTTAAAATGCTTCAGTATTTTTGTCTCCAAGAGAAAATGATCTAACCTTAAAAGTACTTAAAAGATACTTTCAGAAGTTTTGTAAGCCTTTATGTGGATACAGTTGCTAAGGAAACCACCTCCTTGGCAACCATGCTATATTCTCCTCACGTCTGCTTTCAATTTGTCTCTCACTCAGAAGAGAGAAACTGCTGTTTAGCTCAGAGAACAAATGTACAATACAAACAGTTAGAACACTCAAAAATGTGAAAATAAAATGAGATTGATGCATCATTCTTGTCACAATCTGTTACTACTGTTTATAATTTTAACACTGCCCTTGAGGGTGTTTCACTACTTGTTTCAGCGCTAAGTACAGACAGATATTTCAGCATTTCTCTAACAGTAAGCCCTTGTTTGCCATACTGCAATGCAGCACTTTTCAACCAGCAGCATGGAAATCATTTGATAGCTTATCTGACTACATTTTTGTTTAATTGGTCTCAGCTGTCCACTTCTCAACAGTTGCAGGTGATGAAAAACAAAAGAAAAAGGAAGAAACTGATTATCTGTAAAAAAAAATAATAATAAAAAAAATATATTATACACGCATTAGTACATTAAGGGCGAGATGTACTAAGCTTGAAAAGTGACAAAATGGAGAGTGATAAACAACCAGCCAATCAGCTACTACCTGACATATTTCAAACACAGTCTGTGAGATCACAGGTAGGAGCTGATTGGCTGACTGTTTATCACTCTCCATTTTATCACTTTTCAAGCTTAGTACATCTGGCTCTAAACCCTTTTCACATCGCAGTTAAAGCCCGGGTTATTGTCAGGTTGCTGCAAACCGTCAATTTTGACCAGGGTTATAAGTAAGCCGGGCTTAGGGGGCGATTCAATACAGGATTCCGACTGTCGGAACGGCCCGTCAGTCGGAATCCTGGCCCATTTTCATCTGATCCGACACTAACTCAACAGTCAGAATTCAATGTTCTGACTGTCTAGTATCAGATAGTCCGTGGATTGGTAAAAACGTTTGTGTATTAGCAAAACACTGCTGTCACGCCTGGGTTCTGAATCGAGGTGACGAAGGCCTCAGGCATAGGCTTGGACCGATGGATAAATTGTGGAGGCTTGATTAAAACCTTGGTACTGTACATGTACATAAAATGTAGTACTGTTGTGCACCCAGAGGCAGGATGAGCATGGAGGAGACAATGGTAAAAGTACAATCACTTTTATTAACGCTCAGGCGATGGTAACAGGCAGAGGTGACTGCACTTGGCAACTGGCAAGGAGTAATGTATATACAGGAGCAGTGATTGATATACAATGACTGTGATGGAAGAGGATATATGAGATGCAGTGCAGTGCAGTGCACTGATGAAGTCCATAGATTCGGGCTAAAGCCGGTAACACAATGAGGACAGGAATACGTTTGTCACGCTAGCAGTGGCACCAGCTGGAGTATAACGGAGGCTAGGTGCCTTGATGTAAGGTTTTTTGCATAGACGACAGAAGGAAGGGATGCAATTGGATAAAAGAAAACCAGTTTTAATAAAGATACTGAACTGTGGCACAAAGGTAATACTGAAGATATGAAATAACCAGAGTCAATGATATATAAAACTTATTGTAAAGTCCGTAGTGGATGGATAACGAGGTTTAAAACTGAAGATGACTGTCACACGCAGCCGCGACGGAGCGCGGCGGGTACAGTACTCACCCGTCCGCGCCCGCCGCCGGCTAGCGTGTGCAGGCTCCACTCTGAGGCGGGCAGGTGGGGGCAGCGCTGGGTAGAGGCGGCAGCGACGGAGCATCAGGTAGCAGCGTCCTTGACGATTGTGGCGCCGGGAGGCCGGCGGCGCCATCTTGAGTAAGGGCAGGTAGCGGATTGGGCCAGAGTAGAGAGTTCCTCCTCATCCTGCACGGACAGCCAATGGCAGCCACTCCCTGGGGATATAGTGGAGCTGCCCAGGCTGATCCGTGTCAGTGCAATGAGTCTTCTGAGTCGTTCACATCTCCGAGCTGACTCCTGGATCCTGGTTCTCTCTCCTGACTCTGGTGCCTTGCTCCCTGCACCTTATCCAAGGAAGGTTTTCTCCTGACACCAATGCTGCAAGCGCTATCTAGTGCTGGCTCCTGCTTGTTCCAGGATTCCCTTTCTTCATCATCCATCCATTCCATCCTCTTCCAGTCTTCCGGATCCATTTCTTCCATCATCAAATCAACCTCTTCCTGCATCCTCTTCTATGTACTCTGGCTCACCTAAAGACTGGTTCCAGAATTACCACTGGCAGTATATTGTGCTGGACTTATTGATTTATTCTTTTGCCACTTAAAGAAGTATTTAAGTGAACTTATTATTTATGAAACCAGTTATTAAACCTGCACGTTTCAATCCTACTCGCCCTGGTCCGTCTCCAGCTTCTGTGCACCACACGACTCCATCCAGCCCTTCTGCCGTGACAGTTTGCACTGACCCGATGGAATCGGGTGAAGCACAGGCTTCCATGACGGATGTTCTTCAAGGCATCATGGCTCGCCTGGAACAAGTAGAAACCACCCAGCGTCAAGTGGCTCACTTCCTCCAGTCCTTGTCACCACCTCAGGCGGCTCCCTCAGCTTCGGCCGCACCCACTGCTGGAGTCTCTGCCCCTCCTGCTCCTGCGAGTCCATCTGTTCCTCACCATCTACAGCTGTCGACACCCAGTAAATATGACGGGTCTCCGAGAGGATGTCGAGGATTCCTAAATCAATGTGACGTGCATTTTACCCTCCAGCCTTCCAATTTCCCTTCGCCCAAAACCCGGGTGGCCTACATCGTATCCCTACTGGCTGGTCCAGCCCTGGAGTGGGTGTCCCCCCTCTGGGAGCGTGCGGACCCTCTTCTCAATAATTATGAAGAGTTTGTGGCCTCCTTCCGTCGTATATTCGACGAGCCCGGCAGAGTGTCCTCTGCAGCCACGGAGATCCTGAGGATTCGTCAAGGCAGTCGCCCAGTGGGACAATATGTCGTACAGTTCCAAACCCTGGCGTCCGAACTTCGATGGAACGAAGAGGCTCTCGTATCTGCCTTCTGGAACGGTCTGGCTGGGCGCATCAAAGACGAGTTAGCAACTCGCGATCCTCCTTCCACCCTGGCAGAACTCATCTCCCTATGTACCAAAGTCGACCTGCGACTCCAAGAACGCCAACTTGAGAGGAATCATTCTGATCGCCTTCGTCCTCGTTTCTCTCCCAATGTTGCTCCGGGCCCCAAGGCAATTCCTTCGCCTGCTGCACCAGCTGATGAACCCATGCAAATCAATCGTTCCCGCCTGTCCCTCGAGGAGAAGTTCCGAAGACGGCGAGAGAATTTGTGTATGTACTGTGGCTCATCTGCTCACCTATTGGCTGCCTGCCCACTGCGGCCGGGAAACGACCGCTCCTAATCCCCCCGAGGGAGGTCCGATTAGGAGTATTGTTTTCATCTCCCTCTTCTACTGACTCTATTATTCCAGTGACTCTTGTGTGTCCCCAAGGCGAGAGAAGACTTCAGGCCTTATTGGATTCTGGAGCAGCGGGGAACTTCCTTTCTTCTTCTTTTGTCAACCAGCATGCCCTGCCTGTGCAACCTCTGGATCATTCGCTGGTCCTCACGGCTGTGGATGGGAGTCGAATTCGGAGTGGACAAATCACTCATCAAACCATTCCGCTGAAGTTGCTCATCGGAGCCTTACATCAAGAGACCATTCAATTCTTCATTCTTCCACAATCTTCTCATCAAATGGTCCTGGGTCTTCCCTGGCTCTCCAAACATAATCCACAAATTGATTGGACCACTATGGAGATCAAGGCCTGGGGAACAGTCTGCCAGTCTACTTGCATTCCTCAGATCCTTCCGGTCTACCAGACCCATCCACAATGTGAGGATAACTGCTCTTCATCTTCTTCAGCTCCACCCTTGTCTATACCTGTACCGTATCGTCCATTTACAGATGTCTTCAGTAAAGGAGGTGCTGACACTTTACCTCCCCACCGGCCTTGGGACTGCCCAATAGAATTGATGGCTGGGAAATTTCCTCCTCGTGGCCGCATCTATCCTCTGTCGCTACCCGAGACTGAGGCCATGTCCTTGTACATCCAAGAGAACTTAAACAAGGGGTTCATCCGACCTTCTACCTCTCCGGCCGGGGCTGGGTTTTTCTTTGTGAAAAAGAAAGATGGCGGTCTTCGGCCTTGTATCGACTATAGAGGCCTGAACGACATCACTATAAAGAATCGCTATCCCTTACCCCTTATCACAGAACTGTTTGATAAGATCAGAGGAGCGACTGTCTTCACCAAATTGGACCTACGAGGGGCCTACAACTTGATACGAATCCGTTCCGGTGACGAGTGGAAGACGGCTTTTAATACAAGAGACGGTCACTATGAATATCTGGTGATGCCCTTCGGCCTTTGCAACGCCCCTGCCGTCTTCCAACAGTTCGTGAATGATATCTTCCGGGACTTGCTGTACCATTCCATTGTAGTCTATCTAGACGATATACTCATCTTCTCCTCCAATCTTCAACATCACAGACAGACCGTGTCCGAGGTGCTACGACGTCTTCGTCAAAATCAACTATTCTGTAAGTTGGAAAAATGCGTTTTTGAAGTCACCTCCATTCCATTCTTAGGCCACATTCTCTCTGCTACTGGTATCGAGATGGATCCAGAGAAGGTGAGAGCGATCCAAGACTGGGCACCTCCCACGACACTCAAGGGAATTCAGAGATTTTTAGGATTCTCAAATTATTACCGGCGATTCATCCGGAACTTCTCTACCATCGCTGCTCCCCTCACAGCTCTTACCCACAAAGGAGTTGATCCAAGTCAATGGCCGCCAGAAGCATTCTCAGCCTTCCAACAGTTAAAGAGGGCGTTTATGACGGCACCCATTCTCCTCCAACCAGATCTCGACAAGCCCTTCATCCTCGAGGTGGACGCATCCTCGGAAGGTATTGGGGCCATCTTGTCACAAAAAGGAGAGGATCAAGAATTACATCCTTGTGCTTTCCTCTCCAAAAAATTCCTTCCGGCAGAGAAGAATTACCCCATTGGGGAACAAGAGTTACTTGCTGTCAAAACGGCGTTAGAGGAGTGGCGATACCTTCTGGAGGGTGCGCGGCATAAGATCACCGTGTATTCAGATCACAAGAATTTGTCCTTTCTCAAACAAGTTCAATGCCTCACTGCTCGTCAAGCCCGATGGGCTATGTTTTTCGAACGTTTTAATTTTCAAATTAAATTTCGACCTGGCACCACTAATATTAAAGCTGACGCCCTATCCCGTTCCTTTGAAACGACTTCTGATATAGAGATTCTTCCTCGTCCAATCCTTGATCCAGTGGTTTTTGCTCAAGTGTCCGTACAGCCAATTCCTCCTCCAGGCAAGACGTTTGTTCCTCTCGAACTGCGAAAAAAAATATTATCATGGGCACATTCCTCCCGTTTCGCAGGTCACGCAGGAATACAGAAGACCTTGATGTTCCTGTCACGTTCTTATTGGTGGCCAACCATTCGTCACGACGTCACCAACTTCATCGCGTCTTGTGTAAAATGTGCTCAGCATAAGGTGCCCAGAACAACTCCTGTTGGTCCTCTCCGTCCTCTGGCCATTCCCACAGAACCATGGACTCATCTATCTATGGACTTCATTTGCGAGTTGCCTCCTTCCAAAGGTCATACAGCAATCTGGGTAGTGGTTGACCGATTCTCAAAAATGGTCCATTTCGTCCCACTAAAAGGTCTTCCCTCTGCTCCAGTACTGGCTCAGCTATTCATTTCCACCATTTTTAAATTACATGGTCTGCCCAAAGAAATTGTGTCTGATCGCGGAGTACAGTTCGTGGCGAAATTCTGGAGAGCTCTCTGTGCCACGGTAAAGGTTAACCTCAAGTTTTCTACTGCCTTTCATCCCCAGACCAACGGCCAGACGGAACGGGTGAATCAGGACTTGGAGGCCTTTATTCGATTGTTCATCTCGTCCTCTCAAGATGACTGGGTAGATCTCCTCCCGTGGGCAGAATTTATGCATAACAACTCCTATCACTCTTCCTCCGGAACCACGCCCTTCTTTACCGTATTTGGTAAACACCCACGATCTCCAGACTTCTCAGAATTACCCTCTTCTGAAGTTCCTGCAGCGACCACTTCCCTCCAACGCTTTGCGAAGATTTGGTCGGATGTCCACACCGCTCTCCTTAAATCTTCTGCTCGATACAAGAGAATGGCGGACAGGAAAAGAAGAGCAGCGCCCAGATTAAAACTCGGGGATCGGGTATGGCTATCTACCCGTCATATACGCCTCCGTCTGCCTTCTATAAAACTGGCTCCCCGGTACATTGGGCCATATGCCATCACCCAAGTCATTAATCCAGTCGCTTATAGACTTCAACTTCCTCCTTCCCTAAGGATCTCGAATTCCTTTCATGTGTCCCTCCTCAAGCCTTTAAGATTGAACTCTTATCAGAAGAAGGTTCCCAAACCACCCAAGATTAACTCCGAGAGTGGGATCGAATTCGAGGTAAGACGTATCATAGACTCTCGTCACCGCAATGCTCGTACTCAGTATCTGGTGGAGTGGGTCGGTTTTGGTCCTGAAGAGAACTCTTGGGTGGACTCCGTTGACTTGCATGCTCCAAAGCTGATTAAGCAATTTCTGCAGCGAAATCCTCACAAGGCCCATAGGCGTCCTGGGGCCACCCTGAAAAGGGGGGGTACTGTCACACGCAGCCGCGACGGAGCGCGGCGGGTACAGTACTCACCCGTCCGCGCCCGCCGCCGGCTAGCGTGTGCAGGCTCCACTCTGAGGCGGGCAGGTGGGGGCAGCGCTGGGTAGAGGCGGCAGCGACGGAGCATCAGGTAGCAGCGTCCTTGACGATTGCGGCGCCGGGAGGCCGGCGGCGCCATCTTGAGTAAGGGCAGGTAGCGGATTGGGCCAGAGTAGAGAGTTCCTCCTCATCCTGCACGGACAGCCAATGGCAGCCACTCCCTGGGGATATAGTGGAGCTGCCCAGGCTGATCCGTGTCAGTGCAATGAGTCTTCTGAGTCGTTCACATCTCCGAGCTGACTCCTGGATCCTGGTTTTCTCTCCTGACTCTGGTGCCTTGCTCCCTGCACCTTATCCAAGGAAGGTTTTCTCCTGACACCAATGCTGCAAGCGCTATCTAGTGCTGGCTCCTGCTTGTTCCAGGATTCCCTTTCTTCATCATCCATCCATTCCATCCTCTTCCAGTCTTCCGGATCCATTTCTTCCATCATCAAATCAACCTCTTCCTGCATCCTCTTCTATGTACTCTGGCTCACCTAAAGACTGGTTCCAGAATTACCACTGGCAGTATATTGTGCTGGACTTATTGATTTATTCTTTTGCCACTTAAAGAAGTATTTAAGTGAACTTATTATTTATGAAACCAGTTATTAAACCTGCACGTTTCAATCCTACTCGCCCTGGTCCGTCTCCAGCTTCTGTGCACCACACGACTCCATCCAGCCCTTCTGCCGTGACAATGACTTGAAGTGTAGATTTGAAGAATAAAAGTAAACTTGAATAGTTGATTTGAAGGGTTTACTTGAAGAGATGATTGAATTGAAGATTGAATGATTGAATGAAAGATTGGATGATTGAATGGTTGAACGATTGGATGATTGGACGATTGGGTGATTGGACAATTGGACGATTAGATGGTTGGATGGTTGGATGATTGGAAGATTGGATGGTTGATAGGATGAATCCGGGAAGTATTGCAGCAGGCCTGAGTAGCTGTGACCAGGGAGAGTTGCAGTGGAAGTAACCGTCAGGTGAGGAAAGGGTGACTAACCTTGGGGGCTAACCTTGTCCGGACCATAGAGGCGGCAGCAGGGTTCTGCAAGTGGATGGTCTTCACAGCAGGCGAGCAGGAGTGGATTCAGTCTGGAGATAGCTGACAGGCAGCAGCGCTTTCAGCAGGAGTGGGAGTCAGATGCCTAGGGAAAGGACATCATTGGACTGACTGTTTGGCCCAGCTGGTCAGTATTTAAAAGGAGAGCTGCACTGTAATTGGCTGAAGGTAATTGGTAGTGCAGCCTGGTTGGAGAAACCAACAAGATGGCCAACGCCAGGGAAGGCGACAGGTTTCAGAACCAGGAAGTGTGTGCAGTACACTCCAGGCAGCGTGTCCAGCAAGGCCCAGGCAGAGTTCACAGCATCATGGCGCCTCAGTATGGGAGGCATGGGTGGCAGACATGGTGGTCGTGACAACGTTACTTGGAGTTGCAGTCTATGAGTATGATGTTCAGAACATCGGATGCTTGAGAGCGATGGTTAGAACATCAATGACAGGAACGATGGCTTGAACATCGAATGCAGGGATGATGGTTAGAACATCAAATGCAGGAACGATGGCTGGAACATCGAATGCAGAATTGATGGCTGGAACATCGAATGCAGGAACGATGGTTGGAACATCAAATGCAGGAACGAGGGTTAGAACATTGACTGTGAATGACGGCTGGAACATCGACTGGAGCTAGGCAATGAACTGCTGAGGTGAGTATACCTTTAACTGACCCCAATACATTGACATGTAAAGTCCACAATACTTTGTGTTTATTATTTTACTTTATCCACAGAGAATTGCAGGAAATAAGGTGCAATCTGAGTCAGGGCCGGTTGAAGCTTTTTAGGCACTCTAGGCAAAACTTCAGCCTACTGCTCCCACCACCACTCCTACACTTATACCAACTTTCCAGAACCTCAGGGGTAAGTGTGGAGGTGGCACCTGCCTTTTGCATTAATGGGGCAATTCACATCCGCTAGCTGTGGGAACGAATTTGCTTCCCTGTCCGATGGTCTAGGTTTGTGCACGAGCAAGCGCGAATATGCACATGTGCGAACCCCCTTCAAGAGTTTCACACTCAACGGGCCGGACGCTCTGAGGTGGTCGGGAAGGTGGCGGCATTTGTCGGAAGCAGCCCTGCTAATAGACAATGTGCCACATACTGTTTGATCTTGTGTCCTATTCACAATATTGTGATGTACAGTATACTGTGATAACACATTTACTATACAAGTACCCAAGTACGGCTGGTAAGTTATTATATTTTTTTAATTTATTTTATTAAAGCCATAGACCGTTCCTTTTTGTTGGTATTATTTTCACAATAAAACGTAGCATTGCGCAGCTATTAAATTATACTCTGTGGGATTGTGTCCTTTTCTTTAGACGTTGTTGTATAACGGTCAACTTAGTAGCACTTAGATTTGACAAACTTTTAATAGTCAACTACTGATAAGAATGCATTTGGCACTTTATGCGCTTTTAGATTCCACACAATTCTAATTGGAATATGTACTCTGTGCTTTATATTTGTTCTTTTTATAAATGTGCTCAGAATGAATTTACAGCAGGTGTTGAATTGTAGTCATATTTCTGCTACTGCATTAAGCTCAGTCAAGTGGAATGAAGTATGCATTATCCCTGTAGGGTACACTTGAGGATGTAGCGTACAGTAGGTATCTCACCATATGGGGTTGCAGATTTTACATGTGCTTCTTCCAAAAGACATCGCAAGATTTCAGCAGCTCAGTGTCAGTTACAAAAGTGTATATATATTAGAGATGTGCGCGGCACCTTTTTCGGGTTTTGGTTTTGGATCTGGATCTCCCTTCGTGTTTTGGATCTGGATTGGTTTTGGCAAAACCACCCTTGTGGGATTTGGTTTTGGTTTTGGATCTGGATTTTTATGAAAAAATGCTAAAAATGGCTAAAATAACAGAATTTGGGCCTGTTTTTGCCCCCCAAAGTATTATTGACCTCAATAACATTAGTTTCCACTCATTTCTAGTCAATTTTGATCACTTCACAGCTTACAAAATTGTTTTCATTTACTATAGTTGGGCCAAAAGGGTATACCGAGGTAGCTGGATGACTAAGCTAAGCGACAGCAGTGGGCATCACATACATGTGGACCTTACACTTCCAACCTGGCACATCTTGGAAGCAGAGCGGCACTGCAGGGGCAGACAGGGTGGCAGTTTAATAAACTATCCCAAAAAAAGAGAAATGCTCCAAACAGCAAAAAATACAAAGAGGTATCGGCCTTGTCATGACTGGTGGTAGCAGCTTCAGCACTCCCACTATTTACTCCTCCATCATCCTCCAAAAATGTGTTTTTATTTTATTTACTAGGTGATTCATCGCGCCCTACGGGCGCTCTTCACACCGTCGTAGGGGGCTGCGCCCCATTAAAATGACACTGACGGAATCTGCTGCGCTATATAAGACACTGTAACGTAATCTGCTGCGTTATATAAGACACTGTAACGGAATCTGCTGCGATATATAAGACGCTGTAATGGAATCTGCTGCGCTATATAAGACACTGTCACGGAATCTGCTGTGCTATATAAGACACTGTAACGTAATCTGCTGCGCTATATAAGACACTGTAACGGAATCTGCTGCGCTATATAAGACACTGTAACGTAATCTGCTGCGCTATATAAGACACTGTAACGGAATCTGCTGTGCTATATAAGACACTGTAACGGAATCTGCTGCGCTATATAAGACACTGTCACGGAATCTGCTGCGCTATATAAGACACTGTAACAGAATCTGCTGCGCTATATAAGACACTGACGGAATCTGCTGCGCTATATAAGACACTGTAACGTAATCTGCTGCGCTATATAAGACACTGTAACGGAATCTGCTGCGCTATATAAGACACTAACGGAATCTGCTGCGCTATATAAGACGCTGTAACGGAATCTGCTGCGCTATATAAGACGCTGTCACGGAATCTGCTGCGCTATATAAGACACTAACGGAATCTGCTACGCTATATAAGATGCTGTAACGGAATCTGCTGCGCTATATAAGACACTGTAACGGAATCTGCTGCGCTCCATAAGATGCTGTAAATAAATACAGCATCCCCGCCCCTCCCCCACCAATCCCCCAAACCCCAAGTTTATAACATCATTAATTAGCTACATAAAAAAAAATCCACCTTCACCTTGTAGATAAGGATCAATGATTGCAGCAGGTCCAGGGCAGCACGGGCAGCAGCAGAACACCTTCTCCTCCAGGCTACAGCCAGCGCTTGGGATGGCTGATAACGCTGTTGTAGCCAGGGAGGAGGGTAGCATGGGCAGGTGGGTGACTGTAAGAGGAGTTATGCTGCGCTGCGCTGCCCGGGAGCCGGCCCGAGCAGCAGCAGCAGCAACAGAGAGCAGTGAATTAGCCGCCCGGCCTCACCGTCCGGTCCGTGACGTTTGGACCGTGTGAGCAGGGCAAGAGGCAGGCGGCGGGCAGGGCAGCCGCCGGCGCACGCTGCCTGTTAAGTTGTATTCTTAAGATCTAGTGCACCCTGCATCAAATGCTTTAAATGCCTCCAGGCTCCGGCTGTCAGCAAGGGGGATTCAAGCAGCTCCACGCTATTCCATCCCCCTGCCGAGTGAGACAATCCTGAGGGTGAGAGGAGTCACACCCTCGGGGTTGTCTCACTCGGCAGGGGGATGGCATAGCGCAAAGCTCCGGTCCACTGCTGCTTGAAACCCCCTTACTGACAGCTGGAGCCTGGAGGTAATTAACGCATTTACCACTACACTGCGGTGGGGGGGGGGGTGTTGTTATCGGGGCAGGTGGCTTTGGCGGCGGCGGGACGCTTTTTAGGCTGAGCTGAGTGTCCTGACTCCTGAGGCTGCGCAGGCCAGACATTAAGGTGCCCGTGCGCAAGACGTAAAAGCTGGCTGCAGTGCTTAATGCAGCCTAAGCCAGCCTGCCTGCTTTTGGGGAACTGCAATTGTGGCCAGACATGATGGGTGGAAGGAGGCGGAACTGAGTTCCAGCTTCAATAAGAACTTCCGCCCCGTTCCGGCCCACTTTAACCCCTGGTTTTCTTCTTTTGTTATATATTTGGCTACGATCTTGCAGGCTGGGTGGTGTGTGACCCCGCCCAGTGTTACAGCCGCAGATGATTGACAGATGTAGCCAAATATTTTATTTATTACTTTTATTTATTTTTCTTACTTTACACTGGACACAGCCTGTCACACTGGACACAGCCCGTTGGACACTGGACACTGCCCCTGGACACTGTCCCTGGACCCTGGCAACTAGCCACAGCCCCTGGACACTGCCCCTGGACACTGGACACAGCCCGTCACCTTGGACACAGCCCCTGGACAATGGACACAGCCTCTGGACACAGCTCCTGTACACTGGACACAGCCGTCACACTGGACACAGCCCCTGGACAATGGGCACAGCCTCTGGACACAGCTCTGTACACTGGACACAGCCGTCACACTGGACACAGCCTCTGGACACCGCCCCTGGACACAGCTCCTGTACACTGGACACAGCCGTCACAATGGACACTGCCCCTGGACACCGCCCCTGGACACAGCTCCTGTAAACTGGACACAGCGGTCACACTGGACACTGCCCCTGGACACTGCCCGTCACCCTGGACACAGCCCCTGGACAATGGACACAGCCTGTCACCCTGGACACAGCCCCTGGACACAGCCTCTGGACAATGGACACAGCCTCTGGACACCCCCCTGGACACAGCTCCTGTACACTGGACACAGCCGTCACACTGGACACTGCCCCTGGACCTTGCCCCTGGACACTGGACACAGCCCGTCACCCTAGACACAGCCCCTGGACAATGGACACAGCCGTTACCCTGGACACAGCCCCTGGACAATGGACACAGCCTCTGGACACCGCCCCGGGACACAGCTCCTGTACACTGGACACAGCCGTCACACTGGACACTGCCCCTGGACACAGCCCCTGGACACTGGACACAGCTCCTGTACACAGTTCCTGTACACTGGACACAACCCCTGTACACTGGACACAGCCCCTGTACACAGCCCCTCTACACTGGACACAACCCCTGTACACTGGACACAGCCCCTGTACACAGCCCCTGTACACTGGACACAGCCCCTGTACACTGGACACAACCCCTGTACACTGGACACAAACCCTGTACACTGGACAGTAGGGAAAAAAACAGGGGGCTGTTTTAGGTATACCTGCGCACAGATTCTATTGGGGTGTACCTAGGACTAGCAGCTGCACACAGAACGGGTGACAGAAGACACTGAAATGTGTGTTACCCCAGAGCCAACACTTTTTTTAGACGTACGTTACACCAGACACGACAAAAACAAGATGGAGAAAGTAAGGCCCACCACAACAAAGAGAAAAACCAACATAAAAAGACCAGACGAGGTTGCAGGGGAGGGGAAAACAAGAAAGACAACAAGAAAACCAAAGAGGACAGGGAGATAGGAAAAGGGATATTTAATTTGAGCAACCATGAATTAACACAAGAACACAAACAAATTCTAGACAAAGGACTGAAATTCGCACCAACCAATAAAATTGACAAATTTCAAACCTATCTTGACTTACATAATTTCGCCAGAAAACTCACTTTAAAAAAATATTTCAGCAACATAGTACCAGTAGAAATTAGGAATGAAACAGCACTATCAAAATACAAACACACAGAATTAAAACCTGCTTCCCAATTTTACCCAAGTCACATGAAAGGACCACAAATAGATGCCTTCATAAAAATGGTAGAACATGACATTGAAGGCATCACACATAAACCATCCAGAAAGAACATCACTAATAAAGAAGAAAAAGCATTAAGAGACCTACAAAACAATAAACAAATAATTGTGAAACCAGCAGATAAGGGGGGAGGTACGGTGATCCTTAACAAACAGGATTACCTAGATGAAGCACACCGCATCCTCAATGACAATACCACATACATGATACTCAAAACTGACCCCACATCAAAGTTCAAGACAGAATTAGAGAAACATCTTAAAATAGGCAGCGAACTAGGAATCATTAACACACAAGAACACAAATTCATACAAATCCAAAATCCCGTAATACCTGTATTCTACTATTTACCCAAAATTCATAAAAACCCCACCAAACCACCCGGCAGGCCAATTATATCTGGAATAAACTCACTTACATCGAACCTCTCCCGTTACATTGATACCTTCCTACAACCATACGTGCAAAAACAAAAATCATACATACGGGACACAACACACATACTCAACCATCTACACAATCAGACATGGGAAAATGACTTCTGGCTAGTCACTTCCGATGTAACTTCACTGTACAGTATAATAGATCACGAACAAGGCACCAACAGCATTAAATATCACCTAGATCAAGACACAACAATTCCGCCAGAACAAATACAATTTATTTTGGACAGTATTACATTCATCCTGAAACACAACTATGTATGGTTTGAAAACCAATTCTACATCCAGACAACAGGGACCGCGATGGGCACGAGATTTGCCCCTGGGTACGCTAATCTATTCATGAGTTGGTGGGAGGACCACCACATATGGGTGGAGGACGGGCCAGGGGCAAATCTCGTGCTATGGAAACGCTACATAGATGACGTTCTGTTCATATGGAGAGGAGACGAGACATCCCTACAGAATTTTTTACAACACATAAACCACAACAACAACAATTTGATATTCACCAGCAATTACAGTAAAATAGAAGTAGAATTCCTAGATCTCAAAATATTCATAGAAGACAATAAAATACACACTAACACATACAAAAAATCCGTTGACGTTAATAGTTTCATACTATCCAGCAGTTGGCATCACCCAAATTGGTTACAATCAATCCCAAAAAGTCAGTTCATAAGAATAAAACGCAATTGCACTAAAAACTCAGACTTCATAGAACAAAGCAATAAAATGATAACACAATTCACAGAAAAAGAATACAAACTGACCGATCTACAAAAAGCACGTAAAGACATAGAGGGAGTAGACAGGACTGACCTCCTAAAATACAAAGAAAAAAAGAGTGGAATATACCAAGAAACACCCTTCATTACTCAATACTCACAAGAATCCAAACAACTTCAGAATATAATAAAAAAACATTGGCCATTACTATTACAGGATGAGACACTTTCAGATATTCTTCCAGAAAAACCAAAAATAGTGTATAGGAAAGCTCCCGACATCAAACAAAAATTAATCAGTAATCACATTCCCCCAAAAAAACAAATACAGCAAACTTTAACCAATAAACCCAACAAAGGCTTCTTTTATTGTGGGACATGTATGGGATGCACAAACCAAAACCAAAAAACAACCCAACCGATTACAACCTACACATCAACATCAACCCAAGAAACCCACAAAATCAAAAACAGAATCACATGCAACAGCAAGGGGGTGATATATTTATTACAATGCGGGTGTAACAAACAATATGTGGGTCGTACTACAAGACCCCTAAAAACTAGAATCAGCGAACATATCAGAAATATCACCAAAAAAAAACGAGGAACACAACCTATCCAAGCACTTTTCAGATTACCACAACGGCGACCCAAGATCACTGACATTTATAGGCATTGCAGAAGTTCACAACAACTGGAGAGGAGGGGACTTCACACATAAAATAAACAAACTTGAACTCAAATACATGTATGAGTTAAAAACATTAAAACCGCGGGGACTGAACCTCGACAATGAAGTAAAAGCAATAATAGGGAAAAAGTGACATACATATACAGCTAAGAATGATGACCCCACAGCAGACAGACCATAATGGAATTGACAAACCAGATACCCATGACAGTTGGGATGATTACCCAACAGACAAATAATTGCATATGACAATTGTACAATTGTATATGACCAACAAACAATCATGACAGTTGGGAGGAAAACCCCCCAACAGACAGAATTAAGTCCTAGACAGAACAATCATGACAGTTGTGAGGGAGATCCCCCAACAGACAAAAACCCACTTTATCAAGCGAACTAAGAAATTAGATGGGCATTAAGCCACAACACCAGTATAGCAGATTAACTAGACTAATACCATTACAGTAACAATCACCATCTAATAGATTAATAAAATCCGTATCAGTACCAATATAATAGCAATTACTGTGTAAATTATAAATAATAAGTAACCTCTGTTTACTAATTAGATGAACGAACACAGGGCTCATTTATACCCCTTTCTTTTTCAACAATAAAACAATAGCTTGAATAAATAAGCGACAATGTAATCAACAGAACAGTTATGTAATTAACAAGACAATCAACCAATAAGCAGTTAACAGCGTATGTAACTGCAGACTGACACATGCAGGCATTGGCCCAATCAGCGATTGAACAACCAAGCCAATCAGAAAACAGATGTGCAAAATGGAGGGACATTTAAACCCAGGGACATATCACACCCATCATCTCCCTAGAAGAAGGCAACAACTGCCGAAACGCGTTGGAGGTACATACAGACTTTAACAAATCCTGCAGAGAGAGACCCACAGCCGAGGACCGACATCCGACATCTGACACCATCACCAACAGCAAGCAGCCGGCGAGAGCATACGCCGCTGCGCCAGCAGATACCGCAGCAAGAACTGACAACATTGGGTGTAACGGCAGCGGTGAGTATAAGTGAGAGGGAGAGCGGGTTGCAGCGGCGAGGTCCTGTAACTGTGAGGAACGGTCACCACGACGGAGCTACACGGCATCCTGACACGTGAGCCGCACTCACTGACACAGACGGGCAGCAACTTCTGCACATCCCGTGTCCCGGTTAGCGGTGCATCGCACTCAGCTACCGGTGACGAGCGGGAGACAGAGGCAGCTTCACCCATCCAGGACCCCCACTCCCCTAGCCACCCCCGCAGTTACCACCGTTCCCGAACACGAAAATAAGGTACCTAGAACATCTGCGAAGCACAATAAGGAATACAAATAGCGGGACGCCGCTGAACTCATTCACTCTACCCAAATCTACTGATTTTTTTGTTATATGGACCAATCTGGCACAATCGCTAGATGAACGGGTACACACCACGCAACTAATTGAACAGACAATCGCAATCAGCATTTTTTTGCAAGTTTTGTACCATCATCATCCTGCACTGTCGGTCACATAACAACATTTCTCAAGCAGGGACAATTTGTTAATAATCGATACCACTGTATATATTTATGATATAATTCCTACCCCGTACATTTTTATTCCTTTTTCTATTTTTTCATTTCCATTTGTTTTATTTAATCCTGTGTAGACTATTTGCCCTTGAAGGAATACATATCCTCCAGCCTTAAGGGACTGGACATTGTTATTGAAAAGAGCATTTGTTATATACAGGTTTTTTTTGCACAATAAAAGTCAATTAATTTACCAACTTGTAGAATCTTAGTGACAGAGCGCAGCACTGAAACCAAAATTCCCTGTACACTGGACACAGACCCTGTCACACTGGACACAAGCCCTGTCACACTGAACACAGCCCCTGTACATCCCCTTGTACACTGGCCACCGCAGCCCCTGTACACTACACTGGACTTGTGTACAGCAGCCCCTGCAGACCCTAATCGAGTGAGCAGCAGCAAAATAATATATTATTATTATTATTATAGCACAGCACACAGCACAGAGCACAACCACCCTCTTCCCTCTCCTATGCTGGAGTAAAGATGGCGGAGTGCGCGTGCGTCTTATATAGAATCCAGATCCCGCGAGAATCCGACAGCGCGATGATGACATTTTGCCTCGTTTTCGGTCCGGAATTTAGGCGGGAACTCCCGAGCCGGCTCGGATCCAGACTCGGATCGCGATATTCGGATCTGTCGGATCCTGGAGATCCGGACCCGCTCATCTCTAATACATATATATATATATTTATAGTGGGTAGACGGACTGGCACTCTCCTATCCGGGTCAGCCGCCCTGGTGCTCGGCTAAACAATGGGTAGATCGATGGAAAAAAGCAGGCACTCCAGGGACTTAGTTTAAAGCGTGTATTGAAAAACAATGCTAAAAGGCAGCCAACGTTTCGGGGCAACAACGCCCCTTTGTCAAGGCAATAATGCAAGTGAAAAAACAGCAAACAACAGTGTCAAAGTGACTCACCCTAAATAAGGTGTCAGCACGTCTCCGTTAGCCCGGGGCTGCTGCTCGGCGCCATTCCCCTGTCCAGAAGTTGAAGCCGGAAATGCGTCACAGTGGGGTGTGGGGGCGGTGGAGACTGTGTCCACCCTCAATGGAACGCAAGCCTGCCTGTTGCTACGGAGATACTTCCTGTAGCGATCAATGTGTGGGGGGAGTGGCGATCAGCCGCAGCACCCGGTGTCCGGGGGTGACGGGCTGCGGGAAGAAGTGTCTGTGAAAAGAAATAGACAGTGGTGATGACATTAATATAGTGATGAATAGGGTTGATAAAAAATATATATAGAAAATATACTTAAGATCTCCAGATAGGAGAATAAGTGATGTGTGAATGGTGAGAAATGATAAAGAAGTGCCTGTGAGGTTGTAAGCCCTGACAGGAACAAAAAATTAAAAGGGTGCAAAAATTAGGCTGGTATAGTAAATGGATTGATACATTTCTGAGTTCCCTGTGGTTAACCAGGTAGATAAATGCTAGCTGTTAGAGGGGGTGATCTGTAGATGGATAAGTATAGGAACTCTAAAGTGTTTATGCAAAGAGATTTTTTTCTTTACCACCCTATAGTGACATATAAACATGGAGGATAATGCAAGGTGCTGAAAGATATTTGGTGTTAAAGTGACTGTTATTATGTAAATGACAATTAGCAGCAGAGCGTCTTTGGTGGGGAATGGACCCTGTCAAGCATGTCCATCAGCTCTATAAAGGGTCCCCTGGATATTGTATTAGTGACATTAGAAACAGAAATTACAGGAATAACTGATGTCCCCTTTTTTTTTGCTTGGTGTCACTTATGCGGTTATAGAAATACTGACAGTGGCAAGCGGTCGTTAAGGCCGTGGGGTTTCACCGTGTTTAACTGATGAATCCATCTGGTTTCCAGTTTTAACAGGTTGCCATCCCTGTCTCCCCTACGGATTGATGGGGGGATGTGGTCCCGGATCATACACTTGAGTTCTGACAGGCTATGGCCCGCTTGTCGGAAATGTTTAGCCACCGGTTGGTCGTTTCCTTTGCCAGATAGTGCCTGTCCTATCGCTGACCGGTGAAGGGCCATTCGTTCCCTGAAAGACCTAATTGTCTTGCCTATATAAAGCAGGTTGCAGGGACACTGGATAATGTAAACCACGCGTGTGGTCTGGCACGTTAGAATGTGCTTGATGGTATGTATCCTTTTGGTGGTCGGGTGTGTAAATTTGCTCCCAGTTAACATATGCTGGCATGTGGTGCAACCCAGGCATTTATAACAGCCGGGTGCACGGGTCAGGAAGTTGGGCCTGATGGCAGAATTGGAGGAAAAGCCAGTAATGTCACTGTGTACTATGGTGTATTTAATACTTCTGCCTTTCGTATGGCAGATCATAGGTCTTTTAGTATTCAGGTTTGGGAGATTTTTGTCCGACTTTACTATGGGCCAAAGTGCTCTGGTGGCTCTTGGAAGGATGGCACTGGTGACATTGTATTTGGTGATGAATGGTAATACTTCCTGTTTACAGGTGGAGGGGATTGTTTTGGGTTTTGCTCGTAGTAACTGTTCCCTGTCCATTGAGAGGCCCTCTTCCTTTTGTTGCAGCAGGTGTATTAAATTGTAGCCTCTGTCGGCAAATTTAGAAACACAGTTATCAAGGACCATGGGCACCAGCGAGAAAACCCGGTTGCCCATGGTCCTTGATAACTTTGTTTCTAAATTTGCCGACAGAGGCTACAATTTAAAACACCTGCTGCAACAAAAGGAGGAGGTCCTCTCAATGGACAGGGAACAGTTACTACGAGCAAAACCCAAAACAATCCCCTCCACCCGTAAACAGGAAGTATTACCATTCGTCACCAAATACAATGTCACCAGTGCCATCCTTCCAAGAGCCACCAGAGCACTTTGGCCCATAGTAAAGTCGGACAAAAATCTCCCAAGCCTGAATACTAAAAGACCTATGATCTGCCATACGAAAGGCAGAAGTATTAAAGACACCATAGTACACAGTGACATTACTGGCTTTTCCTCCAATTCTGCCATCAGGCCCAACTTCCTGACCCGTGCACCCGGCTGTTATAAATGCCTGGGTTGCACCACATGCCAGCATATGTTAACTGGGAGCAAATTTACACACCCGACCACCAAAAGGATACATACCATCAAGCACATTCTAACGTGCCAGACCACACACGTGGTTTACATTATCCAGTGTCCCTGCAACCTGCTTTATATAGGCAAGACAATTAGGTCTTTCAGGGAACGAATGGCCCTTCACCGGTCAGCGATAGGACAGGCACTATCTGGCAAAGGAAACGACCAACCGGTGGCTAAACATTTCCGACAAGCGGGCCATAGCCTGTCAGAACTCAAGTGTATGATCCGGGACCACATCCCCCCATCAATCCGTAGGGGAGACAGGGATGGCAACCTGTTAAAACTGGAAACCAGATGGATTCATCAGTTGAACATGGTGAAACCCCACGGCCTTAACGACCGCTTGCCACTGTCAGTATTTCTATAACCGCATAAGTGACACCAAGCAAAAAAAAAAGGGGACGTCAGTTATTCCTGTAATTTCTGTTGCTAATGTCACTAATACAATATCCAGGGGACCCTTTATAGAGCTGATGGACATGCTTGACAGGGTCCATTCCCCACCAAAGACGCTCTGCTGCTAATTGTCATTGACATAATAACAGTCACTTTAACACCAAATATCTTTCAGCACCTTGCATTATCCTCCATGTTTATATGTCACTATAGAGTGGTAAAGAAAAAAATCTCTTTGCATAAACACTTTAGAGTTCCTATACTTATCCATCTACATATCACCCCCTCTAACAGCTAGCATTTATCTACCTGGTTAACCACAGGGAACTCAGAAATGTATCAATCAATTTACTATACCAGCCTAATTTTTGCACCCTTTTAATTTTTTGTTCCTGTCAGGGTTCACAACCTCACAGGCCCTTCTTTATCATTTCTCACCATTCACACATCACTTATTCTCCTATCTGGAGATCTTAAGTATATTTTCTATATATATTTTTTATCAACCCTATTCATCACTATATTAATGTCATCACCACTGTCTATTTCTTTTCACAGACACTTCTTCCCGCAGCCCGTCACCCCCGGACACCGGGTGCTGCGGCTGATCGCCACTCCCCCCACACATTGATCGCTACAGGAAGTATCTCCGTAGCAACAGGCAGGCTTGCGTTCCATTGAGGGTGGACACAGTCTCCACCGCCCCCACACCCCGCTGTGACGCATTTCCGGCTTCAACTTCCGGACAGGGGAATGGCGCCGAGCAGCAGCCCCGGGCTAACGGAGACGTGTTGACACCTTATTTAAGGGTGAGTCACTTTGACACTGTTGTTTGCTGTTTTTTCACTTGCATTATTGCTTTGACAAAGGGGCGTTGTTGCCCCGAAACATTGGCTGCCTTTTAGCATTGTTTTTCAATACACGCTTTAAACTAAGTCCCTGGAGTGCCTGCTTTTTCCCATCGATATATATATATATATATATATATATATATATATATATTATACGTATAATGTCCGAGAGTCTCCGAAACACTGGGCCTTATTCTGGTTCACTCTCAGAGGCAAATTCATTCTCAAATGGACAAAACCATGTGCACTGCAGGTGGGGCAGATGTAATATGTGCAGAGAGAATTACATTTGGGTGGGGTTTTTCTTCAAAGTTAGATCTATATTGCAGTGTAAAGATAAAGCAGTCAGTATTTACCCTGCACAGAAACACAATAACTCCCCCAAATCTAATTCTCTTTGCACATGTTGCATCTGCCCCCCTGCAGTGCACATGGTTCTGTCCATTTGAGAAGGAATTTGCCTCTGAGAGTGAACCAGAATAAGGCCCAGTGCCATCTGCAGAGAGTGAAACTACGTGTGAAATTTAATAGGATGAGAGATTCAGAAAGTGAGAGATTTGGTAAGAAATCTCCAGGTTTTTTAAAGCGGCAATCATTTACAATGCAAAATCTAATATGTGGGTCAGACGACATGTAAGTTCAAAGAGCGAATGGTTGGACATTGGTCCTCAATGAACCTGTCTATTCATGGTCATGGCACCGTCCAATTGCATACCTCCCAACTTTCAGGGAGATGGAGGAGGGACAAAGTGTTGCACACCACAGGTGCGCAACACTGGGGGCGTGGCCTAATTTAAGGGGTGTGGCCTATACTGTGGCCTATACTATACGCTATGGGGGCATGTCCCAGAGGCTCTGTGAGCCTCTAGCCATGCCCCCAGCCCCCTGTCATCGCTGCCTAGCAGCCGACAGGGGGGACTCCCAACAGCCCCCTCCCTCGCCGTGGGACACTGCCGACCGCGGCAGGGACGCGAAAATGTCCCCGAAAACCGGGACATTCCAGCAGTTTTTTGGACTGTTGGGAGGTATGCAACCGGTTGCACGTCACTTTAAGATAGCTTGTCATACCCTTGAATCCTTAAAGTACTTCATTATAGACCACGTCCCCCCATCTTTGAGGGGAGGTGATTGTGCTAAATGATTGCTGATTAAGGGGTCACAATGGAAAGTATGGCTAATGACCCATTTCAGGAGGGACACAATGCTCTGTTCCTGGACTTCTCTCTTATATATGATTGCCATTACCTGCTTAACCTACAGGTTAAGTGATAAGAAAGGTGTTTCAACACATTTATTAATTAATATATAAACATAATATATTCATAATATATAAACATAAACACAAAAGACAACATACTGAAAATAAATTAAACATCAGAGTCCCCCGATGGGGGTTCATTCAAATTAAACAAAGAAGAGGGGAACTGTGAGGTAGTTTATAGAGGAGTAGCACCTTTACCTTCTGTGTTGTAGACATGCCATCGGAGCCATTTAATTAGAGGAGAAGAGGGGCTTGTGGAATAAGGGATTTCACTAGTCTCCATTCAAAAATAGAATTAGGTTTTTAAATTACATCTGGAAAAGGGGATGGTAGAGAGACTTCCAGTGTTGTGCAATAGTGTATCTGGCGGATATCAGGATGTAGGAAAAAAAATTGAAGAAATTTGAACAGCGCAATAGTTTTGAGAAAAGATTGAACAATTTATTTAATAACAATACATAATAATAAAATACTGTATAAAAAACTGGGGTTTGTAAAATAAAATAAATGGTGGGTGGGTATGAAATAATGGGGGTCCCCCTGCAGTATAGCTGGAGAGTCCGTTCCTATGTATCCCTTGGATTGAGTTGGATAAATCAAAACGTGTATAATTACCACCCTGATGGGTATGGAGTGTCCTCGTCCGAGTGTCCACTTATCGGCCCAAGTTGGCACAAATTACCGATGGTGGAATGATGGTGATAAACTCGGATGCTCCCAGGAAAGATGTTTAGTGGGTATATTACCAAGAGCTGGTCCTTTTGGTGGAGACACGAGGAAACGGTATCTTTGGGTGGTATTTGTAATCCAGGGAATGGTTCAGGCTGCAATCCAGTTGAATAAAGATAAGGCAGGGGGGGATGAGGGTACCCCAGTAGCTCCCTGATGCGTTTCGCCACTCCAGGTGGCTTTATCAAAGGTGGGTAGCTAGATCTGTCCATGTTGGTATTATATACCCCAAACAATAGGTCACATGGCTCATTAGCCGCACCTGTACCACAGTTGTACATGCTAAAATATCGTATAAAATCAATATATGAATAGGAGGCAAAACCTATAGTACACATCAATATAATATTAGAAATAGGAACATCAGAAATAACAATTTTATTATGTGTTTAGGCCCATAGATAACGGGGCCACAGCTCGATTTAAACATGTGCAAATCAGAGTGAAAATATTCCGCAGCTGAGTGCTGTTACGTAGGTCTCCGTTGTCATGGGGACCCTTTGATTACTAATGGCTGCGTCATAGGTCCGGCGTCTCCGTTGCTGGGCAACCGGACGTCTGGACGGAAGTCCACTGTAGCTGTAATAGCGTAGATCTCCGTTGTCATGGAGACCTTTTAATTACTAATAGCTGTATCTTAGATCCGGCGTCGCTGTTGTTTAGGCAGCCAGACGTCCGGGCAGAGGTCTTCCGTCAGGTAACGTGATTCAAGTTGCTTAGCAACCAGAGTATATAGCCGGAAGTCTGGCCACATTTCATTCATTGTGTGAACAAGCTGTTATTTGGCGTAATCACATCAATCACGTGATCTGCGCTGTCATTATAGTGCAGAGATAAGTGCTCCGTAGCATCCCTGTTGTTAGGACACAGGCAGAGGTTAGTATGGCTGGGATCCCTCCACGTATCTGTATAGATACGTATTTCTATGGTCGGCCTATAGGGCTGTTTCAGGGGTAAATATATACGATTCAGAACATCCCAGTATGTATATATTATCCTACACGGTGACTTTATGCGGCAGATTAGACTGGGATATCAGGATGTGACTGTAGTGGGCAGACATGGGTACAATACTAGGATACCAGTTCAAAATGGCCACAGAGGGGTCTCCAGTTAATGTAATACCTTAAACATCATGTATAAGGGAAACACCTTAATCCAAAAGGAGCACAGAATAGGGCATACTACAACACATGGCAGATACAAAACTCAATATATTCTGATCAATTTGCTGTTACAGAATTATCACGCCATACTATTCCAACTGTCGTGACATCTACATCTACAGAGAAGAAAGAAGCCACACTCTACCTTGAAGCAATGAAATCAACTTTGAAATAACATTTATCACTTGCATTCTATAAAATGCTGGTTGGTTGCCTCCCACTCTTTTGTCACTGATTCATACATCTCCCCTAATGGCCCTTATTCTGGTTGACTCACAAGGCTCTGAATTTCACATCCTTGCGTCTCGCAGATCTGAGACCCCTCTGTGGTGTCTTAGATCTTTTAGCGCCCTGAGCGGGAAGTGGGTGGGCAGCTGCCAGCCCCCGCATCATCGGGGAATTTCCATGGGTGCACCAAGCATTTTCATGGGAACGCAGATGAAACGCTATACGTTCCCATGGGCAAATCCCCTGGCACGCCCCCCCCCGCGTGCTGTGGCTGCTTGCACACAGCGGCTGCACATACGCATAAATAACTGTGCATTTGCAGTTGCCAAAATTTGGTCCCCCATGCGAATGCGCGGGGGGACTGATTAAATCAAAATCAATCCCAATGTGTTATCTGCAATAACCCTCCAGCATCAACACTGTTTATTTTTATTAAATGAACTAGCTTCTATTACTGCAGTTGTTTGGCTTCTGTATATCAGAACAGATGTCATACTGTATTTTTATTTCTGTCGGTTACTCATCGCGGTGTGATGCTCATCACTCTCCATGGTATAGCGTCAGCTGATTGCTGCTTTAGTCTTATGAAAAAGTAGGTAACATCTGTGTGTCATTTTAAAATAGGAATGGCGGTATTATGCTTTAGTGTATTCATTTCTAATTATGTTAGAGAGGCAAAGGTGTGTGGCTAGTCCTTCCATCTCCATAGAAATCCAGGGATTACATTTTTTCACACAAGAAGCAATCTGAGCGACCTTCATCTATAGCTATCCAACAAGCCTCTATATTTACAGTAAAACACCTACAGAGAAATGCCTACAGCAGATGATTCTATAATTGATACACATTATATATCTTTCCTAGAGCAGCATATACTGTATATGAAACACTAATTCCCAGCTTCAATGTTAGGTAACTCCATCTCAGGAAACCAGTCCCGGCATGTATGGCAAATAAAGAGGTAGTGCCCTCCAGCAGTATATAAACTGCCACAGATGATACAAAAACTAACTGTGTCTTCTTCAGATTGCACAAAATTGCAGAGGAATTACAGAGAAATAGCAGAGAGATACTTTCAAACATGAAGAACATGAACATGAGCTGGCTAAACCCGATAATGCCAAAAAGTTTCACAAAATGATATTCACTAACAAACATTTTCACAAACCAAACACTTCAATGAAAGAAATTGTAACTTTTGTGGCTGAAGTGCTTGACTTACTTGGGTTCCCCCAATATAAAACTTGTTGAACTCTGGAATGGATAAGGGTTTAGTTTTTTTATTCCAAGTGGTCATCTTCTTCATCAGTGTTGACACTGACAATGTTATCAGCGTCATAGTCATCCTCCTCATCATCACTGATGTCAATGAGAGTATCAATAACTTCTTCTAATATTTGCATTACACATTTATTTTAAAAATGATTAACTGTTATTCATCAATCAAATTGTAGTTGATTTTACTGAGCACTAGTTCCTTGCTTCTTTGCCTTCTACAATACATCAGTTTTTTCTTGACAGTAAGGAAGCATTAGGGTGAATGTTGTATTTGGAGCTTGACAACTTTCTCACAGGGATATTTTTGCATCTCATTTGTAAGATAAACATGACCTATGACTTCACTTATTGCGCTTTAAAATGGTTTTAAAAGTGTACATAATAATGAGAAGGGTTTACTAGTATACTTCAGTAAGGAAACAGATTCCTCCTCTCCCCATTTCTTATGGCTCAATGTGCACCTTTACCTATCAATGGCTATTTGCTGTTCTACTGGTTGCACAATCATGTAAAATGTGAAATTCCAAATCATTAATACGTCCTGTCTAATTGGCGGCAAGGCTGCTCTTATCTGTACTTGCAGGTGGTGACATTTTCTACAAGCCAAAACTGTCCCAAAATTTATTGAGCCACAGACATCTCTTTTTCATAGAAATTCTGATGTTCATTGTGCATGTTAAGCATTTAGTTTAATTTGGCCATTTGTTCACTTTGCTATTAGAAATTAGGAGTCTTAAGAACAGTTTTTGTGGGATCATTTTGCTTTGACATTTTGATATGTTTTTTATAACATATTGACATTGGTATATGTCTTTGTGGGTATGCGGGCGCTTAATCAGGAGACACTTTGCAAAGGCCTTTACTCCTGATGAAGACATGGGCACTTCCAGGTTGAAACGCGTAGAGCCATACAGCCCCATTTAAGCCTTTTATCTATCAATGAGTCTTTCACTGCACACCAAATAATCTTATCTTTCTACTCCCCAGACTGGCTTAACTTAAGGGACATCTCCAGGTACTGTCATTCCAACTCAACGAGGAAGCTGCTTCCACCAATATTTGCCTTTTGGACCTCTTGCATATTTATGAGAAAGTTTGTCTATACGGATACAAATTTGCCTGGACTCAATCCCATTAGTTGGATAATAAACCGGGACACTCATCTACTACACATCATGATCAGATCCTGTGGAGGTGCAGTATACAAATGATCAAGCGACACTCATCTACTACACATCATGATCAGATCCTGTGGAGGTGCAATACACAAATGATCAAGCGACACTCATCTACTACACATCATGATCAGATCCTGTGGAGGTGCAGTACACAAATGATCAAGCGACACTCATCTACTACACATCATGATCAGATCCTGTGGAGGTGCAGTATACAAATGATCAAGCGACACTCATCTACTACACATCATGATCAGATCCTGTGGAGGTGCAGTACACAAATCATCAAAGCTCATAAGATTAATTATGGCTCTTTTTATTTTTAATTTGTCAATTGTTGCATGCAATATTATTTTTAGACATACAGTATGTGCATTTTAGATTAAAATTATTTTGTTATACCTAGCCGTGTGTAGTGCACTTTTATACCTCAGTATAGCACAAGCTTTTTTGCATTCTATTATTTTTGTTTTATCTATTATTTGGGGAATTTACACCTCCCCATCTGAACAGCTGCTGATTGAATGCACCAAGGTCTTTTTTTTTTTCAACAAAAATTTAAATACATCAGCCTTTTACATGAAAATAATTAGACCATTAAATAACAGTTGAACTGGTGGTGGCTATAAACTGCCTTGAGTTGTTCTCAAGTGTGCCCCCAGATCTAAAGATGCCAACATCTTTAGATCTGGGGGGAACACTTGAGAACAGTTAAAGGCACACTAGTGGGCCATGGCACAGTGGTTGAAAAACACTGCGGTAGAGGATGCTTTTTTGATCCTATGACCAGATAATTTGGTAGATGCTTTTTTGTCTTCTACATTATCTGAGGATACTTGACCTTTGTGCACAGCTGTACAAATCCCTTGTGCACCTAATAGTTAAAATAAATAAATATTTGAAATATATAATAATAATGATAAAAATACTATTACTACTACTACTACTACTACTACTACTAATAATAATAATTATAATAATAATAAAAACAATATCTTGCTAATAATAACACTGTTATTATTATTATTATTATTATCACTTTTATTATTTATTATTCATTTGATCCTCTTTATTTTAAGATAAACAATGGACCCCTTTCAATCTATTTCATTTTCCCAATTTCTTCAGTAGTAACCCATAGGGGATAAGTCATACCCTTTTTACACCAAAACGCTGGGTCGCACCCGGCTTTTTAGACCCAGGATCAAGCCGGGTGTGACCCTGCATTGTGCAGCTTTTACACCGGTACCCCCCCTCCCGCCGGCGCTTGGAGATGACATCTACAAGCGGTCCGCAGGTTGGACGTCCCCCATTGATGTAAATGGGAGCCGGGTCGGATGACCCGGCTTACCCATTTACACCGCCCTCTACTCAGGTCCTGGCCGTGTTCTACCCAGGTCAGGACCTGGGTAGAAGTCCCGTGTAAAGGGACACGGCGTGTCACAGTTACACCGCCTCTGACCCGGGTCTGACCCGCCGAAGACCCAGAGTTTAGAGGCGGTGTAAAAGGGGTATCAGTCAAAAACAAAAAATCTGATTTATTGGAAGGGATTGTGACCATTATAATATAGACTTCTATGCTTTTAGCAGTGTAATTGCCAGAGTCACCATATATCATCCACCACAATGGAATTTTCTTTAGCTGGACTTACTCTCAGCCCAACTACACCCTTGTGTTGACTCTGCAAGATCACTGCACACGGCATCTATTAGTGCCGGGAGGGGAACTGGGGGCTGCCTAGCTGCCTGGAGAATGCTGGGCACACTCATAAAGCAACAACAATATTGGTTATGGAGCTTGGCCATGCCCACTCTACACAGAGGTCTGCATCTCCAGCTGAAGCCACGCCCCATTTTCTGGTCCCGCTTCTCTAAAGTTAAAATTTGGTAGGTATGCAAAATGAGAAAAAGCAAAATGTGGAGCGCTAAAAAGGTAGGATCAATATGGTAGGGTAAAATTCAACAATCTATTTATTGCTATAATGAGTGGAGATTATCCACATAAACAGGTATATATCTGTGTACACAGTTACAATTCAAATATTTAAAAGGGTTACATATAATGACATTGAAATAATAAAAAAAAAGCTGTCAAAATTGAAAAGCTGTCACTTAGACGGCGAAACATGTCAGGGAGCACCTGCTGATTTTACAAGCCGATTTTACCCGGGTTTTTTGGCCAATTTGGATACCTTGTTCCTTGGAGTACAATTCTGGTTTACTGCTACTGTCTGTTGGACTCTCATACCACCTGGTATCATCCACCTTTGGGGACACCACCACCTGCATATTAAGGATTGCAGGGGCGCATCTCGGCGAGGACACCCACGATCCCAGTGGGCAAATACCCATCCTCCAGCGTCTCTTATCCGGCAAGGTTTATGGACCCAACCTACAACCAACTACAGACCATACAATAATATCAACCACCTCCAAAAAGGACAATTCCTCAAGTATCCAGCC
The DNA here is from genome assembly GCF_055691185.1 of Crinia signifera. Lineage (NCBI taxonomy): Eukaryota > Metazoa > Chordata > Amphibia > Anura > Myobatrachidae > Crinia > Crinia signifera. The sequence continues at coordinate 22,595,225 of NC_139220.1, forward strand.
TATAAGTATAAACCCATTTTATTATTTCAATGTCATTATACAGGTATGTAACCCTTTTAAATTTTTGAATTGTAACTGTGTACACAGATATACTGTATACCTGTTTATGTGGATAATCTCCACTCATTATAGCAATAAATAGATTGTTGAATTTTACCCTACCATATTGATCCTACCTTTTTAGCGCTCCACATTTTGCTTTTTCTACATACACTATTACAGGGGCCTGACACCCCCTTGAGGAGCTGCTTGACAAAACACCCTAACAGGCGCCTGTTTACTATTGGTCTAGGCCACTAGTTTACCCTCCACACAGGTATGCAAAATGACACTTTTACATAGAATCATATCACTAGGATCCACCTCCTCTGCATGGACCACAGATTTATGTTACCGCTGCCCACTTTCCTAGGAAGTAATAGCCAAGATTTGTTTTTGTTTGAATCAAAGAACCTGGACTCTGCTCGGCTTCATGATATTTCTCAATGCAGTTTATGTACCCTGCAGGTGCTTGTGTATGTTCAGTTCAGAAGTACTACTAAAAGCTAATTTAGCTCACTGACTTCAGAGAAAAACCTGGAACACTTCAGTTGCTAGGTAATGCTGGCTATCTCGGAGTCTTCTTTTTAATACTTTTTTTTATTCTACCTGGCTTCTTTCCTCTGCAGTACTGTACAAGCTGCATACTGCAACAAATGACGCTGCTCGGGTGGTTTTTTAATAGAGCGGTTTTATCGAACAAAGCTGTTTTTAGATCAGATTTCTACCTTGAATTACTTTCACATTTGCAGTGAATTCTAAAATCTCATTTATAAAAAAAAATATTGTTGGAAATTCTATGTGATGGTTTAATTATATAATTATATAATTATTCCAAATAATCAATTTGCAAGGGTTCAATCATCATTTCAGAATACTGCTAGTTATATTGTGGATATATCTGTAATTTTTTGCCTAATCACCTTGATATGAATTGTGCTCGTAACTGGATTCAGTCTCTGAATTATTTATATTTATGTTTCAATAAAATATATGTAATTGAATAAATGATAAGTAGATTTAAGAAGAACTGTAATAAGTGAAATGAAGTGAGATCTTGCAGCCTGTATAGATTAATCTTATATTCATTTGGTTAATTATCAAAACGCCAATGATTTGAAATAACCCAATTAAGCCTGCATTATGTGGCAACAGATAATTCTTTTTTGTATTGTGATATAATGATGATTTATCCATCTTGCTATGTCTGCAATGAATTATAGTACATTTGGACTAAAATTTTATACATAAAACATTTACATACGAATGTGGATAAAACATTAAACTAATAATATACACCATTCCTGTGTCGAATGCACTTATTTTTCTGTTTTTATTGTTTTTGAACTGGGACACTAATTTTAATTTGTCATATGTGAAATATATGAAAATTGAATATGTATGATTTTCTTGAAGTATTTAGTTACAGTTATTATTAGCTTTTTTCTCTTATGTTATACTCTTTTGCATTGCACAAATAACCCGGGTTATTGCACAATCGACCCAGGTTGATGTGCTGTGCGAAAGCACAAATCTAATATCTCGGGTCAACCAACCTGGCAAATTGAGCTTATATCTCCAGCAGCTCCCCGGGAGGTCTCGGATACGATTTGCACTTGATGTGCCAAGTTCTGCATGGGTAAATCGCATGCGATTTATCCAATGCAACTCCCGGGGATCCGGGCAGCGGGATGCAGGGAGCCGGCAGAGGTGATGAAGAGTGGCGGGGAGGTGGATGCACAGAGACATTGAGTGGACGCGGGCAGGGGGAGCCAGACGGCGGTGTTCTCGGAGAGCCATTTAGGGCAGCCGGGAGATGAGATGCAGAAAAAAAATATCCATACAAATAAATGGAAGACCTCCCATTCATTTGTATGTTTTTTTTTTTTTCAATTTGTCTCCTGACTCCCCTGCATAGCTCTATGAGAACCATGCCGTCTGGCTCGCCCCTGCCCGCATCCACTCACCGCCTCTGTTCATCCCCCACCCGCCACTCTTGATCCTCCTGCCGGCTCCCAGTGTCCCCCTGCCCGGCTCTGGGCTGCAGATAAGATTTATCTTATCTGCAGCCCATCCGATCTCCTGACCAATCCGATGTGCAATGGGCCGTGCATCGGGTCGGACAGGATGTCATAACATGAGATTTGGTCCGATTTATCGGTCTGAACAATCAAATCAGACCAAATTTCACTAGGGGGCTTTAGGTATATTTAATTAAGACTGTACTTGATTGATTTTTTTTTTTATTGCAGATCACTTAATAATCAATCCTAATCAATGTTGGGCATCCCAGGCTAAAACACAATTTTATTACCATATGTTAGTTTTAGATTAATCTTCAATTGTTAGTTAATGTATATTTAAGCCTTGGAAGACGTGTATCATATAAGATCAATTTTAATCTATCTGCAACCAAAGTTGATCTTTAGTAAGTATATCCTGTAATTTGGTAAGAGATTACATGGCAAAGCTAAAACAAGAATAAGGTCCTACAGTATCTCATCACTGCAAATAGTTCTAATCTTCTGCCAATATAAGGAGTTTCAGTTGTGTATTTGTTGAACGAAAGGTCAACAAGATGACTGCTTTGTGAAATGTGATTGATCCTACTGGGCATCTGTTATGATATCCGGGAGTCCTCGCCAACCCTAACTCCGTTGTCATCGAATGGGATTGATGGCTGCGTGCTAGTGCTAGGCTTCGCCTATAATAGCCGCGTTCGACAGAGCCCGTTAGTCAGGCTCCGCCCCCGATGCCACCAGGTCTTGAGAGTTGACAACGCTGCCACCAATGTCAAAGATGAACAAGGGGATGACTAACTAACCCAAGAAGGCGAGGTCACCCTTGCTCTATAGCAAACTGGGTAAACGTAACAATACGTAGAGATGTAACACAAACCTATACCAAACAGGTGTAACAATACACAGAGGTGTTTCATAAGAATCAAGATACAAGTAAGGGGTAGTCTGGGGATAAACCCCACTTATCTGTGCTCCGAGGAGACAACGGCAGCGGGAACCAGGGTACGGACAGCTAGGACAACGCACGGACACCAGGAGGACAAGAGGCAGAACGGAGGACACGGCTGGGAATGAACGACAGGACACAGGACGACTGGACACAGGAACCAGGAGCAGAGAGTAAGCGGGAACCAGGAACACTTGAGACCCTGAGGTGCAAAAGCTATAACCGGTGTCTGTCCTGGGCAGACGCCGGCTCTTTATTCAAAATCCCCGCTGACGCTGACGTGCGCCGCACTGCCGGGCGCATGACCTCAGCGCGCCGGCACGCCGACGGAGACGCTCGGGGACGTTGCCCGGCAACGCCCCGATGCCTGCTGACGATGCCGTGGGGACGGAAGCCAGGGGCGTTGCTGTGCGACGCCGCTAACGTCTCCCCCGGCACTCGTCTACACTGTCTGTCCCGGCCGGTCCGGGACAGAAGTGTAACAGTACCCCCCCCTTGAGGAGGGGTCACCGAACCCTTAGAACCCGGTTTCCAGGGAAATTTTCTAAAGAACTCCGCTCTTAGTCGGGGCGCATGCAAAAACTTTTCTGGGACCCAAGATCTTTCCTCATCTCCAAACCCCTTCCAGTGGACAAGAAACTTGAGCTGACCCCTGACTACCTTGGAATCCAAGATATGTTCCACCACATACTCCTTATGCCCTCGAACCAAGACATGTCTTTGAGTACGTGTAGAGCTGGATGGAAGGGTTCCGATGACAGGTTTGAGCAGGGAACAATGAAAGACATTATTGATGCGCAGAGACCTGGGAAGCTGAAGTCTGAATGCCACAGGGTTAATTTGTCCGATAATCGGAAATGGACCGATAAACCTGGGACCCAACTTGGGACATTGCTGTCGAAGTCTAATATGACGTGTGGATAACCATACTCTCTGACCCACTTTAAAGAGACACGGTCTCCTGTGCCTATCAAAGAAAATCTTAGACCGGGCTGAGGATTGTCTAAGGGCTATGTGTACATTCTTCCAGGCTTTCCTAAAAAGCGAGACAGTGGACGAGGATCTTGACGGATCAACCGGGGGCATGAATGAACTACATTTGGGGTGCAAACCTGAGTTGCAGAAAAAAGGAGAGCTCTTGATGGCTGAATGATAAGAGTTATTGTATGCGAACTCTGCTAATGGAATAAGCTCAGCCCAATTGTCCTGGCACTTTGAAACGAAACAGCGGAGGTATTGTTCCAAAGCCTGGTTGACCCTCTCGGTCTGTCCATTCGACTGCGGGTGATAGCCAGAGGAGAGACTGACCTGAATCCCTAAGGCTGCACAAAACTGTCTCCAAAACCTGGCCACGAACTGGGAACCTCTATCTGAGACAATATCGACCGGGAGTCCGTGAAGCCTAAAGATGTTGGTGATGAATAAATTTGCTAGGATTTTAGCAGTAGGAAGCCCATGTAATGGAGTAAAGTGAGCCATTTTGGAAAATCTATCCACAGTAACCCAGATGGTGGTGAACTTGCTAGACGGAGGCAGGTCAACTATAAAGTCCATAGAAATATGGGACCATGGTTTCTTGGGAATGGACAAGGGGAACAGCGGCCCAATAGGAGACTGTCGAGACGATTTGTGTCGCGCACAGACCAGACATGAGGCCACAAATTTGTCGACATCTTGCCTCATAGAGGGCCACCAAACAGTCCTGGCTAACTGTTCAAAAGTTTTGGCAATACCCGGATGCCCGGAGCTTTTTGCCGAATGAAAGTCCCTGAGAACCGCCTGCCGTAATTTCTGGGGAATAAATAAACGGTCCTGTGGGGTCTGTTGAGGAGCCGACGCTTGGGCAGCAATGACTAAGGTGGCTAAATCTTGGGTCAGGCCCGCCATGATTACTGAGCAAGGGACAATGGGATATGCTTTCACCTCAGACCCCTGGAAAGTCTGAAAACTGCGGGAGAGGGCATCCACCTTCACGTTCTTAGATCCCGGCCTAAAGGTGATGATAAACCGGAATCTGGTGAAGAACAGTGCCCACCGAGCCTGTCGCGGGTTGAGGCGTTTGGCGGACTCAATATAAGAGAGATTCTTGTGATCGGTGATCACGGTGATGGTATGCTGAGCTCCCTCAAGCCAGTGACGCCACTCCTCAAACGCCCATTTGATGGCCAATAACTCACGATTGCCTACATAATAATTTCTCTCGGCTGGAGAGAATTTGCGGGAGAAGTAAGCGCATGGATGAATCTTTAGATCCAGTGGACCCTTCTGAGACAGGACTGCTCCAGCACCCACATCAGAGGCGTCGACTTCGATTAAAAAGGGAAGCCTGGGGTCTGGGTGGTGCAGAATTGGAGCTGAGCAAAACGCTTTCTTTAATTTTATGAAAGAATCCATCGCCCGTTGAGACCATTGTCCTGGGTCAGCCCCTTTCCGAGTCAAGTCCACTATGGGTGCCACGATGTCCGAAAAGGAGCGGATAAATTTGCGATAGTAGTTAGAAAAACCAAGAAATCGCTGAATGGCCTTGAGCGTGGTTGGGCGAGCCCAGGATTGAATGGCCTGAACCTTCGATGGATCCATGGAGAAACCTTGAGGGGAAATAATATACCCTAAAAAAGTCACTTGTGACACTTCGAATTCACATTTTTCCAACTTGGCATATAGATGATTCTCCCGTAGCTTCTGCAACACCAGGCGGACGTGCTGCCGATGCTCAGGAAGAGATTTGGAAAAAATGAGAATGTCGTCCAAGTAAACTACGGCAAAACCCCCTAAAAACGGTCGAAGGACTTCGTTGATAAAGTCTTGGAAGACTGCCGGGGCGTTAGCTAGACCAAAAGGCATCACAAGATACTCAAAATGCCCCGAGTGGGTATTAAACGCGGTCTTCCATTCATCACCACTTTTAATTCTGATTAAGTTGTAGGCCCCCCTGAGGTCTATTTTGGAAAAAATCACTGCCTCCCGAATCTGGTCAAATAATACGGAGATGAGGGGTAATGGGTAGGAATTTTTTACCGTAATTTTGTTAAGGGCTCTGTAATCAATACAGGGCCGTAAAGACCCATCTTTCTTCTCAACAAAGAAAAACCCCGCCCCCACCGGTGACTTAGAGGGCCGAATGAACCCCTTTTCAAGGCTTTCTTTAATGTAGAGGTCCACGGCTTGGGACTCAGGTGCGGATAACGCATATAAACGACCCTTAGGAAGTCTGGCATTAGGCACTAAATCAATGGCACAATCAAAGGGGCGATAAGGAGGCAAGGTGTTGGCTTCTTTTTTAGAAAAAACATCTGAAAAATCACGGTAATGAGGAGGGAGAGCTTGAAAATCGGGGTGCATCACACGGAGAGGGAGAGTGAGACAAACATCCGAACAGGACCCTCCCCACCGAGTGATCTCACCAGTTTCCCAATTAAATTCAGGGTTGTGTTTTTTCAACCAGGGCAGCCCCAGGACTATAGGAGTGAGAGGACAGTGAAAAATAAGAAAGGTGATATCTTCGGAGTGAAGGGCCCCCACCGACAGCCGAAGGGAGGGAGTCCTAAAAGATATACCGCCTTTAGACAGTGGACAGCCATCCAACCCACAAACAGAAACGGGATTTTCCAGGGGTATGGGCATAAGGCCCAATTGTTGCACCAGGCCTTCATCTATAAAGTTACCGGCCGCTCCACAATCCACAAAGGCAGATCCGTTCCAAGAACGGTCGGTAACAGAGACTGATACCTGAATTAATACAGAATCTGAGGGAGAAAAGCTCGACAGGCCCAAGTGAACCCCCCAAGTATCACTTAGGCCCTGTCTTTTCCCGCCTTCAGCGGACAAGCAACAGCAAGATGACCGGGACCCCCACAATACAAACAGAGGCCCTTGAGACGTCGGCGGTTTTTTTCGGATGAAGATAGTCGAGTGGCCCCCAACTGCATAGGCTCGTCTCCGGGTACCTCGGTAGACTCGTCTACAGATGAGGAAGGCAACACTCCAGACCGTCTTTCTCTCTGCCGCTCCCGAAATCTCCTATCCACTTTAATGGCTAACTGCATGATCCCATCAATGTCTTTGGGAGTGGGGTACTGTACTAATGCATCCTTAAGGGATTCGGATAACCCAATCCGAAACTGACTACGAAGCGCTGGGTCGTTCCAGCCAGAATCAATAGCCCAACGTCTGAACTTAGTACAGTATGCCTCAGCTGTGTCCTGCCCCTGACGCAGGGCCCTAAGATTAGACTCGGCCGAGGCCGCCCGGTCCGGGTCATCATATAATAACCCCATTGCTGAGAAGAATGCATCCACAGAAGAGAGAGCCTCAGCACCATCTGGAAGGCCGAAGGCCCAAGACTGAGGATCTCCCTGCAGGAGTGAAATAACCATTCCAACCCGTTGAGCCTCAGAACCAGAAGATCCTGGGCGCAATTTGAAATAAAGCCTACATGACTGTTTAAAATTAAAAAACAAAGACCGGTCACCTGAAAAACGGTCAGGGAGATTTAACCTGGGCTCCAGACTCCCACCGGAGGAGGAGCTAGACTGAGACCGTTGCTCGTGTGAGTTTACCCGTAGGGTGAGCTCTTGCAATTTCTGCGTCAGTGTGTGCATCTGTCCTGCAAGAGAATGGGCAGCAGCCTGCTGTGACGGATCCATGATTGGGTTTCCCCACGACTACCGAACCTCTGAGCTTTAGGGGCAACAACAGTCTCAGAGTATGGTCTGGCCGGTTATAATGTTATGATATCCGGGAGTCCTCGCCAACCCTAACTCCGTTGTCATCGAATGGGATTGATGGCTGCGTGCTAGTGCTAGGCTTCGCCTATAATAGCCGCGTTCGACAGAGCCCGTTAGTCAGGCTCCGCCCCCGATGCCACCAGGTCTTGAGAGTTGACAACGCTGCCACCAATGTCAAAGATGAACAAGGGGATGACTAACTAACCCAAGAAGGCGAGGTCACCCTTGCTCTATAGCAAACTGGGTAAACGTAACAATACGTAGAGATGTAACACAAACCTATACCAAACAGGTGTAACAATACACAGAGGTGTTTCATAAGAATCAAGATACAAGTAAGGGGTAGTCTGGGGATAAACCCCACTTATCTGTGCTCCGAGGAGACAACGGCAGCGGGAACCAGGGTACGGACAGCTAGGACAACGCACGGACACCAGGAGGACAAGAGGCAGAACGGAGGACACGGCAGGGAATGAACGACAGGACACAGGACGACTGGACACAGGAACCAGGAGCAGAGAGTAAGCGGGAACCAGGAACACTTGAGACCCTGAGGTGCAAAAGCTATAACCGGCGTCTGTCCTGGGCAGACGCCGGCTCTTTATTGAAAATCCCCGCTGACGTGCGCCGCACTGCCGGGCGCATGACCTCAGCGCGCCGGCACGCCGACGGAGACGCTCGGGGACGTTGCCCGGCAACGCCCCGATGCCTGCTGACGATGCCGTGGGGACGGAAGCCAGGGGCGTTGCTGTGCGACGCCGCTAACGTCTCCCCCGGCACTCGTCTACACTGTCTGTCCCGGCCGGTCCGGGACAGAAGTGTAACAGCATCTATACTATAGCACATAGGAAACATTGTGTTTCAACATGCTTGTTTTTTTGAAAGTGGCATTCAGGTCATTGTTTTGCCTTGTGCCTTTTGTGCTCTCTTACACTTGAAAATTAAACATGGCCGCTTGAATTTTTTCATTGATAAAATTAACATATGTGTTAAAGAATACATACACACACACACACGCTGATTGTGTGTCATTTTATTGCTGAGGGCAATCCAATTAGCCATGTTAATCCGGTTTATTGGGGATTTTGTTTCACCTGCCTCCAGCAGACCAAGCGCAATCCATGAAAAAAAAAAAAAAAAATTTTCTTGGCAAAAGGGTTCTGCTGCAGCCTGAACCTGTGTGTCTTTGAGATAATTTTTTTCAGGTAATTGAATTGTATAGTCCCAAAAATAAACATTTAATTAACATTGGGACTAATTGAATACCCAGCACAGATAGAGAAAGAGACAGATTACAATAAGATCCGCTGTGTCAAGGACTGAGGTGGATAATTAATATTCTCAGTATATTACTGAATTATATATATAAACACTGTATAAGAATCTGTTAATAACAAAATATATTTTTAATGTGTTTCACAGGGAACCTTAAATTTATTCCAAAAGGTTTGCGGCTGAGACTATCATTATTAAGTTTATAAAAACCTCTCATTGCCTAGACTTGAAGTGCAGGTTACGTCTCCCCCTTGTAGAGATCACCTTGTCACTGGGGAGCTTGTTATCTTGGTTAAACTAGCATTAAAAGTTCTGTTTCACTTTGTCGTACACAGGTACAATAAGTTAAAGGTAGGACATACAAATTGGAAGACTTCACTGAAAATAGAGAGATGTGATGTGTTCCACTTTCATTTACTGCAAGCAAAGGAAAAATAGTTACTGGTGTTTGTATATTCTGCGCTTCTTTTCCTTCTTCGCCAGAGAACATTTAAAGATCCTACTACACCACTGCCAACTACTATTACTATTACTACTACTACTACTACTACTAATACTACTACTACTACTACACTACTTCACCGCAAACTAGTACTACTACAAATACTACTACTACTACTACTTACTACTACAAATACTACTACTACTGCTGCTGCTACTAATACTACTGGTAGTGCTGATTTTACTACTGCTACTACTACTTCTGCTGCTACTACTACTACTATTATTACTACTGCTACTTCTACTGCTGCTACTACTACTACTATTATTACTACTACTACTACTACTACTACTACTACTACTACTATAACACCAGCAACTACTAGTACGAATACTGCTACTACTGCTACACCAACTACTACTACAACAAATACTATTACTGCTCCTTCTACTACACCACCAACTACTACAACTACTACTACTACTACTACTACTACTACTACTACTACTACTACTACTGCTACTGCTACACCACCAACTACTATACTACTACTTCTACAACTAGATAGATATCATTCCTTTATTCATTTCACAATGGAGAAGTTTGCAATTGTTACAGCAAGGTTCAAGTACAGATAAGAGTAATAGCATAATAAGAACACACATGATAAGATAAGATCCAAAAATATAACTCAAGAATCTAGGAACATGCAGGTCTTCTTCAGACCATGACAGTTGTACATTCTAATTACATCAGGAAGAAAAGATCTGCGATATCTCTCTGTTGATCACCGAGGGTGAAGCAACCTATCACTGAAAGTGCTACACAGATCCATCAAAACATTTTTGAGAGGGTGTGAAGCATTATCCAATAATGATGTTATCTTGCTAATCATTCTCCTACAAGTACAAGTGCTACTGCTGCTGCTACTGCTACTAATACTTCTACTACACATTCTACTGCTGTTGCTACTACCACTACTACTGCTACTACTACTACACCACCAACTACTACTACTACAAATACTACTGCTACTACTTCTACTACTGCTGCTACTACACCACCAACAACTGCTACAAATACCACTGCTACTGCCGCTACTACTACTACTACTACTACTAATACTACTACTACTACTGCTACACCAACAACTACTACTACTGCTACTACTACACCACCACCAACTACTTCTACTAATACACCACCAACTACTATATTACTACTACTTCTACTACTACTACTACTACTACTACTACTGCAAGTACTACAAGTACTCTTGCTACTGCTGCTGCTACTACTGTACTTATACTACTATTACTACTACTACTACTACTACTACTACTACTACTACTACTGCTACTACTACTACTACTGCTACTACTCTACTACTGCTATTACTACTACTACTGCTACTACTGTACTACTACTAATACTACTACTACTGTACTACTACTACTACTACTACTACTACTACTACTACTACTACTACTACTACTACTGCTACTACTACTGGGGGAAATTTACCAATATGAAAAACCTAGTTTTTCGTATTAGTATTTCCCCTACGGCTGCATACGACTGTTTGAGTCGTATGCAAAGTCGTGTTCCGGAGGGGAAATTACAAAGCAGTCAGATACAACTGCTTTGTAACCCTCCGATGGTATAACCATTCGTATTAGCTGGCCATATATACGGCTGCTAATATGAATTATTTGTAGCAGTCTGCACGGATCAGTCAGATCCGTGCAGGCTGCAGAGTGTAAAAAAAAATAGAAAAATAAATAAATTTAAAAAAAAAAACGGCGTGGGGTCCCCCCCACAGCTGTACCTAGCACCAGGCTGAAGGAGCCGGGGCCGATAATTAAAAATCAGGGAACCCGACAAATAGGGGTTCCCCGATTTTTAACAACCAGCCCCAGGCTCCAGGTCCGGGGCTGGTTCCCAAAATACGGGGGACAAAATGACTAGGGGTCCCCCGTATTTCAAGAACCAGCCCCAGGCACAACCAGCCAGCAGGGTAATGTCACAGCCGGGGGACACTTATGATATAAGGTCCCGCGACCAAAACATTAACCCCCTGACCGGTCAGCCTGGCCAGGGGCCCTGGGGGAGTGGGGACCCCCCCAATGAAGGGGTCCCCACTCCAGGACTTACCTGACCAGGCTGAAGCCTGGTACTGTCCCCGATGCCCCTGGGCGGTGGCATCGGGCTGATTCAAGTGTAAAAAATAGAATAATCTATTGTTTTTTACTGTGGCACTACAAGTGCCAGCAAGCCTCCACAGCAAGCTGGGACTTGGAGAACCACAAGTCCCAGCCTGCTGGGCATTAAAGGGCCCGCTGGGCCTTGTAGTTCCACAGTTAAAAAAATAGTACACAAAACACACTGACACACATTTAAAATAAAACTTTAATACATACAAAGCCCACACATACTAATACTTACCTATCTTCTTTCCGTAGGTAGCCCTGGTCCTGATGTCCTGTGTCGTCTTCGGGATCCATGTCGACGTCCTTCTTCATGTCGACGTCGCTGTCGGCGATGGCGTCCCCATCCGGATCCGACGAAATCCATGTGGAAGCTGTGGAAGGAAACCATACTCACCTGTCCCAGGGCGACGTAGTCCAGGTAAGTGTCTTGGCAAAAAAACAAACCGACACCCGAAACCAGACCGGACAGAGGGAGCCACACGGTGTTTGTGTACATCGTGCGGCTCCGCCTCCCGAATGCCGCTATTGGCCGCCTTGCAGCCAATCAGGAGCGGCATTCGGGAGGCGGAGCCGCACGATGTACACAAACACCGTGCGGCTCCCTCTGTCCGGTCTGGTTTTGGGTGTTCGGTTTGTTTTTTTTGCCAAGACACTTACTGTACCTGGACTACGTTGCGCTGGGACAGGTGAGTATGGTTTCCTTCCACAGCTTCCTCCATGGATTTCGTCGGATCCGGACTGGGACGCCATCGCCGACAGCGACGTCGACATGAAGAAGGACGTCGACATGGATCCTGAAGACGACACAGGACATCAGGACCAGGGCTACCTACGGAAAGAAGATAGGTAAGTATTAGTATGTGTGGGCTTTGTATGTATTAAAGTTTTATTTTAAATGTGTGTCAGTGTGTTTTGTGTACTATTTTTTTAACTGTGGAACTACAAGACCCAGCGGGCCCTTTAATGCCCAGCAGGCTGGGACTTGTGGTTCTCCAAGTCCCAGCTTGCTGGGGAGGCTTGCTGGCACTTGTAGTGCCACAGTAAAAAACAATAGTTTAATCTATTTTTTTACACTTGAATCAGCCTGATGCCCACTGCCCAGGGGCATCGGGGAAGGCACCAGGCATCAGCCTGGTCAGGTAAGTCCTGGAGGGGGGGGACCCCTTCATTGGGGGGGTCCCCACTCCCCCAGGGCCCCTGGCCAGGCTGACTGGTCAGAGGGTTAATGTTTTGGCCGCGGGACCTTATATCATAAGTGTCCCCCGGCTGTGACATTACCCTGCTGGCTGGTTTTGCCTGGGGCTGGTTCTTGAAATACGGGGGACCCCTAGTCATTTTGTCCCCCGTATTTTGGGAACCAGCCCCGGACCTGGAGCCTGGGGCTGGTTGTTAAAAATCGGGGAACCCCTATTTGTCGGGTTCCCTGATTTTTAATTACCGGCTCCAGGCTCCGTCAGCCTGGTGCTGGTTACAGCTGTGGGGGGGACCCCACGCCGGGTTTTTTTTTAATTTATTTAATTTTTCTATTTTTTTACACCGAAGCCTGCACGGATCTGACTGATCCGTGCAGGCTAAAACGCAAATACGACATGAAAATGGTGTTCTATTTTCCTGTCGTATTTGCATGCCTGTTTTACACCACTAAGCAGCCGTATTATCAGTACGGCTGCTTAGTAAATCAGAAACCACCATTCTTTTGAATGGTGATTTCTGTCGTATTCTATCGATGGTATAGGACATTCGTATTTGTAAATACAAATACGAATGTTCCATCTTTAGGACTACGAATTGTTGTATTTTCGGGATTGTAAATCCCGAAAATACAAATTCGTAAAAAAAAGGTGTATTCTCCCTACGAATACACCTTTTTTCTACGAATCCATTTTGGTAAATGTCCCCCATATTTGCAAATACCAAGCCAGTTATGTCTATACACCCTACTAGAATCTTTGTTGAGGAAGGGTCCAGATCACAGGTGGTGTGACACAACATTCAGGTGATTTCGGTAATGTCATCTACTGTAAATGAAATGGGTCAAAGCTGGTCCATGAAGAAAGGTGGCTTACATTTGTAGGCTTGGAAACTTGGAACTATGTTAATTACACTTTGGTGGCACTTTTCGGCTTCCAGTCCTGATGGAGAATACTTTATCAGCATAGAAGATTTTCAAACTGAGGCAGGAGAGACCCAATCCCCGATAAGTTTCGGCATCTGGGCTAATTGGATAGCCCTGGGTGAGAAAACTATCCAGAGATATTGGGTCATATACTGTATATGGGTTTTATTCAATAAAAGCTTATTAACATATAATATATATATATATATATTTAACATAAATGTTTGCATTATTACATTTCTATATTTTATTGAAGAATAAAAAATTCTACAGTATACGAGACATATTACAACATAATATTGTTTGGTTAAGATGGTGAAAAACTATGTTAATAAAGCTCAATAGTTTCTGAGTACAGATGAACACACAATATATTACAGCGATTGCACTGTCCCCTTAAGCTATTTTTTACATATGTACTGATAAATGTTTCAGAGCAATAGAAGCTTATTACGCTGCATTCAAAAACGAAATGCTGCAAAGAGAACACACATTTTTCATGTACTGTAGCCAAAGGAAGATTTGTGTTACTCTGTAATGTTGTGTGTAAAATAAACACATTTAAATTGTTGGACATTTAAAAAAGTTTAAGCCTCTGATATGGTTAATACTGTATCTAGAGTTATTTTGAACAGTGTCCCACAGGAAAATATATTCTTGGGCCTGGACGGATTGGGCCTTATTCTGATAATGGCCCTTATTCTGACTGAGTCGGACTGCTGCGTGTTCGGTCGGATAGCCGATGTTTGGTGTTTGCGTATGTGCAGAGGCGTTTCTGCGCATGTGCAAATGCCTTGCAAGTCTGAACACGGTGTGAATTCCGTGCAGAAAATGATCGTACGGAACCATCCAAGCAGGGGGTGGAAAGGGGCGCATCACCATATGCGTACGCCCCACGTTTCATGGGCATTCCCATGAAAATGCTGGGCGTATGTATGGTAATCCAGCCGTGATGCACATGTGGGGGGGCAGACAGCTGCCGCCCATATCCCTGCTTTCACACGGAAAAATGTCCGGGTGGTCTGGAGCACTCAGGGCTGTCTGACCGCTCGGTCCATCATTCGATGGTCGGCGACCATCGGAGAATGGGGGAAGTTCTCACAGATGGGGGTGGTGTTCACATGAAACATCCACTCGCGTTTCATTCGCTTGGCGTCTTACCGCATTCGGACGGTGTGGGCGATCTGTACAGTAGGTGGGGCTAAGAACACTCGGTGCTCGTCCGAAATATGCATCTGTCTGAGTCAACCACAATAAGGGCCTATGTGTGTACAGTGATGATGTGCACACAGTTCAGCGATGGGGCAAGCATTACATAAAGTATCTGTACAAAGGTACTGTTGCAATCAACTCAGGAGTAATCAGAAACATGGCAGAAAAGTAGTGGGCATTCCTGGGCAGTGACTGGAATGTGTCTAGTAATGGTCCAGACAGTGGAGGTTGTATTATGCGAGTGTTGATGGCATGTCCTTGCTAACCGCTGCATTCCCTCACCCAGCTGCTAGCATAGGAGCACTTAGTCAGATGGACACTACACCTGTCATAGGGATGGTGCAAGTTTTGATGGTGCAACTGTTGGTTGCATATAAGTATGATCCAATTGGTATTGCAGAATCTACGGATACTAAAAGTGGGCATCTAAGTCCAGGCACATTCAGCTGTGCAGTAGGGAATACATTTGTACTGTGTCAGCATTATTCAGAATCTAGAATAGACACTGGTGTGTTTGCTTTTGCGTGTGACCCATAATCAGTCCCATTGTCTTAAAGAAAGATCTTACACCCTCTGAGCCCTGGCACATTTCTGGGTATCCTTTTAGGTATTCCATCTCTAGTTTATATTTTTTTTATTGCCCTTGTCTTGTTGTCTTTTGCTAGGTTGCTTTACACACATTTCTGTGTGTTGGGCCATGTTGGGTCCATGTAGACTGCTACCACTGAGCAGCAGTGGTGGCTCCAGAGGTGGAACTGCAGCATCATTCAAAATTCAGATAGGGGAGCCACACCAACTGACAGTGAGTCAGTTTGGAATGGCAGGCAGTAGCAGTGGGTGTGTCTCCCCTATTTGAATGTTCAACTGTGCTTTAGACCCTCCTATGGAGCCTTCACCAGTCTCCTCTGCCTGCATTATTTGTGGGGCCAAGCATACTGTTCTAAAATACAGACTCCTGTGTCGAATGGTGTGACTCATCGTCATGCGCATAAATCTACTTTGGCTCTACTTTTGATTCCATGCATGAGTACAAATTTGGCGTGACAAAAAGGAGCAAGCATTGGCAATCTGGCTACATCAGTTTTTTGTAAGGTTCTGTGGTGTGGGCATGCCACAATTAGGCCATGTTGCTATAGTAACCAGGCTCACTTTCTGTGGTCCTGTTTAGCAAACATAAATGCAGTGATAGTATTTACTTTAGCCACATACACTCTAGTTAAAACACTAATGGCCACATAATTGGGTATGGGTCGACATACATTGGGTTAACCACTGAAGGTCAACTGGCCTTAGGTCGACACTTGAAAAAGGTTGACATGCCTAAGGTCAACAGTGTCAAAAGGTCTGCACAAGCATTAGGTAGACATTGGGATGGTCAACAGTCAATGCACTCCCCATGCTCCGGTCTTAGTGACTCGCTATGCTTGGCACACTATAATATTCTTCCTCCATGCCCTTGTGCAGTGGTTCCCAAACTGTGTGTCTAGGCACCCTGGGCTGCCTCAGGACACTTGCAGGGGGTGCCTCAGGACACTTGCAGGGGGTGCCACAGGTTGGTGTTCCAGGACCAATTCAAACTATGTATGGCTAATATAAAAGCAAAACCAGTGCTGGTGGCTGCCATTCATAACATATGTGGACAGAAGCAAATCCTGTTCCTCGCCACATAACCAACCCTAAGGATGACATATAAACACAATTCCCTTTAATATTTGTTTGTGAATTCTGCGATAAGAAATGTTTGTCCCATGGGTGCCATGAAAAATTGTTCATCTAGGGTGCCATATTTCAAAAAAGTTTGCCCTAGTGGATAGGAGGGCATTTAATACCACCTCTCAGCACATGTCGTTTAAAAAAAACCCTGAAAAACTTTTGCCTATCTTTTGACTATCAACCTTGCCCAATATCGACCCAATACTTGTGTTGACCTATTGATCCTGTCAATCTTAGGCATGTTGACCTTTTTTATGTGTTGACCTAAGGCCAGTCGACCTTCATTGGTTGATCCAATGTATGTTGATCTTAAGAGTGTCAATCAAACAACTGTATACCTTCACCTGTACCCTGTAGCTATTTTCTGTTCCTGAGCAATCCAATTTGTGTGGATTATCCTGTGAGTGAATGGCCAATTGTGGACTGAATCTTGCAGTGGCTAAATTGGGACGAATAACCCTCTAATAATTGCTAATTGGAACGTCCCAGTTGAATATATTAACCACTCTAAATAACTGCAGTTAATTGGGTACCGGCTATAGGGAGAATATGCATAATCCACACACTTATGCCCTTATTCAGATCTGATTGCAGTACAAATTTGTTCTGAAAATGGACAAAACCATGTGCCCTGCAGGTGGGAGAGAGTTAGATTTGGTTGGGGTGTGTTGAAACTGAAATCTAAATTGCAGTGTAAAAATAATGCAGCCAGTCTTTACCCTGCAAAGAAACAAAATAACTCTCTCTATACATGTTACACAGTGGCGGAACAATAGCCCCGCAGACCACCCGGTAGCGGGGAGGCGCTGTGTAAGGGCGGACGCCGGGGTTCTGCAGGGCTATTGTAATGCCAACGCAGCGGTCCCGGCTCCCAGCTAGTGCCCTCCCCCCACCGTGCCTTACCCCTCCGCTTAGCAGCAGGGACCCGCAGATCTAATCTGCGGTGCGGTCCCGGCTCCCCCCTCCTGGCTACTGCTGCTTTGGAAACGAACCATCATAAAATGTCCGCCCCCATACAGCAGACAGTTCTGTGAAACTGTCTGCTGCATGGGGGTGGACATTTTCTAATGGTCCACATTCATAGCAGCAGACGCAGGAGGAGAGCCGAGACCGCACAGCAGAGAAGATCTGCGGGTCCCTGTTGCTAAGAGGAGGGGTAAGGCACGAGGGGGGGCATGGGCAGCTGGGGGGAGGGTTGCTCACTTTACTTGGGGGGGTTTGCACGCTTTACTTGGGGGGGGGGCACTGCCGAAAATATTTGGCGGGGGGGGGGGCGCGCATTTATTATAGTTACGCCACTGATGTTACATATGCCCCACCAGCAGTGCACATGGTTTTGCCCATTTTGAGAACAAATTTGTACTGCGATCAGATATGAATAAGGGCCTTAGTGCTGTGGTTAGAATCAAACTCAAGGCCTCAGTTCTTTAAAGCAGTAATACTAAATATTAAACCAAAAATCTGCACCTACTTTAAGGACCTTATTCTGAATGACTCACAAGGCTGCGTATTCACAGTGTTGCGAGTCCCTCAGATGCCGCCTTGCGAATGCCAGGTCATTCGCCCCCCCGTGCTTGTTCACTCGGAATGTGAATGGATGTTTTACATAAACACCATTTACAGGCCAGGGGGAACACCACATCTTTGGATGGTCATTGACCATCCAAAGATGTGGTGAGGGCAGGCATATCAAAAGTGGCTCTCAGGTCACTCAGATATTCAGGAGGAAGGGGGTGGGCAGCTGACATCCGGTGATGTCAGCTGCCCGTCCACGTCACTGGACAGTTTCCATGGGAATGCTCAGCATTTTCATGGGAACGCCCATGAGACCCTGGCCGTTCCCTTGGGCGAGTCCTCCAGCGAACAGTCTGTTTGCCATGACAGCACGCACACCTTCGGACCCCTTGTGAACGAAGAGGTCTGAATGAACGGACCAGAATAATTGAAAAGAGAAATAAAAAAATTGGGGTAGGAAATATACAGTATACATTTTTTTCATAAAAATGATTTACTTTTTATTAAAATCCATTTGTTGTATTGACTCAATCTTATAAATGTACAGAAATATTTTTTCTCAACCCAAGGTTTTTTTTTTTGTTCTACTAATTGGTTGCTTGTTGTCTCTTCTCGTTTTTGCTATTTCAATGCTTTTTGATTTTTCAGCACCGAGACCTTACTTTACACCATTTCATAAAGTCTATTATAAAGGCAAAATGAGGTAGGCAAATAGTAAAATCAATGAGGAAAATAAAAAAATTAAATTGGCTGCTCAGTCATACAAAAACTTTCCCTCCTAACTTTAGAGACATTATTTAAAAAAGAAAGAAGAAAGTTTTACTTTTAAATTGTTTCTTGTTGATATCTTTGTGCAATAGCGATCATAGAGGTTGTGATGTTCCGCCTGTATTGTTTTTTTGCTGTCAAAAAGTTTATCTAAAAAAAAAAAAATTTAGCAAACAGAACTGTATATTTCCTGCCGTCTTTTCTGTCCGTTTCCATGGTTACAGTGGTGAGAGTTAAAAGGACCAACCAAGGCAAACATATGCCTGCAAATAATAATCAGTTTCTAAGAGATCTGAAAGGCATCTGGGTCTGTAAGAAATGGAATAAAACATTTTCAGAAAGGTACAAAAGTGTGCCAAAGTTTATGCCATCCAAAGACTCCCGGACAGATATCTTTTAAAAAATGACTGAATGGAACAGTATGAGACAGGTTTTGAAAGAAGATTTTAGAAATTCACAAATCTACTGTATATAATATTTAGATGTTTACACCTTCAAAAAATAATGATGGAAAGACAGTAGAGGAACGTTAGAACAGAATTGGAAAGTTGCATCAGAAAATATCAGTTCCAGCATAAAGGAGAAAAGATGTGTACATATAATGTTAACAAAATATGACCGTAGTATAGATTATAGAGCTTTAATCTGGACAATCCAAAACTACAGTATTTTGTGGCTGAATTAAATTTTCTGCAGCAATTGAAAGAATTTCAATCAGCTCCTACCTACTACTGTATGTCATAGGTGGGTTTGAAAATATCAGGCAGGAGCTGATTGGTTGGTTGTTTATCACTCTCCATTATATCACTTTGTGAAGCTTAGAAG
The DNA here is from genome assembly GCF_055691185.1 of Crinia signifera. Classification (NCBI taxonomy): domain Eukaryota; kingdom Metazoa; phylum Chordata; class Amphibia; order Anura; family Myobatrachidae; genus Crinia; species Crinia signifera. Next base: position 22,615,034 of record NC_139220.1, read on the forward strand.
CTTAGTGCATCTGGCCTATACAGTAGTATTTATTTTATAATCACCAGATAATGAATAAAACATTATACAAATATACATTTTTCTACAAACTCCCCCATCTTGTGTGAAACAAAAAAGGGTGCCCCAAATTAACATGGTATTTATTTTTAGCTCAAAAAAATGGTTAGCGGTGTTGGGTTACCATATGTTGCTGCACATTATAAGAATATCGGAAAATAGCACAAAAAAAGGTCTGATTCAGGCCTGCTCTCTAGGCTGCATATAATCACAGCCTTATGATCAGATAAGTGCCACCCACCACCCCACCAAACATACCGGCATCCCACCGCCCGAATCTCCTCGCTAGCATGCGAGGGGATGTGTATGCGAGGGGATGTGTACGCGAGGGGATGTGCATGTGAGGGGATGTGTATGCGAGGGGATGTGTACGTGAGGAGATGTGTACGTGAACACAACCTCTCTCATGTGGTCACCCGGGAGAGAAATAATTCAATGGTCGCTGACCATCTAATGTTTTCTGCAGCCCTCGGTCTGAAAAGTAAATCAATAATTACATTTCAGATGGACGCTGCAGTCCGAATTCGGGGCGGGCACTGACATCATGTGTGACATCAGCCACCCACGCCGCGCTGGCATCGGCCCGCTTGTATTCCCTGGGAAATGCCCAGATTCCCCCTGCCCTCTGCTCTGACAGCAATTATCGGGGAGTTTTTTTACACAGCTGAATAGAGTCAAAGAAAAATCTCCAATAGCCGGTGGGTTCACAGGTGCTGCGACCTTGTTAACATAGGAATCCATGACTGATTTTGTGTGTTAACGCCCATTTACAAGTTACTCATTTAACGGCTGTAAACTGAGCTATTGGGTGAAAAAGGGAGTGCAATTGAATAGTAACAAGTACCTTTTTTACTCGCCCTAATTTAGCACAGGTACAGATGTAGCCAGCCTCATCTAGTGGGGGTCTGGAAGGGGACACCGGCGGGCACAAGATGCTTGTTTGTCTTCTAAAGACTGAGCCCACCGCCACCCTTCACCGCCTCCACATTGCTTCCCCATCGGTGCCTGCAGTCCCCCGCACCCCCTAACTCTGTCTGTCTCCCTGAAGCGGAGATGGGGAGATTTTTTGCCCCCCCCCCCCCCGACGAAAATTAGGACGCGCATGTATTTGAGAGACGCTCGCAGGACATATTAAGTTGTAATGACTCTGCGCCGTCGATCACCAGCGGGGGCATTCTGTCGATCCCGATGCCCATTTAGAGGCCCTCCATCTGTCATTTAATTTCCCCCCATAGTCTTTAAATATTATTAAGTTTATAAAAACAATTTGAAATGTTTACAGTGAAACTGTAAATACTGTATCTCTCTGACTATATAGTTCTGTAAGATATCCTTTTTACTAAAAAGAAATCTAAACAAATCAGAATTACTGTTATGGAGCTTGACAAAAAAAGTCTGACTCGATTATGATGCAGAACATAATTGCCGAAATTGCTCTAAGGCGGTGAACCCACAGTTCATGTCCCCAGGTAATCTTCCATCAGCAGTGTAGGTAATTGCTGATAGGGAAAAAAAGCTGGCTACAAGCTGGCTACAATCCTAGGTCAGAAGTAGGAAGTGCAAATACAAAAAAAAACAGAATAACAACAATCCAAGAGGATCAAAAACAACTCACACTAAGAAATTCAGGGGCACTCATAATAGTTCAGGTATTTAATTGGCAGGAATTTTTTTGTTTATAAAAGCTGATAATGCTTTTATAACAAGTTTAACATAAGGTAAGCCTGTGTGTTAACCAATAGTAAGCAGGTAGGATCATAACTACATTGCGTGGCATCATTGCTGCCCCATGGCATCTGCATGCTAGTAGCACAGATGAATGTCGAAATAACATTCCGGGCAGCCATTGCAGCCTGTGGCGCTACCTAGAGTGTACATGCAGCTCCACAGACAGCGCTACATTTCCTAGAGCTGCAGTCTTCTATCTTAGCATTACGTTATGATGTCACAGATTCAGGGGGCGGGCCTGGGACAGAGTAATCCTGATCCCTCTTCCAACTCTAACCTGGGATTACATGACAAGAGCTATGGAATGATCCCACCTTGTAAGACCCAGAGGGGTGTAGATTTTGGAGCATGCTTTCCTCTTTTCAGACATTGAAATTAGTCTTAAAGCAGGGTTGCCTACTTTTGGGGGAACGGGGGTGGGACTGATGGTCATGCTGAGAAAGGGGTGAGGCTGGAGGCAGGACTAACCCGATGAAACCTGTTTGGGGGCGTGACCATTGCGATCTCATCATTATGACCCCCCCCCGTGAAATGCCTGGCATTTCATATTGGGGGGCATGGCTGCGATGATACAATTCGCTTCATCACATCCCCGTGGCTCCCCTGCCCAGGGGTGATTGCAAGAGACTGGTGGGATTCTGGAGGACTTGCCCACCTTCCCAGGGGGCTGGGAGGCGGACATGATTTTAAGGACCCTCCTTGCCATTCCGGGAGGGTAGGCAAGTATGTCTTAAAGCCATACTCCCATATTACTAACATAACAAATGATACAATACTCATCTCTTTACAATATAATATCATTTGGATTGACTTTGCTATTGGAGTAGTGTAAGTACATAAAAAGAAGTCTCATTACACGTGGAAGCACAAGAAAGATAAAGATGGCTGATTCACTGAGCCAGGGCATAAAGGGGCCCACACACGGGGAGAATTGCTGAGCATTCTGAGTGATGCTAGATCGCTCAGAGTGCTTAACAGGATCGCTCAGCACAGGGCCAGTGTTCTCCGGTGAAAACACTGGCCCTGACCAGCAATTAACTAAATTTATCCAGCATGCTGAATATTAATCACTGGGCAATAGCGATGTGCAGGTCGCGCATCGTTATCATGATGGCCCCAGCACACAAAGCAATGAACAGATGGAGCAGCTCTCATCTGAGCAGCTCCTGGTGATAGAATGTCCATCCGCCGCTGTCCGCCATCCGACAGAAGGGGGCGCACACGTACAAGAAGCTCGCACACCCCGTTCTGTCACACCTCCGCCAGCTTCCCACTGCTCCCCCGTCACCTCCCACAGTCCCCACTAACCCTGCCCGTCTCCCTGGGCAGGGAATCCGCTGTTGGATCGTTCCCATGGGTGCAATTATCCGCAACACGCCCACAGACGCAGCCTTGCGCAGAAATGTGACTGTGCATGCACATTTGCCACTCATCGGCCCCCCTGCGAACGTACGATCCTTGAGAACAGGCCAGAATAACCCCCAATATGTATGTGTTCCTTCATTGCAATCATGGCAAAAAAAAAAACATACAGATGCGACTTGTCCCATCTTTGTAGGGCTGGCGTTTCTAGGGGGCGCGCGCGCATGGCTGGCGTTTCTAGGGGGCGTGCGTGCATGAGACGCTCGCATGAGACGCATGCGTGTCCCAGTTCAGTGTAGCCCCTGTCCACCGGCGCTCGCCAGCGGGTAGGGTCTGGCTAGCGCCGGCCAAGGATGGCAGGGGCTACATCTGTATATTCTGCAATATTCAGAGTTTAGCCCTTTGAGCGCCAAGTGAATTTATCAAAATAGATGAGAAAATTACCAAGCAAACATTGTTATTCATCATAACAACCTGTAATGTTTAACATATATATATAGAAAATATATATTTTTTTTTTACGTCACAGTTTTTATTTGAATTTATATAACAAATGTTATGTAATGTTAAGTGAGCGACACCTGCGTTTTTAGTAGCTATTGGCACTCAAAGGGTTAATGCCCACTGTTTGCAACCGGGCATTGCCACACCCCAACAGCTGTGACCATTACAGCACAGGCACGCCTCTATACCGTATGTGTAGATGCAGGGGTGCCAAGAAATGGGTGGGGGCAGGTATAGATTACCCATGCCCACTTTCTAGAGGGCAGAACAGCTTGAGAGCTACGCACCAGTGGACCCCAATTTGGTGTTTTTCCTTCAAGCTATTAAGAAAATATATATTTAAAAAGATCTGCTCTGTGTTCTTCTGGATTCCTTTGTAAAATGTATTTTTAGTACATACGTAGTAATTCATAAGCCTACAAATTGTACTAATTGCCTTTAGCAATGCTCAGTATGTTTACAAAAAACACTGGGCAGATGTATTAAACCTTAACAAGAGATAAATCCAAGGTGATAAGGAGAGATAAACGTCCAGCCAATCACCTGCTAACTGCCATGTTACAGGCTGTGTTTGAAAAACGTCAGTAAGGAGCTGATTGGCTGGACGTTTATCTCTCCTTATCACCCTTGCATTTATCTCTTGTTAAGGCTTAATACATCTGCCCCACTAATAGTTATATTACTCTATCACCAAATATTTCCACAAACTGCATCTCCCCTCTTCAAAAAAGGAATGAAAATATAAATGGTTACATTTTTATTTTTTACTGTATTTTCAAACTGAAATGTCCATGGGATGTTAAATATTTCTTCAAGTCAGGCAGACCTTGAAAAAAAGAAGCCTCATAGATATTTGTTACAAACCATAGGCAGTTTAAATCAAATATGTATGTCTTACAACATGAAGATCAGATTATACAACAGGGTAATTAATCAAACTGTGTTACATTTTAATGTGCCCACTCTGGTAGCTGTTCTCCTCGGAATAAAGCAAGTTTAAAGTAGAGCAGCTGTGTTGAGACACAAGGGGCTTCCTGAATACCACAAGTGCCCTTGCTAAGAAGGAACTTCGATTTGCTAAAGGAACATATATATAATGAATGCAGATGCAATGTAATATTAACACTTTATGTGACAATATTTTTCGATATGACTAATGAAAGCAGTTTGTGAGTCAACCTGAATGACCCCCATTGCCACGATAATTTATGCCCAGAATTGGTGACATAAAATATAATTAGTTCATCTATTAGTTCAAATTAATAGCATCAAATAAAATATGAGCAAACTAATGGTGTCTGTGGGGTAAATTTACTAATACGGGTGTTCTACTGAAGATGGGATGTTGCCCATAGTAACCAATCAGATTCTACTTCCTATTTATTTAACACCTTCTAGAAGATAATAGATAGAATCGGATTGGTTGCTATGGCAACATTCCATCTATAATAGAACTCGGAACTTAGTAAATTTACCGCTATACTGTGTGCGCCAGTAATAGACAATGAAAATCAGATGTCAAAAGAAAAAGTATAAATTGAACTGGTCATCTGAGATGGACAGTTTTTTTGTGTGTTGAGTATTACGTAATAATGTCAGACAGTAGAGGTATTTTTTATGATTTTTTTTACAATACAGTATTTTTTAAAATATTTTTTTATATTTTTTTTTACAATACAGTATTTTTTAAAATATTTTTTATGATTTTTTTTACAATATAGTATAATTTTAATATATATATATACATATATATATGTGTGTGTGTTTATTATTACTATTATTATTATTATTATTATTATCATTTATAAAGAAACATGCAGAAAATATATAACTGCAACAGAAAATGTATTTATTACTTGCGATCGCTCATGCAATTCGATCAATATTATGTGCAGCACATATCTATCCTGTGCATTGAGTCACATGGTACATAACATTTGCATACAATCATTAGATTTATTGAACAGATGTGGTCAAAATTGATAGATTGTATACAATGGGGGTATTCAATTCCCTGCCATTATTTCCGAAGGGTTAAATAGCCGCGGGCGCCTATTCAATGCTGTCTTTTCTGACAGCATTGAACAGGCATCTCAGCAAAACAAGCCAGACTTTAAAAGCACTCAGGCTCGTTTTGCCGAGAAGGGCCGTGAATTGACGAGCTCACGGCCGGATCTCGACAATCCACGGCTGTTTCTCGTGGCCACTCCGCCTTTTGGCACTCGGCAGGTGGGACATTGAATCCCGTCTGCTGAGATGCAGTCGAGCAGGCTGAGAACAGGACCGGTTCACGACTGTTAAGCCGGTCCAACAGTCGTGACCTGGGATTGAACACCCCCCAATATCTCATAAGTGTAAGGGCTACATTAGTCGCCGTTTTCTTATCTTTCTCGTTTTTGTAATGTATATTGCTAAGAGTTGCAAAACCCTACCTAATATAGATAAAGTATTATAATAATTGTAATAATAATTAATAATTAATAATAATACATGAATTTTGTGAGTCATCCAAGTGTGTTCTGTAAAATTACTCTGCATGATACCATAGAGATTGCACAATGACATGTCTTGATAGTGTTAGCAGTGAATGCTAAGATCAAAAAACCCTATTTGCACACAATATAAGATATAATGAAGTGTCAAATACACAAGAGAAAATATTGTCGCATTGAGTTATTAATACGAACACAAATAAAAAATTCCATATTACATTAAAACAAATTAAAATCAATGAAACTGCCTACAAAATGGCAGTTAAGAGCTGATTGGCTAGTCCTTTATTTATCTCAGCTTTAAAAATCTCCCAATGTACTATATATACACAATATTAGGGATTTACATATGATCAGCTTGGTAGTCATTGGTTGTCATCATACTGTACATGCCCCTGCGCTGGTCAAGCATTAAAACATTTGGTGTTTTAATGCTCTCCCAGATAGGGAGCCAGAGTAAGGAGTCCCACGGCCAGTGGACAGAGTCCTCCCAGAATCCGGCAGTCCAAAGAAACAGGTCACGCTTAACGCGTTTCGGTAGATAACCTTCTTTTGGTAGACTTCTTTTTTGGTAGACTCCTTACTCTGGCTCCCTATCCGGATTAGGAAACTACACTTGGGGACCCATTGACCATCAGCCGGACTACTGTTTGCCTGGGATATTATGTCTTGAGCTTTTATACAAAGTCACGTTATTCTAAGTGCATGTTATGTATTCAATTTGTCTTTTAAATTTGAAAATATAGCGTGAATATGTTTTTTTTAATTATTATTATTTATTTATTTATTTTTGCTTTATACCGTAAATCATTTTGTTCTTTTTCCAGAGGGTTTTTGGAAACTGGTGCTAACACATCGTGCAAAAGTTGATGGTTTATTTATACATTGTGATGAAACTGATTACAAGACTAGTAAGACATTGACTCATTGTTTTGGTCTTTAAATTGCTTTCACTATTTAATGATTGCAATATACTACCCAGCATGATTTAGACACATAATGTAATTTAAGATTACCCTTTGCAGAACTAAAGGGATTACAGGACTCCCAGTGAAATCTGGCATTATTTCTATATGTATGCTGAGCCTTATTTATTTATATATTTATTCATTCATTATCTATTTTTACAAATTAAATATGCTCAGTTTAAGCAGTTACGTATATCTTTGAAGTGTTATCTTTGTCGCCTAATGTTAGGTCTCAAAACAAACTGCTGGCTTCTTATAGAGATTTTTCTATTTAAATCTGGAACATATTTGACATTGACTTTGAGATATTTTCTAAATTTGGAATCCAGCACCACGGTGTGTAAGATGTGTTCGAAGATTTCTATAAATGGATGAAGAAAATTAAATCACAATTTTAGTGTGATTGATGTATTATGTTCAATTTGAAAATGCATGGTACTGTATGTGCATTGTGATACTACATGCATCTGTATTGAGTTGATCTCATTGGACGTGTTTTATTATTATTATTATTATTATTATTATTATTATTATTATTATTATTATTATTATATACGCTATGATTTTTTTTTACATTTCTTATGGAAATGGTAATCATTATCAAGAGGTGTTGTGCTACAATCTGAGGGCGTAAACCTGATTCTGGTATTAAACAGTCATTTTAAGTCTATCATTTCTGGGACAATGGCGTTTTGTAAATGTACCAAACTAGAGACTATTGTACAATAAGCTGAGGTTTATAATGTTTATAATGTATTACAGACACAATTGTGTCTGTAATACATTCAGCATTCAGTGGTTGTCATGTACTGGACAATTCAGTGCAATATACGTTGGAATACAAAATGTAGATAAAAATACTTTTCAACTCTTTATTATTTTGAATTATTATTACTACTGGATCAATGGTACTAGAATAACAGTGGATAACCTGTAATATTTTGTTGACATGTTGGCCATGCCCACCTATTGCATGTCGACCCTTTTCATGTGTCGCCCAAGAGTGGTCAACCTATTGACTATGGACCTATTGACTTGCATACTCAATAGAACTTCTATCTTAGTAAACTTACCCCAGCTGGTGTCGGATGTGCTCTTGTAGCCAACAGTTCTTTCGCAAGCTACCAAATACGATAATGCAAAGTCAAGGTGGAAGATGAAGATACTGTACATCAAGAAAGACTGAGAACTGTCGTATTGAATTCTGCTTGCATTCACTATCACTGATCTACTTACAGAGACTGAGGATCAAATTTACTTAAGGTTCTAAAAATGAAAAGAATTGAGGTTGCCCATAGAAACCAATCCAATTCTGTCTATCATTTTCTAGGATACAATAGATAAATGACAGACAGAATTTGATTGGTTGCTGACCTCTTTTCATTTTTGAGAGAATAGATGTTTTTTTGGGGGCCGCACTGGAGGATACACCCCTATATCGTCCCACCGAGACTGGATATTGGGGTGCTAATTTTTGTTTGTAGCCAACATAACTGTTATTACATACTTGTGATTGGACACATTCTAATGGTTTGAGGTGGTTGGCGGTGCTCCCTGAGTCTAAAAGATAGAATATTTGTGCAAGGAGAAAAGAAGACTCTTTTTTTTGGGGCCCGAAAAAAAGAGTCTTCTTTTCTCCTTGCACAAATACTCTTTTCATTTTTAGAAGCTTTAGTAAATTTATCATTGAAGTCACAAATATCTGGTGCGCAAGTCCTTGATTTTCAGTTGAGGAACTATAAGTCCCAGGATAGAATTTCAAAATGCACTTTAGGTTCTAAATCTGAACCCGCAACACCTGGATCCACAGGTCACAACGATTTTCTAGAGAAAGACAAAAGCGGAGCGCTCCATAGTGCAAGTATTGTTTTTATTGTTTAAAAAGGTGATCACAAACATGTGCAATATGAAGTGAATCACGTACCATAGGCGGCGGTTATCACACACCGCGGATGTAAATCGCATGTAGCCTCAGGCGGCACAGTAGGTTGGAGAGGTTACATTCCCAAAGGAACGATCAACGCCAGGCCACGCCCCAACGCATTTCGTCACGTGGACTTCGTCTGACGAAGTCCACGTGACAAACCACGTTGGAGCGTGGCCTGGCGTTCCTTTGGTGATCACATGTTTGTGATCACCTTTTTAAACAATAAAATCAATACTTGCACTATGGAGCGCTCTGCTTTTGTCTTTCTCTAGAAAAAAAAAATATATATATTTTTTTTTTTAAATGACAGTCACTTTTAAGATGCTATTGTACAATGTTCCATGCTATTATACAGTACCCATGTTTAATGTGATATTAATGATTTATGAGGCAACATTATAATTTACAAGGCCATACAGCCAGATAAATTGGCAGATGGATATACTGAAGGTTCAAGGAGACCCCACTCGTGGGAAATCACATTCTTTCTGACATGGCTACAGAGACCCTTCAGGAATAAACACAATGGGAAATAAATAGAATTTAATCATATCAATTCTGTACTAAACAAGCCCGAAAGTGAATCTGGGTCAACATCGGGAAATGCGATACATTTTTAGAAAAAAAAAAATGTAAATGTAGTAACTCTTTATGGCATAACATGACAAATATCAAGCGCTGCTGAAGCCCCCGGAGCTTTTTCTGTAATTTATAGTGGCCTAAATATAATAAATGATTGCCTTTAGCAAGCAAACCGCTATTTATGTACTGTGCTGTTGGTTTACTTTTGGGTTGGTGCAGAGCAGGTGAAAGTGTCTATGGAGAATAAAATGATAATAAGAAATAAATCATATTTTGCTTCTACTGGTATATGAATATAAATTGCGCCCTGCTATTTAAAAATAATGCCACCGTCCCAAGACAGAATGCACATCATTAGCACAAAAATCAAATGGGTATCTTTTATCGTATAGAAGTACATGTTTAATGTAACAAAACCATTTTTAGAAAGAGTGTCCTAATTGCTGAGATGCGACGGTGATTTAATTTGCTGTTATGATCTAAAGTTTAGTTTTCCTTCTGTTGGAATCCCAAATGTCCAATTAATGATTCCCACTGTTCCCATTCTTTATGTTCTTGGTACCAATGGCAGTTAGCTGCATTAAAGGCTATTACTTAGAAATACATAAATACTTAAAAAGGTAAAATAATTTGGACAAAATCTGCTTAAATTGTAGAGTGCTGCTGTGCGTACTCCGTACGTATGTTCCTACAGGGAGGCTTCATAACCCTATTCAAAATGGCCAATTATTACTGAGCACAAGAGGCACCATCTTGTCACTAGGGTGCCACAGGTGAATGACATCTTCTGCATAGCTCAAGAGAGACCTGTGATTACTGTCAGTCTATTACTGCTGGTGGTGGCGGGAGAATAAAACAGTGTGCCGAAGCATGGCGAGTGGACGCGGTGCTACGCTTTATTGTCCATGCCGACTGTGTTGACCTTTGAAACAAAAAAAATTGAAAAACCCCATGTTGACCTTTTGACTGTAGACCTTCCCCATGTCAACCTAATGCTTGTGTCGACCTAATGACATGTTGACCTAAACCCACGTCGACCTAGATTCATGTCGACCTTAATGTATGTTGACCTTAATGCATGTCGCAACCTAATAGTGTCGACCTGATGGTTGTCAACCTTTTTGCTGTCTTCCCGTTGTCCCACACCCGCTGCTCCTGCTCACTCTCCCAGCTGTGTCCAGCCAGCCTGCCCTCTCTGTGACACCGCATCAGGAGGGCAATAGTGGGAATCCCGAGAATCCTGGGATTGACAGTTTTTCAATCTCAAATCCCAGCATTAAAAAATGGCCCAGGATAATCCTCCCTATTCACCACCCACTGACTAAGTTCTACGCTGTTTGTTGTCTCAAAGCATTAAGCCTTCGCTGTATACCTTCACTCCTCCATACCACTGCCACCGGTACAGACATAAAATAAACTCACACATTTTAAGACTAAAGGATAAAAGCACTAGACATCTGCCCCCCCCCCACACACACACACACTCCCATTTCATCCCATTATCTTCTATCAACATAAACTGTTTGAGTTCCAAAGTTTGAGCTGCATACTTCTCTGGACCTTTTCATTGGCTCAAGTCATATACAGTGAGGTTAAAGTTGCAAGTATATTCAGATATATGCAATACAAAATACAGCAGAAAGCATATATTGTGTGTGCACAAAAGTCAATTTTATACTTAACTAATTAAACAACACTTATTCAAATTGGGCACAGAGGTGTGGTGAGGTCATTGGTGTCAACCATTAATAATAAAGGATTTGCCCAATGGCGAGACTATGTATTATTAATATATGCTTACTGTACGATGTTTATATTGTGTAACCTTCTTTATTTTGTTCATTTATTTCAGATGTGGTCACACACACTGCTATTGTGATGTCCTATGTTCTGTACACATCCAGAGTACATACCACTGGGTTATATCCAATCTGGACACGCTTGCTGGAGAAAGGTCATACATGGTGATCCTGATTTTGTAAATTCTGGGTGGTTGCTAGGAAAGCAATGATTGGTTGTAAAAAAAAAAAAAAGTTAAGAGCATGGTTCTACTAGAAAGATGGATGGTGGTCAGTGTATGTGTGGCCAGGAGTTAAAACTTTGATGGCTCATTAATTGATACTGTCTATTTAATGGTTTAAAACAGGGGTGGGGAACCTCAGGCCCGGGGGCCGTATGCGGCACCCGTAGCTGGTTTGAGTGGCCCGCCCCGCGGCTTTGCCAGGAGTCAAGTACAGGGGAATTCTCGCGAGAAGTCGGTAGTTCTTGCGAGATTCCTCTTAATCAACAGCAGCCAGAGACTGTCAGTCCTATTCAGCGGCAGCCGACAGAGCGTGGGACGGCTGCAGCAGGACAATTTGTAAGAGACATTTTTACATATGGACCCCGAAGGATTTTTTCCCCATACAAACGACCCTTGGCACAAAAAGGTTCCCCGCCCCTGGTTTAAAACAATCAAGCATCAAGGGCAGTGCTGTTGATGGTAAACCCCACTCATTGTCCAGTATTTCCGTTTTATAACTCGTTCGGCTAGTGAGTTATTAACCTTCTTGGTTCAGAAAGTATACATATAAAGAAACTGTGTTCCTCAAGTGGAGGCAACATGTACACTTACATGTACAGTATTGTCACCATGCAAGATCCTTGACTTGCTGTCACTGCTGATACTTTAACAATTGAGAATTTATCATACCAAAATATGAATACAGAGTTATGCTGCGAGGACGTGACTTTACATCCAAGATCATACCACTCCCACCAGAGACCACACCCCCTTTGGGGGCACCGGGGCTCCTGTACTGTGGGAGGGTTGTTGCCAGTATAAGTTTTGAAGTATGGTTTCTGTCAACCATTCCTAGGATCCTCCCTGCCTTAGAGCAGTCTGCAGGATGAAGTCTTGTGTTCAAATGTGGATCACAGCATCACTATAGTCAGCATTATGCTTGTGTTAAAGTACAGTATATCACAAGTAGCATTTTAAATCCTACAGAGCAGGGCCCTCCTGCCTCTATGTCGGTTTGTTACTAAGTTTGTTTTATCACTGTTTCCTCTTGTAAAGCGCAATGGAATTTGCTGCGCTATAAAAGAAACTGTAAATACATACATAATTTGAACCCTCTGCAGTCCAAATTGTTTTTATTAATTTTTTGCAATTCAGTCTGGTTTAAATGAATTGTCATTTTGTGTTTTTTTTATTCAGAAATGGTCTACATTGAATGTTGAACGATGTTAATGTTCTCATTATAAATTGGCTCACCACTTTATCTGCTACTAGCGCTAGGGCTGTTGAGCCTGACTAGACGTTGAACCTGAATGGGTTAATGAGTGTATTTATTTTACTTGACAATAAATGTTTCAATTTTAGGAAGTGAAAATTTAATGTGAGCAGAGCGGATCCTACCCTACATTAATGCGACCTTCCTATTTGGAGACACACGGTGGGGTCAATAGATGTGTTGCGCTGCAATTAAAATGATGTACTGCATTCACTAATCAGATTCAGCTCCAGATTGTTCTACTGTTTACGGATTGAGTGTCTGAAAGTAGAAGGTAGAACTAGGAACCAGGTTCTTGATCAGTGGTCTGTGCTGAGCTATATATAAACTCAGCCAGCTACATAACCCGCATTGATTAGGCAATCTGCAATATGTTATGTTGTATGACATAATTAAAGTATACTAATAAGAAGGTGATTATAGTTCCTTCAGTCATTAGCGTTCTTGATTTATAATATATGAAATGTATATTTCATCAGACTAGCTAGTTTGTATTACATACAGTATGGTAACATTATGTAAAATTGATGCATTTTAAATAAATGATATTTTGGATCTACTGCATAAAACTACTTGATAAAAAATATATATATGTAAAAGAAAATGATCCTTGAAATTTTTTTTCGCAGTCAGGAGAAAAATACAGAAGAAAATTATTTAGCATACTGTACCTATAGGCTAATTTCTGTATTTTGACGTAGTTTCATTATGCTTACAGTTGGAGCCCGCCTCATCTAGCAGGGGTCTGGCGGTTGGATCGCCAATCACCAGCCGCCGGAAGGGGATGCACAGGCTAGATGCTTGTGTGTCCCCTTCCGATGGAGCTCCCTGTCGGTCCCCATCGCCTCCCCGCACCCTAACACTGCCCGTCTCCTTGAAGCTGAGATGGACAGGGTTTCCGTCCCTCGACTTTCTGGTGATCCCCGTAGCTGAACGAGAGGTGCACCATCGGTAAAATAAAGATTTTAGCAAGTGCGATATATGTCATTTGGTTACTTTGGAGAATATCAGTTTGCATATGACTCTCTGCTGCTTAGCCTTATAAGTATGAAGATTGGGATACAAAGGAATGAACGGAAGAGGGGATGCCGGCAGTCAAAATACAGATGCTGGCATCCCAAAGGAGGGAGGGTTCAGGTAAATATACTGCCCCAGCTCACCCTAACCCTCTCCTCCCACAGCCTTTACTGCACCTTCCCACATTTCCTGCCATGTAAACCTAACCCCCCATACCCTGCAGCCTAATACCCCCTCTATGTGCCTATCCCTCCCCCCACACAGCCTAACCCTAACCCCCTCTAAGTGCCTAGCCTGCCATTAGCGCTCGCAGGGGGGGTTTCTGAGTACCCATAAACCCCCCAGGAGGCTAAGGGCCCTAGGCTGAAAGCTGAGGGTCCCCTCTTTCCATGGGTACAAGAATTTTAAAAATCGGCCCTTGGGAACTAGAGATATCTGACTTCAAAGCAGTGGTCCCCATCCAAGCCTGTTAATTGCTCTTCACAGTCAGATATTTTAGGTTCTGTCTGACTTAGAGTTTTTCTGAGGGTATATTCCAAAAGCTGAGACTCTCCTCCTTTGATGGACACTAGTCGATTGTCTCTACTGTTCCCAGAACCAGATATATCAGCCTTTCAGCAGCTGGTTACTGCTCCAGCTCCACACACCTGGTATGTAGTTTTATATACTCGTTGGCAGATTGCTCTGCCTCCTGAACTCTGATCCTCTAGTCCCCAATTCAAAGAAATCTATTTCCGGGAACTGGAAATATCTGCAGTCAAGTAAGCTGTCCCCCCACCAGAAAATTATGAATAATAAGCCCACTCCACTATACACCCCTCCTCTGCGTATTAAACATCCTCTACCACCCTGGAAGTTATGTATCAGGGCCCCTTCATTCAGCCCAATGCCCCCTTCCCCCACCTCATCTCCCACCATCTGTGCAGTAAAGGGGTAATTAGTGGAAATTACTGATCCAGGCCCTACGTGCTGAGCGGTTGATATAATACCCCCTACCACCCGCGGGACATCAAAGCTTCCCCCACCCCTACCACTGGAGGATCGGTAGGGGCCCCAATACATTGCTATGCCCAGGGGTCTATGCTGTTGTGTGTGTGCATGTATGTATGTATATATTGTTTAAATTATTATTATTATTATTATTATTATTATTTATATACATTTGGGCTATCTACAGTATAATACTTTAACTGACCCGGCATATACTGGGTCACCAAAGTGTCCATCTCCGTGCTTTGCTCCCCCCCCCCTTTGGAAACCCCCTTCTGAAAATCCTGCGTTTGCCCCTGCCTGCCTTCCCTGAATTCTAACCCTAACCCCCCTCTAAGTGCCTATCCCTACCTCCCCGCAGCCTAACCATTAACCCCCTCTACATGCCTATTCCTCCTTCTCCACAGCCTAACCCCCCTCTATCTACTTATCCCTCCCTCTCTGCCTTCTAATCCAAACCCCCGCCTCTAACCCGCCTTCCTTGCAGCCTAACCCTTGATTAGCTGGGATTATTCTGCTGGATAATATACATTGGGGGAAATTTAATAGGATGAGAGATTCAGAAAGTGAGAGATTTCGTAAGAAATTTCCAGGTTTTTTTTTTAAAGCGGCAATCATTTACACTGCAAAACCAGTTTGATCTTGAAGTGTAAATGATTGCCGCTTTAACAAAACTGGAGCTTTTCTTGTAGATGATGGGTACAGTTTTTACTACAATACAAATAATGTCTAATATGAAAAAAGTTCTCCCAAATATAATAATGGGCACATATGTGTATGACAGATAAGTGGATGCATGCATAGATGGGACACTTTAAAGAGTTCATACCGGCTGTAACAGACTGCTGCACTGGCGGATATGGCCACTTTGCCCAATCACAATTCTTTGTGATATGGACTCTGCAATGTGCACCTAACATCCCAGAGACTGGCCCAACATGGTTGACATGATACCATCACACATTTGCCGTAGATTTGTTGGCTGCACTTTCAGGCTATGAATCTGGCATTACACAACATGACAAAGGTAGAATGAGATTGGATGATTTTGGAGGCCGCTGCAGTACACTGAACTCATTGTCCTGTTGCAGAACCAGCTTGAGACGGCTTGTGCTTTGTGAAGTTCTGCGTTATTTCAAGTACCCCCAACAGTTCATGTTTTCCAGGTCTCCACACAGAATAATAAGTGAAATAATTAGCTTCACCTGAGGATCTTTTAAAATTTGTCAGTGAATAATGAGTGTACCTGCCAGGTGATCTGTTAGACATGGACTGTTGGGAGTCCTTGAGGATCGAGGTAGAGAACCACTAATTGAGACCACCCCCCAACACACACTCACACACACACACACACTTCACTTGTGAACTAGACAGGGGAACCACGCTAGTCACACATTTCAAGATACTTGTCTTCTCTTCCTGGGCGACTTGTTCAATCACCAAGGATTCATCTTTAGATGTGAATTCCCCAATAAAGTGCGTATAGTAGGATGAAACAGGAGTTTCATCAAAAGTATCAGCTCCTACCTGTGAAGTTACAGGCTTGGTTTGAAAAATGACAGGTAGTAGCTGATTGGCCGGTGATAAAATATCAGACACTTTATCACTTCACCTAGCTTAATAAATCTACCCCACAGGGCCTTATCCTGGTTCACTCTCAGGGGCAAATTCCTTCTCAAATGGACAAAACCATGTGCACTGCAGCTGGGGCAGATGTAATGTGCAGAGAGAGTTAGATTTTGGTGGGGTTTTACTTCAAAGTGAGATCTATATTGCAGTGAAAAAATAAAGCAGCCAGTATTTACCCTGCACAGAAACAAAATAACTCACCCAAATCTAACTCTCTCTGCACCTGCAGTGCACATGGTTCTGTCCATTTGAGAAGGAATTTGCCTCTGCGAATCAGAATAAGTGCCACTGTTTTCACCTCAACAATAAAGTGGAGGAGTTGACCATAGCATCTAATTATAATCTACCTATAATTTATCTAGCACAGGGGCAGATATATTATAGCAGCGCTTATTGCGCCTCTATAACACTAGTACACAAAAAGAAAAAGAATGACTCTTTTTTTGGGGCACAACTTATAATGATCTAATATGATCTTTTAATTCTGCATGAAAGAACCCTTACTCATATCACTACAAAAGTCACTGTTGCATAAAAGGAATATTACAGGAATTACATTTTTTTATTATTTTTTTAGATGCATATAGGTAAGGGAGTGAGAACACCAAATATAAATAAAAATAAAAATAAAAATGGTACAAATTTCCGTGCAAAAATTAAATTAATGGAGTGTTACAGCCTTGGTTTAAGATGGTCTCAATGTTGGGATAATATCCCATGAGGCATTAATGTAACCAGGCTGTGATTTATATGAAGTGACAAATTGTGCTAGAATAGAAAAAAATCATATATATAATAATAATAAGAAAAAGAAAAAAGAAATTATTGTAACAAATAATATAAAAGTGAAAAATATATATTAAATATTTAAAATGGGCGAAATATCGTTGTTATCAGGTGACAGTCACAAATGGGTTACCAAGGCTTATGGTCCTATCGTAATTTTCGACGCACTGCCTAAACTTTAAATTCATTAGTCTGGCGGAGCTAGAAAAGGAATTAATACAAATATAGGATGGCAGATAAAGAATATAAGCTGATCTCCTGATTCTCAAACCATTCCTACTTTCCGGCCGTGTGCCACTAGGGCAGTGAACGGACCGAATGAGGGGGTGTGGTATTTTTTGAGACCAGTTTGAGATCAGTGGAAGGAAGAAAAATAGGGATCTGCTGTTGCAGCCCGGGTCCAGTATCACCCCTGTTAGAGTATCCAGCGCAGGGGGTCAATCTGTAGCCGGGTACAATGAGAGTCCCTTAGATATTGAGATTGCAAGAGCACCTTTAGTGGGGAAAGGTTAATTGATTTATATACCAAACATATCTTCTTACCACTATACACAGTTTGGTGCTAGGATTCGCCAATTCCTATAAAGTATATTCAAGAATGCACATATATACTTGATCCCTTAATGCAGGTCGAAGCCACAGTCCATATCTATGACAGATCGTTGGCTAGTATTTACATGAAAACGAATTTCTTTTCTAATTGATACACAGTTGACATAACACAGTTATCACAGATATTTTAGACACAGTTATTCTTGCTACTATGTATTTAGCTGCATACCATGTATGGCTCTACCTCTGTGTCACAGTGAGTATATGTGTGTATGTTAATTCCTTATGATGTGCTCATAAAGAACAAAAGAGCTGCCGCCCCAAAACTCTGCAGCTCAGTATCAGTGCAGCAGTCACAAAGTCTAGCCATGTCAAGTATATGGAATAACAATAAATGATAAGATAGATCACTTAGCGTGCACCACTTCTAGGTCCCATTGTCCAGCGTCAATCTAGCCCATCTGTGCCTGTCACCCGTCTCTGGACGCGCGTTTCGCCTGAGCTTGTTCACCTGTGTCTGCTGTGACTACAGCAGCGTATTTAAAGTTTCAAAAGTTGACATCAGTTGCTCGCCACTACCATCATCACCATCAAAATTCCTTTAAGGGATCCAAAATTATTGGTTTGGAAAGAGTTAAACTTGGGATCAGAGGGGGCGATCTTCAGAAAACCCTCTTACAAAGAGAAAGCGAATGGACCTTTCTACTTAATGCCCTTACTCCTAAGGGACTTAATGAGTACATAAATTATCAGGTGTTTCTCTAGAAGGATATGGATGAGATAATCATTGGGTACACCCATGAAAGATATTGATCAGACAGTATACTCAGAATGAACCTTAGGAATTCTAATCAAGGATCCCGAGACAATAATAAACATTATTAAATAATTCTTATTCAGGACAAAATAATATTTATAGAACATGTATTACACCAGCATACAATAATCACCTATACCGGCTATGAATTTATGATTATATCCTCACATTCTTATGCACTAGCACTCACACTCCTAGTAGCACACTAGTATCACATCTAGAATTACCCAATTAATTGGTATATAAACACTTTTAATACTTATCACTACCCCCCTCCTTAAAAATGAATTCTATAAACAAGTCACCAGATAATATTACAATGATCTCATCAATTAGCTTTCTTTTGTTCACATGGTTCACACAGCACTATTTTTGAATGGTTGGTTTTTTCTCACTCCCCTTTTTTCACTCATTTCCCCTTAAATATACACACATAGAAATATAAGATATCCATCTCTTCATCCCCTTTTATTTTTCACTATATGTATGCATGGGAAGAATACGACAAGTCTATATCCAACAGTTTATGTTATAAATATATTCATTAAAGCTCTACTGAGTTGATCTAACTGTCTTATAGTTGAGAACTGTGGATACAAATAAATCCTGTAAGGTTTTATATGGGATAAAGTATCTATGATAATGTATCTCCTCCATATACCAGGTTGAAGAGTGTTGACATTCAATCCCCTGATATAAGGAAATATCGGTGACAACAATGTGTCCACTATATGAATAAAAAAACTCTTTCCGTTTTCCCCTTTCTTTCCCCCCCCCCCTTCCCCCCCCCCCATTCTTCCCTCCCCTGATATATTAATCGGGATAGACACCTTTCCCACGCTTTGGCTAGTAATGTAGCTGAATGCACCCTTCAGACTAAAATAACCGCTATGGCTATCTATGCAGTAAGTGACAGACGTAAACAACGATCATAGCGTTAATACTCTCTCTTGGATGACGTGTTACACACGCTGACAGTAATCTCAGTAACATCAGATATCAATCGCTCCTCCTCGGCAGAATGTCTCTACTTAGGATAACGCGAGACATACGCTGACGGTAACCATGGTAATAACATGTGCCGATTACCTGCAATGATGTAGGACATATGAAGTAGGATAACGCGAGACATACACTGACGGCAACCATGGTAACACACACGCCGATCACCTGCAATGACGTGGTACGTATGGAGTACCACGTGATAGAGGGAAGCCCCAGGCAATATGTGCCGGAGCTTTACGGAGCGTGGATACAAAGCGTGGGGAGGGAGGGACCGACTGGATAGGGGAATAGATTGACAGCGGGGAGAGCCTATCATATGGTCAATAAGCAAAAAATATCTGCCCAATAACAGGAGGGGACTAGACACCCGCGAAAAGTAAAGAGTATAAAATACGCTGCTGTAGTCACAGCAGACACAGGTGAACAAGCTCAGGCGAAACGCGCGTCCAGAGACGGGTGACAGGCACAGATGGGCTAGATTGACGCTGGAGAATGGGACCTAGAAGTGGTGCACGCTAAGTGATCTATCTTATCATTTATTGTTATTCCATATACTTGACATGGCTAGACTTTGTGACTGCTGCACTGATACTGAGCTGCAGAGTTTTATCATCAGTATTTGACTGATGAGCCCATTTGACTAATTTTTGGTGCATTTAGCTAAATATTGTCTTTGTACTTTGGGGCCAATAATCCTATATTGGCTTGGGGCGGCATCTCTTTTGTTCTTTATGAGCACATCATAAGGAATTAACATACACACATATACTCACTGTGACACAGAGGTAGAGCCATACATGGTATGCAGCTAAATACATAGTAGCAAGAATAACTGTGTCTAAAATATCTGTGATAACTGTGTTATGTCAACTGTGTATCAATTAGAAAAGAAATTCGTTTTCATGTAAATACTAGCCAACGATCTGTCATAGATATGGACTGTGGCTTCGACCTGCATTAAGGGATCAAGTATATATGTGCATTCTTGAATATACTTTATAGGAATTGGCGAATCCTAGCACCAAACTGTGTATAGTGGTAAGAAGATATGTTTGGTATATAAATCAATTAACCTTTCCCCACTAAAGGGCCTCTTGCAATCTCAATATCTAAGGGACTCTCATTGTACCCGGCTACAGATTGACCCCCTGCGCTGGATACTCTAACAGGGGTGATACTGGACCCGGGCTGCAACAGCAGATCCCTATTTTTCTTCCTTCCACTGATCTCAAACTGGTCTCAAAAAATACCACACCCCCTCATTCGGTCCGTTCACTGCCCTAGTGGCACACGGCCGGAAAGTAGGAATGGTTTGAGAATCAGGAGATCAGCTTATAATCTTTATCTGCCATCCTATATTTGTATTAATTCCTTTTCTAGCTCCGCCAGACTAATGAATTTAAAGTTTAGGCAGTGCGTCGAAAATTACCATAGGACCATAAGCCTTGGTAACCCATTTGTGACTGTCACCTGATAACAACGATATTTCGCCCATTTTAAATATTTAATATATATTTTTCACTTTTATATTATTTGTTACAATAATTTATTTTTTCTTTTTCTTCTTATTATTATATATATGATTTTTTTCTATTCTAGCACAATTTGTCACTTCATATAAATCACAGCCTGGTTACATTAATGCCTCATGGGATATTATCCCAACATTGAGACCATCTTAAACCAAGGCTGTAACACTCCATTAATTTAATTTTTGCACGGAAATTTGTACCATTTTTATTTTTATTTATATTTGGTGTTCTCACTCCCTTACCTATATGCATCTAAAAAAATAATAAAAAAATGTAATTCCTGTAATATTCCTTTTATGCAACAGTGACTTTTGTAGTGATATGAGTAAGGGTTCTTTCATGCAGAATTAAAAGATCATATTAGATCATTATAAGTTGTGCCCCAAAAAAAGAGTCATTCTTTTTCTTTTTGTGTACTATTGTAACTACCTATGACTCATGGGAGCACCACCAACGAGAGGCATTGATAGGACCAAATGGTCCACTTATTATAAATATGTTGGTTAACCTAATTGTGATAATTGAATAAGTGTCAGTGCTAGTCACCCCCCGCCTCTATAACACTTCCAGCTTCACCTCATTAACGAGGCGAAGCAGGAGGGGAGACTGACAAGATGTATTAAAATCTTTTCTGCCGAAGCGGGGGAGCAATAACTCACCCCACCGGCGATGTCCCCTCCCGGAGATAGCGCATCAGTTTACACTGATGCGCTGTCTCCTTCCTTCCGGGGCGCAGCCCAGAGCCAACAGCAGGGACAGCGCTGTCTCTACTGTTGAGATGGGGCTTCACCAGTATGCTGCTGGCTAAGCCAAAAGCAGCAGCGGGCAGAACGGTCAGCAATGCTGACCGTTCATACATTCGGCCTGCTATCATTTCGATATGGACAGGGGCGCCCCTTTCATTTACCGCACACTGGCTCCTTCCTACATGGGGAGAAGCGGTATCAGTGCACATAACATGCGCTGATACCCCTTTTCCTCCCACAACGATCTTTCATACATCTGTCACACTGTTTGAAAAAATGACAGTTAGAAGCCAATTGGTTGCTATAGGTAACTTCTCCGCTTTATTTTGACGGTTTGAAACTGGGCATCTTTCTTTTCATTATTATAAGCATTAGCTTTTTGTACAGGTGCAAATGTATTATGAATCTTGTTACACTAATCATACAGGGTTATGGTTTACACAGAATAAAGAAGTACTGTCATACAGTGATTAAGAAATGTGTTGGTGGTAAAAACACAATCTATACTCATTAAATCATATATCTTACGAGCCGACAGCAGATTCCATAGATCGTGAAATGCAGGAAAAGGTCACATCTCGTCTTCTCCCTGTGACTATACAGTAGACGCGATTGTCCTTGGGAAAAAAATGTATCAGAGTTCTGTCTAAATAAACTGCTGATTCTGTCACGGTTGTTTCCAGTTCAGTAAAGTGTGTGAGCGCCTGCAGAAAATTGAACAAGATGTTAAGAATTTAGATATCCAGGTCCCAACAGATGGGACATGTTATACTAATTATAAAGGGCAAATGGGAGGGTTCGAGGGAGTTTTTCCTTTTAAAATTCTATGACAGCTAACTGAAGCGGATCGCTTCAATTGTGATGTATCTGCATCCAGTAGATGCAAGCTGTTTCCTTCTAGTTTATGAACTTTCATTACCTCAATAGGCTTCAAACAGACCTCATTTCATGCTTCTATTTAGTATCGTGTGCTATCAACTCCTTTCTTTAGATAGTGTCAACATAGTTTGAAATAGGAATGTAATTCATTTGTTTCTTATTAATGTTAACAAGTACTGTAAATCAGTGGCGGTTTTTTACCTATGGGCTGCAGAGCTGCAACACTCCCCCCCCCCCAGGTAAAATCCACCCCTGTGTGAAGCCAGATGCAGGGTCAGATGCACTTACTGTAGCTGCAACATGGAAAGTGATAAACAACCAGCCAATCAGATGCTAACTGCCATGTCACAGACTGGCTGTGTTTGAAAAATGTCAGGCAGGAGTTGATTGGTTGGTTGTTTATCAATCTTCATTTTGTCAATTTTCGAAGCTTAGTGCATCTGGCCCGCAGTCTGTGAGACTGCTCTGGCTTCATTGACTGACAGTGACATTCTATCAGAAGTCCGTCCTGCCAGTTACTCAAGGCGGTCCCATTGGGAGGCGTTAGCTCCCACCGGGATGCCTCTATGGGCTGCTGCTGGGGCAGCCCATAAAAATGGGTTCTGCGCATGAGCAGTAGCGAGGACAACGCTGTGCATGCGCCGGACCTGGCACAATGAATATGATTATGTGGACTGCTTTCGAAGAAGCTACTGTGCATGCGCCGGTCCTGCAACAGGGGTCGGGACCGGCAGCAGGGTCCAGTGGGCACCGGCAGAGGGGACCAGCAGCGACGCAGTAGCCTCCCTCCTCCAAAGAGGTAATAGCTGCCACTGCTGTACATACAGAAACATATATGTATCACATATATAAGAGGACAGCAGTGGGCACTATGAAGGGGGGGGGGGCACATTCCAACCCTTTTAACCAGCAATTGAAACTTGGATACATTTAAAAGGGTGGCTGTCAATGTAGATGAGGCTACCTCTAGTAGTCAGGGGTACCTAGAAATATGGAGGAGAATTCCTCCAGTAGTCAGGGGTACCTGGTAATGTGGAGGAGCATGCTTAAGGAGAGGCATGGGTTGGGGTAGGTTTAGCAGTATAGAGAAAGTAAGGGTTAGGCTTTGGAGGGGGGTTAGGCTTAGGGTGGGGAGGGAAAATTAGGGTTAGGCACTAAGAATGGAGGGCTAGGGTTAGTCAGTAAGGAGGTATGCTTAGGCTTAGGGTTATCCCTTCCAGGGGAGTCATACTGTTCTTATGTATGTTTGTTTAATGTATTCATTTAAATGCAGTAATCGGACACCTGAACAACAACAAATGACATTCAGACCGGTGAATTGGGCAGGGATGCCTATGGACTGCTGATATCCTAAACTGTATTCCTCAATGAAATCCCAACACCGGCTCCAATGACACCCTAACCCTCTGCCCCTACCCCCTGACCTTCCTTTGTAGCAGCCTAACCCTCCCCATTAGTGCCTAGCCTGCCATCTAAACCAAATCCCCCTCCCAGCAGCATAACTCTAATCTCACTTTTTGGTGCCTAACCATATCCCCCAATTCTGCAGTCTAACCCTATGTTATCCCCACAGCATAACCCTATGTCCTCCATTAGTTCCTAAACCTAACCCACCTTCCCCGGGTGCAAGCTAGCAAGCCCTGCATTCTTACCGTTCCGGATGTTGGCTGTCCGGATTCTGGCATCAGCCTCCTGATGTATTGGAGGTTCCGGCTCCGGTCATGATCTAAAAAGTTTTTCACTTTCAATTTATTTAAAGTCGCTGGAGTGCCATCCATATACCTGCATGTACATTGGGAAACTTTTCTGGGTTCACCTAGGGAAGGCACCTGGTGCCATTGTTGGATCACTGAGCAGTGGAGTGCTGGCCTTCAAAAGTGTGTATATATATATATATATATATATATATATATATATATATATATATATATATTAACTGCAATACTGTATTATGCTGTTCCTGTTTGTCTTTAAACATACATATATAAAATGGCATTGTTTGGAGCAAACCTTTTGCCCATGGCTGTGTCAAAAATATAATGATTACAGTATGTATGAAATTGACCAAAAACGAAATTATAATATAATTATACTGACACTGAGATCTTTTTTTAATTATATCTAAATTTCTTTGTTGCAAGTTGTTTGTGTTTAAAGAATGTGATGAAATAATTAGAATCCTTCCATTTAATATCTGTAATTTATCACAAAAATGTGCAGAATAATGCATTTGGGATCTCATAGGCAGTGGATTGCTGCAAATAGTGAACAACCTAAAAGAAAGGATGAGTTGATGGTTAATTATTGGTTACCTCAATGGGCTGTTCCAAAATGGGTATACATTAGGGACATGTTAATTTGGGGGTGAATGAGTATCGAGTTAACAAAAATACAGTACATTCATGTGTAAATATCAATGTGTCCATTAATAAATTCCACAATCAAGTGTTCAACATAGTATTTCTCTGTAGGACCAGTGGGTAAATCCTAATAAAAAAGCAAAATGTTGGTTGAACAGTACCACCACTGAAAGACAATTAGGAAGGAAAGAAGAGATTGTCACTTTTTAGGCGCACCTAAAGAAAATAAATTTTCTAATATATAGCTTTTATTGGTTTATTTTAAGAACTGCGACATATAAAAACACAAATAAAGGTAAGACAGGGTAAATATAAAAGGGGGATTAACCCCGCGTAGTGTGTCCCCTCTATCCCCAATTTGTCTGTAGTGATTATTTGTGTGAGATACTGTTAGATTGGATCAACGCTTTTATTTAACAGATATTCCTTTAATGTCTTTCAATTGGTTGCAGAGTGAGTAACTTTGTGTGTATGGTGCTATTTCCAGCAATTTGTCACTAATAAGAAAAATAAGTGGCGCTGGTATTGATGAAATAATCGTACAAATATTTAATATCAATTAAAACAACATGTCATAAATCAATTACATACAACAATAAAAAGGTGAATCAATAACTGGACCGGAGGCTGAATGGAATGAACCCAATAAATAGTGAATATAGGTTAATATCTGGGATAATTAGGGTTGCCCAATAGTTACCACTGATGGTGATTATGATCCAGTCCCGAAAGCTAAGTAGCAAAGAGGTCCTCAAATGGATGCGACTGTGGGGCCTCACTTGATTGGAACCCCAATTGATGTAGTAGGGCTGAAAAGCTGTTTTGGCCACAGTTGTCTCACGTCGCTAGAGGCTCCAATAATGGGGATGGTAACAAATGGCAGGTGTCCTCAGGGTTGGTGAATTTTAAGACCAACTGGTCAGTGATCTTAGTTCGTTGTGACCAACCTTGATTCCTGCACGGAAGTGTATCCACGTGGTGTCGACAATAATGGACTGCAGAAGCGGGATGGTGAAGAAGCAGATATCTCTCAAGATTTGAGTGGGCAACCCAGAGCGCTGGGGAATCTGATTGATATGGTCCAAAAGTGATCAGCTGGTCCTGGTCCAGGCTATAATAAGGTCACCTCCAATGGTCAGCTTATTGTATTGTGCCGTGGGTGCCTGCTAAATATAACAGCTCGCTGGGATGTCACCAGCTATATTTCATATCACTGTTTCTAGGTATGGCACATACGCTAAATCGTTAGAAAGATGCGATGTGTACCCCTTAAGTCATCGGCTATATGTATTGCCGGGGGTGTCGCTATTTGTTCCTAGTGCACATATAATTGCTGGATGCACTTATCTATATCACACAGTACAGGGGTGATACTCGGGATATACCCTGTCAGTATTAACCCCTGTAATGCCGCATCTACTGCCGGCTTCTCCCATAGTAGTGGGAGAGAGTCGTGCAGGGTGCTCTAAGCTCAGGCGCTACAGTGCAAGCGTAATCTGCGCACCGGGTTTTCTCCGTGTACTGGAGAAAGCCGCGCCGGACACTGACTACAAGTGCGCCCTTGCTGTACTGGGGTGTCGGGTCTCTGTGGTATCACTAGCAGTGAATGCTCCCGTGATCCACACCCAAACATCCGTAACTCACCTCCGATTAGTACAGCGCTGCCAATCTATCTATGGTACAGATCAAAATTACATTTCAGTGGGGAGGGGAATAGGGGGATTTAGACACACTAGGTGTGTTTGGTTGACGCGCATGTCGCCACCAGCTTCATCAGGACCCACCACTGAAAGATACTGCATATAATAATTAAATCATCAGAGCTTTTCGTTCAAACACAGAGATTATTGTTTTTTTGTATTATTATTCATTCTCAAACACATTTTTTTTTTATATTTATTTTAAATGTAATATTTATAAAAGATATCTATGAATGAACTTTTGTGCTGCAGGGGTAAAACTAATTTTGTTTAAAACTGTAAATCTTTTGATCATAAATATCAGATCACATATTACTGAACTAATTGTCCCATTATGATCTTACATCCCATTGTTACTTCAAAAGATGTAAAAGATTATTAAATAGTCTCATCCTATTTAGAAAGCTAAATGGATTACCAGTATTTCGTTTCACATTTGTCTTTCTTCAAAGCAAAATACAGCTTTATTTTTCATGTAAAGATGTAATTAAAAAAAAGAAGTGAAACAAAGATTTTTTATCGATTTTGTATATATTAATAATTTTCCTCAAAAAGCTCAAAATGATGGTTTTTAACTGTTTACTCAATAGATGCAAAATCTGCTTGGTATATTGTGTTTTAGATGTATTATTGTTTGGTAAGTTACAGTATGAACTAATTTAGATCCCCTTTATCTGGGTCCTTCTTCTTGTAGGATTATCCAACTATAAAGGTTTATATTAACAGATATATTTACATTATGAACATTTTCCATCACCCTCAACCCATAAAATAATGATGATATGAGTATAGGAGACTTTTCTATATGAGCCCAACATTTTTATTAGGTTTCTCCATTCCTAATTTTAGAAAGCAGAAACAAAATACACCTTTACACCTGCTAAGACCTTAGTTAAACAATATTTCTCATATTATAGTAAATCTTTAGTAATACAGTGACACTAGAGTAAGCAAAGTTATGGAAAAGAATGATTAATCACATTATTATTATTATTATTATTATTATTATTATTGTTATTATTATTATTATTATTATTATTATTATTAAATTTAATTTAAAAGGTGCCACAAGTGGTTGGCAGTGCCTCACATATGACACATATTAGAATAATACAGGGTACACAGAACTAAACATAACAGTAACTGTGGGGTAGATGTATGAAGCAGTGATAAGGGATGAGAAGTGATAAAGTGACTGGTACTTTACCACCGGCCAATCAGCTCCTGACTGGTGTCAGGCTGGGTTTAAAAAGGGACAGTTGAGCTGATTGGCCGGTGATAAAGTACCAGGCACTTTATCACTTCTCCTCCCATTTCACTGCTTCATACATCTAAAACTGAGCACAGGTAACATTTAGCAGCACAATTCCCTGTACACAATACAGTGGAGATGTAGAAAAGCAAAGTCGTTGTCCAGGGGCCGGTTGATATAGAAAGACATACCTGCCCCAGTGGCACTTACAATATATTTCTCTATCAGTTTTATTTTACAGAATCCAGAGATGGCTGACTCATGCCACTTAGTAGCCTCCACAATGGTTATTGGTATATGTTGCATGACCGTAAAATCTAATTTTCCTGGCTAAAAATTTGACTCTACATTTTACTCTGTCTACGTCAGGGGTGCTCAAACTATTTTGCTTTGGGACCCCATCATACAATAAAAATAATTACAGCAAACCAGCAAGTTGATGCAGAAGGTCATCACATCACATGTGTAGTCAGCAGACAGCACATATATGGCAGCATTGTGCAGGTACAGCATGATGGGAGGAGTCTGATATACCATAACCCATCACATCACATGTGTAGTCAGCAGACAGCACATACATGGCAGCATTGTGCAGGTACAGCATGATGGGGGGAGTCTGATATACCATAACCCATCACATCACATGTGTAGTCAGCAGACAGCACATACATGGCAGCATTGTGCAGATACAGCATGATGGGAGGAGTCTGATATACCATAACCCATCACATCACATGTGTAGTCAGCAGACAGCGCATACATGGCAGCATTGTGCAGGTACAGCACGATGGGAGGAGTCTAATATACCATATCCCATCACATCACATGTGTAGTCAGCAGACGGCACATACATGGCAGCATTGTGAAGGCACAGAGTGATGTGAGGAGTCTAATATACCATAACCCATCACATCACACGTGTAGTCAGCAGACAGCACATACATGGCAGCATTGTGCAGGTACAGCATGATGGGAGGAGTCTAAAATAAGAGAAAATCCAACAGATTCTTCAGACTCCTTGAATCACTGACTGAGATTAGAAAAGTCATCAGCCTGACGGTCAGCAACATGGAGTCACGACCCCATGCTGAGAAGGTCGCGAGCCACAGTTTGAGAACCGCTGTCTACATGATCTTTTCACTTTTCTTCCTATTCCTCTTCTCCCTCTCCACATCATTTATGAGGTGGACTGATTGACTGTATTGCGTTGTACATATTATTTGCAATGTCCTTAGAACACCTGTTCTGTAGCATATTGTGTTCAGCTTGTGTGCTTGATGAGAAGACTGTTTTCAAAGTCTGGCTCTTAGGAGCAAGCTATAGTTTTGCAATGCAAATGCAGAAATGCAGATTTAAAAAAAAAAAAAAATTAAGTTTTATTTTACTTGTCAATTATTTTGAAAACTGGCAGTGCTTTACAAATATATACATCCATGCATACAATGCATTCTGTTATACTACTGTATCTATGCCAGTGGTTAATGTTCCATTAAAATTAAAATCTGAAGATGTTCCAATGCTTAATTAGA
This sequence comes from Crinia signifera, assembly GCF_055691185.1. Lineage (NCBI taxonomy): Eukaryota > Metazoa > Chordata > Amphibia > Anura > Myobatrachidae > Crinia > Crinia signifera. The sequence goes on from NC_139220.1 coordinate 22,644,723, forward strand.
TGTGTTTTTTTTATGGTTTATTCCGATATATCCCATAAATTTGGTCTCATTTTTTGTTATTCAAATATGTGTGGAACAGTGACATTTAATAGCGTATCTGTACAAATGTCTTTTTAAAGTTGATGTTGTTTCATTGTGAATTTATTTGTAAACACATTCTAAAATTATTCTGAAGATCAACTATTTTTATACAGCCAGGGGTGCACGCGCATGAGACGCTCGCGCGCCCCTTTGCAAATGGAGCCTGCCGCCGGCCCCTGCCGCCTCCCCCGCTGGTCCCCCTCGCTCCACCGACCCCCCCCTCCGAACTGGGCAGCGTCTCTCTGAAGCGGAGACAGGCATGGAGACGTTGCCCAGCCGCCGTGATACTGGGACGCACGTGCGTGTGAGATGCATGCGCATCCCAGTCTCTATCACCGGCGCTCGCCAGTGCAAGGGATCTGGCGAGCGCCGGCCAAGGATGATGCCTGCTCCATCTGTATGTATGGAAGACAAATGCTTGGTTGCTATTTACTGTACATGACTTATACAGATTTATGTAACAGTCTGCCATATACAAACATGGACGCAATTCCCACCTGCTTTTGCCTTTTAAGACGCTTTAATAATGTTGACTAACTCGGCAGAATTACACCCATTACACACAATCTGTTACATAAGTCCTATAGTATTGAATCAAAACCAAACAAAAAAAATAATTTAGGATGCAAAACCGCAAAATGTGAAATGCTTATATTTGCTGGTAGCTTAGAAAATTCGGTACTCGAAGATGTGGGCTCGGTGGCTCGCTATGCTCGCCACGCTATTTAAAATCAACTCCATGCCAACATGGATAGTGGGGGTATGAACTATCCATGTTGGCATGGAGTTAAGTTACTTTTTTTGACATATTTCATGGCGAGCGTAGAACCCGGAAGTAGCACGGCGCCATGCTGGCACTGTGAAACTACAGAAGTACCGAAAATTCTGATGAAGTAGATGGTACAAAAATTACATCAAAATATACTGTAGACCAGGGTTCTTAAATTTGGTCCTCAGGACCCCACACAGTTCACGTTTTCCAGGTCACCTGGCAGGTGCACAGGTGCACCTCATTCTGATAATGTGTAAACTCCCCTCATGCTGCCAACACAGCTCTGCCCTGCCAAGGCCTGGCATATAGCACCATAAGGTGAATCCATCAAGTTCTTTGAGCTGCAATGTGTGGTCTCCATGGCTTGGACTTGGATCCCAATATCTTGATGATGATGTGAAAGTATCAGACCATTTTTTTTCCATTGTTCCCTGGTTGAGTTCTGATGGTCATACGCCAATTTAAAGTGCATTTGGCAGTAGACTATGGTCAGCATAGGCACACCGACAGGCCTGTAGTTATAGAGCCCAATACTCAGCAGGCTACGATGCACTGTGTGTTCTGACACCTTTTTTCTTCATAGCAAAAATTAACGTTTTCAACAATTTGGTAACCAGTAGCTCTTCTGTGGGATCAGACTGAATGGTCTCGCCTTCACTCAACATCAATAGGCCTTCACTCAACATCAATAGGCCTACAGTACTCGTTACTGTTACCAGTTTGGCCCTTGCCAAAGTCATTCAGATCCTTAAACTTGACCTTTTTTTTTTGCTTAATACACATCAATCTCAAGAACTGACTTCTTATAATATTTGCTACCCCTCGACAGGTGCCATTTTAACGAGATAATCAATGTTATTCAATTAATTTGTCAGAGGTTTTAAAATATAAATAATAATAATAATAAATAATAATAATAAATAAATCAAGAAGAAATATGTACAGTTTTTTTCTTGTATGAACCATTAGCCATCTGCCAATTTTTTCCATATTTTTAAAATATTGCAAGATAATATTCACTTTGCACCTTGCCCTTCCTTTTGGAAGCCCTCCCACTAACAGGTGCAACCTTTATATCCTAAACTAATAAGAAGTAGCAGCGTAAGTGCTAAAAGTGTTACGTTGCTGAGAAGTAGTGATTAAAGTATTCGAAATTATTACATTAGTAAAAAAAAAAAATGTTTATATGCTAAAAAAAACCCATGTAACATTAAGTGTTGCAAAAAAAATGCTCTGAAGCAGCCTGGCCCCACCAACCCAGGGTTCCCATGCCCCAAACCCATTCCTAATACTAAATCTATATATAAAACTGAAATATGTATGTATATTTGTATGGTACGGTACCCTTCGTTATCCAACTTAAAATACTGGTGAGGATTACACTAAGAAAACACACCATTTTCAGGGCTTTTTCTTATATATAGAATTCAGCGGTCTGTTTGTGTGTTTGTTTTTTTGTCTTTCTGGTTATGCATTTGTACACCCCTGCATCAATTAAAAAGAAACCAACTTGACGTGGTCCAGTTTAATCCTGGACATGTTTTAAGGAGGTTAGGTCACACCGCTTGGCAGAATGTGTTGGGCAGAACTTTTACTCAGGTAACATTTTCTAGGCCTTCCACTCAATGGAATTGGAAGAAGACTTAACAGAGTGGTAATATTGAATCCTAGAAGGGGTTTGGGTTGGTAGAACCTCACGGCGGAATGTGCCAGGCACCTCATTAGTGTGCTCAAATAACTACTAATCTATTAATATATTATTAACATATTGAGTTACTTTATATTTTCAACATGTTGACAGTTACTGTACATCCAACTCATTGATAACTTAACTACTAGAAAATGTAGTCAAATTGATTCAACTGACACTTTATTTATTGGACTGTTACTCCACGATCTTGGCCATTGGCCAAGTACGACTCTTATCCATTTTGTGCAGATTGACAAGAGCAAAGATTTGATTTCCATCACTTGGTTACTTAGAAATATCTTATGGAATTTACAGATATGTAAACCCTGCTTACTGGTTGCACTAAAATTGGTCGGTGTTACTGGTTTCCATTGTCCTGCATAATTGTTTTTGCATATAAGTAGGTATGTATGTATGTATGTATGTATGTATGTAAATTGTACTATAATCTTTGCTGTTGTAAAACTGCTCCAAAGAATAACTGTGTAGAATAGTCGATGTTAAAAAAACATAGCAACCAACCAGATATTTTCATTTCATTTTGTAAACTATGATGCCATACTGAGTTTTGCTTCTGTACTTCCTCTATAGTGCTTCATTAGATCAAGTATTACCTTTACCAAGATGGTGCATATTCTTGTCTGTGCATGGGCAATATCATCTTGTTTCTGAGATTGAAAGCCACAGTGGTACACACAAGTCCTGTGACAGAAGATCCAATAAGAATATATCACTGGACTTAATTTAATTACGGTATAATATTCCCTATTAATCCAAAAAAGTGCATATACTGTATACAATATGTAGATGGTATGATGTGCTGCTATTCACCCTTCAAAAGACATACATTATACACTATTTAGACAAAATTGATTGTAGACTAACAACAAACAGATGATGATCAGTATTTTGTAGATCCTCCATGTGCATTGATTACTGCAGATACCCTTATTATCAAACTGTCCACAGGTACCTGGGCAGCAGCCAGCAGTATATTTTGCTATTCTGTCTTAAATACAGTGACCAACTGACACTGAAGAAGGTTTGGAATTCACCCACCACTGAAAGTACCAGAGGTTCCCAGTGGGGTTAAGATCTGTCCATCTGGGTTGCTGACTTTTCTGTATTCCAGTCCTGTATCACCTTGGAAACATAAGAGGTGGCATTGTTGACCCGATAAAAACATTTGTTGTTTACCTAGAACTGTAAAAATGTAGGGAGCACAGTTATCAAGAACATCTCTATACTTCTTTGCGTTAATGTGAGCATGAATTTCAACCCATGCCCAACCAGCTGTAACAGACACACAGCATAACCCCACCACCATGCTTTACTATAGGAACCATAAACTCTGTCATCAAATGTTCTTCAGGCAATTATCAAACCCAAACGCGTTCAACTGATTTGAAAAGTGTAAATCGGGACACATTACTCCATAGCACTTGCTATCATTGTTCAATTAAATAACAAGAAGGTGACTAGCGCTCAGGCTATAACTTGATAACGGAGATGATATCTAGTGTGGTACAGCTTGCGTGTAAAGCAGGGTTTATAAATAACAACAGTGTGCCAGTATAATGAAAGCAAAGGTGTTTATTGTCATTTAGTAAAAAATGACATCCAATGGTGGGGGGTGGGGGTGGTGAGGGATGGGAGCCCTCTATAGGAGGGGTGTGGGGGGCTGGTGGTGGCTGCAAGAGCCAGAGTCCAGAGTCTTACAGTAAAAAGTAAAAAGTCACACAAGCACACTCCGTTTCACCTCCTGCGGTGAACACAGTCTGTGTGCTGGGTGGAGATGGATGCTGTGGAGATATTAGTGCACAGAGAAATCGTTTGGCTGAAGATGGTAGGTCACAGTCTTATCATAGGGTCATGGTAAGTGTCCAGGTGTCGCTCAGGTTAAAGAGCGTCCTCTCTGCTGGCCAAGCGGTGCACCTAACACTTACCTGATACCGCTGATGTCCTCAATCCTTCCGTCCCTCGCCGCTTCGTCGCTGAGTGGACTGTATCCTGCTGGTGCCTGCACAGCCGTGCAGATCACCAGTTAGTAACCGCGTCGCTTCAACAGAGACAGAAGTACTTCCGGGTCCCGCTGGCTTGCGTTCGCCGGGTGCTCCTGATCTCTGGAGTAACTCGGGCTGCACTCCCAGAGGGGAGGAGGCTTGTTGTAGATGGCTGTGTATGAGGTGCTGTCCAACGTGTTTCAACCCCGCTGGGGTCTTTTTCAAGGATAACTGAGCTGCTTTGCTGAAGTGTTTTTATGAGGGTTTGTTTGTGGGATACGCCCCTTGGAGGCGGGCGTCCATTGGGTGTTGTTGCTGTCCATCTGATGACAAGTGCTGATGAGCAGAGTTCATTGGTGCATATGATGAGAAGTGCTGATGAGTGGAGTTCATTGGTGCATGTGACTGCAGAGCATCAGGTGTGTGGATGCACCAGTAATCTGTATACAATCAGATTCATTAAGTGCTTTCAGGTGTGCTGGCTTATGGAAAAGGTCAACATATATTATGTAGAACTTGTGCCCATGTTAGTACGCTGAGAGTCAGATGCTGCATGATGTGTGGCAGTCTAGTGGCTCTACATGGAATTGCAAGTTCAGGAAGTGGTCGACATGGTGTGTGTCGACCTTATGTGTGTGTTAATGACGGAATGGGCTGGAAATGGGGGTACTGCTTGAAAGTGAACATGGGGGCTGTTGGGGAAATTGTGGGTGTTTTTGTTCACTTGAGTATAATCATGTTTACTGTTTAACCCTTGCTTGTGTTCCATTGTCCAGTTTTTGGGATTTTCAGAAGTTCTTGGTTGCATTCTTCTTTATGATTAGAGATAAGATCTAATTTTTGTTACCCCTGATGAAGTTTATTGTTGAAACAAAACGCGTTGGGTATGCTACATTTATGACTGTCAATAACTGTTAAACGTCAAGAATTACTCCAGCTACAAGGAGCCGTGAAAAGTTTTATATTGAACTTTTTAATAAATATTTTTAATTCTGAAACAATTGCACGTTGTGTATGTATAAATAGTTTCAGGAAAATTGGCAGCTAGAAAACAGGTTGAAGGTTGATTGTATGTTCCTACTAGTAGGGAACATCATGTTTTTAAGCGTCCGTCATTAATATATAGCACCATTTTAGATATTGTTTATATATATATATATATATATATATATATATAAGTTTGTGGGGCGGCACTCGCTTGAATAAAGACACTTCACAAGTGGAGTTATAAATATATATATATATACATACAGCATATATGTATACAACCAGGATTCTACCACACTTGCCATACAGTATATATCCCCCAAAAATCCATAGGGAACATTTTAATGAAGGACAGTACAATACCACTTTTAATTTAGTCCTTTATTTATATCTTTGAATTCAAGAAGTACACACTAGCCAACATTGTTATATATTTACATGCTGCAACTGTTTGCAAGAAATTCAAGAAAATATCTTTTATGCGCTTCTCATTTACAATCATATGTTTACTACCTCATATTTTATGAGGTTGGCAGCCTTTTTTTATAAAGACTAAATTGGAATCTAGTTTCTATTAGAGTTTTTCTGTACCAAACCATTGCAAAATGTATTATGTGCATATAAGAAAGGTTAAAATGTAATCTATAAGGCTGATGAATGCTGCTGTAACAAAGCAATGTGGATATAAATCATTTCCAACTGTTTTAACATACTTTGGAATACTTTGTATACAGTTGTTAAAGTGTTTTAGGACTAAGGTATTTTTGTCTTTCCAAGACATAATTATCTTGAAATGGTGCAGTAGGATTTTAATACTTTCTTTTACAAATTAATTCAAAATACTTTGATTATTGCATTTCATTATATAGTAAAAAAGAAGAAACAGAAACATTGGAAAATAAAATATAATAGCTGTAAAATAATAAATGCATAAATTACCAAGCCTAAAATGAAAAAAAAAAAAAAAAGTAATTTTACTAATTACAAAATTAAATTTTCAGGTGAAGGCAAAATATGAATTTGTCAAATAAATGTTTATTTTATTTGTCTGTAATAGAGCTTCTTTTTTACTGCTGCAAAGTAATTATAAGAACATTAAAATATGGAAGCCCACTTCTTTATTTAAATTGGTTGACACCAGTTTGCTAGATAATTTTATTATGTTTAATAAAACAAATTTACATACATATTGATGCAAAATATTTTTTATCTTGTATCATTTAATAGAAACAAGCATTTTGCCTGGGTTTTTCCAAAGGAAAGATAATACTGATTGTGCTCACGTGATTCATTGTGTGTCTGTACTGTATGTGCTTAATAAAGGTACATACCCCTTTGTGGAACAGAAGTTTTGTAATATAGGGGCCCATTTATCAATAAGTGGTCTAACTTATACCCCTTTCAGACATACGGCAAAATCCCAGGATTTTTCACGTGCACGCGCACAATCCCGGGACTAGAGTATGTCTGAATGGCTCTACCCGGGATTTTAGAAGACTAAAATCCCGCAATGGACCCAGGGTTTTTAAAAACCCGGGATTGAACTGGGTCTAAAATCCCAGGTAGGGAATTTATATACTGTAGCAATACGGAGAGTATAAGACCCAAATATTAGATGCACCTTTTCAGCTACATCTTTATTAGTATATGTGGATTGATAGAACAAAATGACAGTAGCGCTTTTGAAGGAAGGAAGACTTAAAGAAAATGTAAGATAGCATTGCATGTAATTTTCTACCTGAGGATGCAGAAGTACTGTATCTGTATGTTGATATATTTATATTTCATGGTTTATGCCAGTGAAATTAAGAAATTGTCTATAGGGGTCCTATGGCTACTACTTAATTCAGCCATTTTGAATCTTTCACTGATAGCTGTAGTGTTGTGTCTGTGAAACAGAGCAATGCTATAAAGTTAATCTTTATCATTTCACACCTTGGCGATTTACTGATATTGACAGAGAAAAAAAATCACATTCTTTACTAACAATTAAAAGTACTTTTTGGAAATGTTCTACATCCACAATTGACTTAATTACAGTCAAAATATATATATACAAAACAAGCAGTACACCATGATTGCATAAACACCCATGCAAATAAAACATGTGTCAGTGGTTAAAGAACTGCAAAGATAAAAGTTTCCATCCAGATTGAGTTTTAATAAATTGATATTCGTATGAACATCTTTACCTATCAGTTTTCCCATGGTTAATGGATTAAAATCAAAAGGTACAGTAGAAATGTTTGCCTTTAGCTGAACTGAAAATGGATCTGTGAATCATACAAAATTCAGATCTGTTGCTTAACTAGGCTGACTACATTCTTCTAAAATACAACTCCAACGTGGATACAGGATCGTATTGTGACTGCTATGGCAGTGATTCCAAAATTGGGTGATGTGGCACTCTGGGGTTCACAGAACACATACAGGGGTTCCAGGGGTTGGTGGCACATGACCAGATAATATTATTTATTGTCAATGTACAGTAAGTGGCAAAACCAGTTCTGATATGAAACAAACAAACATTGATTTTTATGGTAGATAACTACTTGGCCCATCTAGAAATCCTATTTTTTATCCTTTAGTAATATCAACCCATAAAAAACAAAAAGAAACAGAATCTAACAGTGTTTTTCTCGGAAAGACTGTACCGTAGGCTTTTTTATGAGGATAAACCCGCAGTCACACTGAATAAACTGTGGGTTGGATCACTCATGTGATCCAAACTGAATAACCCCTTAGTACATATGGGTTGGTACACAAACAACTCCCAGGTATTAGCAGCAGTACATGCTTCAGAGTGACAGGTATTCAGTACTTTATTTAGGTGTCTGTCCAATACAAATCAAAGAGCTTAAGTAGATGGCGACAAATGTTTAAGTGCTGCCTCAATAGGTTGATATGACTGTTGATTCCCTCTTCCGCAGACATACAGTACAGCATTCTCTTTGACTGCGTGATTCAAGAGGCTGTTTGACGGGTTTTGTATGTACTAGGCAAAATTTGTCAGCCATTGACTTAAACAGCCATAAAAGAGTGGCAGATTCAATAAGGTCACATTAAGTGATTTCAATTCCACAGGGGTGTTTTGCCTGCATATTCTTAGCCATTGATGATATTTTGGAATTAAGAGTTGGTGGTTCTTGCAGATAAATTATGTTTTGTGTTATGAATTGATTACTGTTGGTATATTGATTCCATATGTTTACAGTCATTTTGCCCAAGAACCAGCACATGCCTATTGCTATCAGATGTAGTAAAGTGACAGCTATGGGGGTGTTATCAAGTAATCACTATTCCACTGCCTATGTCCAATAGCTGCATGTAATTTGTAGCTGGCCATCGATGCAAAGATGGACACAATTATGTTTAATACTGTACATGCCTTATATCATCCTGTTGCATATACCATCTTGCAGAACTGGAAGCATTTAAAGATCTAAATCACCATGCACATTCCTAATTTCTGGCTCATTTAATGTCCATGTTTTTCTCATAACATTTATACTGCTCTAAATCAGAAATGATTGAACTTGAACACAAGTTGTTTTAAGATCTTAAATCATATAATGTATAAAAGTGAATGATACTGTATAACTCTATAAAAATGGTCCAGTTTTAAAAATTAAGGGTTCATAATCAAACCCTATCCTGAAACATAGCAACTTTACTACTTGTTCGCATCAGTACCAAAACATGTTTCTTGCCAATGATTTAGTAAAAAAAAAATGAATTCAGGATTGTCACATTGCCTGTAAGAAAGATTGAACAATTACAATATCAGTTTTTTCTGTCCTTGGATGGTAAGGACTCTAAATAGAAGCATGTGAAAAGATCTGTAAAATGATATCTGGGGATTCAATAAGACCAGCTGAAAAAGTAAAGGGCATTCTATTTCCACTAAAGTATGCATAGTTTTATTTATTAGAAATGTAATTAAAAAAAAAAATGTCATAGACTTGTATTTTATATACTTATAGTATGCCTTACAGAGATGACATTGCTTTTCAGTAATAAGTTAAAAGCAACAGCATAGTTGGACATGGTCTTTAAGGGTTTCCAAGAAGCGTTGATATACAGAAGCACTCGTAATCTGATGAAGAATGCACCCACTTACTGAATATACTATTTTAGCTGCACTCCCTTATATATGAGCAACTGACTTTGTCATCATCATCATCCTTTTTGTTAACCATCTATTCGCCTATTTTAGTAATTTTGGGGGTGCACTTTAGTATGAATCTTCTGTTGGCTATTGCATTTTTACAATTATTATGGAATCTTCTATATAATATATAAACTCTAGAATTTAATTTATCTGGTATATCAAATTTGTACTGCTAAATGTTTTAAAAAAATACCTTTTTAATATATATTTATATTATTTATATATTTATTATATATATATATATATATATATATATATATATATATATATATATATATATATTACAGCCTTTGTTTTAATGCATAACCATATTCTAGCCATATTCTAGTCACCATATTCTAGCCACTACTCCTTAAATATTTTCTAAAACCTCATGGTCAACTAAATATACTAAATCAAATAGTACTGTAATAGTAAATCAATGGGAAATTAAATCAATATTAAATAGCAGTTTAAATATTGTGTTCCATTGTACAAAGGGCCAGTACAATTGTAAATATATTTGAAAAATATCTAAAAATTATATTTGATGTGGTGCTATGCTATCTTTGCTATTCATCTAATAATTAGAAATTGCACATCAAAATATTTGTAACATTTTATTTAAAACATGGGTTTTTTGGCAGTAGAATATTTGCTTAGAATCAATAATATTTTGCTCTGTCTCTAGGACTGAATAATTTCTGAAAATTAGCTTAGCAACCCAATGTTTAGTCCTACATAAAAAAAAAATATTTTAGCTAAAGGTAATTATTTATTTTAAATGATTATATGATTATTATTAAAATGTAACTAATTTATTTACTTGAACAACTTAACGATGCTAAAGGTACGATAATCAATAATTAAAGGACTAATATCAAACAATAGCCTTTGTGACCCATGTCCCAAATTTTATTTTAAGAAATACTTTTTTAGAGAAGAGCTTGCAGAAAAAAATAACTAAAAGCTAAAAGACAAAGGTATTAAGGCACATACTTGCACAAGTCAATTATTAAATCTATTTCTGTAAGAAATCATAATGCATTTTTATTCTAAAATAAGTTTTTGAGGATCTTGCTTTGGAAGACCATGAGTCTTAGTATTCTAAAATATGTAATTCGTATAAATGAAAGGAATGTTGTTTTTTGTGAAGTCATGTAGCTTATAGAATAATAAATATCATCATTATTATTATTATCATTGTCAGCTATTATTTATATGGCCCCACAAGGGTTCCACAGCACCTTACAAAGTATATAAACATATGATAAATCATGAAAACAATGACTTACAATACAAGACATTGTAGAACATGGACATTGTAGAAGTACATGGCTTATAAAGATTGCTGTGTCTACATTCATAACACTTAAAAAAGCAGAAAGGTGGCAAAACCTAAGGGTTAGGTGCCATTGTAGGGAGTATCGAGTAGATGATAAGAAGTAAAGAATATGAGGAAAGAGAGCCTCGCTCATGAGAGCTTACATTCTAAAGGGGAGGGCCAGACAGACAGGGGTAACACAGATGGGGTAGACAGTAAGCATGGAGCAGATAGTATGAGAGCTGAGTGGAATTGCTGAGCTGGGTCTTCAAAAACCCATTTGAAGTTTTATATAGAGGTGGAGAGTCTGATTGGGAGTGAGGAAAGGTTGTAGTGGTAGGAACCAGTGTGGATGATGTTTAGGAGGCGGGATTTGGAGAAAGTAATCAATTGCTAGGAGAGGTAGCATTTATTTCTGGAGTGAAGATGGCAGATGAGATAGTAAATGGGATAGGATTCAGGAATGGCTTTGTAACTGAGTGTGAGAGACTTGAGCTGGATTCTGAACAGAGGGCCAGTAGGAGAACAGAAGCATATTCTCCTAATGACCAAGCGTGAAGAAAGTGAAGAAAGGTGGGAGTCAGGGAGACCAGATAGGAAGATACAATAGTCAAGTCTAGAGATCACCAGTGGGGAAATGAGACTCCAAGTAGCACGTATAGGTTGAAGGAGAGGGTGGAGTCATGGATTACTTCAAGGCAGCGTACTTGGGGTCTAGTGGAAATGGTTTTTAGTCATTAGATAATTAAATTGTTTATATCATACAGTATCATTCTTCCAAATGCCGATATTACTAGATTCTTTTGTATTTAATCTGGATGGAAATCTTTTATGTACACAGTTTGTTACAGTAATAATCCCCTGACATACATGGCACAAATGTGAATTCATAGACCTGCTAACATTCTACTAGTGTGGATTATTGTGTTGCTAAAAAAATACAATATCCATTCATAACCTTGGGTCTAAGGAAAAGCCCAGCTCTTAGAAATAAAATAAAATAATAAGCAAAATAGTATCCAAATTACTAAAGCAAAACAGTTTCTTTGCAAATCAAGGTGAGAACACAAAATATCAAATAAATTAAAGCGGTTTTCATTATTTACAAGTAAGCTATAACACTTTATCTGTACTATAGTATTGTTTCCCTTGCCATTATGTACAAATAAGAATTTAAAAATGTTTTTAGAAAGTTCTGAGAATATTTACAAACGGTCAACTTTAATGAATGCTCACATCTATGACCTATGTACATGTAGCAAAATGTTATGCATCACTACATCAGTGTATTTTCATATATATATATAACACTTACATGACTTAATTTCTAAAAATCTTCATGTTTTTGCTTCTCTTGGTAGTTTAACAAGTTTTATGTATTGTTCATTTGACTGTTTATCAGCATTGTTATAAAAAATAGGAAATAGACAAGCAATGAGTTTATTCGTCTAATGTGTGACGCAAAGGGTTTTCTACAGTACTAACGTCCAATGTGGTATTTTATATTTATAGGATGCAGCCTAGAATGTCTGATTTACAAGACATAATGTTTAATTCCCCCCCCCCCAAAAAAAAATCACAAACGTAAATTTTCCTGTATTAATTGAACCATAAAAAATTGGTATTAGCTTATTCCTGTGATCATCCACCATTTTAGTACATATACACATTTAATATGTGTATTATTCACCTACTTGTAGCTAAATTTCAAGTACTGCAAACTTAATTGAGATGTGACACTGAATTTTACACCCTTCCAGAACCGTGTACAAATAAATTATGATTGTTCAATAGAGTTGCTCTTTCATGTAAGTGATTAAATTACTGCTATGTAATTTGTGCTTTTTCCTCATAAATGTTAATAGTTATGCTCTATAATTAATGTAAAAATGCTCTATAATTTTATAACCTCTTTAAAGACATTTATATTTATATATATTTATATATTTAAGAATGAGAAAGGATATATCTATAGACATTGTAAAATAATTTACCCAATAAATACCCTGCATTTGTATTAAATATAAACAGAGCATTCGTCATGGAAACACAGACACGTGATGCTTAGATCAGGAAATGCATACTATCATACTTGCTAGCAGTCATTTACAGTAAGTATTTACAGACACATCTCAAAGATATCTTTAAAGCTGTACCTTAAAATAAGTCAATAACTTAACTTTACATTTGGAGGGGTCATTAACATATTGCTCTGCAACATGTTGCAAACCCACCAAAAACACTGAATGGTATTAAGCTCCGCCTCCGACCTTGACATTCAAAAACACCTTATTTGCTGGATTGTCAGATTGCGCAAAGATTTTGCTAGCAATAAAGTTTTGACATTTATTTATGCCAATGCATTTACTTTCTGCCTGAATGACTAGGAAGACAGTTACATGTTTCCCTTACAATATGGCTGTGTATGTACGTATATTGTTATTTTGATTGGTCCAGCTTTTTCTGAAAAAAAAAAAGCAGAAAGTGGCCTCAAGCAACACTAAATTAAATTCTGTATCTATATTCAGTAGAATTCCTATAATTTAGTCTACCTATGTGTGCTACAGCCTAAATAAATTAAATATACAGATTTTATTTTAAGGCTTTCAACAATTTTGTGATCCACTACAAATCCAGATTTAGTTTAACCACTCATCATAACCTCAAATAAAATCATGTCATGATAAAGCCTTATGAATATTGTAGTATGCAACAGAGTTTGATCTACATAATATCATGAGGCAAAGTAAGCATGCAGCAAGCAACCCTTTCTCTGAGACTGTTGGTATATGACCGGGTTGCAACTAGTCATTGCTTTTTTTACCATGATATTACTGTATGTACTGTATGAACATTTGATAATCAGCAAGCTGCCTGAACATCTGAACATTTAACTTGAGGTTATAGTACAGAAATCTATGGCTAAAGAGACATGAAAACATAATTTTGTCATTGATATGTAAACATTTAGATACAATAAATAAAAATTTGGTTATCATTAGAAAGGAGAACATTGGTGTAAACAACAACCTATAGGGGGTAATCATTCCGGTATTCCAACTGTCGGAACATTCCGTCAGTCAGAATCCTGGGCCATTTTCATTCAGCTTGACTGTAACTCAGCTGGAACTCAATGTTCTGGCTGTCGAGTCTCGGAAAGTGGGCGTGTCCGCGAAAAACGGCCACAGATTTTCATAAAAACATCCATGAATTCCAACTTTTTTTAAAGTCGGATCTGTGTTTTTAGGAATCTGTCTCCAATGCTGTCAGAAACAGCAGCATTGAATAGGTTGCGATCACTAAATCCCCTGGTGAAAAGAGCGCACAAGATTCAAAAGCCCCCCCCCCCATAGCGAACGAAAAATTAAACCTGGTTTAATATTTTGTTTTACAAGAAAATTCTAATTATATAGAATGAAGATTTATAAATTTAAATTTATAAATTTAGATCTGGAACAGAAACAGTGATGGGCAGTTATTCCCAGAGGACTAGGACAATTGCCGCTACAGTTCTACCTTTAAATCCTCCTGTATATAAACACAGATATATATACAGCTATCGAGGATCAATTTTTATTTTACAGTGGGCCTAGTAAGAACCCTACTGCATCATAATATGGTACCACTCCCATTGTAAGCTATAGCGGAAAACGTCCCTGTTGACCGTGAATCAAAATGACAAAACATGAAGGTTACGTTTTGTCGCAATTCAAAACTTCCTCCATGTAGTAATTTAGCAATAGATTTCTTCTTTTAAGGCAAGTAAAAAATATATGGCATATTTGACGCCAGCATTCAAAAACATAGCATAACTTTTTGTCATTTTCTTACATGAAATGCAAGCCCGTATGTGCATGAATCTGGCATGTAAGCAAGAAGCAAGTAAAGGTGATTCTGAACCATGCTGAAAAATGTCCTCGTGTGCCGTACAATACTTGTTACATTTCATACCCTATACACAGAGCCCTCTAATAATGCTAGCATGCAATATTTAAGGAGCTGATACAGTCCCTTTTCTCAACAAAGCAGGCAAAGCTCTTACATACGTACAGTAGCACTTGGTAAAAGAAACAGATTAGCTACACCGTGTACATTCTATTCATGAGATTACATTCTGACCCCCCCACCCCCCATTTGTGTTCTAAATCTACATTCTAGTAGCGTAAAGTGTATACATGCTTTCTATGAAAAATATGATTTCCCAAGTTTCCCAAGTACAATACAATATAAACGAATGGCTTGTGCTGACTAATGAAGTTGACAATGAACACATTTTCTAAATCGTCTTTGGAATACCATGACCAAGAGGTACAGTTACCGCATTGTCCATGTATAATAGTAAGATACATAGTAACATAGTAGTTGAGTCTGAAAAAAGACTTAC
Source organism: Crinia signifera (assembly GCF_055691185.1). Lineage (NCBI taxonomy): Eukaryota > Metazoa > Chordata > Amphibia > Anura > Myobatrachidae > Crinia > Crinia signifera. The sequence continues at coordinate 22,660,114 of NC_139220.1, forward strand.
GTTCATCAAGTTTAACCTTTTACAGGACCCGTTAGATGGTATGGTCTAAATGTGCTATCCCCAATGATATCATTTACTTTGTTTCAACTTTGGGCTAAATAGTGGTTATGGGGTGTACCCCTGAATGCTAACATAACAGACAATTCAACAGATTTTTCAGACTCCTTGAATCACTGAATGAGATAAGAAAAGTCATCAGCCTGATGGTCAGCAAAATGGAGTCGTGATCCCATACTGAGAAGGTCGGGATGCACTTTGGGGTCAAGACCCACAATTTGAGAACCGCTGAGCTAGATAATGCAGGAAACCACAGTCTCTTTACAATGAGGGGTGCAGTCTTCTTCAATTTATAGAACTCCTCAGATCTTGATCCCTTGCTAGCTAACGCCATATTAGACATCTGTAGAGTATGGCCTTCAACATTGTATTAGAGACCACTGTGATAGCCTTCACTTGCACGTGTGGCCCAATGTATTTTCATTAGGCAAGCTTTTCAGCGCAATTGCCCCAGCAAGAGCAGAATGATAATTTGCCTCAACATTAATTTCTTATTACCACAATATATGATAAGAAACAATTACTTTTGCAGCAAGTAATGTTGAATATGTCCCATAGGAAGCTAAATTAGTAGTTCAGAAATCTTTTTTGAAGCCTCTGATTATTATTTATGTATAATATGATTTTTTTCATGCTTTAATGATTTAGGCTAAAATGAATCGTATGCTTATTAAAGCACATCAGTTGATCTTATGAATTAATTAATGTTACATTTAGGCAGTGGTTATTTAATTGACATAAATATGTAAAAGTTACCTAGTCAATTAAAAATGTAAAACATTGGTTTGAATAACTAAAAGTGCAACTATGCAGTACAATAAACAATGCAATTAATTCTAGAAAGGGTAAATGCAAGTATTGGTCAATGGTATTTCGAACGTTCAACGTCTTTGAAGTCCATGAATGCAGAAAAGTAAATTAGTACTGAAAGTAAAATATCTGCTAAAGCAAATATATGTGCTATTATGTTGACATAAATACCTCAAGTTTCATTGCAAAAAAAGCATAACTGTTGAAATGAAAATCTACCAAATAGATGCAAATCAACCTAGGAATGTTCTTTATCTGCAGAGTTGGTTGAGGAAAAATCCGAATTACCTTGGATGCAGCATTTGGTGAATCCACCGGGTTTCCCGAGAGTGGTAACAACCCTATTCTGACATGATCATACTGTACTTCTCAGTTTGTTTGAAGAATGCTAATCTAGTGGAATTTCCCCCTATAAAAATTCTATTCACAGCAGATCAAGTAAATGAAACATCTAAGGTAGGCTTTAGAACTATGTAATAACTTCTTCAGTTCCATCCAAAACTAATATATTTCTTTTATTGTGTTGGTTAATCATGTTAATCGAGGCATATCGTACTGTATATGCTTGTTGTTGATTTAGCTCTCTCCTGAATGCAGTGGAAAAAAAACTCTTGTCATGGACAGATACAAATAAATGTTATAAGGAAGATGGAATAGTATTATCATACATCTAATGAGTTTGAATTTGTACAACAGACTCTAAGGTGGAAAGTGCCAGCAACTAAGGTGTTTTAAAATAGCTTGTGTCCTGAATATGTTTTGTCTAAGCCCCACTTCCGGTTCCACACATAAACTGAACAGGCATCCAGTTCTTGTATACTGTATGGCATTTAGTCTTAGTTGACGTAATAGAGCCAGTAAACAATATTGAAGAATGAAAAGACCACAGGAAAGATCATGCGTGACCATCTGTCTATGGCGTTTACATCAGTCAAGTCAGGGATGGTTATTTTCAACTGGGAAGCACGTCTCCGTAGTCTGCTTTTTTTTTGAACATGTCGTTCTAAGGCATTCCTTCCAAAGCTGTGTCTGGGTAACCCAGCTTTCCGGTATTGGATACTGGAAGTATCGTATGCCAGCATCGTGCTTCTTGGATCCCCAAGGCCCATCACAGCTTCTGATGCAGCCATCTCATTTTTAATTTCGAGCGTGCTTAGTAAAATATTTTCATGTGGATCCATCTAAAAAGCAAGGGGAAAGAAAAATTTGGTGCCTGGGCATTTAATGCAATTTTTTTTTTAGCAACAAAGATATTGGGGTAAATGTAGCAAATCATGAACTGCAGGCATCGGTGAGTCTACCCAATGTTTTAAAAACCTGATTTTCAATGATTGCTACATTAAAACATTGGGCAGACTCATACAGAACCTGACGATGATCTCAGTTACATTTGCCCCATTGTTCAATGTAGTATGCAAATGTAACATGTTAACAGAGGAACACATAAATTGAAAGATATTAGGATTAGCCTGCTAGCAGAAAAAAAGATAAAACACATGACCGCTTGCTATGAAAGTAAAATAGAAAATGAAATGAAGTAATTTGAAATCAATCTAACAATTTTGTTTATATAAAAATGTATTTTACATAAATTATGATTTGGGTTTTGGATTCTCTTAAACTTTTATGGGAGATTCAATTCTAATGGGTACATTTATTAAAGCTTCTAAAATTTTAAAGAGATGATGTTGTATTAACCAACCAGATTCTGTCATTTCTCTATTGCATCCTGGAAATTATGATAGACAGAATCTAATTGGTTGCTATGGGCAACATCACTTTTTGTTTTTAGAAGGTTTAGTAAATGTACCCCTAAATGTTGCATGTGAAGGGCAACATGAAAGGTTAGAACAAAGACATTTCAGCACCTCAAATATCAACAATTTGCCATTGCAACCCAGAGAAGGGGCACAATGATTGCATAGATTAGAATGTAATTTCTTCATTTGAGGCAGATGTACTAAGCCTAGAAACTAGACTAGAAAGTGATAGTGTATATATATATATATATATATATATATACATATATATATATATATACATACATAGTGTATATATATATATATATATATATATATATATATATATATATATATACATATGGACAAACTGGCAGCACTCAGGGTTTAGTGAAAACAATGCAAGTATATTCAAGACCAACGTTTTTGGGATTGTCCCCTTTGTCAAGGTGAAAATAGAGAATAAGTTATTCACTTTTTCACCTTGACAAAGGGGGTAAAACCTGAAACGTTGGTCTTGAATATACTTGCATTTTTTAACTAAACTCTGAGTGCCGCAGTTCTGTCCATATACCTGTATACTTCTACTGTCCGGAAAGCAAAGACCTTGGAGGTTGGACCTTAGGGAAGGAGTGCCAGGCCTACACTTGACGTCTCTCTCTCTCTCTCTCTCTCTCTCTCTCTATCTCTATCTCTCTCTCTCTCTCTCTATATATATATATATATATATATATATATATATATATATAAAACACCTCAATGTAGATTTTACATTTACTGTACAATATGTTACAAAATGATGGTTTCATTCATAGTCATCGTTTTTACGTATATAGAGCAACCACATCTTTTGTTACAAATGTACTCTACTAGATTGCATTAGAAATTGATTGCATTGCTTTTGCTACACTTTCTATAGTCTGAATTGCTTCAATAGTTCTCTAACCTTACAGTAGAATCTATGGTAAAGGTCGACAGTATCTAGGTCAACATGCACATGTTCAACATAGACAAAAGGTCAACACAAGCAAAATGTCAACATGTCAATGGTAGACATATGCAAAGGTCGACAAGCGTCTTTGGATTTTTTTTTTTTATTGGGACTCCGGTTGGGAATAATAAAGCCCAAAGCATGGAAAGCAAAGTGAGCCATACACACCTGCCGGTGCTAAAGGGGGAAGGGAGCAATGGCGGGGGGAGCGAGACTTATGCTTCATAGCCCTCATTACTGAGGATCTTCCTCGTTGGCACATGGCATGCAGGATGAGTGAGAGAGTCATTATTAATGCGCGGGAATGTGCATCTTTAATGATATTGAATATACACACTAGGCGATAGTGTGAACTATATCGCTCTGAGTGATACCTTTCACAATATCGCCTAGTGGGTATGTGGCTTAACATGCATATGTCTATGTAAAGTAAAAGAGTAGAGGAACATAGAATGGGTTACACGTAACTGGAGTTCTATAGGGAGAATGAATGCATTATGAATCTATAACAAATATTCCCTTGGCTGCAACATCATTTTATGCACATTTTATTTCCAACTTAAATGCCAAAAAATGACTTGGGTGATCCTAACAAGACACAAATTACAAGCATGCCATCATGTCATATTGTTTACAGATATTAATTCACAATAACTTGAGATATTACTTCACAATGTGGTTGTATTTGTTCTTTGCTGTCAAACTCCCAGAATTAATCTAGGCCACTTTAGTATAAAACCCAAATTTAGTCTTTGAAAGAAGAGAGGTGAGCCGAGACAGACCATATCTGGTGGACCCCTTGCAGACCTGCAGTTTAGTGTGAAGATGGCACCAGCCAATCCTGCCAATCAAAAGAAGGGGCGGCTTTTTTAAACTCTGGCATGAGCCAATCATGTCTTACAGACCACCAGCCAATGAGATATTGCCAAGTGGCAGTATTTCATTGGCTGGCAGTCTGCATTTGACCCTGGTGCACAGTAAGCACCAATTTCAAAGAGAGGCCCCTTCTATTCACTGGCAGTCGGTGCACAAATCGGGATTTGCTGGCGGCCAGTGTGGAATTCTAGTCTGTACTGCTCCACCCCAGTGCAGAGAACAGTATGAGGTAACTGGTGGTCGTGGTGGGGGAGATTGGTTTATATACCCCACTTGTAAATTTGCACTCTGAGCACTGATGCAAAGTAAACAATTTCTGCACCCATACTTGAACTAATGCTGGGTATTCCATTACTGCTGCCCTTTACACGTCCCCGGCCAGGGCTGCCACTATGAATTCTGGGGCCCTCCGGACCCTCCCTCATCTCCCCAACTTCTCATCTCCCCCTCCTTATTTCCCCTCCCCCTCCCTTCACTTACCACCTGACTCCTGCTCCCCCCTCCACTCATCCTGAACGCAGTAGGTCCCGAAGCACAGGCTTCTTCATCGCAGGACGCCTGCGTCCAACTAAAATGCAGCACCGGCTGGTGAGCCAATCAGAGCTCGAGTACCGGCAGCTGCTCTGATTGTCTAATGGTACACAAGCTGCCCGCGCTACTCCTGAGGCCGGGACCCTGGACAGCTGTACCCATAGCTCCCCCCTTTCGGCGGCCCTGGCCCCAACCCTCCTTCCCCGCAGTGGATGGCCCGTCGATTGAGCAACTCCCTTAAACCATTTGCAGAAATGCGCATGCACAATCCCCAAACATCTACTTTATACTGGTTCCTATATTTGTATCACTGTCCAGGTCTGCCCTACATGGATAACAAGAAAACATGCAGCAGGATTATATTTTTTGTCTTACACAAAATGAAATACAGTATAAGGGTAAATTCGATTTACTGTAGCTTGGAAATGTGCAAAAAATAAGGTTCTTATGTGATAATTCCATACTTATATTTAGCTCTAAGATGCATGCAGTGACTGTTCTGGGTTCCACTTCTGAATATAGTACATTAAGCTTTAAACGTCTATGAATTGTACATAGCAAGGGCAGATATTATTTGTGGCATCAAGAAACGCTAGCAACCAGGTGACTCTCTCTCGTTGTCAAATGTTGATTGCAAAATTAGTTCTTCTTCCAGAGAACATTTATTCTACAAGGAACCCTTGAGGATGAGAGAGACTTCAGGGAGTTCATTTAGATTTGGACGTGTGCCAATTGCTTCCTGTAAGATACTTTTTTCAAACTGCATGCACTACAAATGTGTGCGTATACATTTTCCATATCGCTGTCTTGTGTCTCTCTGTACAAAAGCTAAGTGCAAGGAAAAAAGGGTCCCCGTAACACAATTATGCATGGAGGCGTCTGCAGTTATAAATGTCTTTCAGTACGTAGTGTGTACTGCAAGGCTGCTGCAACGGATTCGGTATGAAATCCCGACGGTCAAAATCCCGACGGTCAAAATACCAACATTTAAAATCCCGACAAGGTCAAAATCCCGACAAGGTCAAAATTCCGACATATAGAATGTAGACAGGTGAAAAAGTCAACATGGCTTTCGGTCGACAGGTCGCGAGGTCAACATGTGTTTTTTTTTTACCCGAATGTCAACACAGTCATCATGGACACAGTTGGAAGTCAACCGGAGCCCCTCGCATCGCTCGCTTCGCTCACAATGCTTCGGGCACAGTGCCTCACTGCGCTTGGCACACTATTTTATTCTCCCTCCATGCCCTAGTGGATGGTAGGTCATGAAATACCGCCTGTCGGCACATGTCGGGTAAAAAAACTGTGAAAAAACCCATGTCGACATCGCAACATGTCGACTGAAAGTCGTGTTGACTTTTTCACCTGTTTACATTCTATACGTCGGTATTTTGACCTTGTCGAGATTTTGACCATGTCAGGATTTTAAATGTCGGTATTTTGACCTTGTCGGGATTCTGACCGTAGGGATTTTGACTGCATCCCGCTGCAACAGTACACAGTGGCGTGGATAAGTGTATATTTTTTGTGATTGGCTGTTGGTGATTAGGCCTCTGCAGCTAACAGGATGTAAATTATTAGTGTTGTGGCTCTAGTATATGAGCTTGTGGACATCTAATTTCATTATTTAATTGATGTTTCCTTTGATAGGAAAGAAGATTCTCCTTCATTTTTACAAGCAAAATAACAGATGTTTTTATTTGATTTATTTTAGGTTATATACAGTGGCAACTCCTACCTGATTGTAGGAGGGGAGCTACCGCTCCCCACCGTGGCCCCAGCACCAGCACAATGCAGGTGACTAGCAAGGGGGCCCAGAGCAAAAGGGGGCTCATCTTTACTATCTAAGTTATATGTTTTACATACATTTGTCTCCATCAGTTGCTAAATAGGGGGCCCTTACAAGCCTTTGCTACGGGGCCTACGAATATCTAGTTACGCCCCTGCCTGCAGTTTATACTGTAGGTAAAACCCACCACTGTTTCCTTTGTGTTTGTATTTAGGTCTTATAAGGGAGATGTAACATTTTCATTATATGCTGACAAGACACTATTCACTCTCATGTATAGTACATGGCACTTGATTATATTCTTATATTGTGTACAAATAGGGTAACCTGACTTTGGCACTTACTGTATTGCTATCACTATCAAGTTGCACTTCTGAATTATAGCGCCATGTACAGTCAATATATACTTTTGGAATCGCACCAGTTCTACCGTTCCTCTGTAGACAGCGGCATGTACAGTCAATATATACTTTTGGCATCGCACCAGTTCTACCGTTCCTCTGTAGACAGCGGCATGTACAGTCAATATATACTTTTGGCATCGCACCAGTTCTACCGTTCCTCTGCTAACTGCATCTGGAGATGAACTAAACTCAACAAACTGTAATCTCAACATACCGTATACACACAAGTTTTGTATTGCATATGTCGTTTTTCTATTTAAGCTTCGGTGTGCAAAATGTGTCCAACTCTAAATGAGACTCCAAAATGGTTGCAGTCTAATCAGCTTTATTGATGCATTTGCACTAATTCACTCTAAGTTCTCCAGAATGTTAAGATCGGGAGACTAACAGTTACCCGTAGAGGCTGGGATGAGTTTCTTGGGTACTGCAGGAGTGTCATACTTTCGAACTCCATTGTTCTGCCAGTTGGGTTGGCCCCTTGGGTTCTGATCTACAGAAATACAAAAATGTTTTGTCTCCAAATCACTTTGAGGTCTACTTTGACAAGAGAAGATGAACAGAACAAAGTCTGAAGCTTGGGGCGGATGAGAATTGCATAGTATTAGCCCAGGAGACAAGATTTTACTGCTAAATGTAATAATCCTAAAATAAACTGACTTACCTTGTTAATTTCCATCCGCAGCTGTTCATTGTTGGCGCTTGCAGCCCTTTCTGCTGCCTTCTTTTGCCTCTGTGGCCCCCTACCAAAAAATATGTAGTTGACCAATGCATATTCCAGCAAAGCCATGAAGACAAAGACAAAACAACCCATTAGATACATATCAATGGCTTTCACATATGGGATTTTTGGTAGTGTTTCCCGAAGGTGAGTGTTGATAGTGGTCATCGTCAGAACAGTTGTTATTCCTGGAAAGGGAAAAAAATATTATTTTAGATTTATTATCATATTGATAAAGCCAAATAAATACTACTGCAAAAATAAATGGAATATTTAATATTTTGTACTATTAAGAATGCATTCTGTAGTGTGCGCATGCCATATTTTTAAATCAAAAACTATATATCTATATACGGCAGGAGAGATACCCGCCAGCGCTCAGCCTGTGTAATCGACACAAACGCTGCATCAGGACTCCAATGACCTGGCGCCAGGAGACTGGCAGTGACCAGTGTTTATTTTATATCATGTGGTATTCGCGCCTACATTGATGAACAGTGGGGTTCAAGAAATGAATACTTATGCTTTTTATTTATGAGCGATTTATTCCTTTTTCATTAAAACGTTATTGTACTATGAAGCGTTCCATCTATTATTTTCTCCAGATGCGTGAAATGCAGGTTTTTGGCGGGGGTGACCAAGGGCCATCTTAATGTATGGGCTCAATAGGCAGTTGCCCAAGGGGCCATCGAGTTGGGCAGACCAGGTTGTAGGCACCTGCCTCTTGAGCTTCTTGCAAGGCAGTAGAGAATGCTGCCTGGTTCTATTCATCAGAGTCCAGCATCTCTAGCTGCCTTCAAACCTGCAGCCAAAGAGCGCACATCTATCAGCATCCTGATTGGTGGATGACTGGAACTATCCACCAGTCAGAGTATTGACAACCATTCACTGTATGGAATCAAGTGGAGAGATATTGTTTACATTGTTTCCCATGAGTGGGTGTGAAGGGGCCCCAAATGCCTTGCTTTGACCGGGTCTTACAATGCTGTTAATATGGTGATGGGGTGACCATTCGAATGCAAAGAATGGATCCATCTCATGAGAGAGTCATGGGAGTTGTTTGAGCATGTATGATGACTCCCATAGCCTTTAGAAGCGGGCATGCAGAGACGGAAAACCAGTGTCTGATGGTTCTTTTGCACCTAGCTGGCCACCATAAAGACAGATAGATAATCTCTATAGAAATTTAGCTATTCATATAAAACCGGAGGCAGCAAGCATGTAGACATGGCCGATCCAGGAGTAGGGCCGCTATTAAGGAACATTTAACTGACTCTAGGATCGAAAAAAAATTAATTCATAACATGCAGATTTAAAGCACATGCTGAACACAGGAATATGAAATGCATGACCTATGTACAAAACCTTGGAGAAAGATCAAATGTTCAGAGATAAAGTACCAGCCAAACAGACCAACTGTCATTTTTCAAACACAGACGGTAACATAACAGTTATGGCTGATTGGCTATGACTTTGTCCACTCTATCTGTCTCCAAGTCATTTGAACCCCCGTGCATTGTAACATGGCTTGCTCCAGTTACAAAGTTACTTGCGTTCTTTGCTTATCTCAAAGGCAAGGAGAGAGAATTCAAACTTTCAAACTTCAAAAACTAATAACCGTAGACTTCTGATAGGGCAGCAGTGGGTTTACTTACAGCAGAACTGCATTTACAAAATGTACAATTTAAGTTAAGAACGTCGATTCAGCCAACAATCATTTCCATGGGTTGACTGTTGGGTCATACCTAAGGCAACCCTAGCAGCCGAGGCATCATAGTTGATCCAGAAAGAAACCCAGGAGAGGATTGTGATCAAGATAGAAGGCATGTATGTCTGCAAGATGAAATAGCCGATGTTCCTCTTTAGCTTAAAACTGAGCGATAATCTTGGATAGGAACCTGAAAGCAAAACATGTAATGAGGGAAAAAAAAAACAGCAACAAGCAATAACAGATTCCACTGTACAGTGACATCTATCCTCCATGCGATACAAGTCGCACTATACGTAACACATGACTCGGTAGTGCTAGGCCTGTTTGTTGCGACTTTTTCTATTAAAGCATCTTATTTGCAAAACAGAGTAAATAGTACGCACAAGCTGCTTCTGTTGATTAAAATGATATGCAGCATGCATACAGTATATTCACTGTGTGAGTGATACTGGGCCTTATTCTAGTACACTCTAACGCCCCGTACACACGGGGAGATATATTGCTCAGCAATATATTGCTAGCAATATATTGCTGAGCAATATATTGCTCAGTGTCTCCTTTTCATCAGCGACCAGAGATGGGCACTAGGGGGCCCAAGCACTTTTCCAGAGTCTTCTGCGCATGTGCAGGTCTCCAGGAAAATGGTGCTGGGGCTATTTTCCCAGTGATTTTCTTACTGAGCATGCATGGAATGCTGGAAAAATGCCTGCCACCTCATTTCCCTGGTGATTTCTTCAGCACTGACTGCAGAGGGTAAGTATTGAAAAAAAAGGGTGCAATGTTTGAGGTGTGGGCCCGTGGGAACCACACACATACCGCACCAATTATAATCACGCCAGTTACCCACAGTGTTTACTGCACTGGTAAATCTAAAGAGCTATTACATTTTTCAACATATTACCATGCTCTTAACCTGTGGATAACTCACCATAACCCAAAAATTCAGCATTATGGCCCTTATTTAGATCTGATCGCAGTACAAATTTGTTTGGAAAATGGGCAAAAGCATGTGAACTGCAGGTGGGGCAGATTTAACATGTGCAGAGAGAGTTACATTTGGGTGGGGTGTGTTGAAACTGAAATCTAAATTGCAGTGTAAAAATAATGCAGCCAGTATTTACCCTGCACAGAAACAAAAAAACTCCCACAAATCTAACTCTCTCTGCACAGGTCACATCTGCCCCACCTGCAGTGCACATGGTTTTGCCCATTTTCCAAACAAATTTGTACTGCGCTCAGATCTGAATACAGGCCTCTGTGCCAGAACCTATGGCCTTCCCGCACGTCAAGTCCCAGAGGATACATTTAATGCAGATTTTTCTTTAATGGATTTGATATGACAATTAGCCGCAGGGTAAATTTTACTGCTAGCTGAATCTGCCCCATAGATGTCACATGAGTATATAACAGTGACAACATTTCTGATACAGCATCAGCAATGCAAATATTAATTTTATTTACAAAAACTATATATATACAATCATGGCCGGTTCTTTTCTCAATTGAGTAACAAACCTAAAATATGTGCACAAAGAGCAATGGAAGAATTCACCTTGAGACTGTGGAGGCTGAATTGTGAATCTCACTTCAGCACTGAGCAAGGCATTTCCAAATGCTCAGAAAGAAACGATGCATTTATATTATATTATATTGTATTTACGCATTTTTTTACCAACCTGTGGAAAAAACAACATTTTTCGAGAGGAGCTTGTAGTCAACAATGGAAAATTGTGGTAATTCAATTCTCTCAACGCCTGTGACCGCATGTTTACCTCCTCGCCAATAAAACTCAATATCATCAGTGGTATAGCCATCTGCAATACAAATTATGAAATTATTTTAACTAGGTAATTATATTCCCAAATATAATAATAATAATAATAATAATAATAATAATAATAATAATAATAATAATGAATAAAAATAATACTATTATTAATAAATATAATGATAAATATAATAATGATTAAAAATAATACTATTGTTGTTGTTATTATTATTATTATTATTATTATTATTATTATTATTATTATTATTATTATTATTTTTATTAACAACAACAACAACAACAACAACAACAACAACAACAATAATAATAATAATAATAATAATAATAATAATAATAATTATAATTATAATAATAAATAATAATAATAATACTATTAATAATAATAACAATGAATAAAAATAATAATATTATTAATAAACATAATGATAAATATAATAATTATTAAAAATAATACTATTGTATTGTTATTATTAATAACAACAACAACAACAACAACAACAATAATAATACACAACCACAAATAAATCAGCTTATAAACACACAAAAAATATAGACATCTAAACACAAATCCAATTGTTTAATCGGTAATGGTTAGCAAGGTTTTTGACTTTTATGTTACGCTATTACTATTATACATATGAGACTGGTCTCAATCCAAGAATCATATTTTATTTTACTATACAGTAAGTATTACTAGATTCATGGAATTGTCCTTAAAATTGTACAAAAACCAGCTACAGTATCCCGATGTTATGTTAAACAGCACGGGTGAAATGTAATAGGATGAGAAATTCAGAAAGTGAGAAGTTTGGTAAGAAATCTCCAGTTTTTTTAAAGCATCAATCATTTACACTTCAAAATCAAATTCGTTTTGCAGTGTAAATGATTGCCGCTTTAAAAAAACTGGTGATTTTTTACCAAATCTCTCACTTTCTAAATCACTCATCCTTTTAAATTTCCCCCCATATTTCTAATTAAGCTCCCAAAAGTAATCGCTCTCACTTTGTGGGGTTATGCCTGTGTGTATGTGTGTGTGTATGTGTGTGTGTGTGTCTGGGATATGCATTTTAAATAATCTTTGCTAAGCTGCTTCAGTTATAGATATTACTGCAGTGCAGTTGGACAATAGCACACCTGGTTACACAATAAATAAAAGTCTGCAGCCATCTAAATACAGATGTGTCTCATACCCTCCAACATTTCTGGGGCTGAAATCGGTACAAATCCAGAAAGGGGTGTGGCCACAGGTAAATGGGCGTGGCCACGGCACCTTTCAGAATTTGTGCGGGGGAGTGGCCATCTATGGGAGGATGGAGGTTGCAGGACAGATGGGCATGAGTACAAGCATTAGAATCACCCTGTCCCCCGCTGAGCATGCACAAGACAAAATAAAACACCGCCAGTCCCTGTACCTAACAGCTGCTGCACCAGCCCCAGCACAGTGTAGCCTCCCAGGCTGCCTGCCACATGCTTCTGTGGCTGCACGGCCTGCAACATGGAGAACACTTGCTCCAGGTGTGTGAGGCTGGGAGGGATGCGCTGCAGCAGCCACAGCGGTTCCAGACCTTCTCAGTTCAATTAGCCCGCCCCGCGACTACTGAATACAGCCAATGGCAGCAGACGTCACAGAGGCTATGGTGGCTGGCAGGGACAAAAAAGATCAAAAGGCGAAGCTCCATCAGCGGACAGACTGGGAAGCCTAGAAATCGGTACAATCGGTACATTGGATTTTAGTCGGTACAGACCGTTAAAAAACGGCACTGTACCGACTAAATCGGAACAGTTGGAGGATATGGTGTCTAGCCTCATTTTGAGTGTGATTATTTGCAATTGTGAGACATTTGCACCCACAACCACAACCCATAGGATTGCATGGTGCCTACACTCCCATAAACAAGTAGGTTAGTCACAATCGTGATGCACACGCGGATCAGATGAGGCTGGACCGAACTGCACCTTGGATCAGCTTTACCACGGCAAATACTAATTCCATTTGGCTTATTTGTTGCTGATTACAATTTTATGCAAATACCTAAAATTCCATTTTTTTTTTCCTTTGGAAAATTTCAATGCAAAATGATACTTGTACTGTATGGCTGAGAGAAGGGCAGTCAGTCTGCTGGTGCCTACAGTCTGATGCGCTCAGGTGAGGAGTAAGTAGGAATAAAATGTATACGTACATAGACTTGTCAATGACACAACAAATGCTATCAGCCAAGACTGAGGCAGTTAAACATAAGAAGGGGAGAGGAGAAGGTCCTGCCTCCAACTAATTCTTGGTACAGTAGTTCCAGATCTCAGCAAGCTCTGAGCTATCAAAGGCCCACAGAGGGTCACATGACCGGTAAAAACCAGAATGGTAGTGACACAATTAGAACTCTGCCACTCTGTCGAGGAGTTGTCATCTCACCAGCTTTAATGCTCTAGCTGCTTATTCAGGTGAAAAGGGTGATCTGCGGCGGTTGTGGTATATATATATATATAGTCAACAGTGTTTCGGTTGACATTCACTAAGTCAACAGTGATTCGGTCGACACCAAAGAATGATCAACGTACACTAGGTCAACATTGACAGAAGGTTGACACAAGCAAAAGGTCCAAATGAACATGGTTGACAAAGGAAAAGGTTGACACAAGGTTTTCACGTTTTTGTGTCTAAGTCGACATGGACACCGTAGAAGTGTTCCGCTGTGTTCGTCATGCTACGGGCGCGGAGCCTCGCTGCACTCGGCACACATTGATATTCTATGCCCACTGGGATGGTAAATAATGAACTTTTCGGTAAAAAAACTAAATAAGGAAAAATTTGTGTCAACCTTTTCCAGTGCCGACCATGTCTATGTCATAATTGCCTACTTTTGAAAACTAGTTTCAGGGAGATTATAGTTGGTAGTAGAATTTTGCACAGCGCCCCATTGAGGGGGCATGTCGTGTTCCACCCAAAGGGCATGTCTACAGATGGGTCTTGTCCCATCTTTGCAGGGGATGGCGCTGGCGTCGCCAGCCGCCATCCCCCGCCAGCGCCATGGCGACGGTGAGAAGCGGACGCGCGCGCACGAGAGGCGCGCGCGTCCCCTTCCGACGGCGCTTCGATGCGTTCCCCCGGGTCCCCGCCGGCTTGCCGGCGGTAACCCGGGGTCCCCGTCGCCTGCTCGCACCCCCCACTAACCCCCCTAGCCCTGTCCGTCTCCCTGAGGCGGAGACGGACAGGGTTTCCGTCGCGCTAGCACGCGCGTCTCAGTCTCCTCGCTGGCGAGGCTGCTGGCGGGTCGCCAGCGCGTACGTTCTGGCGACCCGCCAGCAAGGATGGCAAAAGACCCATCTGTAGTTCCATTTTTGGAGAGATTGTGAAAAGAGGTTATGAACGTGGCACCTAGAAGCCTGGGTGTGTACTGCTACATCTGAGAGGAAACTTTTAAAATGACTTATATCCAAATGTAGATGAGCCACAAAGCAGTTAGTAAGAGATACTATACTTGGTAAAGTGCTGGGAAATGGTGCTGATGATTCAATGTAAATGTATCTGTCTCTCATTCCTTTTCCCCCCAAAATGTAACAGTGTAATGTGGGCTAGGTGACATGAGGGAGATTGCTAGACCAATGAGGGAGAGAGGGAGATTGCTTCTATGTCAGAATGCAGGAGGGTAGGCAACTATGGTCTATGTCGACCTTTTGCTTGTGTCAAACGTCTGTTAATGTTGACATAGTGTATCTCGACCATTCCTTGGTGTCCACTTAATCACTGACAACCATTAGTGGTCCATCTAGTGACTGTCAACCTACAGTAGTTGTCAACCTGTCCCCGGGATACCATCTGCTGCTGCTGGCCTGTTCTCTAGGCTAGCATTACCTTAGGCAGCATTGCTTGTGTGTAAGATGACCTGTCATAGCCGCGAGGAGCTGCCAAAGGTGGCAAAAGTCACTAAGGTCTCCTTAGCAACCACATTGATAGATAAATAGGTCAGTCCAACTTTTCAATTCATACCGTAGTCCCTGTGAAGATTGGAAAGTTTTTTGTTTGGCACATAAGCCATACAAGTATAAAGCCTTTGATTTCAATATGCTTGGTGTTGCCCATTTCATCATTTACAAAGTACTAGTTAAAAGCCCATCGAAATGACGGCTTCTGCAATGTACTTTCACTTTGAGCTGTGACAGTTTTGAGCTGCAAACTCTCCACCCCACCACCCAGTCCCTGCTCCCACCTCCAATCTCTGTCTTCACAGCTCCCTTTCTCCATATCCAGCAAGTTTGAAACAGATCAGTGTCCCTGCAAAAATTGCTTTCACTTTCTGTTGTGTCTTTCTGTTGAAAAGCTTTGAAAACCAGTCTGCTACCTTCTGTGCATGCGTGAGAGAAAGAGATGTAGATTCACTCTCTGCCAGCAGATGGCAGTAGAGATGTGCAGTTTCTGATTTACTCTGATTTCAAAGCAGGATCTTATTGGCTATCCCAAATCACATGACAGTTGTTGACAGTTGATAGCCAATAAGATCCTGCTTTGAAATCAGAGTAAATCAGAGCCTGCACCTCTCTAGATGGCAGTGTTTCAGAGACTCACGGACACTAGACATATACAGTATATAGATGATTATATTAAGAAATATAACTAACAGCCACCTCTTACTTTGGAGTATGTTCTGAATACATCAGAGACAGTTGTGAATCATCATTTCATCCATACTTTTGTCCTTGTTGGGAGCTGTGGGGTACTTCGACGGTATTTGTTATTTTTTTCCATCAAAATGTCAAGGGCACCGATTCCTATTCATTGCTTTAGACGGAGAGAATGGCTCTTTAGGAGCGAGACTTTCCTGTGGACTTTAAGTCAAGGCACTTTTTTTTTTTTATTTATGAAAAGACAGAGCTTCCAGCTGAAATTTGGGTCAGGTTGGTACTGCATAAATTGCGGCGCAAGTACTATTTGCCAAGACTTTAACAATACCGGCTGGCGTTCATGCATTTCATTTTCAGGTTTCAGCTGTGTTAATAAGAAAATGCTTGTGGACTAAACATATTCCACAAAAATGTTGCACCTGCTGATGTATTTGATTTTAGCTTTGTCTTAGGAATGTTATGATGTGCACCATTGAATTTACAACTCACGCTGCGTTTTATAACAATGGAATTTAAATAGGATGTACTTTTGCATGTGGCTTGCTCTGACACTTCAAATATGGGAATCTGTAAAGTTTTATCGCTTGCTGTTTAACAAGAGGTAAATCACATTTTCTGTCTATGCAAGTCTGTAAAATGACAATATTTCCCTTGCTGCATCTACGCGATAAAGGGACAAAGGAATGTATAATTATTAGTCCATTTGCCTTGATGTAATATGTGAGGATCTCGAAGAATGTCTTACGGCGAAGCAGAATGGTTTATTTGATATAAGAATAATCCCAATATTACCTATACAATAAAGCTCAGCATAGATTTACCTGTTTAAACTTTGTTTATTAGCAGTTTCATTAACAAGAATTTTGTGAACGGTATAGTACATTTCACTAGTACATTGTATATATCTTAGCATTGGCTGCTGCATCCCTATTCTACTGTATTCCAATTGCTTCATATTTTAAAAGGTAAGCGGAATGTAGGTGCAGAGGCGGATTTTCCACAAGACAACCTTGGCATCTAAAGCAGGATGCAGATAGACTAAGGGTGAGACCTACAGTAGGTGGCTGCAGTGGCAGTGCAGCTACCTAGAGAGACACGTTCTCCCTGTACGGTGATAGCGGTCTTGCAGGGGAAAAAAAATCAAGATTTCCTGAAACTGGTGAGAGTATCTCCTTTTTTCTTACTCATGGTCTGGACCCTAAAAAGGTTCTCTAGATACAGTATATTTGATCAGTGGATACTTCAGGGATTCCCAGGGATAACATTTGATCCCTGTAGTAATTTGACGATATAGACCGAGTACCCCAAAAGCTCCAGTAGGTTCCACCTATCTCTTCAACTGCATGCACTTTGGATAGAATAGAATAGGGTACTTGGCGGCGCCCATCGCATCGCATACCATAAGGCATACGATGGTATGCGATGCGACGCGATATCGCGCAATGCCATACAATGCGATTCGATGCGATTAAACATTGTATAATCACCCTAATGGGTGCTTACATTGTTAAATGCACCCCTCCCCCTGCCACCCCCCCACTATAAACGTGAACCCGAAGTGTGGCGAGCACAGCGAGCCCACGAGGGGCGGCGGTACGCGTCCTCCGACCTTTTCATACCCCCACTATCCACGTCGGTGTGGAGTTGAGAATAGAAAATGTGGCGAGCGCAGCACGCCACCGAGCCCGAAGCGTGGCGAGCGCAGCGAGCCCCGCGAGGGGACGGGGATACCTGTGAAGGTATCCGCTTCCGCTCGCCACGCTTCGGGCTCGGTGGCTCGCTGCGCTCGCCACACTTTCTATTCTCAACTCCACGCCGACGTGGATAGTGGGGGTATGAAAAGGTCGGAGGACGCGTACCGCCGCCCCTCGCGGGCTCGCTGCGCTCGCCACGCTTCGGGTTCACGTTTATAGTGGGGGGGTGGTGTGGGGGTGCATTTTACATTGTAAGCACCCATTACGGTGCTTAAAAGCACCCTTTAGGGTGCTTATACAATCTTTCATCGTATAGGGGGCAAAAATCGCGTTGCATCGCATGTGATTAAAACATCGCGCGATGGAAATCGGGGGCGCCGCCAAAATACACAAGTACCTAGAATAGAATAAACAAGAAAATATTTGTCTTCTGGTTTTTTTTCCGTTATTTGGAAACGACAAAGAAGTATCTTATTTGGACTATTCAAAGTACTACGTTTTCTCTGAGCTAAAGGTCCAGCGCTGTGGTTCTTTTCAAACCTTCGCATCTGCCTAGGGCCCAGCAGGTCCCAAGGAGCCCCATAAAGATATCTTGGCCATTCAAACCATTCTCAGATGAGCATTGCGCGACTACCGCATGAAGTTATGACATCACATAGACTTGCCCACACTCCCAAGGTCCCTTTAATGTTCTTAGATAGGATAAAAATATGTTTGAACACACAGAATAGTTTCATCCACCTACTTACAAAAGACCTAGAACCCGATTCAGATTTGTATGCAATGCCGATGTTTATGCAGCTGAGCATTTATCGGTAGACTGTGTACGCGCCAACTCTACCGATGCTGCCTGCAATCATCAGCAAAAATCTAGTGCTATGGATTTTTGAAGGGAGGAGTGTCCCAAACCGGTATCTTGCCTAGGGCCCCATGAGGCCTCAATCAGCTTTGGGTGGTTGTGCCATAAGGCTGGGTGCTTGACTGTGACATCATACACTATGTGGTTGATTCAGACTTAATAGGAACAGTTTATCAGAGCTGCAATTCTCCCTAATCACTGCACTAAAAATCAGGCTTCAAATTGCATTACTGCCTTCTCCGGGCCCTTCTTAATCTGTTTTGTAAAATACAGACCCCAATTCTATAGCTGGAAGCCAAAGTATCTATTTATCCCACCAGCGGTAGCTTGCTATATAGGCCATGTGGAAGCATCCTACCCTCTAATTCATGGATACAGAGGCGTAACTAGATATTTGTAGGCCCCATAGCAAAAGTTTGTAAGGGCCCCCTATTTATCAACAGATGGTGATAAATGTATGTAAAACATATTACTTAGACAGTAAAGATGGGCCCCCTTCAGCTCTGGGCCCCATAGCAGCTGCACCCCTTGCACCTATGGTAGTTACGCCTTTGCATGGATAGTTACAACTGTTCCCCAATCAAAGTGTGGAAACCTCATCTTACTTGCACAGGTGAAAAGCCAGTAGCCAATCAATTTTCTACTGTGTATACTAGTAACTATGTGGCTTTATACGGCAAGTATGGTCATTGGGGCTGATAAGCAGGATGAAAACGATGTCTAGAAGTTCTGATAATGTTGGAAACACAGTTGGAGTGGCCGAGGAGACCCGATGTCCACTGCTCACTGGCCAGATGCAGAAACACAGTGAGAGGCAGGGCTAGGATGGCTCAAATGATTCCTATCAACTTTATTCAGGACTCGGGCGGCTCCGGAAGACTAGCCAACTCTGTCAAGAGCCCGGGAGAGCAGCCCAAAATCCTCCCTCTGCCGCACCATTAATGAAGTGACTCTGGGGAAATCTAGGCATTAGATCCCCCCCATCTTTAGAAAATGTAATGTTTTGTGTAGTGTTGGGTGTAATTGCCTGGTGCTCCTTCTGGGGCATTCTGTTTATATGACTGGACACCAACCTGTGTTTCTGTCTGTATGGGGGACATAAGGCACCTTTAGTGCTCAGTCCCATATATGGATATTTGCTAAGGTTATCAAGACAATAACAAATACAGAGTCATATCATGTCTGTAGTTCTCAGGTGATAACCTACTAAAGAGGTCCCACTGCATTTAAATATGGGGGAAATGTGGGTGTCAGTGAACTAAAGAAATTAAGGATAGGGGAGAACTTCTACTCTGGACATCCTTATTGTTTGCCATAAAATTAGCTATAGAAGAATATTACTGAAATCTATAAAATGCTTAAAATTATCAGTAAAATATATAAAAAATTACTTTCATAATGAGTATGCAATTTATTCCAATGCACACCGCAGTATGAAAGATAATGTACTGAATATTATTGACCTCAACCTGACATGTATTGAGGACATTGGAATAGAGAGTATACGGCTTTATTTGCATAAAGCAACAGGTGGAATCATCCGCATAGCATGTTTCCTGCTGTTATCTGCCCTTTTTTAATAATTATTCGCCTAAAGGGCAGGTTGTTCAGTAAAACAATTATGTTTCGTTTGAATAATCATTTCGGAACTACAGTAGGTGTGAGACTAATTTTAAAAGGGCAGCTTTTGGGTTATTAAAAGTAGTGCCTGGGGGGGGGGGGGGGGGGGTAAGAGTTGGCATAGCGTATTGTGCATGAATTCGTACTGCATATGCCCAGAACGCACAGGATGCCTCTTGAGATTTTGCATGTTGTCAGGTGGAGACGTACCAATTATAGTACAGTCATGTTCATACAATTGTGAATACACATGAACGCATCGAACACTGGAAGAAAAATGCATGTACTGTATGCATGGCTGGTGTAAGGCTTCTCGGCACTCTAGGTGAAACTTCAACCTCCCCCCCCCCAACCACACTGCCACCAATATCCACTTTCCAGACCCTCAATTGAAATTGTGGAGTAGGCATCTTAGACGTTACACAGCTGCCACCTGCATTAAGTAGACAAGGATACTGTATCTTCAAAATACGCATCCTTATTTTTGTGATAGTCAGACTTGGCAAAGTCTACCCCACTTAGATCCCAGCACCATGACTGTATGCCATAGAAAACTGCATTACAGTGGCTCAAGGTTAAAACTTAATAATCGCAGGTTGAAATTGATGGACGCAAGTCTTCAGCCTTACTTTCAGATGGAGCCAGTCTCTTTGTACTCACCAGTGCTCTACCTGCTGGTACTGGGCGGCTGGTGCGCCGGGGAACATGGTCTCATGAGCGTCTCACACACTTGTGCGTCCATTGCCAAGAATGGGGCACATGAGCATCTCCGTTATGTGCGTGCCTCATTCGCCGGTGTGGGCTGGCGATCGGCGCGACAGGAGCCGCTCAGATGAGAGCGGCACTATCTGTAAAGTATTACTATATTACAGTATGTTTGGGTGGTTATCGATAGGCACAATATTGGTTGATGATGATAACAGTCGTCAACAGAAATGAGCCACTTGTGGTTGGCTGTATGCAAATGCACCCTTCACACTCATTGGTGCATTTCATCCTCACTTTTTATGCTTTTATCAATGTGTTTAATTCATTTTATTTGTTGACAGTTACGTCTAACTCATTGATAACTTATCCGGAACATTTAAACCAGCAACTTCAGCTACTTGTAAATAAATAATAGAAAACGGCTAGTATAAAAAAAATAGCAGTTCTATAACTCGTAAAAAGATCAAATAACAGAATTCATATCAATGAGCACAAATATGCTAATGGAACAGAAGGGACAGAGAAGCTTTCTGAAAATTGTTTCTAAATTCCTTTAAAATATAACCTATGTTATGCGTGCTTATTATTGAATTCCATTTGCTATCGGAGCTGTGTACTCATATGTGGGATATAACAAGGACAGAGACAAGTAATGCCAGCAATGTGCCAAGTGAGAGGCATCATTTACACTGATCACTGGAAGAAGTGTGATACATCGACAGACAGGATACATTTCACACCATACATATATCTGTGCTCTATATATATAACCAATGCAGCAGTTGCTATTTTGCGATAAGCACATCCTGTACTACAATCCATATGGAAGCAATGCTGCTGTAATCCTCAGCATGCCATTATGATTTATATAGCTTTCCTATAAATTACAGAGGGAGAAAACTGTGACACCCTGTAAAATGTACGGGGACTTGTAAAATTCCAGTATAGAAATGTTGCACCTTGAAACGGAATGCGGTGTTCTTGAAATTGATACATGTGTGAGAACGACTTAGCTGCGATGTGATGGTTGTATGAAGTTAGAAGATCAAGGTCTTTTGACACTTTTCAATATCAGAACGTACAGGATGTTATTTCAAATGGAAAACTTCCAGAAGATTGATAGTGTTGACTGTTGATAAATTGCTTTGCTACTGTAGCTGTTACATTACCATGACTTGATTCCAACATGAAAGCTATACTATCCAAAGGTGGGATATTTCTCATATACTGTAAGGAACGTAGGGATGCCAAAATCAGGATTGGTGGAAGACCAGGATTGAAGTTATTTTTTGCCAGGATTTCAATCCCTTTCTGCAGGACAGCTCTGAGAACCAGCTGCGCTTGGCTCAGACGCTGCCTGTTGTGCAGTTGCGCATCAGGGAATCCTGGGATTGGCAGTTTTTCAATCCTGAATTGCAGGATTGCAAAAACTGGCCCAGGATTGGCCTCCCATAAGGTAGAAGTATCTTAGCATGACTTCCTTCAGTTATACTACAGTTGTATATTCATACAACTACAGTATCTTTTTTGTGTGAGACGCCTGGTGTGATTCAATACACCATTGTTAGTGATTCCCATGCTTGCATAATATTTTCAGAATTTTTGTCCAATGTCACACATAAATTCATTAATAAGTGGGTATTCAATCAAGGATGATATTTCCGAGGGAAATATCATCCGTTTCCTACAAGAATAGGTTGAATTGACATTCAACCTATGCAATGCTGGGTCCATTTTTCCGACTGTCTAAATAGATTCCGACAGTCGGAATCTTCGTGCATAGGTGAAAACTGCCGCTGATTCGACAATCCAGTTGGCATTTTTGACAATGCAGATTTGACATTAAACAAGGTTGAATCTGCATGAGGATCCAAAAAATGGTGGGATTGAACATTGATGTCAGATATTTCCACCTGGTAGAAATGTCATCAAGGATTGAATACCCCCATAGTCTATTAGATACTAAGGATGAGTATTTTTGTCACAAAGGTATTCGTTTAGTGTTTGAGATTAAAAAGAAATAAAAAAAAAAACAGCGGAAATCATGTAATTTTTTTTCTAAATACAAAAAAGTTGGTTATACATTAGTTAATCAAAAATCATATTGTGCAAAGTGCAAAAGTATAATTAAAAATAATAATAATAATAATAATAATAATAATAATAATAACACACTCTGTCTCTGAAACTTGGCAGCTGCCAGAGGCTCTGTTTAACTGTGCGCGTGCCGCTCTAGCTCTGCCTGACTGTGCTCGTGCCGCTCTAGCTTGTAAGCTACGTATTGACAGCTACGTTAACAGCGTAGCACCGGGCTGCAGCAGCAGCGCGCTGCCCAGGCGCTGACAACGGGGCATGTAAAAGTGGACACCCCGGGCACCCCCCGGCACACCGCTACCAAAGGGGGAGTCCCCCATGCAGACGCTAAATTTAGACGTAAAAGCGTCTGAAAACCGGACTACCTGCAAGCCGCTAAGCCGGGGAGTTTCTGGATAGTGGGATTTACAAGGTTGACAGCTGTTGCGTTGACTAGTGCCACTGTGGGTAGGTTTAAATAGTGTACCCCTAGACCCAACTAAATTTAGATGCTTTAGCGTCTAAGTCCAGAAACCCCCCGGCTTCTTAGCTGCTAGCAGGTAGTCCGGTTTTCAAACGCTTAAGCGTCTAAGTTTTAGCGTCTGCATGGGGTACACGACCCCTTCGTAGCGGCTAGCAGGTAGTCTGGTTTTCAGACGCTTTTGCGTCTAAATTTAGCATCTGCATGGTGGACTCCCCCTTTGGTAGCGGTGTGCCGGGGGTGCCTGGGGTGTCCACTTTTACATGCCCCCGTTGTCAGCGGTGCCCAGGCACTGCCTATTTCACTGTGGAACTACAAGTCCCACAGTGACCTGTCAGCGCCTGGGCAGCGCGCTGCTACTGCTGCCCAGCCGCTACGCTGTTAACGTAGCTGTCAATACGTAGCTTACAGCTAGAGCAGCATGAGCACAGTCAGACAGAGCTAGAGCGGCACGCGCACAGTTAAACAGAGCCTCTGGCAGGCTGCCAAGTTTCAGAGACAGAGTGTGCGCGCGGCGGCGCCGTGAAACTACACAAACACCATTTTGTTCAGGGGCATAAGCCTGTAATGAATAATTGGCCCAAAGGTTGATTCATGCTAGCAGGGCTGGATTGACCAATAGGTGCGTAGAGGAAACCCCTGGTGGGCAGCAATCCCTGAGGTTGCACCTCCTCCTCTAGGGATCAGCGCTTTT
The DNA here is from genome assembly GCF_055691185.1 of Crinia signifera. Classification (NCBI taxonomy): domain Eukaryota; kingdom Metazoa; phylum Chordata; class Amphibia; order Anura; family Myobatrachidae; genus Crinia; species Crinia signifera. Next base: position 22,684,275 of record NC_139220.1, read on the forward strand.
TATTTACTGTAAATAATATAGGCATATTTATATTCAATGCAGTGTGTGGGGGGATATAGGGGGACCACACCACACACCCTGTTCAATACATACCCTCTGGACTCCCATGTCGGGGACAGTAATGCTGCAGAAATCAAAATTTTCCTGGCATTTTAAACATGAGCTGTAAGGAAATCACTAGGAAATGTCCACTGCACCATTTTCTGGGTAGTGTCCCTTAGCGACTCCAGTGGCCACAGCCTACAGCGTGATGACTATAGAAGAGGGAGCCCAGGAGTCTGCACACAGACCTCCTACTCTCTAAATGTACCCTTGGTAAATAATAAACACTAGTGTACATAATGCCCATGTTAAGAAGACGGACTGAAAGAACCACTGGGGCAGGGATTTTGGTACATACTGTAACTATACTCTGTAAAGCATTTAGCAACTTGTGGGCAGTATATAGGCTACATACCTGCTAATACTTAAATAATATTCTGTACACCAATAGATAAAATGTCACTGGTGCTCAGAACTGGTTTCAAATTGATCCAAACACTTACACTTCAGTGCAGGATTTTTTTGTACAAGTGTCCTTTAATTCCACAAATGTTCATAAAGGCCTGTGATAGGGTTTCACCATGATTGTTCAAGTATATTATCTAAAACGAAGAGATAGCCAGTAGTGCAACACCTTTCAATAAAGGGAAAAAATGTATTTATACATTCACATAACATAGTTAAAAACAAGCATGTCATCACTAGAAAGTGATATAGGGTTCACTGTCGTATTCTGGTCTCACCACCCGACTCCTGAAATTACACCTCCTGGAAGTTTTTGGATACTCCACCGAGAGGATAAAGCCAGGGCAATCTGGGGATGGTTATTTCCAAAAGTGCGTAGTGCATCCTGCGATGTCCAAAAGATTCTCCTGCCGGGGACACGTCTGCTTAATGCATTTCGGAACTAGTGTTCCTTCATCAGAAGCATAATGCTTCTGATGAAGGAACGCTAGTTCCGAAATGCATTCCGAAATACTCTCCGTGGAGTATCTGGAAACTTCCAGGAGGTGTAATTTCAGGAGTCGGGTGGTGAGACCAGAATACGACAGTGAACCCCATATCACTTTCTAGTGATGATATGCTTGTTTTTAACTATGTTATGTGAGTGAAATGTATAATAATATTTTTTTTCCCTTTATTGAAAGGTGTTGCACTACTGGCTAACTCTTCGTTTTAGATAATATACTTGAATGATTGTGGTGAAACCCTATCAAAGACCTTTATGAACATTTGTGGAATTAAAGGACACTTGTACAAAAAAATCCTGCACCGAAGTGTAAGTGTTTGGATCAATTTGAAGTAACCAGTTCTGAGCGCCAGTGACATTGTATAATCTATTGGTGTACATGTTATTTGAGAAGGGTTGGTCAAACCATCTCTATAAAGTGTGGGCTGCTCAGAACTAGAGATGTGCAGGTTCTGATTTACTCTGATTTACTCTGATTTCAAAGCAGGATCTTATTGGCTATCCCTAATCACATAACAGTTGTTGACAGTTGATAGTCAATAAGATCCTGCTTTGAAATTAGAGTAAATCAGAGTAAATCAGAGTAAATCAGAACCTGCACATCTCTACTCTACTGAACTATTCAGCGCAATTGGTGTAAAACTGTGTATTTTCCGTAAATAATATTCTAGCAAAAAAAAAATATATAATGTACACAATCTCAAGAATTGCGCTAAACATAAAGATAAATACACGGTCGCCTATAACACTTGGCCTTCTACTAGCAAGGCCCCCACAATTGAATTCTCCACACAATAGTGTTATATGACGCCCTTGCATAGGTAAAAAGGTAAAACAAACTTTTATTGGCAAAATCTTGTTTTTAGGAGTGTTTATCCTTAGATTGTGGACGACATCAAAAACCTGACGCATTTCGTCTCTTTAAGAGACTTCATCAGGGTTGTCACATTTTTTTGTACCAATCTGGGAATGTCTTTGTTACACAGTTATACCGGACAAGTCTTTATTTTGGTGCTCCAGGAGATTTTATAGATTTCTCTCTGAATACTGTAATAAATGGCTTTATATTTGCTGATAATGGATGTTAATCCTTTAGTAACATTTTTCAATTTCACTCAAATTGGTATAATAAAGATTTAGCTATAATAGGTTAGCTATAATCACACTATTATCAATAGTGCCCAAATTCACTTTTATAAAGGTGCATAGGGTAAAAGACCTTTGATTTTTCCTCAACAATGTATAGTCACCTTTTCTAAGGTAATATCAGGGCAAAAAAGGAGATCACTCCTCATGTGTCAGTATAAGTGCACTCTTCAGTGTCCAAACAGCAAGTCTCGCTGCAAGTGTATCCTGAAGACGGGCATCCACCCGAAACGCCATTGATTAAAGCACAGTCACTTTTTTTTGACACAGCAGTCCCGGAGTGACACTCATTTCTTTGGATGATATCTATCTATCTATCTATCTATATAATATATACACTTAACATCGGCACTCACCTTTCCTAGTTTTGGGGTGCCCTATGGCTTGTGACCACATTGTTTAAACAGACATTGTAGGGGCTCTGCACACACTAAATTAACTGATAATAAATAGTGGAGATTTGGTTCATTAATTGATCAATGCATTTAAGCCTGCAGCCCCTTCAAGGGACCCCACTTTTCTGCAGGTCCTAACACTATCGCTGAAAATGGCTACAATACACATAGCTATCACATCAATGTTTGATTCCCTGTGGGGAATCCCTTGAAGTCTTATTGTGGTCACATTCTCTCATGCACCCTGTTTTTAACTAAGATTCCATAGCTTATGTTTACCATTTCCCTAGATGATTAGTGACAGGTGTGTTGGTAGCTGCTCACCTATAAAAGCAAAGTGTGCTGTGAGCTTCAGACCAGATAGCATGCCTGGAATCAAACATTGATGTGATAGCTATGTGTATTGTAGCCATTTTCAGCGATAGTGTTAGGACCTGCAGAAAAGTGGGGTCCCTTGAAGGGGGCTGCAGGCTTAAATGCATTGATCAATTCATGAACCAAATCTCCACTAGTTATTATCAGTTAATTTAGTGTGTGCAGAGCCCCTACAATGTATATATTATATATATATATTTATATATATATATATATTTAATAAATAGAGAGTAAAATATATTAAAACATTTTTAGATTTTTAGTCACAAAGCTGCGAAGTACCCAAGTGCTAAGGGATTAACGAGCCAGCAGACTCATTAGTGCATATCAATTTCATATATATTAAAACCTAAATATGACAGCTAATTATATAACGGAAAATAAAAATGATCATTAATAAAACACTTTTTTACAGCATATTGCTTGTTCCGTCTAATCACTAGAAGCGAATATATTTAAATAAGTTGTCAGGAGTGTGTAACGTACTGTGTCTTTTGCAAGGCAGTATGAATGGTTTTCAGTCTCATAGTTAATGCAAATTCTCATTACCGGTACGTACAATAATGCACATGGACAACTCAAGCTGAACATCTAACTGTCCTTTGCTTAATTACCATTTGCTATTTTACTTTTGATCACACCTTCTGCAGCTGTTGGATATATAATCTATATATTATAGATAGATGATAGATGATAGATAGATAGATAGATAGATAGATAGATAGATAGATAGATAGATAGATAGATAGATAGATACTGTAGATAGATAGTCCACATAATAAGAAAATGCAGTACTTGTGTAGTTGCACGGCGCCAGCATGTAAACTCCATGCCAACGTGCATAGTTTGTACTCCCACTATCCACGTTGGCATGGAGTTGATCTTAGATAGCGTGGCGAGCGTAGTGAGCCACCGAGCCCGTAGCACAGGCGAGCACAGTGAGCCCAGCAAGGGGACACAGACGCACAGCACCATGCTGGCGCCGTGAAAGTACACAAGTACCGAAAATGCTATAATATAATAATACTGTAGCAACATTAACTTACCTCAGGGTTGCCTCCCTCCCAGAATGACCGTGAGTCTCCCAAAAATTGGATCCCCCTCCCAGCCGCCCAGAAAGGTAGGCAAACCTCCCGGATTCTGGGGACCCCCGCTCTGCCCCCCCCCCCCAATTGTGGTGTCCTCCCCCCGATTGTGCCATTTAAATACAGCAATCCGTGGGTCTCCAAGGAAGGGGCAGGGCTAAAATGTCATAATCTGTTCATTTTAGCCCCGCCCCCTCCACAGAGATCTGCAAACCAGGTTATTTTACATCCTGGGGGTGGTGCTTAATGATGTCACGCTCAAGCTCTGCCTCCCAAAGTGCTGCTGAAATTCGGCAACCCTGACTTACCTCCATAAATGAAAAATCCACTACACATAAAATCTAAGTTTTTTAGTAAATGCAATGTAAAATAATAATATTGTGATGTATAAAATAAAGTACAACATGTGTTCATATATCAATATACATTTATAAATCATCTGGTCTTCACCTTGTCCTAAAACTTAGTAAATCTAATCTCATATGACAAATAACCTACATGTTTTACTATTACAAATTTAACAAAAATAAGCTACGGGAAAATGAATTACTAGAAAGGTAAGAACATTATTATTTCCTTACCAATGCAACAGTTATTTTAGCCATGTGCTGAGAAAGTTCTCTGACTAGTTATTGTGTGATCATCAGTAACTGCTAAGTCCTTACATTAAGTAAAACCTTTGACACTTTGGAAGATAAAATACACTGATCTCAGAGAAGCAAGAATTTCTGCCCAACATCTGACACATCTGGCAAATGATGGAAGGGCTGATGGCCTAATGGGCCAGTCCAGCCTAAAATCCTGGTCAAGCCCATCTCTCTAAAAGTTGGGCAGCCAAGCAGAGCACTGGGAGATGGTGCAGCTCAGCCAGCCCCTGTCTTACTTAGTGCCAAGCAGGGCAGTGATAAAGACATCGGGCCGTGCCATGAGACCAGGCCCCCGTGTCTCGTGGCATGCACTGTGAGACGTGTCCATGCTCCCTTGTTGTGTGCGCAAATTGAAATTACAGGGAGGATTTGGAGCCCTATTCTTTCCCTGGCAGTGCCATGTTCCCTGTGAATTCTTCAGCACCAAAGATGGACTTAGGAGAGGGAAGTATAATGTATGGGTACATTGCAAACTCTACACCCATTATAGATATTCCATATCAAAAGGGTGGCAAATTGATGTATAAACGTCATTAAACTGTGAATGCTAAAAATACTCTTGATTCAGCTCAACTGTGTAATGATAACGGCAGGGCTGCCTCGAGATGAGCGGCTACATGTGGGCAACAGCATTGGACATTGCCATTAAACCCAGAGCTGCAGCCACGCTTTAAGGGGGGTTATTTTGGTTGACTCGTTCAGATGCGAATTCGCACCCTTGCGAGCCAACAAAACCCCGCCTTGTAAATGGTGGCAGGCTGCCACCCATTTGCAAGGTGGATTCGCACTCATGGCTTGCGACCGAATCTTGCACAGTAACATCCATTCGCATCCTTGTTGTATACGCCACCATCATTTGATGGGGCACCCAATATAAAAGTGATTCTCAAGTCACTTATTATATGTGTGGACGGTGGGGGAATTGGGTGAGTAGCTTACACCCAGTGATGTCAGCTGGTGGCCCCCCGCACCCGCGTCATCGCCTATTAGCATGGTAAAGCCCAGCGTTCTCGTGGGAACACCCATGAAACTCTGGGTGTTCCCATATGCTGATGGGCCATGAACGGGCAGGGGCGGGCCGGGCCATATGGCGCCAGGAAGCACAGACTGCACATGTTCGCGCATAGCCCCCCCCAGCCAATTAATTTCAGTGCTCCGCGTCCCGCAGCCAATCTAGATTAAGGAGGCTGCATCTGGGGACTTCAGTATGCTGCTGGGGATTACAGTAATGTAAATATATATATATATCTCAACAATACAATATCACTAGATATTTGCGCCAAGTGCGGGTGGTCACTACTAACACTCGATCCCCTACTAGAAGGATCCACAATCAAATACACAACCCAATAGTGTTATACAGCGCCCATGTATAATTAACCAATACAATGATTTCGGTCTTTCCACTAGTTGTAAAATATTGTCAACCAAGATTTCTTTCAGATATAAAACATTTATTATAAAACATATAAAAATTAGGATTAAATACTCTTGGAAACAAAGTGTTCTCTTGGAGCTAGGATCACACCAGATACCCGACGCGTTTCGCCTCTTTAAGAGACTTCATCAGGGGTTTGACATACTAAATAAGAATCTTCAATAAATTAGAGATGTTTTAAATTTGCAAAGACTTTAGAGCGGTTTTGTTCCACTAGATGATCAAGAAGTACAATTACTGTAGTTAATCTTCAATTGGAGATTTCTAAGTGCTTGTTTATAAAGGTTCTTATTTTTATAAGGTTGGACCATATGTGGATGATAAATCGGTCTCACTTGTTACAGAGCACTCCTTTTCCAATGACTCTCAAAGTGGGTAGCTTAGACACTCCTACTCCCAATGGCCCCTAGAATGGGCAGGTCAAACTTAGTAGAATAAGGGTGGCCAATACTGGTAAAAACCTTTTAGTTCTTGACCTCCAATGGATGGTCCCCTAACTGATCTTTTAGAGGTCCAGTATTTTAAACAGGTATGGTAACCGGTAACAATATTTTAAACCTTCAGAAAAGTAATCTCTTCCCTAATTTTTAGGGACAAGAAATTTAAGGATCCCCTTAGTGTGGCCTGAGCATGTGAACTCTCCAGTTTCCAAAGGGCAATATATAAAACCTGTGCATGGCTTATGGGTGGGTGTGGGGCCACTGAAGACCCCTGGTCTAACAGAACACATGTGGCATTCCATGCTGGCATGTGTAGTTTCACAGAAGCTGGAGTTCCATCAGTTGTCCTCATTCATGCTCATTATAGAGAAACCTTGGCAAAAAGTTGTTTAATTGCCGTCAAGCATTTTTTGCTCTAAGTAGATAAAGCAAACAACAGAGATTCCCCTTTTGAAAATTCTTACCTACAATTTATCAGAATAAGCCAGGCTGCACCTTGAAGCACAGACCCCGTATCTGGGCATAAGGCAGGCGTTTAGGAGGAACGAGGCATGTGATTAATTTATAGAAAAAGTTTGCTCAAAAATCAACTGCTTGAGCAAGATATTGCCAAGTTCTGCTGCTGCAGCTGTCATTCTGTTTTCCGCTTGCAGTGCTTCTGGAGGTCATCATTAATTTGAAGCAGAGACTTTGTCGGTATGTAAATATTCCTTTAATCTGCAGTACACATTCTAGGCAAACTGTATCGGAATCGCTATCTAGATGTTGTGTTGGCATACATTAACAACTACAAAAAAAAGAGTATACATCTTGTTTGCTTTCACTGATCTGCATATTTTTGGAAGCTTGAAAAGCCATAAATGCTAATTTAATCCTAAATGTTTGCTATTCTACCACTGCAGTATACTGTAGCAGAGGGTGCAATGATGTATCCTGCTGGAGGAGAATATATTTATGTGGTTTTTATTTATGTTTTTGCTTTAAATTTTTTATATTTGTATTCATGTTATTGTTGGTGTTAATATTTTACTTATTAATATTATTATTTAATCACCATAATTTATTATTATTATTATTATTATTATTATTATTATTATTATTATTATTATTATTATTATTATTATTATTATTATTATTACATGTTGAGTATCCCTTATCCAAAATGCTCTGGACCAGAAGAATTTTGGATAACGGATTAATCCGTATTTCAGAATATTTTTATATTTGAATGAGGTATCTTGAGGTATCGTGCATTTATGTTGTACAAACACATAAAACACATGAAATACACTCAAATATATTTTCAAAACATGAAACAAAGTTTGTGTACTATCTCAGATACTGAATTTAAATGCAATCATGTCCTGGCACATATTTAGTGCCAGTTACATATCATGTCCCCAGTAGTGCCAGTTACAGATGTCCCCAGTAGTGCCAGTTACAGATCATGTCCCCAGTAGTGCCAGTTACATATCATGTCCCCAGTAGTGCTGTTACAGCTGTCCCCAGTAGTGCTAGTCACATAAAGGTTGGCCAATCCCGGGATCGGGATCCTGGGATTTGGCCCCAAAATATCTCGGGATTTCGGGATTAGACTGCGCATGCGCAGTCTAATGCCGGGCATCGTCTGAGCACTCGCTGCCCGGCTGTCCCCGTCCCGGCGTGCGGCCTGCGCAGCGTGATTAGGTCACAGGTCACGCTGCGCAGGCTGTAGCACTACACCCCCACCATCGGATCCGCTAGCTGCCGAGCCTCCCCCAGCCACCTGCCTCTTCACCGAAGCCGCCTGCCGCAGTGCCGCCTGCTTCCCCCCGCTCACCAAAAGTAAGTGTGTGGCCCCGGCACCTGCTTGCCGCGGGCCACCCACGTCACGCACTGCTGCCACATGCCCCCCCTCCCCAAAACTCAGTTAGTGTGGGGGGCACAGGGGCATGCCAATCCCGTGATCCCGGGAATCCCGGGATTGAGCATTTTTCAATCCCGATTGCAAAAATGCATTTTTTCAATCCCGGATTGAAAAAATGCCCCGGGATTGGCATCCCTAGTCACATATCATGTCCCCAGTAGTGCTGTTACAGATGTCCCCAGTAGTGCCAGACACATATTATGTCCCCAGTAGTGCCAGTTACATAGCATGTCCCCAGTAGTGCTGTTAAAGATGTCCCCAGTAGTGCCAGTTACATATCATGTTCTCAGTAGTGCCAGTTACAGATGTCACCAGTAGTGCCAGTTACATATCATGTCATCAGTAGTGCCCATTACAGTTGTCACCAGTAGTGCCAGTTACATATCATGTCTCCAGTAGTGATGTTACAGATGTCCCCAATAGTGCAGAAACATATCATTTTCCCAGTAGTGCCAGTTACATAGCATGTCCCCAGTAGTGCTGTTACAGATGTCCCCAGTAGTGCCAGTCACATAACATATCCCCAGTAGTGCTGTTACAGATGTCCCCAGTAGTGCTTTTAGCAAAAAAAAAAACACTTTCTGGAATGTATGGTTTTCGGAATAATTTGGATAACTGATATTTGGATAAGAGATACTCAACCTGTATTATTATTATTATTATTATTATTATTATTATTATTATTATTTATTAATCATAACTTTTTAAGTTATTATTATTCACTATCGTAATTTAAGTTGTTATTGTTACTATTATTATTATTATTATTAATAACAATAATAATACAATTAGTAATAATATTTTTATTATTATTATTATTATTATTATTATTATTATTATTATTATTATTTTCATCATCATTTTTTAAGTTATTATTCATCATCATCATCATCATCATCATCATCATCATCATTTTTAAGTTATTATTATTGTTATTATTATTATTATTATTATTTTATAATCATTATCATCCTTGATATATTTATGCAAAATCGGCATATGCTGTTGTACTTTACCCATATGGAAGATTTGTAGAAATAATTGAAACTATATACAAAGTATAAAAAAGTATGGTAGAGGACCCACCATGTAACTAGCACATGCAGGGAGGTGAGGTTACAGAAGTATTGTTGTTAATTCTGCCCTAGGATCTCCTAAAGAAAGGAATGCTATGAGTTCACCCTGGTGATTTAAGAATGATTTAAAGCACTAAGGAGGGTATCCAATTAGCTCCCGATGCATTTTCAACCCCCCAAAAAATGAGCTGGTCATTATCGGGTTATGCAATTAGGGCCTTTTTTGGGGGTCAAACAAGGGACTGTTATTGGGGGATAACACATGGGATCTGTGTGCTGAAACACCCAAAGCATAATCCGAATAAGTGTTGGGTTATTATGGATACTCAGATAGTCCCAGGCGAATCCATTAGCTGAGGGAATTTACTGCAGCTAATTGGATATCATAAATTATTTAGCTTGCGAATTGTCAGTCTGAGAGCTAAGCTTCCTACAATTGTGTTACGTTTACCTAAAAGGGATTTTGCTATGTAATAAGTATATGACTGCAATACATTTTAAATTCAGTTCAGTGAGGTTTATTTAGGAGGAGTTACAGATGGAGCCGCTCTCATTTAGCGGGGGTCTGGCGGTCGGCTCAACAACCACCAGCCCCCGCTATCGGACGCACGTGCACGAGACGCTTGCACGTCCTTTTTTGACAGAGCTCCCAGTCGGTCTCTGCCACCTCCCCGTCACTGTCCACCGGTCCCCGCCGCGTCCCCGCACCCCCCCTAACCCTGCCCATCTCCCTGAAGCAGAGACGGACAGGGTTCCCGTCCCCGCCGCCCTAAAACTGGGACTCGCGTGCGTCCCAGTCAGATGGAGCGGTCGCCAGTGGGGGAATTCTGGCGAGCCTCGGTGCTGACTAATAGGCGCTCCATCTGTAGGTTGTAAAACCCGAAACTTCTACTGAGCGTGTTTATGGACGATATTTAAAAGGGCAATGCTTTTACTAGCTGTGTCCTGTTTAAAAAGGCATTGCCCTTTTAAATATTAAAGAAAAACAGTGTAAGCGGCGCTTTAGGGACTACAATTCAAATATCAAAATATGATTTATTTATATAAAAAACACAATAAATACAATGTACAGTACCACCGGCCGGCAGGAAATAAAATTATTCTAACATATATAGACAAAAATTATTTCTTAAAAGCACAATGCTGCATAATCAAAATGCCTCCTCCACAATTAAAGTATTCCAGCAAATGGACCTTTTTGTAGTCACCCCGCTGGATATTTTCCTTTTTTAGAGGCTCTTTTTAGCCTTGGGTGAGATTTTGCATACAATACTAATGTCAGCAAGCACCGTCATCCCAAACCCGAGTGGAGCTCACGCTGGGAGCAACATTCAGTTACTCTGATTCAGACTACGACCGTGTTTTGTTCTCTGAGGATCCGGGATCCACCACAGCCTCACCAGACCATCTACAGCTATATCACCAATGGCTTAACTTGAAGAGAAAAGAGACAGATTACTATTTTCATGGGATCACACTGTCCAATTATGTAAGAGACAAGAAGATTCCACGTGGATTCCGCGTCAAGAATGTTCCAACAATTGGACGTTATAACATTCCCTTCTGTACAGTTTGGACATCAATATTGAACAAATGTTCATTTGACTTGATGGTCGCAGTAATCGAGGAAGTCAAAAGGGAACTTGAAAGCATTCGCTCCAAGTTGACCATTTTTGAGCTACAGCATAAAGAATTTTTACTGCAAGACCAGACTACCAATTGGCTGGAGAAATTAGCTTCACAGCTGGAGAAATATAAAAAGGATTTACAAGCCTTTAAGCAGAACAAAAAAGATCGAGTCAACCAAGACTATGAAAAACATCAAGTCTACCCCTGGTTAACAGGAGGGGAACCCCCGGTACGCTTTATGAAAAAAAGACATGGCCCTAGGTATAATCGTCGTGGCTGGGATACAGATTCATCAAGGGATGAAGTTTCATCCACCAGCGAAGTCGAGGGCCAAGGCATAGACTCTGGTCGCCCCCCTTTAGGTGCTCGCCCCAAAACAACGGGACAGCGCGGCGCAGACGGTTCACGCGGAGGGGGGGCCAGAATAAGAGAGCGAGGGGTAAAAACAAGGATCCAACCATCCAGACTACAGAAGAAATAATATTTAATTTGTCATCTCGTGTGTTGACTGACACAGAGGTCCAAGTATTGTCCAAGGGACTCAACTTTGTGCCCACTACCAAGACAGACCCGTTTAACATCAAGGTCGAACAATTCAAGTTACACCGCCAACTGAAGCTCCGTGAGTTCTTTCAAGACAAACAAGTGGACGTGTCACCAGTGCCGACAGTAATTAAATATCCTGATAAATTAAAGAAGACCTCCAAATTTGATCCCCCATCGTTTAACCCTTCAATAAAGACATTTTCAAGATTACTGGAACAGGACTCTGCATATTTGTTGAAACATCCTACACCAGTCAGATCCAATTTCTCTCATGAAGAGTGGACTGCCCTTAAAAGCTTGCGGGATGACCCGCTAATAACCATACGCTCAGCTGATAAGGGTGGGGGTATAGCGATATTGGACACGGCTGAATACGTTGCTGAGATCAATTCACAGCTTGCAGATCGAGACACATACTGCCCTTTAACCCGTGACCCTACAGCAGGATACAAAATTGAGTTAGATGGTTTATTAGACCAGGCTGTCACCAATGGGCAAATTGATGCAGCCACCAGAAAGGTGTTGTGTGTGGATCACCCTGTTGTACCGGTTCTATACGCAATTCCCAAATTGCATAAGAATCCGTTGAAACCCCCAGGTAGACCAATAATTTCTGCCAGGGGGTCTCTTTATCAAACGATTTCGATTTTTTTGGATTTCTTTTTGCAGCCATGTGTACAGGGGGATACCCATTACCTACAGGATACCACCAGCTTATTAATTAAGCTTGGAGAATTGGGGACAGTCCCTCCCAATTGCACGATGAGCACTATAGACGTAACGAGTCTATATACGTGCATCCCCCATGGGGCCGGGTTGGATGCAGTTAGAACTTTAATCACCGGTAACCCCGTATACACTGGCCCAGATGTGGAACTGTTTTTGACGTTGTTAGAATTAACTTTAAAAAGAAATTATTTTAAATTCAACAACCAATTCTTCTTGCAACAGAGGGGGTGTGCGATGGGGTCCTCTGTGGCCCCATCGTTCGCCAACTCTTTTATGTTTGCCATAGAGCAGGTGTTATTCACCAAGAATCCGGTCACCAGGGGGTCTCTGTTATTGTACACGTGGTATATAGATGACCTCCTGGTATTTTGGGTAGGGTAAAGCAATAAACTTAAAACCATAATTGATGTCCACAATTTAACCAGTTCTCCCATTAAATTCACGTACATTATAGACAGTCAGTCTATACATTATCTGGACGTAAATATTAAAATTAATAATGGTAAAATAGAAACTGCGTTATACAGCAAAACCACAGATAGAAACAACATTCTGTTAAGTTCTAGCTTTCACCCTGTTCCTCTGAAGAAGGGACTACCCTTCTCCCAAATGCTCCGTGCTAGAAGAATCACAAGCGAGCAATCGGAGTTGGAGAACAGCCTGTCCATTATGACGTCTAAATTTATCGAAAGAGGGTACAGCCAGGGCCTGCTAATGGATACTAAAAGTAAAGTTTTGAATCTGACCAGAGAAGAGGCGTTAGCCTCAAAAACATCTAACACTAAAAAAATGGAGGACAAATTAATATGGGTAAATTCTTACCATCCAGCCAGTTCTAAGTTGGGAAAGATGGCCAAAAAACATTGGCCTTTATTGACATCAGACCCCCAATTACCCTCATTAAAAAACAAGTCCATTATGCATTCATATACTAAGGGTAAAAGCATAAGAGATTTTCTGGTAAAAAATGATGTTGTATTCCCTCCCCCAAAAACAAGTGTTGCATTTTGGGGTGCTGCTAAAATGGGATGTTATAAATGTAGCAGATGCATAACCTGCTCTTATATGACACAAGGTGATTCATTTTTTCATCCATTTTCTGGAAAAAAATATAAAATACGTCATAGAGTCAGCTGTCAGACTAAATTTGTAGTATATTTGATTAGCTGTCCGTGTGGACGCCACTATGTGGGCAAAACGGAGAGAAGCTTCAAAGAGAGGGCAGCTGCCCACCGATCATCAATTAAGGCAGCTATTCTCACTGGCCACAGTGAACAGCCGGTAGCCCGGCACTTTGCCGAGGCAAGGCACAGTATTACAACACTCCGGTACAAGATCATTGACCACGTCCCCCCTTTCAAAAGAGGGGGAAATAGGGGTCTAAGACTCCTTCAGTTAGAGAGTCGGTGGATATTCACACTAGACACCCTAAGTCCACGCGGGCTTAATGAAAATTTGGGACTATCATGCTTCTTGTAAACTTTTGTTTACATATATAATATTTTAGTGCTGACCACATAGTTATCTTGCAGCGTTTGATTTAAAGATGAGACACATATAAGGAAGATATAAAGTGTCCTATGGTAATAGTATATTGGTTGTATTATGGGATAATCATGCTCTGTGTTCTAATTTTGTTATGTGGTTTACACTTGAGTTTTTAATGTTTTTCTGATGTATTGTGTTTTTGTAATTTTCTTCAGGTATTTGGTCGTTGGTGAGCCGGCGGCCATATTGTATATTGCGGTTGCTGGGCAACCATGTAGCACGGGTCCCTTCGCGCTCTCCGTAGCGTCTATGAGCAAATGACGTCATCGTGAAGCGCTGATGCGGAAGACGGCGGGCGGCGCGAACGGAGGGTAAGGTATTTATGTGTGTATTTTTTGTATGTTTATCGTTCTTCCTGCACCTTGATAAAGGGGTCGCTGAGACCCAGAAACGTTGGGCTAAAACCCGTGAGTGGTGTTTTCTTTCAAGCGAGTGCCGCCATCCCCCTGGAACTGTACATACAGCAGTCTTTGTACTGCATATCGGAGGTCACCGCAGCTGCATCCATAGGATAGCTGACAGTATTACCATTTGCCTAAAACTCGGGAGTGCCTCCTCACAAAGATTTCAACATATATAGACAAAAATTATTTCTTAAAAGCACAATGCTGCATAATCAAAATGCCTCCTCCACAATTAAAGTATTCCAGCAAATGGACCTTTTTGTAGTCACCCCGCTGGATATTTTCCTTTTTTAGAGGCTCTTTTTAGCCTTGGGTGAGATTTTGCATACAATACTAATGAAATAATGTCCTGTTAGTTTCAGGTAAAATCAGCATCAAGTAATTAGCGGTAAGCAGGTTAGTCAGTCACACTTTCAGATTTTGGTTAGTCTTTTTAGACCAGGCAACTTAAACTGATGAAGCCGCTGACGTATTGAAGGCGGGGAAACGCGTCATCTATTCTATCGTCACTTCCGACTACTGTTACCACTCGAGCCGGGGAAACAAACGCCGGAGCTGGGAGTCCCTGAAAAGGCTGCGTAATACGGGAAGACCAGCAGCCGGGGACCCGCTCCAGGTGAGCCGCACCTTGCCCCCACCATTCGAGACAGGGATATTAACATCAGAGCTGGGAGTCCCTGAGAAAGCTGCGCAAGTTGGAAAGATCAGCAGCCGGGGATCCGCTCCAGGTGAGCCGCATCTCACCCCCAGCAAAGTATACTTCTAAACCTTCCTGTCTGGGTCGAAATGAGCATAAGTATGAAATCCATTCTCTACTAATATGCTGAATGAGTGAGCATCTAACAGCTTGTTTAAAGTTGCCTGGTCTAAAAAGACTAACCAAAATCTGAAAGTGTGACTGACTAACCTGCTTACCGCTAATTACTTGATGCTGATTTTCCCTGAAACTAACAGGACATTATTTCATTAGTATTGTATGCAAAATCTCACCCAAGGCTAAAAAGAGCCTCTAAAAAAGGAAAATATCCAGCGGGGTGACTACAAAAAGGTCCATTTGCTGGAATACTTTAATTGTGGAGGAGGCATTTTGATTATGCAGCATTGTGCTTTTAAGAAATAATTTTTGTCTATATATGTTAGAATAATTTTATTTCCTGCCGGCCGGTGGTACTGTACATTGTATTTATTGTGTTTTTTATATAAATAAATCATATTTTGATATTTGAATTGTAGTCCCTAAAGCGCCGCTTACACTGTTTTTCTTTGATTATTGTCCTTCTTAAGGGTTGAGTATTCCTTATAAGCGGCAGCATAGGACTATAATTAGTGCCCTGCGCTTGGTTATAATATTTGTCTTTTAAATATTAGGCATAAATAATTTCAGAACTGTCATGTTTTAAAACCCAAATCTTTGTAAATAAACCCTATAACACTTTACAATAAAGTAATAATTAGATGGCTAATATATATATATATATATATATATATATATATATATATATATATATATATATATATATATATATATATATATATATAGTGTCAATTAAAGCTGAAACCCCCAACATTTACACCCCCACCCTTGTTGCAGCTGCTTTAAGTTTGCAGCAATAAATTAAACAATAATGTTTACATCTCTCCGAATGTCAATCGGCTGTGTGTTTCAGATAATTCCGATTAAATGCATCAGACAATGGATTAAAACGAAACAACAGTTGTTTAATAGGCAACAAAAACATCTGTTATACATTGCGGCAAAAAGCTTTATTCCAAATCGGTCTTAGCTCTTTAGAAACGCCAGACTCTGAGGTTTTCACCTTAATTCGGCATTTATTAAGAAATCATTCAATGTAATTGTTTTATGACCGCTGCCCATAGGAAGTGACTTAAAAATAAATATTTTGAGCCTGTTTCTAAGTTGCACACAAAGCAGCCACATCCTTAGACACATTTTATGCTTGTAAGTAAATGTCTGGTTGGCAAACTCTCTGAAACAGTACCGGCAAGATTGGACTAGCCAACAGGTTACAGGGAAAATCTCCTCCTTCACAGACAGTGCACTCAACTTATACATTAATAATCGGTACTTGTGTGGTTTCACGGTGCCTGATATATCGGATGCGATATCAGCCAATATATCGGAGGTGATATCGGCCGATATATCGATGCGATCTGAAGCGATTTTTGACCTGTTCATAACCCCACTATGCATGGAGTTGAATTTATTTAGTGTGGTGAGCGTAGTAATCCGTGTCCCCTCGCGGGGCTTTCTACGTTCGCCACGCTTCGGGCTTGGTGTCTCAAGGCGCTCGCCACACTATATAAAATCAACCCCATGTGTAGTGGATAGTGGGTTTATGAACAGGTAAAAAAATCGCTTTGGATCGCATCGATATATCGACCGATATCGCATCTGATATATATCGGCCGATATCGCATCCGATATCTCGGGCGCCGTGAAACTACACAAGTACCTAATAATCTATTACAGGAACGGTCACCTGGAAGAACAAGACATTTGATCAACACGAGTGCTTTGGTACGCATCTCTAGAATTACAGCAAGATTAGCCTAATGGTATCCAATTAGCCACTGTGGTTGCTGGGCACACCCACTCAGATGGATGACCACACCTCTTAAGTATGGGCCTCTATGCTTGCATTTCTCAGTGGGCCCTTTACACCTAAGTTCGAGAGTGGGTATCACCCATCCCCTGCCTGATAAGTGGTCATCATCCCATTCAGTACACATGTGGTGATAGCAATCTTTCTGATGCATAACTGTATGTGCACAATTCTTAATTGTCCACAATACATCAATACACCCACAACACAATGATCTAATCCACACAATCCCATGGTCATTTTATTACACCCACTAATCCACAAGAGGAGATACAGCTGAGATGCCTTCAACTTTGAATTGCTTGCAGTTCCTCAAAGGCTCCAAACCACAGAGTGGACTAAAGTGCTACTACGGGCATACACAAACATGTCAAAAGGGGAATTTTATTTGACTGCACAAACAGTGGGACTATAAGTAAATAACCTATATGTTATATTAAACTATTTAAAAGTCGGTCAAAATGGCGGCTTCTGCAATGTACTTTCATCTTTAGCTGTGACAGCTTTTACTTTCGCTTTGAGTTGTCACAGTTTTTAGCCCACAATCTCTCCACCCCACCCACAGTACCTATCTACTCCTCCCTCCAATCTCTGTCTTCACAGCTCCCTCTCACCATATCAACCAAGTTTGGATCAGATGAGTGTCCATGCAAAAATTGCTTCACTTTCTGCTTTCATCTTTTAGCATACAAAGGAGTAATTAAGTCCATCAAGTGGCCTCAAGTGGTCATTGGTGGTACTTCACCTCATAGAGGTGAGGAGTAGTTAGCCTTTTATATATAGATTGTAGATAAGGACACAGATTCTAGAGTTTTTTTCCTATATTCTACATCTTTGCATAGTAGCCACATACATTGTATTTTACTTTGTCCTAAGTACTTGTATTTATCTGTTTTTGTCAAAAATTAATTGGTTTAAAACCACAGATCAACCGTAGCAATGCTTGGTGCAAGGCAGCACCATAGCAATGGCAACCATGCGCTCTTTGCTGCCGCAGCCATTTGCTCCCAATTCGCCCATTGCCCAATCCCCCTGATGTCCACCATAGACGGCATTATCCATCTCCCTTAACACTGTGACCATTCAAAAGATGGTTACACTATGCAGGAGCACGGACATGGAAGACAGCACACAGCACGTAAGATGGGTGTGTTTTTAGAGTACCCGCCCCCCAGGTGGTACTGCGGTGCATCCGCACCTCTCACATTGCCCTTCTTACCTTCTTACAAAACTTTTGCATTGCATCTCAAGACTCTACATGTAGTTATTCAATATTCAGGGTACCTGTGCACTAAATCACAAAGGCCCTTATTCTGGTTCACTCGCAAAGGCAAAATAATTCTTAAATGGACAAAACCATGTGCACTTCCGGTAGGGCAGATGTAACTTGTGCAGAGAATTAGATTGAGTTTGCCAACCAGACATTTACTTACAAAGTAAGATCTACAGTATATTGCAGTGTAAAAATAAAGCAGTGAGTATTTTTCCTGCACAGAAACAAAATAACTCACCCAAATCTAAATCTCTCTGCACATTACATCTGCCCCACCTGCAGTGCACATGGTTTTTCCCATTTGAGAAGGAATTTGCCTTTGCGAGTGAACCAGAATAACCATTTGTCTAACCCAAGCTAACATTTCTGCCTTGACCCCCTGAGCAGCAGTGGAGTCTGGACACGGTTCTGGATTAGTATATCAAAACATCCGGACTCCTGGCTTGTCTGTCCTCTGCCCAGGAGCATGTACAGTAAGTGTTATTATATTTATTTCATAAAAGAGGGGCTGTTGGTAGAGCATTGAGTTACCAAATGCTAATTTTTAATACTAGCCTTCAGCATGAAAAATACAACATAACAAGTAAACTACTTGTTGGCAGAAACAAGCAGGCAGCATTATTAGACCAGTGGGATATTTTCCAGCATTCTGTTGGAGCACATAAATGTGTTAACAGAGAAACAGCTACTGTCCCAGAAAATAAGATCTATTACAAAAGGTGTCAGGAAAGCAGAGTGTGGAGAAAAACCTTGCTTTAGTGTTGATACTGCGTAATAGTTTATACTGGGTGTGGCGTAACTACTGTACTGCTACTACTGTATGTGTACATTTTGGTTTACTGTACCTAGTGGCGACTCCAGGGGTGGGGCTGCAGCTCTGTTCAAAATTAAAACATGGGGAGCCTCATTGACTGCCACCAATTAGGCATACCTCCCAACTTTTAAAGTTGGGAGGTCGGGACGCTCGCGCGGCGAACCTGCGCGCGCTCCCGAAAAGGGGGCGTGGCCTCAAGAAAAGGGGCGTGGCCTCACGGGGTGACGCGAACTCCGGCCACGCCCCCCGTTTTCGCCGCTCGTCGGCGCTGAATAGACGCTGTGTGCATGCGCACAGCATCTATTCTCGGCAAGCTGGGGGGGGCTCCCAACTGTCGCCCCCACCGCGGGACAATGGCAGCCCCGGGCGGGACGCGGGAACCTCCCCGAATATCGGGACTTTCCCGCGGAAATCGTGACAGTTGGGAGGTATGAATTAGGGGCAGTCGAGAGAGCATCAGTCTGATTCTGGTGTAGTACTCTTGATTTCGGAAACTGATCCACTTAGTCAAAGTTATGTCATCACCGACAGCTGTCCAGCTTAGCACTGCCCTGCTCCTGAAAGGTAAACTGTGCAATCCCCTTTCAAATGTGCAAAAGAAATGCAGCCTTGCACTGGCTAAAATGATATACACACGCCTTTCACTGTACAAGATGGAAGTGGCACTCAACTGGGTCAGCTACTCTTCTTTACACCTCTTATGGCTGGCCAGACCCCCTTAAGTGTCTGGTAACTTCAGCTGGCCACTACCATGACATTACTACACAACTGGACTATCCCTGCCTTAGTCAAACACTACGGGGTAAATTTACCAAGATGGGAATTCTTTTTCAGATGGAATGTTGCTGGGGGCAGAGGCATCAAGAGGGGTGCGCGGGTACTTTTTACTCGGATCTGGGTCTGCTGGAGGTGCCTGGGTACCGACACCCCTCCTCCATTGCAGGAAGCCAGGAAGTGGGGAGAGAGAACACAGCCTGTCCTCTCTCCCAATCCTTTATTTTTTTTCAAGGGAGGCATGGCCACGCCCTTCCAGAGGCCACACCCATGCCAGTGGCCACATCCCCTCCATTTTACTGGGGCCGGTGGACCTGTTGTCGCCCCTAGTTGTGTGTAACCAATCAGATAAGATCTATTATCTTCTAGAACAGGGGTGTCAAATTCAAATTCATCGGGGGCCCCATCAGCAGTTTGGTCACCCTCAAAGGGCCGCTGTATAATAATAATGCAATGACACCACAGGCTGCTCCCGCTGTATAATAATAATGCAATGACACCACAGGCTGCTCCCGCTGTATAATAATAATGCAATGACAGCACAGGCTGCTCCCGCTGTATAATATAACAATAGTAATGCCATGACACAAATTATGATACAGAGGGAGCAGCCTGTGGTGTCATTGCATTATTATTATACAGAGGGAGCAGCCTGTGGTGTCATGGCATTACTTTTATATTATACAGGGGGAGCAGCCTGTGGTGTCATGGCATTATTATTATACAGGGGGAGCAGCCTGTGGTGTCATGGCATAATGCCATGACACCACAGGCTGCTCCCCCTGTACAATAATAATGACACCACAGGCTGCTACCCCTGTATAATATAAAAGTAATGCCATGACACCACCAATAGATATATATTTTTTTATGTAACTTACTGTATTTTATCCCTCAGGCTTCTTTACTGCTGCTGCTGCGGCTCCAGTAATTTCAATTCAACTCTCTGCGCCGCGGCCTGTCCTGCTGCGGGCCCCCGACTCGGCCTGCCTTCCTTCCTCTCTGCAGACGCGTGGGTGGGAGGCATCATCGTCATGACGTCCCCACCCAGCGTCTGCCACTGCCTCGATAAGAGGGAACAGGCTGCCGGGCCCTCCTCCACGTAGCCATGGAGGCCGGCAGCCATGTTCCTGTGGCCCCAGACATCTTAAAAGACCACAGGAACATGGCCGCCGGCAGTGCAAAAAAAAACTCTCAAAAAAGATCTCAAAAAAGAGAATAAAAGGTGAAGGCTGGCGGCGGCTGCGCGGGCCGCATGACGAGGTCTGTCGGGCCGGATTTGGCCCGCGGGCCTTGTGTTTGACACCCGTGTTCTAGAAGTTCTATAAATAAGAAGTAGATTCTGATTAGTTGCCAATAGGTGTCTGAAATAGAACCATCTTAGTAAACTTACTCTTACATCTGTCTCCTTGAAGGCATTACTAATACACTACAGACTAATGCAATAGAGAGAGAGTTGTCTACTAAGTTATATAGGGGCAGATGTATTAAGCCTGGAGAAGTGATAAAGTGACCAATGGTAATGCCCCAGTCAATCAGCTGCTTCCTGCCATTTTTTTAACACAATCTTTAAACTCAACAGTTAGGAGCTGGTATGTTATTACCTCCCACTTTGTCATTTCACCAGGCTTAATAAGTCTGACCAAAAATGACTTGTTAAGGCAGATGACCATCTAAAGGAGATCATAAGATATATTTTAATACATGACTCTTCATTAAGTGATCTTTTATGTCTTTTTAATGTAAAATCCTCCCTGAACACAATATTCTACTTGTAGAGCACACTACTGATGTGGAACATACTACATTCTACACCAGTGGTGGGGAACCTCAGGCGAGGTGGCCGTATGCGGCCCCCACTGCCAGTCTGAGTGGCCCTCCTACCCACCCGGCGGCTTTGCCGGGAGTCAAGTACAGGTGACTTCTTGTGAGAGGTCGGTAGTTCTTGCGAGATTCCTCTTAGTCAACAGCAACCGGAGACTGTCAGTCCTATTCAGCAGCAGCCGCCGGAGCGTGGGACGGCTGCAGCAAAACAATTTGTATGAGAAATTTTTACATATGGCCCCCGAAGGATTTTTCCACCATACAATTGGCCCTTGGCACAAAAAAGGTTCCCCACCCCTGTTCTACACTGTGTATTGTACATCTTATTCCCACTATCTATATTTGCATAATTTGGGGAAACATATCAGGACGTATCTGAACTAATCTCGTGCGTCTAAATAAATAAAAAATAAATTATACAGTACTTTCTTGGTAAAAGTGTTCTATACGACTCAAAGCCTTCAATGCTTATGATTTTTAACCCTGATATGACATTATCCATTACATATTAATCCACAGGTTTTGTTACATACATACAGTATAATGGTTTTCTTTACTTTATTCCTACCAATGGTCAACATGAGCGGGTCTATCTGGCTGTACCACAATTGCCACATTCATCCCACGGAAAGTTGGGAGGGTGCATGTGAAAAAAAAATGGTGTCCCTATGCTAACCATACCTATAGGGAGCTTGGCTAAGTTGTCCATTAGGAATTAACAAACCTGTTTCAATGCAACCACACCCCTGGTAAGTTAGGACAAAGCCCCATCCGGAATTCCTGGTTCCAAAAGTTGGGAGCTTTGTTCTTTAGACTTCTAGAACATTTTATATCTACCTCTTTTTAGTTATAAAGGTGGTGATGTAGAGATATTGAAAGTTGAGAGAGATATTATAAAGTATAAACCAAGCAGCTCATAACTGTCATCTCAAAGGCTTTAAGACTTTGAGTGGTATTCAAAGTCGGCTGTTATATACAACAGGAGAAATAGTGTTCACCGCCTATTCAATGCTGCTGTTTCCGATAGCATTGAAGGCGGATTTTGACAAAACAGATCCAACTTTAAAACCAGTCTTGTTGGAAATGGCCGCAGATTGTCCAATTCACGGCCATTTCTCCACAATCCACGGCCGTTTTCGCCGACATGTCCACTTTTCCCCTAGACAGGTGGAACATTGAATTCCGCCTGTCAAGTCTCTGTTGAGCAGAGCGAAAACTAGCCAGGATTTTGACTATAAAAACATTCCAACAGTCGGCATCCCAGATTGAATACCGCCCTTTATCTGAGTACATGATATACTGTATATGCCTGTTATATTCTTCGGTGTCTATGGTGATTTCCTCTCCTTGTTAACATCTGGCACATATAAAATCCAACACACAGCTAATGCTGCATTCCCTTTTTGGTACATTGAGTTGGTTTGCAGTTTTGCTCAACTTGGGTGTCCTCGCGCATTTCCAGTTGCGTAGTATTTGTCCTTATCAGAATATGAATAATAAAAATAACACACATGCCACATTTTACCAGTACGAGTAATACATTTGTATTCAGCAATCTAATGGTGCACTAATTCTCTTTCTGAATATGGTCTTATTCAAGATCAGGATCTACTGTACACTGCCTAGGAAGACAGTCAATCGGTCGACGATATATGGCGAACATCCATTAGGTACAAATTTCGGTATATATCCATGCCTTGTAGATGACTTGCAAAGACATGCCTTGTAAATGATTGCCGCTTTAAAAAAAATCCAAGTTCTTCCGGCATCCCGCAAAGCAACCAAACTTCATCATTACATCCTGCCCAAAAGGTGAACCGATAAATAGTCAATAGTGGTTGTTAAGGTACAAAAGATTGGTACTATAGTCAACATGACGATGGTCAACACATTTTTGCTTGGGACAAATGTATACTTCATGTGCTATGACCACCATAAGTAAAAACGTGGATAGTAAATCAAGAAAATGTTGGAAAAACATGTGAAAACCCCAAAAATGTGACAACCACTTGTGTGTTGACCATTGTCATTATGACCTTAAGCACTAACGACCTTTTAACTGTCAATGTTTTGTACCTATCAACCTAATGTATTTCAACCATATAGCCTTGACCTATTAACCGTCTACCACCTATACTCTACCTTGTACATCTAACCTTCGGATACCTTAAGACCACAGGATTGTTTCAATTTCAGTCCACTAATGAAGAAGTTGTGAATCCTTTTTATGTAATACAAGTTAAAAACCCATCAAAATGAAGTCTTCTGCAATGTACTTTCACTTTCAGCTGTGACCGATTTTACTTTAAATTTGAGCGGTGACAGTTTTTAGCCCAAATACGCTTCACCCCGGTCCCTATCTATTCCTACCTCCGATCTCTGTCTTCACAGCTCCCTCTCACATATCCAACAAGTTTGATACAGATCATGTCTCTGCAAAAATTGCTTTCACTTTTTGTTATAACATCTCACAGACATTTATTATTATTTATTTGTTAACAGTTTGTTATATAGCGCACACATATTCCGCAGTGCTTTACAGAGAATATTTGAACACTCACATCAGTTCCTGCCCCAGTGGAGCTTACAATCTATATTCCCTACCACATGTACACGCACACAGACATTCCAGGGTCAATTTGTTGGGAGCCAATTAACCTACCAGTATATTTTTGGATTGTGGAAGGAGACCGGAGTACCCGGAGTAATCCCACGCAAGTATGGGGAGAATATACAAACTCTGCACAGTTAGGGCCATGGTGGGAATCAAACCCATGACCTCAGTGCTGTGAGGCAGTAATGCTAACCATTACACCATCCATACTGCCCAACATGAGGAGAAGTTACTCAGATACATACATATATATACAGTATATGTTCCTGACGACAGTAACAAACACCGAAACAGCTGTTGGGCATGGCAGACTTGCAGTGGATGCTGTTAATTCCATTGTTGCTTGATAAGTATGGAATGTCTTGCTGATTTAAATTGCTATTATGCATACTTCCACTGCATGGACTTTTTTTCTATATAAAGCTGATAGTATAAATTGCATTCGATATTATATTACTAATTTAATTAATGAGAACATTTGAATTCTGGAAAATGACAGCTGATGACTAACTTTCTGTACCAGACAGATTGCATTTTAGCAGACTCATACCGTAATTAAGCTGACTGCTCTATGGGAATTTAAAATCCATTTTAGTTCATAATCAGATAATCAGGGCTGTTCTGGAGCCCAGGGTGTGTGGCATCAGAAAGACGAGTATAAGAGGGTGTATGGAGAAAGATTACAAGCTAGTGTGGGCAGATATATCACAAGATGGTATAGTCACGAGTGCTGTAAAAGGCGTACAATAGGGGGGGTGTAGGGAAAGAGAGCCTCTGTGTGGTATCGGACGAGGGATCCGGAGATACTGTGGGAGAAATACAGCAATGCAGCATGTGAGAAGCTTTTCAAAAGTGGGAATCCATTACCCAGCGTTTTATGAGAGAAATAATCTCTGTGCTTCAATGGATACATGCATAATAAACTCTATAGCAACTGCAGGCTATGTTGAATAAAGACCAGTGGTGGCTCCAGAGGTGGGTCTGCAGCACAATCCAAAACTCAAATAGCGGAGCACACAGCAGGCAGTAGGGAAGCCAATTGGCGTGATCACGGGATTTGGCACCCAAATCACCATAATTTCCAATCCAGGGATTTCGGGATTAGACTGCACATGTGCACCCCACCCCCCCCCCCCGTCCACCTGCCTGCTAAGTATCGCACCTCCGGACTGCCCGCTCAGTGCATCACCTCCGGACCACTCCCTGGCTACATTTACTGCCTCTCTCCCTGACCGCACTGCCCACCGGACTAACCTTGAAGGAAATTGCACGTGGCGGAGGGTTGGGGGGGAGGGCATGTTTTTGTATTTAGGGATGCCAATCCTGGGATCAAGCATTTTTCAATCCCAAATCCCGGGATTGAAAAAAATGCCCCGGGATTGGCATCACTAGCGGGCAGGCAGGAGATTTAAAAAATCCCATTGAATCAATGGGCAGCCGCTGAAGCACGATGCAGTCATGCTGTGGGCGGGGGATACCGGATTATCGGTGGTATACCGGTATAACAAATTTGTTCTGGATCCTTCTGGTCTCTCTTCCATGTTTATCAGCAATTGCTTTCTCCTAATAACTGCCTACATTAATTTCTCCTGACTTCTGCTTAGTATCATATCCAAGCCACACTGTCATTTGAAACCTTTGTATAAGAAGCATTAAAGTATGTGTGTCATTCAATTACTGGTATAGCCCATGATACTTAGCCTTAGGTTATTGTTAGTGGTTCCCAAGGACTGGAAAACACATCTCTGAAATACCGGCACAGCCAGAGGTCAAAGCTGAATGAATCTACATAATTCTTACAGATACGGCATCAGACAGTGCTACACCGGTTATAAAAAATGGCCCAACAGACGGAAATCTGGGACACTCAATCAATACTAACACTAGTAGCCTAACTGCACTTCATAAAGCTGTATGACTACAATATTTCACCTTTATTTATGTCAAATATTGAATTTTAATCTTCGTTATTAACCCAGTGCTTCGGTACGACTTCCTTCATATATTTCTCTTGACATTAAAGTTGTCTGTACACATTGGTCTTTTTCCAATTTATTTTTCTGGTGCTGGTTATTCTTTTTCTATCAGGGGTATAGTTGAAAGCAATGACGGGTACAGCGTTTCTGTTAGCGAAACCATTTAATGGCATAACAGTTTTCCATAGATAAATTGCAGAGCTTTTGAAGTTAATCTGTGTCTTCTTCAAGAGAATGAGAAATGTATTTTACTTTGAAATATGAAATAACATTTTGAAATGATACAGTTTTATTTCCATTTCGATGATACATTATGTTAGTTTGGAAATATGTTAGATTAAATTTAAAAAATAAATAAAAATAATAGAACAGAGACGGGATGCCTATTATGATGGGGTATAGGTAGTTCGGTTGGCCAAACTTAGGTTGACATGCATTGGGTTGACCCCTGAAGGTCGACACCTGAAATAGGTTGATATGGAAAAGGTCGACACAAGCATTAGGTCGATAATGGAAAAGTTGACAGTCAAAAGGTCGAGGTGAGTTTTTAACGTTTTTGTGTCCCGAATGTTGACATCAAAGTGTACCGTGTCCCCTCGCATGGATCACTGTGTTTTATTCTCCCACCGTGCCGTTGTGGATGGTAGGGCATTAAATACCACCTGCCGGCACATGTCGGCTCAAAAAAAGTGAAAAACTTCAGATGACCTTTTGACTGTTGACCTTCCCCTTGTTGACCTAATGCTTGTGTTGACCTTCCAACCCTGTCGACCTTAGCCACGTCGATCTATTTCAGGTGTCCACCTAAGCCCTGTTGACCTTCAACGGTCAACCCAATGAATGTCAGCCTAAATGGGGTCAATCTATTGACCGGGTCCCTTATGATGGGAAAAGGAAGGAAAACAGAAACCGCTTTAACTAAAAGAGTGTAAAACATTGAGTAACAATACTTTTTCAGTTACATAAAATTGTTCAAAAATTTTTCAAAAGCGATAATTGAAACAATACATGTACATGCAGCTCAATTTGAATATATCATCGACTGCATGTACAGAGCAGGGTCCCGATTACATCACTGTAAGATATCGTAATCAGTATCATAAGTGTGTACGCACCTTATTGTTCGCCTGGGAGTTCAAGGGAAAATGTTGATGATAATGTTCGTAAGCTTTACTTAGGAATGCATAATGTAAATCATGTATTTTCTTTAAAAAGTTCAGAGAGTTAGGCAAGTCCATACAGATAAAGAGAAAATGCATGTGAATATTCTATATACTAAACACTGCCATCTATGTATCTACAAGGCTAAGAGGAGAATAATACAGGTATTCAAATTGACTTCCTGAATTCCAACCGGTCCAACCAAGTGAAGCAAAAATTGGTCTTCTAATCACTGGCATTTCCATCTCCATGTATGAGTCTGTCTTCATGGATCAGTCTCTCATAGTTGGGGGAAAGGAGGATTTCCAGATAACCAGGATGACGACAGTGAATATTTTCTTTGCTACCATTCTATAACTTTTATAGAAAGTTGACATTTCCAGAGGGTAACAAAAGCTCAGAGACTGACCAACATCATGGAAGATGCTAAATGTATTTTAGTAGGATTGTATCTATTACTTTTAGAAGGTGATTTTTGGCGATGATCCCTTTTTCTCCCTTCATACTTAACCAAAATCAATCAATGAGGTACCATTTTAAAGTCTCTATTACTGATGAATTTTTAATTTAGAATGACACATTGTATTGTTTGGTTAAAAATTGAAGATATAACTTGACTTTTGGCCCTAGATGTTAGGTATCGGGTGTTACCCTGCAGCCGGGACTGCTGTTCAGGACAGCCATGGCAAAACCCTATTCTGACTCTGTTATACCCCCCAGGCTGGGTAACCGACTCCTGCAGGTGTTCTAGTCTTCGCCTGTAGCCGTCACGTTTGGGAGGGCGAGTTAAGCCCGCCCTAACTCCGGTACAGCCAGGTGTTACGTATAAACAAGGAGCCGGGGACCCCCCCAGGGTTCAGTAAACAGGAAAAACGGTACTTGTTTCCTAGCACGGCCACAATCTTTGGGATCGTGTACCTTTAAGTTAAGGTACACGATCCCCGCGATGGACCCGATTTCCTTTGAAATCAGGTCCATTTTGCCGGCAAAGGAAAAATCGGGGGCATCGCACCGGTCGGGACCATTAACATTGGTCCCGACGCGACCGACGCGATGCCCTCGATTTTGCCATAGGCTTCAATGTTAAAATAATTTTTAACATTGAAATCGGGAGCATCGCGTCGGTCTTGTGCCATTATAATGGCACAAGATGAGATGGACTTGATTAAGTCCATCTCACATAGGAAAAAATGTGAAAAATGTGAAATGGGCCAATATGACCCATTTCACATTATATATGGCCCCGTCGTCACCCCACGATAGATGCTAACCCGAAGCGCGGCGAGCGCAGCGAGCCCGCGCGGGGCGGCGGTGCGCGTCCTCTTACCTTTTCATTCCCCTACTATCCACGTCGGCGTGGAGTTGAGAATATATAGTGTGGCGAGCGCAGCGAGCCACCGAGCCCGAAGCGTGGCGAGCGCAGCGCGCCCCGCGAGGGGACGCGTATACCTGTGAAGTTATACGCGTCCCCTCGCTTCGGGGCTCGCTACGCTTCGGGGCTCGCTGCGCTCGCCACACTATATATTCTCAACTCCACGCCGATGTGGATAGTAGGGGAATGAAAAGGTCGGAGACGCACACCGCCGCCCCTCGCAGGCTCGCTGCGCTCGCCACGCTTTGGGTTGGCGTCTATCGTGGGGTGGGGTTTACGTTGTAAAATTTGGGGGTCTAGGGAATATTTTACATTGAATCCAATGTAAAATCGGGTCCCAGGGATCCTATTCACATTTGATTCAATTAAAAAATCGGGTCGGTCGCGTCGATCGCATCGCATGCGACGCAATTTTTCCGACACGACCACCCCGATGGAAATCGGTGTGGCCGTGCTAGGAAACAAGTACCGGAAAAACTAACTAAGGAGCCTAACTAAAGTTTAACCAAATGGCGACTAGCCAGGCCCTGGCTAACGCTACTATGCGCCATCGACCTAGTCGCTACGACTTTGCGATACCTGTCGTAAACACAATAACCAAACAGCAAAAACACAGTAAAGAAGAACCAGGGGAAGGAATGTCCCGTGGGAACGGGGGCAGGAAGGAAAAGCCTGCTAGGCCCGAAAAATAAACAAGACTAGCCTGACCGGCTGTGAATAAATAGCAATGCAAGGAATGAATACAGGAACTAAGGATAACCCCCTGCTGGGTAAGTCACGAAACCAGGGGTATCGAGGGAACAGCATTCCACGTGGAAGATACACAAGGAACACAGAGAAGGACACCGGCAGGTGGATAGAGTCAGGCAGAAGCTATCACTGGCGGGGATACTGCTGGGCTGGCTCCCTTAAATGACCCTGAGGGACCAATGAGAACGGGGAGTCCATCCCCACCTACATTAATTGCCCCCTCCGGACACCTGTGGTCCGTTTGTGATTAGGCCGAATAGAGGCCGCCCTATTACTCTGCCCGGCGGCGTCATCCGTTGCTAAGCAATGGCGCCGCCGTGAGCAGGAAGTCTCTCCGGCGGCTGACAGCATCCCAGGTTGCTGGGAGACGCTGGGTTGAAGGGCGGGCGTTGTGTCCTGCCGCCGTGTCCTCCGGCGTCCCTGGTTGCCTAGCAACCGGACGTCAGACCTGGAAGGACAGGCGGCTGAACAGACGCATCGCCCTGTCCTTCTGCCGCCCGTAACACTAGAGTTCTTTCCCTGGATGAGTCAATACGGCACGGCTAAGATGACCAGTTTTGCTCGGCTACTCGAAATGGCTACAAATGAACCGGTTCTTCTTTCATCCTACTACAAACCACCAACCTCGCTTTAAAACAAATAATATTTTATTTTCATGCAAAATTTCACACGGCCACATAGTGAGGATATAGTTTTACTGATATCCATTATTTTTTCGAGTAAGCCAGAAAGTTCCTTCCGACTTCTGGTGGAAACCATGACACCTATAGCGTAGGGCAATGGCACATAAATGTTTCCTGACACACTAATTAAGAGTCAATTTAAAAAATAAGTTTATAAAGCGATTTTTCTTTTTTTTTTTAAAACAACAGCTGCCCAGTTGTACAAATGACAGTAAACTATATAAAGAGCTATTACTAAAAAACATGACATGCCAGTGACCTGTTGATTTATGTAAGCGACATAGATATCTTTGATAGCTTACACAAGGGCAATCTCCATGGAGACAGAAACACAGAAGCCACGAGGACAGAAAACGATCTGAGCAAACAGAGCGGGGAACAGAATTTTGCCTCTTGAAGCAAACAATTTGTTAGGAAGAAACAGAAGTGGAAAAAGATCAAACAAAATGCAACAAGACGCTACCGTACAACTGCCCATTTCGGACACCGGTCTTGAATCACTTACCAGATGTATCATATAAACAAGGCATTTGATTTTTTTTTCATCTTTGCTCAATGGCTGCTCAAAGGTCTTTGCTCTTTGTTCCTCCCTCCCCGCAACGAACGGCCCAGTGAGTGTGTAACTTGCCAAGGCGGTTTGTTGCCAGGGTCTGCACATGTGCAGACCCCCAAACATCGGAACGGGGTCGAATTCAGCCCCATCCAAATGAACAAGAATCACCCCCTTAATTGTTATTGCCCTCACACTAAAAATAATAGTATTTTCCCTATCTTAAATAATAAAAAAGTATTACTATCATTAAATAATAAATAATATTGACTCCTTAATAATGACATATTTTTGATGTAATAATCTATGTATATATATATATATATATATATATATATATATATATAAAAGGCTAACTACTCCTCACCTCTATGAAGTGAAGTTCTGCCAGTGACCACTAGAGGCCACTCGATGGACTAAATTACTCCTTTGTGTGCTAAAAGGTGTCACATCAGAAAGTGAAAGCAATTTTTGCAGGGACATTGGTCTGTTTCAAACTTGCTGGATATGGAAAGAGGGACAGGGATGTCCATCGGTGCAGTCACCATCGATGGTTGCCACCGATCATGATACTGCAACCAGCCATCGATGGTCATAAATTATGTGATGGCTGACCATTGACAGTTTTAGCTATAGATGGTCATCAATTGTTTTTGGCTGACAGAACATGGGGGCGGTGCTTTAGGGTTTTTGGGGGTGGAGCTATGCTCCGTGTCCTGGCACCTTGAAGGAAAAAAAAATCATCGGTTCTGCTGTGCCATTGATGGAGGGACACCATCTGGTTCTCCCCCATCTATGGCAAAAGTATTCGACATCAGCCATGAACCATCGATGATAAACCATCAAAATGGCCATAAACCATTCCACCATTTTGTATCATCAATGGGCGATGGCCATCGCTAGAGAGGGAACGGTGAAGACAGAGAATGAGGTAGGAGCAGATAGGGACTGGTGGTGTTGTGGAGTTGTGGGCTAAAAACTGTCACAGCTCAAATTGAAAGAACAATGCAGAAGCTGTCATTTTGACAGGCTTTTAATTAGTTAAGTCAGATTTGAATGCCAAATAAATACCTACAGTACCTTATTTGTAATGTATTTTTCCCTTCCCCTAACCCTTCCTAATGCCTATACCTAACATCCCCCCCCCCCCCCACGCACAATGCTATGAGATTCTGTCATACTTACAATGCTGATGCATGCCATAAGCATTCCGGTGTCAGCATCCCCAGTGATGTTGGGTCTGGAGCCGGTGTGGTGGCCACCGGTTGAAATTCCGGTGATGAGATTTCAACCCCCCAGCATCACAACCCAGGGACCACCCTTGAATTATATTTGTGCACCATTAAGAAATTAAGTTACCTAAATGTTTGCCGAAAGTAATATTATTTATTAATAATTATTTATATAGCGCACGCACGGGGAGAATATACAAACTCAATACAGGCCATCCTGAGAACTGAACCCATTAATTCAGTGCTGTTAGGCAGTAATGCTAGCCATTACACCGTCTGTGCTGATCATTATGGTTGCTGCATAATATTACAAATGCATACAACACAGATAGGATTTTGATGTATGCCATAACAACCAATGCATTTACATTATTTTTTAAATGTATTTCTGATACTAAAGTGCACTGGTCATTCACTGTATCGTTTCCGCTCATAAACTAGCGTCCTTCACCTTGTAGAGGTCAAACACAGCTGAAATGCTTTACAGGATTATTACTACACAGAGAACAAAGCCAAAACATAAAATAAATGTAAGTAAATTATTTAAGAGTAGATGCAAGGTAAGTTTTTATATCCATGTATAACAAGATTAAAAATAAATATATTTTTATCAACATAAAGAGAAAACTACAGAGATTTGAACCCAGCTATTCTTAAAATGGCCAACTGGCCTCTACTGTAGCTTAGATCCTACTGTAGGTCAGGGCTGGCCAAACCTGTCCTCAAGATCTACCAACAGTCCATGTGTTTCAGGGAACCAGTGGGTCTAGCAATGAATGCAGCAGGTTTGAAAATGCGACAGTTGGTAATGACTACAGCTGTGCACCAGCTAGGGAGTCTGGGAAATGTGACAATTAGTAATGACTTCAGCTGTGTACCAGCTCGGTGATTTGGAAAACATGGACCATTGGTAGATCTCGAAGACCGGTTTGGCCACCCCTGTTCTAGGTGTTTCACTATTAGTGGTTTTAGTTGATGGAGCTCAGCATGGAAATTGCTCACCTGCTGGTCCTAACAGACTGGCCGGTCAACTGTGAGCACGGGCGGATTGGCCATTATATTCACCGGGAAGTTTCCCGGGAGGCCGCCATCAGTGAGGACAAATGATGCTCATGATTATACACAAACACATTTACATACATTACATAGCTCACCTCAATGGAAGGCTGTCAGCCTATGTCCCCAAATGACAACGCCTCCTTCAACTCTCACTGGCTGTATTGAGATTAATTCCTGGAGTGGCCCCACCTCCTCCCGCCGCTATCCTCCTCTCTCCTCGCTGCACTGCTGGCCGCTGACCCACCTCCTCCCGTCCTGCCTCCTCCTCAAGTCCTATACATAAAGTTAAATATATGAGTCTCCCCGATCAGTAGCAGCTCAGCACACAGTGCCTCGCTGTCGGGTTGCGGCACCGCCTCCTCCCTCCCACTGTCCTCCTCTCTCCCTGTGGCTCTGCTGCCCACTGTCCTGCCTCCTGCTGCCCCGCCTCCTTCCTGAGTCCTCCATATACATAAATCAGTCCCTGGCCTGGCTGTCCCCGATCAGCAGCAGCACCACACAGTGTCTGGCTGTCCCCAATCAGTGAACAGTGCCATGCTGCTGGATGCTGCCCCACAGCCCCGCCTTCTCATCTCCTCCTCCTACATGTGCATCATGACGTTACAGCGCACATACCTGGGGCAGGGTGGGAGGATACCCACCAAACTATGTGGTGCGCAGCAACATGACTGAACGCCCGATGGCCGGAGTCGCAGTCCCCTGCTCCCTCGAGTACCTGCCCGCTCCCAGCTAAATATAAAGAGTTGTGCTGCAATGTGAAGTGCTCATGCAGCAACAGAAGACACTTACCAGTTCAGTAACTCAAGTGTTGTAGTAATTAACTGGTAATTAAGCACTGCCTGCCAATGCCACTAAGTGAGCAGAATTATTGTAGTCTTTCCTGTAGACTTTGCTGGCTGCCTCCACTGCCTGCTTCCTCTAATCTTTGCCAGGCTGCCACTTTGCCAGTCTCAGGTAGTAGAGTGACAAAATATATAGTATATAGTGAGGTAGTAAATCCCGCCTACTGTTATGCTGGCTCCACCCATTATTGATTTGGTGCCGCCCATGAGGCCACTTCCAGAAATTTTCCATGGCCACTTTTAGTCCCCAATCTGCCCCTGACCGTGAGTCATGCTCAACATACCAGGCTGGTTGCCTTCCTGAATGGGGCCACTCCTCATTAGCTTTCAGCACGCTCGAGATAGAAACGAAGCATGGATACCACAATCATGGCATCTGGATGACTGATAGACAATGCCTAGGTCGACAGTTAATAGGTCACACTATATGGTCAACATGGACAAAATGTTGACACAAGCAGAAGGTCAACAAGGCAATGGTCAATGCATGATAAGGCCGACATGAGTTTTTTTAGAGATTGTTTAAATTCTTTTTCATACTTTACCGTTCATTTGGAGTCCGGTTGAGAACAGTAGTGGTGTGAGTCATGACGGAGAACACGGTACACTAACTGGGGGTCCACGTGTTCAGGTGTACAAAAAATGTGAAAAGCTCATGTTGACTTTTTCATTTGTTGGCCTTGTCCGTGTCAACTTTTTGCATTTGTTGACCTTTTTCCAGTGTGGACCTTTTGCGTGTCAACCTTTTGGTGTTGACCTAGACACTGTTGACCTAATATACTATGCCCTCATTCATTATAATATTTAAAAAAAAAGAATGGAGTCAGCATCCAAGGAACTGAAGCTTCTAAAAATGAAAAGAGGTAATGTTGCCCAACCCAACCAATCAGATTCTGTCTATCATTTTCTGGGAGGCAATAGCAAAATGATAGACAGAATCTGATTGGTTGTTACGGGCAACATCATCTATTTTCATTTTTAGAAGCTTTAGAAAATGTACCCAAGGTGTCACTGAATGGGGAGTAGATGACGGTATAAGTGAGGGAATGAAAAACATATGAAGAAAGAGGGTCCTGCTCGTGAGAGCTCACAGTCAAATGTGAGATCTTATGTGCTGTATAATTTGAAACGTCCATTCGCAAACCCCTGCGAGCATCTCGCCCTTGAGAATGGGTGGCACCAGCCAATCATTCACAAGGCGGGATTTGGTGGACTCGCAAGGCTGCAAATTCGTATCCTTGCGAATTAACCACAATAACCCCCATTGAGTATTATAATACGGTCCCTATTACAATTGTTTTTATTCCTACAACGCCTCGTTTAATCAGTCAAAAGAGAAGCTTATAAATCCTGGGCGGTAAACCGACTCAATATCTTTATAAAATACCCTACTTTCTTTGTCTAGATATCAAACACAGTGAAACAGATATAGCATCTTTTCCCAGAGCATTTCGAACTGAAGAAATGAATTCTATATTTCTTGCAGAACAACTGGGACTCTCCTGGACAAATCATTATTCATGGACCTATACAAGATTTCCATTCTTCCCTGTACAACGGGGAGGGTTTATAATGGACTTGGCCATTTCAAAGAGTAGGTCAGCTGTAGACATGAATACATTTCCATAGCTGAGCTAGTTGAATTATTCCCAGTATAAATACCAATGGTTATTGTACATTTCTATTGAAATGATCGTCTATGCTTTTATTTGAACATGGATGGAAAATCTAATATAAAAAGAAAGTTTTGAAGGGGAAACATTGGCTGTACAGTATGTTCTGATAGACACAGTTTTGTTTAACAAATAAACTAGTGTGTTCTCTTCCTGGGTCAGATTTACTAAGCTTAGAAAAGTAATACAGTGTAGATCAGGGGTGGCCAAACCTGTCCTCAAGATCTACCAACGGTGCATGTTTTCCAGGCAACCGGTGGATCTATAGTAGGAATGAATGCAGCAGGTTTTAAAATGTGACAGTTAGTAATGACTACAGCTGTGCACCAGCTAGGTAACCTGGAAAACGTGGACCGTTGGTAGATCTCGAGGACCGGTTTGGCCACCCCTGGTGTAGATAAAGGGGAATTTTCGACTCATCTTATTTCAACGGTTGAAAAATCCAGCATCAGAGAAAACCATGCGGATCGGCGAATTTCCCATAAAGCCACATGCTTCTGACTAATTCACTGTTATTTTTACCCATTTTTGCGGCCGTTCTTGACCATGCCGATTCAAATCAAACAAAAGTGAAATGGTATAGGTAAAAATGTACTCAAAAATGGGTGAAAACGCCAGTGATTAAATACTAAAAGGTGAATCTTTGAAGTTTTTTGCCTGGCGTAAAATTTGGCCGGGATTGAATACCCCCCTCTGTACCAGCCAATAATTTTTCAAAACATCACCTGTAACATGGCAGTTAGGAGCTGATTGGCTGGGACTTGATCTCTCTCTAGTTGATCACTTTTTGAAGCTTTGTACATCTACCCCCCTGGGTTTTATTGTAAATATTAGAGAAATCCCACACCAAAATCCAAAATACAGTATTTGATTAGCCTTCTAGTAATACAAGTACCGTGATTGACTATAAGTACAATGATTTGTAGTCATGTACACAATCAGTCAAGGCATTTTTGTTATGCCGACACTTGTTGAAGTGATGTACAAGAGTAAAACACTGCCACTGGAAATTTGTCCAGTCTGTTGTGCAGATGTGTCCTCATACATCCAGACTTTTTATGCTAAAATTGCGTCTTAGTCGCAACAGGATGTGACTAGGATGCACAAGGAGACTGTACTGAGTAATTTGATGCATGACATTTGTATAGTGTGTGTGTGTGTGTGTGGCTTGAAAAATGAAAAAAGCTTGAAAAATGCGACTACGTCTTTGTAGCACTTTGAGTACAAACTCAAAGACTCAGTCGCACACAGATATTAAAGGGTCAGTACACTCTCCTTGTGCATCCTATTTGCATTGCATTTTCTTCAAATTAGACACTTAATAGAATAAAATTGTCACATGACCCCACTTGCCATGAGGGGCTGTTTGGCGCGACTGCAGCAAAAAATGTATGACTACATTTCTGTAATATATATGGGG
Source organism: Crinia signifera (assembly GCF_055691185.1). Taxonomy (NCBI): domain Eukaryota; kingdom Metazoa; phylum Chordata; class Amphibia; order Anura; family Myobatrachidae; genus Crinia; species Crinia signifera. The sequence goes on from NC_139220.1 coordinate 22,721,292, forward strand.
TATACTGTGTATGTAATAGGGTTAGAGTTTGCATGTAAGACGATCCCAGACTTTTTTTTTCCTTAACGCCCAAATCTTACGGTTTTCCGCACCTACGGCAAACTCGGACCCCAATACAAATATCCACCGATATTCGCTATTGAGATTTATTTTTGCACAGGTGAGGTTGTCAGTAAACAAGGCTCCAAAGGTGCTCTATTAAGTACTGAAAGAGGAGAGGTCCTGAGAAGCTCCAGGTTTAAAAAATTATCCAAATAGTCATAATCTGGAAGCCAACATCCAAACACTTGTAATAAACGCACAGATCCATGCACTGTCAGTGCTTAGCTTTCTAGAGTTCACAGAAAGAACCTAAACAGATGGGTCCTTCATTCACCTATACTTTTTGCTAGGGATGTGCACTGGCCACTTTTCCGGTTTTGGGTTCTGATTACCTTGAGGTTTTGGGTTCTAATGGGTTTTGGCAAAACACCTCCTAAGTGTTTTGTGTTTGGACTTTGGGGGTTTTGGGTTCTGATTTTTTTTGTTAAAAAAGCATAAAAACTGCAAAAAATCGCAGAAGTTTGGGTTTTTTTTTTTTGCTCCTACGCTATATTAACCTTAATAACATTCATTTCCACTCATTTCCAGTCTATTCTGAACACCTCACAATATTGTTTTTAGGGCAAAAGGTTGCACCGAGGTAGCTGGATAACTATGCTAAGCCACACAAGTGTGCGGCACAAACACGTGGCTCATGTAGGAGTGGCACTGCAGCGGTAGATAGGGCAGTACTAGGCACCAGACACGTAGATACGGCAGTACTAGGCACCAGACAGGTAGATAAGGCAGTACTAGGCACAAGACAGGTAGATACATCAGCAATACTAGTATGTGCACCAGCAGAATTTATAATAATTAATTTTATTATTAGGTACTGCTTGGCAGTGGCACACGTCAGTGCACCAGCAGCATGGAATTATTTTTTACAGTCACATGAAGCACAGGTATTATTTTTTAATTAAATTATATATAGCAGCCTAGTATGTACTAGGTAGGTACACTTAGGCAGTAGCACTGCCAGTGGCAACAGTGGACTGAGTAACTAAATAATACTGGCAGATTCAGTGCAGGCAGCACCAGTGGACTATATATATATAATTAATTATTAATATAATATATAATATATTACAGCACAGCACCAGAGGTAGGCCCCAGCACAGAGGAGACAGTAGTACTACAGGTACACAGTTAGACTGTCCTCCTTGCTAGGGAGATCCCACCCTAAGCAGAGAGGAGAACAGAGTACACAGCAGCACTGAGGGAGACAGCCCCAGCGAATAAAATAATTACAGCACAGCACACCAGAGGTAGACCGCACAGAGGAGACAGTAGTACTACAAGTACACAGTTAGACTACACAGCAGCACTGAGAAACAGCCCCAGCGAATAAAAAATATTGCGTTCAAGCTCAAGTTTAAGCCCCAGCAGCAGCACCAACACACCCTCTCCCAACCCACTACTAGACTGGAGTGAAGATAGCGGGCGCAGCAGCCGCTATTTAAAGCCTCGCGAAATCCGGCGCCGGACGATGACGTTCTGACCACGTGGACGGACCCGAGTCAGGCGGAATCTCCGAGCGCTGCTCAGAACCGGGCTCGGTATGATGACATCCGTGGGGGCTCGGATCTCTGGAATCCGAGTCTGCACATCTCTACTTTTTGCACCATATGGCACAAGAGGCATGGCATGGCATAAGTGGTCAACCATAGCTAGCAATACCTGGACCTTTATCTATTTTTATTAAATTCAGCATATTGCAGCCACATCCAAAGTCACTTATACAGTACTGTACAGTATCTTCTACAAAACGCAGTCACGCAACTTCACACCACAGATTTTGTCCTTACTTTAGGGACAGAGTGCTTGTATTTTATTTGCAGCAGCAGATACGTACGGTTATTTGTGTAATTGTAACAGATTGCTACTGTATGAACATGGAAGCCATGCTAACCTTTGCTAATGCTGGATGACTAAAGAAAACATTATTTGAGGACCTACAGTCAGTGGCGTAACTATGCCTCCGCAGCCCCCGCCGTGGCGGGGAGGCGCAGAGTAACTATGGGCGCCGGGGGGGCTGCGGTGCTATAGTTACCCGCTGCGCTGCTGCCCGGCCGCATCTGCGGTCACTGTCCCGTCACTCGCTCCCAGCGCTGGCTCCTGCTGATAATGAAAACTGACACTTAGAAAATGGCTGCCCCCGTATTGCAGACAGTTTTGGCAGCCATTTTCTAAGAGTCACTTTTTATTATCAGCCGGCGCCGGGAGACTTGACGGGACAGTGACCGCAGATGCGGCTCTGTCAGGTATGGGCATGGGGAGGGGCGCCGAGGGGAGGGAGAGAGAGGGGTGGAGGGGGGCACCGAAAAAGTTTGGCGGGGGGCGCAAAATATATAGTTACGCCACTGCCTACAGTATCATACGGGGCATGTCATACAGTACGTACAGTACAGGGCATGTCTCGTATTGGACTTTATATCATACACCAATGGAGCGGATAAAATCCCAGGTAACAGTGGCCTAGCGGGTAGAGACACAGCTACACTGTGAGCAGCAACACTGGTTCGATCCACAGTTGGTTACAATATTTTTTGATTTTTTACACATACTTTTTTTTTAAATCAATAGTTACAGTATTTGGTGCTTTGCAAATTCCTTCTGCCTTTTGCACAAAAAAAAATAAGAAGCTCTCATTTTGGACATCAATGGCCAGATGTAATAGCTTCCAAGCGGTTTTGCAGGATTCCATCCGAACGTGGGTGTTTTTTTTAAAGGGGCACTTGTTTACAAGGCATGGTTTTAATTGCCCCCTTAAAAGAGGTCATAGTTCACCCAGGATTCCATGTTGCCTCTGAACTCAGACAGTCTTATATCCGGGCGCAATTCTGTCATCTACCGGAACACCACAGTGAATCAATTGCATTTCTCCTTTGTCACGTTGTATTACTTTAAGATTGCGCTCTTTAGAAATTGTGTTACAATAAAGCCAAAATGGGAAAATGTAAAGTAATACAATGACTATCTTTATATTTTCCCTTTTGCTACCTATCAGGCAGAGCCGTATTCCGCGTAGCACAGATCCTGGCCGACTTCTCATATGAAAACATGTCAGGAGGCCAGCTGCTCAATCTGTATTTTCTTTTACAAGCCAAACTGCAGATTGAAATTAAGCAAGGCTTATTTTTCAATATAGGATAATATACTGCAGTGGTAAATCAAATAAAGCAGCTGTATCTAGGAGGGTAAAGGAGGCACCCCTAGTTTTCCTTGGTTATGAGAACAAATAGGTCTAGGCAGAAAGTAATTTCATAGCACATTTCCCCCGTCCATCTGGATGTCGCAGTGAAAGCGAAGGGAGAACATACCACTTTTGTGCTTCAACGAATCCACAGAAGCAGAATTAAGATTTTGTATTGGTGTTACCTGACCAGCAGCTTCAGTGGCTGCAAGCCTACATCTACTGTAGTTGTAAACGCAAATACTAATCTTGGCAGTTTATTGAAAATACTGTACAGTACTCTTCAAGAATGGCCCGGAGACTCCCGAAAATTGTGTGACACTCCTGGCCCCTTGGTAAAGTCCTGGCCCCCTACATCCCGCTTTGGACCTCTTGCGTGGGCGGAGCGATGAAGCGATTTGTGCTGCATCATGTTCTCATAGCCCTGCCTCCTGGTTTGCAAAGCCAGTAATGTGGCCCGGAGACTCCTGAAAATTGTGTGACACTCCTGGCCCCTTGGGAAAGTCCTGGCCCTCTACATCCCGCTTTGGACCTCTTGCGTGGGCGGAGCGATGAAGCGATTTGTGCTGCATCATGTTCTCATAGCCCTGCCTCCTGGTTTGCAAAGCCAGTAATGTGGCCCGGAGACTCCTGAAAATTGTGTGACACTCCTGGCCCCTTGGGAAAGTCCTGGCCCTCTACATCCCGCTTTGGACCTCTTGAGTGGGTGGAGCGATGTAGCGATTTGTGCTGCATCATGTTCTCATAGCCCTGCCTCCTGGTTTGCAAAGCCAGTAATGTGGCCCTGAGACTCCTGAAAATTGTGTGACACTCCTGGCCCCTTGGGAAAGTCCTGGCCCTCTACATCCCGCTTTGGACCTCTTGAGTGGGTGGAGCGATGAAGCGATTTGTGCTGAATCATGTTCTCATAGCCCTGTCGGTACTTGTGTATTATCACGGCGCCCTCATTTCCATCGCATGCCATCGTACAACCAAAAATGCGATGCGATGAGACGCGATTATACCCGATTTTAATTTGTACACGCACCCAGACCCGATTTTACATTGTACACCCACCCTGATGTGTACTGACAATGTTAAATGCCCCCCCATTGTTAACGCCACCCCACTATCAACGCCAACCCGAAGCGTGGCGAGCGGTGGCGGTACGCGTCCTCCGACCTTTCCATACCCCCACTATCCACGTCGGCATGGAGTTGATTTTATATAGTGTGGTGAGCGCAGCGAGCCACCGAGCCCGAAGCGCGGCGAGCGCAGCGAGCCCCGCGAGGGGACGCGCATTACTTCACAAGTATTACGCATCCCCTCGCTTCGGGCTCGGTGGCTCGCTGCGCTCGCCACACTATATAGAATAAACTCCACGCCGACGTGGATAATGGGGGTATGAAAAGTTCGGAGGACGCATACTGCCGCCCCTCGCGGGCTCGCTGCGCTCGCCACGCTTCGGGGGGGGGGGGGGGGGCATTTAACATACTTATTACCCATCAGGGTGGGGATACAATTAAAAATCGGGTCTGCCTGGGCATTTAACATTGAAATCGCGTTGCATCGCATGCCATTATAATGGCATGCGATGAGACGCGATATTAAAATTGTACACTTGTAAAATTGTACAAAGCCTCAAATCGGGTCCATCGCATGCCATCGCATACCATCGCATACAGTACCTTAATTAGTGGTATGCGATGTGATGCGTTGGGCGCCGTGATACTACACAAGTACCGCCCTGCCTCCTGGTTTGCAAAGCCATTAATGTGGAGATTGCAAAGTGGGGGCGGAGAGATCATGACACAATGGCATCACAACTGCCAGTATGATCTAATGCTCGCTACATGGAACCAGCTAATCTGCTCAAAACTTTCTCAGCATTTACCGTACCTTAATCCTGTACCTAAGGATGACATATAAACTTAAAATTAAATTAATTAATATGCTGTTCTGAATTTCTGGCACAGAGTGTTACCTAGACATGATAGCGAATATAACAGACATTGGGGGAAATTTACTAAGATGGGAGTTGTATTTCAAATGGGATGTTTCTATGGGCAACCAATGACTGGTTGACTGTTATTTTGCTAAGGGGGGAGATATCATTTGATGGTCGCCGGCCATTGAATGATTTCACAACCATATTCCCGCATGCGAATGGTTGTATTCCGAAACACATCCATTAGTATTGCGGCAGGAACCTTCGCACGGAGGAGGGGGGCGGGCATCCGTTCACCTGGCCGGCGGTGTTAAAGTGCACACTAAGCAGCAAATCTTCACTGCTTAGCGATCCTTAAGGAATCAGGCTGTAGATGAAGAACAAGATCCTTCACTAAAGGAAAAAAAAAAACAATTGTGTCTTCCCTCATTATATAACAAGACATACAGTACTAGTTAACAGTGCCAGCAAATTGTTGCAAAAAGCAAATGTGCAGATGGACAAGACTGTAAAACATTCGGACACATTCGTGTCATGGATAAAAGGATTATCGTGTTACAGGATTTCAATTTGTAATCATTTTAGAAGATGAGCCAATGGGAACTAAAATGTCTATTAAATGAAACAGAATAAAAATCCTTGTACGAAAGTGAAGCAAATTTTAGCTATAATCATGAAGGGTGGAATGTAATTGTGTTTTTTTTTTTTTTTGGGGGGGGGGGGGGGGGGGGGCACCCAGCATCCGACAGAGCAATTTATTTATTGCCCCAACTGGTTGAGATTACCAGAGGTGTCCATTATCTCTGCTTGCACCCTCCTGAGGTGGAAAGCAGAAATGTGGGTAAAGTCCATTTTTCCATACATTTTCAGTTGCACACCAAATAGTTTAGATGGGTTTAGAACATTCAAACGGGAAGTTGTTTAGTTTCAGGGTGCTCAGTATGTCGGATGCAATATCGGCCGATATATCGATGCGATCCGATGCGATTTTTTTGACTTGTTCATAATCCCACTATCCACTAAGCATGGAGTCAATTTAATATAGTGTGGCGAGCGCAGCAAACCACCGAGCCCGAAGCGTGGCGAGCGCAGCGAGCCCCTCGAGGGGACGCGGTTTACTGTGCTCGCCACACTATATACAATCAACTCCATGCGCAGTGGATAGTGGGGTTATGAACAGGAAAAACAATCGCATCGATATATCGGCCGATATCGCATCCGATATATCGGCCGCCGTGAAACTAAAATAGTACCTTTTAAATGTATGAACCCAGTCTATTTGGGTATGACATGTACAAAAAAAAAATATGCACCCAGTTATTGCACCCGCTGGCACAATTAAGTGAATATCACCACATCTAAAGTAAGTAGGCACAAAAATAATTGAGTCGCCCCAAAGTTTTAAATAAAGAAATTAAGCCGATGTACTTTTAAACATGGCTTGCATGTGAACTATACGTTTAAAGCATTTAAGTAATACATAGATGGTTTTGGATACCTGCACAACATATTCAATTAATAGAAATGAGCTTGGAAAGAATTGTAATTACTTTTTTTTTTTTACGATATAATGGTTGTGGTTCATCGCCAATTAACACCAATTAAAACTGATGGCTCAAAAGCTTGTGTTTATGGCTTGAATTCATGGTTCACTTTTTGTTTAGGAAGTTTACAGCTCAGGCTGAACTGTTTTTTTTTTTAATCTTTAATTTTTAAAAAGCAAATGAAATTAGATTTCCGAATGTATAAAAAGTTATTATTTTTAATGTGAAATATGAGCATTTAGGAATTCAAAGTTTTCTGTTTACATCTGGGGTTCACCGTTTGTAATTAAAACCATTCTAGAGTATTCTATTATGCTTGAATATGTACGTTGCATACTAATTGGCTTGCACAAGTGCAAACTGGCCTTATTCATGTTTGTACGCAACGGGCAATTATCATGCAATGAAGCGATTATAGGCAGACTGTGCATGTTCTGTGATCGCAGAATGCATGCACGAAAGAGCTCTGTGATGTCACTCCCACGTAGGACTTCATGGAAAAGTGGTTGGGAAAATGCAGATGTTTTTGGGGCATGTACAGTATCTGCTGATGGCTGCAAACTTTAATTTGCAAAAACAGTCACAGCCAACCGTTAGCCCAAATGTTCATCTTTGTTGCTTATAGGTTGCGTGTATGCAATTGCAATGGCACTGGTGGGTGTCTCTTTTCATTCCTATGATGTAATTTCACTTGCTAACATTAGTGATTATGTAGCCTAGAGATTTGCAAATGCAGAAAAAAAATGAATTACAGTAGTACCACTGTTGGAATGGCTTAATGCTTTGAGAAATGTGCAAAATATCTGCTAAAAATTACAGCATTGCTTACAGCAACTGTTTATTGGGGGGCGCAATATTTAACTAAACTTCAATTAATCGACTCCAGATCATTTGCCGGCAATAACTACAGTGATTCTTATTCCTACATCCCTTGCATTTTTAGTGGATGGTTTGCACATCACTCACAGCAACATTGGCACTCAAAGGGATAAACATGGCTGATCATATTCAAATTGCTCAATTTGTACTCAACTTTTGCATTTGTTCAAAAATGTTCATAATTTTGTAGAATTGTTCTGTCTGATTTGGAAGAACTGATAATAGGAAATAGGAAAGGATGATGCCAACAATAATTTACGTGCCTTTAAAGTCTGTCCAAGAAATGTTATATTTTATTTAGTGCAGTCTCAAAAATGTATAGTAAATGTAAGATTTACTCTGAAGCATTTGACAACATTTATGTGACGTATAAGCACATTGCTATTTTGCTAGCACGCTTGAGGTTGTAGGGTAAGTCCTATTTCCATTCAATCATAGGCCATGAATGCAGGGCCGGATCTACCACTAGGTAGCTTTTGTTTGGGGGGGTCTGCCTGTCCCAAAAATAAGGACGTCTATGAGGACGACATCCTTGTTGTACTTAGTACAGGAACTTCAAATACGCCACCTCCGCACTTTCACTTAAGGGTCTGGAAAGTTGTAATTGGTGGCAACGCTGGGTTGGGGTGGGGTGGGACAGTAGATTGAGGTATTGTCTAGGGTGCCGAGCAGCCTACACCAGTCCTGCATGAATGACCTTGTGCACTCACTATTTTATCAATAGAAAATTATGTAACTAATGTCCTTGTTATAGATAATGTACTGTATTAAGGAATTCTGTGGAGGAGCTGGAATGAGCAGCTGTACAGCTACTGTACATAACGCATCAATCAAGGCTGTACGCCAACAAAAATACCTTTAATCTTCTCAACTCATCCTACACAGGTAATTTGTATCCGAATTCTGCCGTTAAAAACAATGAATAATTTTAAAACCACTGACATGTGTAACATTGATTAACTCATTACAATGGCACCATCTCCGGACAGAGCACTCGGATCAGAGACACGCAGGAGGATTCTATATCCCACAGATACCTCCTGCTGCATTTGTATTTTACTTGTACGGAAATGAACAGCTGCTTCCCTACGGCTGTGTAATTCCATACAAATATGAATCAGGCCCTAAATACACAAATAGGAATTATGCATTATGGTGGTTTTCTTTTAACAAACTGGTTATGAAACTGTCAGTATGTTCTAGTTGCTACTAATTACCCTTTGAGTGCCAACATCTCTGCTAGAGATGCGCAAAATATCCACTAAAACTGCCGTCATCGCTTACATTTGTTATATAAATTCAAATAGAAAATTCTGTGTAAAAAAGAGATCCTATTTCCTATACAAGGTAACATTACAGGTCATGATGATGATTACAAATGTTTGCTTGGCAATTTTCAGACCTAATTTGACAAATTCCTTTGGCACTCAAAGGTTTATGCGGATCTCAGTGGAGTTTTATCTCTTATCTGCAAATATTGAAGATTTTGTTATAAAAACTCTACCAGAGACCTGTACCTTTTTTAACTTCTATATACTATAAATATATGTAGCCTATCTATTCTATAAGAGTAACATACGTGTCGGGATTCCTGTAAAGATGCTGGTTCCACATATTATTTTGCAGAATAGAAAAAACAAACAAATCTTAAACAATATAAAAAAATTTAAATTTCCTTCTAGTCGAGTCCTAAAAAAATAAAAAATTAACCATGCAAAAAGTACTTTTTGATCTGGATGCTAACAACATTTTGGTTCACTACTGCTGATTTTCGATTATTAATAATAATAATAATAATTATTATTAATATTAATATAATTATTATAATACTACTTTTTCTTTAAATCAAGAAACACATATCGAATATTCTGAAAAGTTTTCACTAACGACAATTAAAACAATAATTAACATACATCTAGCAGGAATTTTTAACCATTCTTTTGGACAAAAGACTGAAGATTTTGATTAATAAAATTGTGAAAATATTTTTTTTTTTCAATAGTCCATTTCTGATATTATTATTATTATTATTATTATTATTATTACAATTTTATTTTTAATCTGTAGAAACATATGGCATCTTTTGCTAAATTTTAACAACCCCCCTAAGTTAAAACAATTAAAAAATAACTAGCAGGAAATGTATCCAATTAAATCTAGTGATTCATTATAGTCATTGAGTTATTTTCAATGTTTGCTGCACCCTTGTTAGCTTAATGATCCTGCAGTGGAAAAAAACATGTATTTTCGAAGGTTTTTGCTGATCTGGAACCTTCAGTAGTTCAGTCATGAAGATAGCATTAGCTTACTGACAATGCACCTGCCTCACCTGCAGTGCACATGGTTTTGTCCATCTAAGAAATATTTTGTCAGAAAGAGTGAACTAGAATAAGGGCCACAGTTCCTGCTGGAGCCTGCTGTAAAATAGCCCTGGTGATAACAATATTACTAATCCGAGCCCCCTCAATGAAAAATGCAATGATTCGCCCGTCTATTGGGAGGGGGTGGGGATGAAATGACATGATTCTAATGGAATCTTGTCATATTGACAAACTGCTGCAAGGGATCGGGACTTTGTAATAATCGGCCTGCTTTGTCTCGCTTGTGCGATTCTGCCAATACAAACAAACTATGCAATTATATACAAACGTATAGTACAAATACAAATTAATACATTGCAAAAGAAAATAAAGAATCACGTACATGATTAATAAAACAAGACTAGTAACTAAAATGTTTGTAAAGAATATATTAACAATGTTCAGGTATAAATAGAATACGCAGGAGCTGAAGATAAAATCTGTGCTAGCACCTGGCGCAACTATTCCTAATTTGCTCATTCCCCTAGCAGGAGCCCTGGAGCTCCCTTCCAGCAGTCGTTTTCCTGGAGTTCTAGAGTTCTTCTGGGAATCAATGTTTTACTAAAGCGTATACACTAAATAAAAGGCCCATCTGATGCTCAAACATGACTATTTATTAACAGCTATTTACAGTATAAAGCACAGACATCCTGTACACAGAATATTAAGTTATTTACATCAATCATTGCTGCCGTGGATCGTACAGTCTATATTATCTGCTACATTTAAGCCCCAAACGCACTAAACGAGTCCACGCTGACACCATTAATAGTGGCGGTAGGGACCCAGGTGGTGATATTGGAGGTGGTAGGTTCCTTAGCTCCCTTTTGAGGTTATTATGTTTTGGAAGGGGGCGACGGTGGGGCAGGGGGAAACATGGCCGTCATTGACAAGGAATTCGATCAGCCGAACATGCAAGATGAGGGAGGGGACTGGTAATGATGCATGCGAGCATTTCCGATGTGCGCACACCCCATGCACCGGTGAAGGATGGAGTTCAGCGCGCTGGGAGCTGCTCCATCTGTATGCAATATATTTGCCAAGGGCTGCCATTTGCGATGGCCGCTGCTCAATGGATTTCAAGAAAATAAATGGGAGGGATCCTTTTAGATCCCTCTGACAGCACTGACGCGGAAAGAAACTCATAGGCTCTGGAACTTAATACATAAGGTAAATGCAGTACTATTCCAAAAAGTAGGGTTTTTACCATTATTTTCCCATTTTTGTAGAGTTGCATCAATATGCCCACAATTATGCTTGCATTACATCTATGTTTTTCCCATATATACTGAGTTTCATGCCCTTCAGTTACCGCTATGCCTCTATTCTTATGACTGGTTTCATAATAATATGATTATAATAAATAATCAGGCTAACTTTATTACTTACCTACTTTATTTTTCTAACAGAGCCTGGAAAGGAGAAGCAGCCGGAGATCTCGGGGGCAGGGTCTAGTCACACTACAGTCTGGCCCCACCCCCGAAGTCTCCTGCTGGTTCGCATTCCCAGGCTTTGCTGGAGAGGAGACAAATAAAGTAGGTAAGTATGAAGCCCAGAGAGGAGAAGCACCTGTAGACTTGGGGGCAGGGCTGAACTGTAGTGTCATTACCCCCTTCCCCCCATGTGGGTAAATGCCCGTTATCTACCGGTCTGTGATCAGAGGGTGGAGCTAAATGGCGTTATTTTATGACTTTTTGGCCTGCCCCCTTCACATTATCGCTGGATTTGGGGTGCGTTCATCTTTATTCTACTTCTTCACTAGGAAGCGGCAGAATGTGGGAGAGGTGCCTACTCTTTTGGGAATGCACGGGAATACCCCATAAATCATGAGTCTCCTGAAACTTCCTAAAATATCTAAAATATAGGCAAGTTTACCGCATTTGTGACAGTCGTGTGTGTGTGTGTGTATATATATATATATATATATATATATATATATATATATATATATATATACATCCAAGGTGCTTAATAAAAAGCAGGGGCACTCACCATAGTAGCTTAAGTCAGCATTTTAATAATGCAAATTTTTAAAAGACATAGTCAACGTTTCAACCCTCTAGGGGCCTTTGTCAAGACAATATTTCATGTTCACAGGCACAGCAGGCAGATAGAGTGATACTGACATATGCTCCATGCAGCCCCTAAAGGGACTTCTTTGATTACCACAACACATTGCACCTGGGTGACTCCATTATATATATATATATATATATATATATATATATATGTGGGTACAGGTAAGGTCACTCGCCAGACTGAAATGTTTAAATCATTGCTTTATTTCATCATATTCATACGCTGCCAATACTCTGGTCAACGTTTCGACCCAAATTAGGGCCTTTATCAAGACTTGTTTTGACAGCCATCATAAATACATCGAACAAGTGCACACCTTGCGGTGTGGAGAAAGTAGAAACACGATCTGTTGCACATGCCAACGCCGTTGGGGGGGCGCTGTCAGGTTCACGCACAATGGGAGGTAGTAGCCGCTCCCACCCCTCTCTCTATCTCCTGGTCTCTGGTTCCCAAAGTTTACATACACTACTAGTAGCACCATTGTGCTTCTATGAGGACCTTCTTGTCCACAGTCAATGGCTCTTGGCCACAGGACAATGTATCGGGCAATAGTACCCAATAATTTACAAGACGTCATTGTCTTTTGGGCTGTGTGTCTCACCAGCCGATCCATCTCTCCTCCTATAGCGGTAGCACGCCCACCCTACGCCTACTACTATATAACACAAGCGATGACCGACACTATTAATGGGAGTTGGGAGGCAGGAAGCACAGCCCGCCCTCTTCCGCTGCTGCATATATGTGGGGAAGGAGGGCTGTGGCTTCGGGTTTGCGTGAAAGTCCAAATGGTCTGGACCGACTCCGTGCAGCTATAACTGCGACTGTTCACGTTTGCGCCCGCCTTGCGGTGTCTCTGTGTGGCAGCTGTCACCGGCCGGACGGGGAAGCGCTGGTGCTGACTTTGAAAAGACTTGCCGGGACACTGATTGGCTGAATTCAGCCAATCAGCGTCCGGCAAGTCTTACAGCCAATCAGCGTCCGGCAAGTCTTTTGAAAGTCATCACCAGCGCTTCCCGCCACCGCGCTAGTAGAAATACAGACGGACGGAGTAAAGCTGCCGCTACAGCGGCTACCCGGAACCCCGCTGCCTGTCACCGGACCCCGCTGGCTGCACACAGGAGGTAACTTATGTTGTCAGTGAGGCGGTGAACGGGGGTGGGGTCTCCGGCGCCAGGGCCAAGGTGGTAATTTGGCACCAAATGACTGCCTTGACCCGGGCGCCGGAAACCCTAGTTTCGGCCCTGATTAGACTGGCAGCTCCCACAATCAGCCCGTGCTGGCACCTGTATTCTCATGCAGCAATTCTAGAACAAAAAAACAGAGGAGTGCTCCATGGTGTAAATATCACATGATAAAAAGTTAAATCTTTTTTAAAATCCAAACTGGAATACAAAGGAGTAAACAGAACGTACTGCATATAGTGGTTAGTACAACCGCAGGTGATATCAGCATATATGGTACCGTCTGCCACAAACAGCACTGTTGGAGCGGTTACACTCACAAAACTCGACCGACGCCAGGCCACGCCCCAACACGTTTCGTCACTACGGACTTCGTGAGAGGGCTGGCCCGGCGTCGGTGAGTAACCTCTAAGTAGCCCCGCTGCATGTGAACGTCATTATTCTGACGGACTCTCATTACAGCTGAGATTTTAACTATTTGCGGCTTTTTTCTGATAGACTTTTCATTCATTCCTTAGTACACACAACATTTGAATGGTGGCACCAAAAATATAAGAAACTTTTACAAACAAATGAATACAAACAATTTCAGCGTCCACATTATCAGACACCTCCTAATGTTTCTATAATGTTTTTATCTATAATGTTTTTATTTATATGTCATGTCATTTGATTTTATGTAATTTAGGGCGTCTGATAATGTGGACGCTGAAATTGTTTGTATTCATTTGTTTGTAATAGTTTCTTATATTTTTTGCCACTGGCAACGAGCATGTAACTCCAGAAAACCACTGGCAATGAATAAGAAACCCCAGGAAATGAGTGATACCTCTGGCTATGAGCTTGTTGCCCCTGGCAATGAGCATGAAACTCCTAGCAACGAGTATGTAACACCTAGCAACAAGAATGTAATTCCTGTCAATGAGCATTTAGGTGAAAAAATTATAATAAATGTATGGGGCTGGCGACAAAAAAATTTTTTTGGCAAGGGGGGCGCAAAATTGATGAAACTGTTCAAAAGCCTTGGATTATAAACGGGAATCATTTCCTATCTATGTTGTGGAAAAGAAAAATGATACATGTGGAATCATTTATATTCATATAGTTCAGAAGCAATTTAACAAATGATAGCACTGTTGAAGCTATTTTGAAGATTACTGCAATAGGTGCGAAAGTACCTGACTCTAAACTACCGAACAGAATTGGACAATTTGCAGATGTTACAATCCCGGTGACAGAAAATTGTCAGAATAATGAAGAAAGGGAACCATCAAGCATATAGTACAGTACTCAAAAGCTGACTAGCGGAGGTAGACACCTACAAGACACAATAAACCGTTCAGCCCCATCAATCATTTACAGTCTTCCACATTTATAATAATTGCCTAAAATGACTAACATGTTATGTTAACGGAAAGGTGCATAATATTACTGCTATAATAATACTGTGGGGGGGTGATTCTGTAAGTCTCGTTAAGCAGCAAAAATCATGCCTCCGCTAGCAAGAGAAATCATTCAATGGTCGTTGACCGTTGAGTGATTTCTTTTGCCTTCGGAAATAAAAGTCAATCTCAACTTTGAAGACGGGGCAGGCGCTCACGTACGGTGACATCCTCCGTCTACCACCGTTTCGTTTCCTCCTCCGTCCACCCTGGGGCACTCCCTTCCCAAAACAAACAGCCCGACGATAGTGTAAATCACCAAAGCCGTTCTGAAACCCCAAACATCAAAACTGGCCAAAATTGGCCCCTTTTGAGTGATCAAGAATAGAACTATAAATAATTGCCCAAGAAATGATGCAATGCATAAGGTAAAAAAAAGTTGCGCTACTTGTTTCCTATCACGGCCACAATCGCAGGCATCGTGTGCCTTAACTTTAAGGCACAGGATGCCCTCGATGCCCGCGATTTCCTTTGAAAAAAGCAGTACTCGGGTACATTGCGTCGGTCGTGTGCCTTAAGAAGGCACACGACGCGACCGACGCGATGCCCACGATTTCCCCATAGGCTTCAATGTTAAAATATTTTAACATTGAAACCTATGCGCACCCGACGCGATGCCCCCGATTTCTCCATAGGCTTCAATGTTAAAATATTTAACATTGAAGCCTATGCGATGGACCCGATTTGTCCATAGGCTTCAATGTTAAATAATTTTAACATTGAAACTAAGTCCATTTAACATAGGAAAAAATGGGAAAAGGCCGAATAAGGGCCATTTCTCATTGGGTATGGCCCCGTCATGTGTGTAAAAAATAATGGTCCCCCATTGTGGCCGCCACCCCCACGATCGACGTGAACCCGAAGCGTGGCGAGCGCAGCGAGCCCGCGAGGGTCGGCGGTGCGCGTCCTCTGACCTTTACATTCCCCTACTATCCACGTCGGCGTGGAGTTGAGAATAGATTAGTGAGCCCGAAGTGTGGCGAGCGCAGCGAGCCCCGCGAGGGGACGCTGATACCTGTGAAGCCCGCGAGGGGACGCAGGGATCTGTGAAGGTATCAGCGTCCCCTCGCGGGGCACGCTGCGCTCGCCACGCTTCGGGCTTGGTGGCTCGCTGCGCTCGCCACACTAATCTATTCTCAACTCCACGCCGACGTGGATAGTAGGGGAATGAAAAGGTCGGAGGACGCGCACCGCCGCCCCTCGCGGGCTCGCTGCGCTCGCCACGCTTCGGGTTTGCGTCGATCGTGGGGGTGGCGCCCACAATGGGGGGCCATTATTTTTTACACACATGACGGGGCCATATCCAATGAGAAATGGCCCATATTGGCCCTTTTCCATTTTTTCCTATGTTAAATGGACTCAGTTTCAATGTTAAAATAATTTAACATTGAAGCCTATGGACACGATGGACCCGATTTCTCCATAGGCTTCAATGTTAAAATAATTTAACATTGAAGCCTATGGACACGATGGACCCGATTTCTCCATAGGCTTCAATGTTAAATTATTTTAACATTGAAGCCTAAGGAGAAATCGGGTACATCGTGTCGGTCGCGTCGTGTGCGTTTTGGTATGCACCCGACGCGACCGACACGATTTTTTCCGACACGACCACCACGATAGAAATCGTGGTGGCCGTGCTAGGAAACAAGTACCAAAAAGTTGAAATATAAGATGAATTTATGACTTATAATAACATGATAACATATTAACAAGCAGTAGCGAAAAGAACCAACAGATTGTATGGGTTAAGTCTCAATCAGCCTCTGCATCCGGTCATTGTAACACTGCAGAATGAGAAACGTGGATACAGTAACTCATGAGAAATTCAGAACACACTCTAGCTGCAGCTGTAACAGTCTTCGCCTCTCACCCATGTAAAATGCACACGGTTAGAGGTTTCAAAAGCCATGAATGATACATGGGATCTGTGCACTGGGGAAGCATATTTCCTAAATGCAGAGGTTTTAAGGACGGTTATAAAAGTAGGAAAAAATATATATGTTACTGACGGGGCAGGTGCAAGGTTTTTTGGTGCCCTAGGTAAAATTTCAGCCCACTACTCCCACCAGCACTGACACACAGGGGTGCTTCTGGAAAGGAGGAGGCCTGTGTGCCGAAGAATCAGTTGCATTAGGTTTAACAAGGACGTCTCTTTCAGAGTCATACTTCATTTTGTGACAGTCAGACTCAGGGATGCCCCAGATTCTAGAGCCCCTAGACAGCTGCCGAAAGCTATATAATGGTAGAAGCTCTGGTTTCTGATGACACAATTAAAATCATGTACTGTATATTCATATGGTTAAGATGTAATAATAGAACATATTATATGTCTCACTAAAACATACCTCGAACGCCAGCGGAGAGGTGATCCATCTGACTCTCACACGCACACGCGTCACAGTTTTTTGGCGGTGGGGGATGGAAACCCTATGCATCTCTGCTTCAGGGAGACGGGCAGGGTTGGGGGTGTGTGCGGGGGTTGCGGACACCAACGGGAGAGTGGCGTGGAGCTAGTAGAGGGCAGCGGTGGGCTCTTTTGGAAGGGGACACGCAAGCATCTCATGCGCTTGCGTCCCCTTCCGGCAGCTGGTGGGGGCTGGCGGTTGGCGATCTGACTGGCAGACCCCCACTAGACAGGGCCGGCTCCATCTGTACCGGCGATACTTTATTTGCTGTTATCACAGTAGGAGTAACCAAGAAATTATAATTATCAGCGCCAATTCCTGACAATTAATAAACATTACTGAAATGAATGACCTGGGAATTAGGCCCACACTGTATGTAGATTTGCTCAAAAAGAAAGATATTGCCGAGTTTGATTGCAGTTAGCATGTGTTTCTAACATGCTTAGAATGCAACGGGATCTTCACCCATCCTACTGTTTCCTTCTCGGCCGGCAAAAAATATAACACAAGCCAAAAATAGGTGCTCGGTCTGCATCGCTACATCAACCTTTGTGTTTTAAAGCCTGATTAAGCATTAACATCCAGCTTGTTTTTAGATGTTAACAGCATTCTGCAATCAGCTATCACATAGCACAGTGATATTTCAGTGACCTAGAAACATCAGAGGAAAGAGAAATGTTTTACGGAAAAAATATCCCAGTGGTTAAATAAACCGATATAATAACAATGACATCAAGATTCCATTGGGAGACCCTCGTTGAGTCTAGGGATGCTCGACAATATTTGCCCACCATGTTACTAAATAAAGTAGACAAATGAAAGAGAAAGGCCTTGCTCCGGAGCAGGTAAGTATTACCCGGAGTGCTGAGAGGGAGAGATCTAGTAATAATTTCCCAGGATGGGCTCTTACCCTTAAGGTGCCCGTACACTAGTAAGATTTATCTTCACATCTGGCTGGTTGGAACAAAAACATGGTTATGGATGAGTGACAGTTTGTCAGTTTTCCAGCATTTCCAAGCAAATGGTCAACTGTCATTTGCTCTCATCCATAACCATGTTTTTGTTCCAACCAGCCAGATCTGAAGATAAATCTACGTGTATATATATGGCCACCTTTAGTGCTGGCATGGTCTCAGGTCAGATACCAAGCCCCCACTCTAGTGCCTCCTCCTTCCTTCCTTAGAGTCTCTCCCCAAACCCATCAGCTAAAGAGCTGGGCACACAGGGTCTTGTAGTTCCTGTGCAATTGCAGAGCGCCAGGCTGCACTGGAACCTTACTGTTTGTTTCAGACAGGACACCCCTCTTTGCATTACACCTTCTCCTTCTTGCCATGAGTCTGTAAGCTCACCACAAGCAGCATTATGTACTGCATGACAGCTGCATCCACTGGCACAGGACAATCAGCAGCCCCACAGGTGATGCTGCCCACCCCCAAGAAACTTGCTGGCCGTGAAACCGCTACTGCTCAGGATGTCCAGCTAAGTCTGCAGTTGCCAGTAACACTACCCACAAGAACACAGCCACTGGCTTCAGCTTGCCCTATAAATAGGACAGTCTTGCCTGAATTTCTGAAACGCTGGCCATAAATGTCCCCGAATGACACCAGCATGTCAATATGTGAATCATTCTACAGTCTTTGGCGGATAACATCCCCAAATCTGTAAATGTGCAGTTAGGCTCCTGGAAATGAGCAGAACCAAAAACATTGGAGATTTACTGTAATATCAGCTTTTAGCTGAATCTCGGGCCCCAAGCCATGACTTGTAAACTAATAAATTATTTTCCTACTCTCTGCCACTGGAAATCTGTCTCCAGTTTTCGGAGCATGTTAGTCTATCCGACCTATTCCCAATTGTCTAAGTACATCTCTGGGTCATGTTTGGTAACACTGTATATTTTAGCATATTTCTCAAATAAAACACTCCATAAATAAGTATTACACGCCTATGTCAGATGCTTATCATCTCACCTCTCACTTATACAATTAGCCAAGATGCATGTGTTTGAGTTACATGGAACAAGTACAGTAGTTGTGACTCACTTGTTAAGTTAAATCAAACTGAAGCTGAATGTTTATTTTATTATACTGACTTATTATGAGCGTAGTAAGATGGAAAACAGGTCACAGTTGATCTGACAGCAGGATAAACTTTGCTTTTAAACAACGACAAACTTTTACAGTGGCAAGAAAACAGTACAGTGTGTGCAAACCATGTGGGATGCAATGGCCTTCAGCATAAATAGATCACTGTGTGATTCACATTATTAAACACGTTATTTTTTGAACACATCAAGTCAACTTTAGCAATATACTGTAGGTTGGAATAGTTCAGTATTGAGAGAGGAGGAGGTCCGTGTGCAATCTCTGTCTGGGCCATGGGTGGATCCAGGGAGAGGGGTGACTGGGGCGATCTCCCTGCTCCCTAGCATTGTGTGGCGGTGATCAACATCCACTACTGTTTGTATTCCCAGTATGGCAGTCTTACCAGGTTCAAAGATCTTACATTGATCCGCTCTCACTAGACAGTTGTGAAAACCTGGCATTGTATACAATGACACGATTCAGCTTGAATCACATAACCAGGTCCCCCTCAGACCACCCACTTGTACCCTGTACCAGGATATGGTTGATTGGTACTTTATCTCTCTCCAAAGCTTAGTAAATGAACCACCTATCCTTTCACACCGCACCGGGTGAGCGTGCACAATGAAAGGGCCATTTTTAATACCCTGAGTACAGCACCCCTGCAATCCAATCCTGGTCAGGACCGGCTGGGCAGTCTGAAAAGGCACCCTGGGTCGAGCAACCCAGATCTCGTTCACTGCTATGGAGGAGGCAGCAGTGTCAGTGCCATATCCTCCCCCGCCCGCATGACACACTGCCTGACCCAGCAAATTGCCGGGTGCTGAAAGGGCATGATTTATCACAAATGCTGAGTCGCTCCCTGGCAGTAACCAGGTCCAAATCCCAGGGCGACCCAGCATTTGCGATGTGAAAGAGGTATTATTGAGGGGGAAATGTACTGAACTTTAATTTGTCAGCATATTTTGCCTTAGGATGTAAGGGTTCAGTAAGATTTACCAACAGTCAAAATCCTGACGGTCAATGGTCAACATTCCCACAAGGTCAAAATACAGACGGGAGCGAAATGCCAACATTTAAAATGAGTTACAGATGGAGCCGGCCTCATTCAATGCCGACGCCCACCAAATCCTCTCCTCTGTGAGCGCCGGCGATAGGGACTGGGACGCGCGTGCGTCTCATGCGCACGTGCGTCCCAGTATCACGGCGGCTGCCCAGCGTCTCCCTGCCTGTCTCCACTTCAGGGAGATGGGCAGGGTTCGGGGGGGGGGGGGTGGGGCAGCTAGGGGGAACGGCAGGGGAGGCGGCGGGGACCCGGGGCAATCTCCATTGCCACAGGGCGCGCAATCGTCTCGTGCGCGCGTACCCCTGGCGGGAGCCGGCCACTGGCGGGGGCTGGCGACACCTTCGCCAGCCCCTGCAAAGTCTAGGTCGGCTCCATCTGTATGTTACAGGCTGGGTTTGAAAAATGATAGGGGCTGATTTTTTTGGGTTGCTTGTCTCTCTACTTGATCACTTTTTTAAGCTTGTGGCCCTAACTGACTTATTAATGACTATGGTAAATTACTGATTATTTTAAAAGAGAACACAGTGGCGTAACAATAGCTCTGCGGAAGCTATTGTTAAAGGGGCCACCGCCACCGATTACCTGTGTTGCTGTCGGCCAACGTGACCAGTAGAGCTTCCTGCTGTCTGCAGTCCCGACGCTCCTCCGGCATCTGTTAGAATGTCACTTGCAAAATGGCTGCCCTCCTCACAGCAAATGGTTATTAAGAATGCTAGAGGAGGCGGTGACCTCTTCTTGTATACTAAATACCGATCTGCTGTAAGGCAGCGGCCATTTTGCAAGTGACATTCTAATAGTAGGAGCGCCGCACCGGGACGCAGCAGGAGGATCAGGTGGCAGATGCAGCGGTACGAGGGGGGGGGGGGTTGCACATATTTTAGTGGAGAACATCTTCATTCTGTACTAAAATATTTCTATTCATAATGCAAATCTTTAGTAAATTCAGAGTGAACTCTGCTTTCCCAGCTGAATTCTTCATTTTGCTAAGTAACAGCACTTTTGAAGTAAATAGCTTTTGGGTTCATTACTATTATAACAGGCTCTGTGTTTCTATTAGGACTATAACAAGGTTAGGCAGCAGCATATTGAGAATCTGACCTTAGATTCTTATGCCTACATCCTGTTACAGGAGATAAATGAGCCGTCGTTTGGATCGAGTAAAAAATACATAAGAAGAATCATGAAATATGAATTGGCTCTCACACATACTTTATCATGCAGTGCGCTAATACACATTACACCGTGCTATAAGTCTCCATACTACCAATGAGCAGGAAGCAGCTCTCAAGTGCACTTGACAGCCAGTTACAAGATTAGGAGCAAATTTATATTTACATGAATTACTAGGAATGTTGAAAATACATGGGGATTTATAATATATATACTGTATCTGATGTTAAACAATGAGCATGACAATGTACATACAGCAACATTACTAAAGAATAACTATAGGCATAGACACCAAAAACATGTAAACCCATGTCAACCTTTCCCTGTGTTGACCATTTCCATATCCACCTTCTGCTTATGTCATACTTGCCTACTCTGCAATGGCCGGGAGCTCCCCATCCCCACCACTTGGGAAGGTGGGAAAGTCACCTGCAATCCTCCCTTGATGGGGGGGTCAGCAGGAACCTGATGACGCAAATTGCATCATCGTGGCCCCACCCCCCGTTGTGCAATACTGGCAATTCACAGCGGGGGGGGGGGGCTGGCCATGCTGATGCAATCACAATGGTCACGTCCCCACACAAGGTTCAGTTGATGAGCTCTGCTTCTGGCCCCGCCCCTTTTGAGGCACATCCGTCAGCTCCGCCACCTGCCTCCTCTAGCCTCTAGCTGGCTGCCCTTTATCGGAGAGGACAGCCTAAAAGTACGCAACCCTGGCTTATGTTGACCTTTTGTCAATGTTGACCTAGACCATGTCAACCTTTTTCATGTGTGGTATTACTGCCTGTTGACCAATAGTGATCGTCCTATTGACTGTCGACTTAGAAACTGTCAACCTAGTAATCAACACCTGAAGTTAACAAGTGTCAAATGTAAAAACTATGAATAATTGTGCTTTTAAAAAAATGGTTGAAAACTTATATGCAAGGTGGTATCTTTTTTTTTTTACAAATTCAACTTTTTTGTTTATTCGCCCTGTTTTCTTTTTTCATTCTAAAATTTAAGGGCTTGAAATAAAATCGTGCTACCATTGTTACCCACAACTACATCCTCCTTGCCCCTAAGTACAGTACCTATGAGCCCCTAAGTAAATATGGGGAAGATGTATTAAGCCTGGAGAAGAGATAAAATCGTAGATGAAAACGCACCAGCCAACCAGCTTTTAACCAGAGGCGGAATATCATTAATGCAGCAGGTTCATTGCACCGGGCGCCCACACCGGCATCTTGTACCCCGTCATACGCTGCCATGGGGCCCAAATTATACGATTTGCACCTGTGCCCACCACTCACGTGTTCCACCACTGCCCCTAACCTTCATTCTTCAAACCCAGACTGTAACTTGATAGCTGATTGGCTGGCTGTTTATCACTCTGCAAGACTGTATCTTGACAGTTAGGAGCTGATTGGCCGGTGTGTTATCAAGTTCGCTTTTATTTCTTCTTCAGGCTTAATACAGTGTGCCCTATGCTAGTATCTTCTCTGGGTACTTATGTAATATCTGGGCTCCCGTTTTTCTTATGAGAACGTGTCCCCTCGCGGGGCTCGCTGCGCTCGCCACGCTTCGGGCACGGTGGCTTGCTGCGCTCGCCACACTATATAAAATCAACTCCATGCGTAGTTGGATAGTAGGGGTATGAAAAAATGGGGTGCATTTAACATGGGAGCCCAGATAATACATAAGTACCCTTCTCTGTATTACTGCTCAGTTTGAATTATATTTACATTGCATTCAGTACATTAACAATACCAAATGTTACATATAATATAATTAGCATTCCATGCAAGAACAGTCTAAATCAAAAGTGATATAGTAAGTACTGTATATCTCATTATCTCTTATTTTTTTTTTTTTACCTATTTAATTGATTTTAAGCATTTGTTTAACTACGGTTTGTCCCGGTTGCTCTGAATTGTCAGGCTTCCAGAATAACCACCATTTAATAGAGTCATGTAGCTATTTAGGATAAACACAATATGACGAGCAGAGAAATACCAGCCTGGATTTAAACCATTTATTTATAGGACAAACATGGATAATATGCCTGCGTAACATAGCTAATCCCATAAAATCTCAATGGTGAAAGACAATCGCTCTGCAAGTTTCAGTATTAATAAGCCGCACTAACGGCACACTCCTTCTGTAGATTTCCATACTGTACTATTGTGTTCTGCAGTTACTTATTGACAAAAATATATGGTCTACGAGCTTAGAAATGTCCTTAAATTAAATATATGTTCAACTAAGAACCTTGAAGTTACAGAAGAGATATTTATAACATAAAGTGCACCGTAGCACAGTGAGGACATAAAACAAAGGCAAAATCAATTTTGTGACTCACAAAGATAAAGTTTTACTTTGCTGGCCAATGACGTAACTGAGCTAAAAATGCTATTTCTGTGACATTATCTTCTATAACAAATTGTATAAGTATATTTTGAGGTCTAGTCATCTTTTATGTTTGTAATTTAGCTGGAAGACTAAAGGCCCCCATACATTAGTCCAACTTGTCCTAAGTACAAGTCGTCCCCTGACTTCTCCTGAGCTCCCACTGCAGCTCCCCGGGAGAGCTCTCTAAGATTTGACACTTGATGTGCCATTACTTTACATGTGATAAATCGCATACAATTTATCACATGTAAGCCCGGGAAGCTGCAGGCAGGGGGGGGGGGGGCAGAATTGCAAAATCCTATTCAAAAGACTGGGCGGCCACTGATTGGCTGAGGGTGCTCTCTCAGCCAATCAGCGGTCACCCAGTTTTTTTAATAGGATTTTTCAATTCTAGCAAGAAGAGGGTATGCAGCGCTCATTTAATGATCACAATGGTATACTGTACAATACATATTTATTTGAAATAATAAATACTTACTCGTCGCCCGCCGTACCCTGCTCCCCCCTTTATCTTATGTGTGGCACATCCGACCAGCGAGTTGCGATTTAGGACGATTTCACCACATTTCTAGGCCTGATCAGCCGGCATCGGGTGAAATCGGGCACAAATCGGGTAGTGTATGGGGGCCAAGAAAGGGTAATGAGTCTAAACTTTGGTGAAAATAGCTGTTTTTGTTTACAGGAATAGGGGGCAGATTTATTAAGCTTGGAGAAGAGATAAACTGGAGATAAAGTGGAGAAAATGTAAAAGGAGATAAAGCACCAGCCAATCAACACCCAACTGTCTTTTTCAAACACAGCTGATTGGCTGGTGCTTTATCTCCTTTTACCTTTTCTCTGCTTTATCTCCAGTTTATCTCTTCTCCAAGTTTAATAAATCTGCCCCTAATAGAGTTAAAAGGAAAACAAAGAATTCTCCAATGCACTAACCTAGATAACAATGTTTATCACTGTAAAGCTTGAAACACACTGAAAGTATATCGCTCAAATTGGAACAACGCATAGGGCATCTATTTGTTGCCACTCAGTGTGTAGGCCCGATATAAGGGTGGCAATGGTAGCTACGGGCTCGCTTCAGGCTCGGTGGCTCGCTGCACTCTCCACACTATATAAAATCAACTCCATGCCGACGTGGATAGTGGGGGTATGAAAAGGTCGGGAGGACGCGTTCCGCCGGCCCTCGCTGCGCTCGCCACGCTTCGCGTTGGCGTGGTTTTAGGAACACATTCACTATTTGCTTAACTTAAGTGTATTCATAGTTACCATAGTAACTTAGTTACCGTAACCATAGTTACAGTAATTTATAGACATACATCACAACTATATGCATATAAAGCACTGGGATCGCATCGCATCGCACGACACTAAAACGGAACATGGGATGCGATGTTCTTCCACATGCGTACGTATGTAAAGTGGGTGCCCAATTAACATATAAGTACCGTATATACTTCTTGTAAGAGCTATGTATGGAATTTTTCAGCTGGATAGGCTATTGATTTATTGTGGGCTCTTTAAAATGAGATGGCTATTAATGGAATTGCTAATACCACAATGTGAGGGTTAAAATGTTAACTACAGAACTAGTTGCATAGAAAGAAGTCTATTTATTCAATTTAAAGTTGGAGCTTGAGAGCATTCAAACATAAAAATCCATGGCCAAGATAGACAGAGTTATGGGCTATTCATAGGGGATTGGATGCAGGTATCCACCCAAATCTTACCAGATCTCCTGCACCAAGGATGGAGCTAGAGCAAATTCAGATCAGTGATGATGACTATTTAGCCAAGTGGTAGATTTAGGGTGGAGCAGTGCATAGATGCAGTCTAGTCAGAATACAGGTGGATGTTTGCATACATTTTCGATCACTGGCAGATTCCAGAATTGGTTTCACTGCTTTACATGGTCTTCTAAATCAGGCCCTTTGCCTGGACTTCTAGGATGTCAAAAAATACAAATAATTTTTCAATTTAGGACACCAACATTTCAGGACCACGTCAAGCAATAATGGGTCATTGAGCCAATATCCACAGGAATCCAATCACTGTTGAAACCAGGCACTGTTTACAGTATACAGTACAGTATGTCTATGGAAAGTGCAATTTTATTGGGAGACAAGTGATGTATATATAGAGACAACGGGGTCTATATAGCACATAAAGTATATTTGGTCTTTCCACTTGTCTTTTTCTAAGTAAAGGGCACAAAACTTCAAGGTTTCATCATCTATGTTTGAGCACCATTCATTCTTCTGACTTTGATAGATAGATCAAGGGGAACTGCCACTACCCGTACCTGGACTCAGAGTCAAACAGCCCTTGCCAGCTGGGTCCCAGCACCTGAGCAATGGTTCTGACAGGTGCCAGGTCCAGCAAATGTGTACAATGGCTGGTGATAATGCCCATACGCAAAATACTGTTTTCAATGGACTGCATCGGCTGCAGCCCATAGAAGCCAGGTACAGCAGTCCAAAAGGTATGAAGTGGCTTCCTACTGTAAGCATGAACTCTGTTAATCACAACCTGGCCTGGCAGATCCAGAGGGAGAATACAACTTCCCCTACACCTGCCTGTGGTGTGTTTGATTAGCATGTACATTATCACTTTCAATAGGAAATCACTGCATCACTGCCAGTAACAGTGACATCTGCCACTGGATATCATATCAGAATATTGAAAGACTCTTTCTCTTCCTACTGTATAATGTTGCAATGCATAATTAAAAAAACAGTTCACATGAAACTTACAATCTACTGTATGGTAACCTACTGTGCACACAGTACAATACAATTAAAACACAAAAAATGTAAACAAACATAGTAAATGCAAAAACAAATTGAAACAGAAGAACAAAGGAAGGTTTCCAATATTATAAATAGAATATAAAACATTCTTCTGAAAGAATTGAAAAACTACAAAAAAGTAAAACAATACAAACAGAAGAATGATGTAGTTCCTTTAGTGTGATAAATAAAATCTATGAGGGATAGAAAATTTGACTTGTACAATTGACTGTAGTAGAAGAAATTGCATCAAGTAATATATTTTTTAGCTGATGATGGTTAATTTGCTGCTGTAGTTAAAATTGTTTTGTTTCACTTACTGACTGAAAAGCAGAATAAAGCATAATTAATTAACACCCTCCAGCAAAAATTCAATCTGTTCCAAAAGTCTTCATTTCCACTGGGAGCAGCATTGTGGCGGGAAATGTGCCAAGGTGCAAACTGCACGCAAGTGTAAGTGAGCAAACACAACTTAATAGAAAGGAAGGAGACACAAGGTATTTAACATGTCCGCCAAGGATGGATGAGCACACATTTAGCAGCCGTGCTAATCTTGTTAGAAGGATGGAGTTTGAGTTATGAAATGTTTTAACTGTGGCCTATCAGGATCTGAAGGATGTGTTTGGGGTGTGGGTTGTGCTTTATACTATCATTTTGTGAATATCGATGTCTCTTTTTTTAGCATGTTCACCTTCTATTTATTATTATTTCATTATTTGTTGGCTTTATTGTTGCACAAAAGAGCAATATTAATGACTGTCCTGCTTTAAATTTGAGGGGCTCTCTCATTAATTTAATGGCTAAGCCTGTTTCTACCCAGATGGGATGAGCGACACCACCGGACAAGGTGGGCTCCATGTGTGTTATTAGGAGAGAATCTTGCATGGTTCTGGTAAAGCGGATCAATGGCATCTAGACCACTGTTGGTCAAAAGCATCTAGGTAGATGCCAAAGAAAATTGACAACATCTAGATCGTCATTAACTAAAGTTAGACGTAAGTCATGACAGGGATGTGGTCGAAAGTTACTAGGTCAACATGAGTTTTTCAAGTTTGTTTTTGGTGCTTATGTGGACATAAGTCAACATGGACACCAAATAAGTGTACAGTGTGCCTTTGCATGGCTACTTGGATTGTAAAGTATGAACCAAGTCGGTCTAAAGCAAAAAACACACACAGAAATACTTGTGTCCAACTTGTGACTGTCCATCATGTTCCTGTTCATCTAACGGCTGGGTCTAACTTTCATTACTGTCTATCTAGACACTGTAAAATACCTTTAGGCATCTAACTAGATGCATTTGACCAAGAGTGGTCCACCATGTTATTGTTAATCTAGACGCCGTCTATTTGTCAACCGAACTGCGTAACTTGCATTGTGATTGATGGGGAGTCGGTCCCTATATAGTAATTACGTTTGGTGGTAGCTGGTCCTTTCTAGACTTTGAGCTTTGTGATGTCACTCATCTAGGCTTTGTGAATTACACACGGGCTAGCAGTTGGCTCTCCTAAGCCTGACTTACGAGATCCTGTGGTGCACTGTGTAGGGACTTCCTTTTTTACCATTATACCTTACTCTTTTTAAACATAGAAACATGGAAACATAGAATTTGACAGCAGATAAGAACCACTTGGCCCATCTAGTCTGCCCCTTTTTTTAAACATGTTACCTCAAACCATATTTGATCCTTATTTTTATGTAAGGATATCAATATGCTTATCCCAAGCATGTTTAAATTGTACTACTGTATTTGCGTCTACCACCTCTGTTGGGAGGCTATTCCACTTTTCTACTACTCTTTCTGTGAAAAAATTCTTCCTCACATTTCCCCTGAATCTTCCTCCCTCTAGTTTCAGTGCATGTCCTCGTGTTCTGTTGCTCCTCTTCCTGTGAAGAATGTCTCCCACCTGTACCTTGTTAAAGCCCTTGATATATTTGAAAGTTTCTATCATGTCCCCCCTTTCCCTTCTCTGCTCTAAAGTATACATATTAAGATCTTTTAGTCTTTCCTGGTACGTTTTGTGATGTAGGCCATGCACCATTTTAGTTGCTCTTCTTTGTACAGTCTCTAATGTATTTATATCCTTCTGGAGATATGGCCTCCAGAACTGAACACAATACTCTAGGTGAGGTCGTACCAATGACCTATACAGTGGCATTATTACTTCTTTCTTTCTACTGCTGATACCTCTCCCTATGCAACCAAGCATCTGACTTGCCTTCTTCATTGCTTTGTTACATTGCCTACCTGCTTTTAAGTCCCCTGAAATAGTGACACCTAGATCCCTCTCTTCCTCTGTAGTTTCCATTATAGTGCCATTTATACTATATTGAGTCTTTGGATTTCTGAGACCCAAGTGCATGATTTTGCATTTTTTGGCATTAAACTGTAGTTGCCATTCTCTTGACCATTTCTCTAATCTGCCTAGATCCTCAATCATTTGTTTTACCCCTCCTGGTGTGTCTACCCTGTTGCATACCTTTGTGTCATCTGCAAAAAAAGCACATTTTCCCCTCAATTCCATTTGCAATATCACCAATAAAGATATTAAAAAGCACCGGTCCAAGTACAGATCCCTGGGGTACTCCACTTGTAACCTTTTCCTCCTTTGACTGTACTCCGTTTACTACAACTCTCTGTTTTCTGTCCTGCAACCACGCTCTTATCCATTCAACTATCTTAGAATCCAATCCCAAGCTTTCAAGTTTAATAACAGTTTTTATTAACAAAGCTGACCTTTTCCCCCATCAACATGGTTTAGTTTCTTTATTTTACATGTATATATTGTCCAGCCGCCATGATACTGGGACGCGCGTGCGCGTGAGACGCACGCGCGTCCCAGTGTCTATTGCCGGCAAACGCCAGAGAGGAGTCTCTGGCGAGCGCCGGGCAAAGATAAAGCCGGCTCCATCTGTATAGAGAGTTATATTTTGGTAATATGGCTGGAAAGATCCTGTAGCATGCATTAACTATTAGAAATTAGATACTTTACCTCCAATGTTTAATGGTACGGACTTGGGAGCGGAAGTTTGGATAATGCTAATGGCATATTATTATGACACAAGTGGCTTCCAGACACAGCTACTGTATGCTAACCAAACCAAAAGAAAAATTAACAATAGTGATATACAGTATGATTTGATTCAGTTAACAGGAAGAAAAGTGCACACAAATGTGTAGGTTGCTTTGTATGTATAAATGCCATCTAATCCTATTATCACACGTGGGGTCTCCACTCTTATGACATAAAGGCCACTGCTGATTTTGTGAGTGATTGGGCAGAATATTCGGCAAGACATTCTCCGCAAAACAGACTATAGTAATTGATTGTCATACTACGAGTATTCATCAGTTTGAAGTCCCAGGAGAAAATAGTAAATGACTACAATTAACAAAACAAAAAAGAGATTTGTCTGAGGCCAATGAGCAGGACAATAATAATTGTTCAAGATAATGTACTGGGAATTCTAGCTCTAAAATAATGCTACAGTACTTGTATATTACATAGTGGTGTGTCTAGCTAAGGTATACAGATAAAGTAAGAAAAAAAAAAAAGGAATTTATCCATAGAAACAAATCAGCTTCTAGCTTCTAGCTACTACAGTCTATAAAAATGATAGGTTGAATCTGATTGGTTGTTTTTAGCAACTTCTCTACCTGTCCTTTTTAGGAGGTTTGATGCTTCTTCAACAGTGTAAGATACTTTAACTTCGAGGCATTATATCAGGGGCAGTCTTGCGGTTTATGTCCAGATCTCCTTATCGGAGCACAGGTGTGCTAATTAACAAACACATTAGCCACACCTTCCAACTTCTCTTCACTCTAAGGGATAGATTTAGTACTAAAACTTCTAAAACCGACAACTGGTAGTGTTGCCTATAGTTGCCAATCAGATTGAGTCTATCATTTCAAGAAAATGAGGAACTTCTCTTCACTCTAAATCATGACGAAAAGGTCTCAGATTCCCAGTGGAAAGACGGGACTAGTGGACCTTCCAGCCACATGAATTTGGAAGCTTGCCCAGCACACTCCAAAATGCCGGGCTACCCAGGCTCAACCAACACTGTGAATAGATACTGTACACATGCGCACAACATTTACTCACCCACTGATTACTCTGTGTTCTAAGTAACAGACTACCCTCAACTACCCCACCCCCCCACCGAGGGATACTGTAGCCCATGAGTGAGTCAGTCCTATAAAAAAGGGATATCCCACTTAAAGCAGGACTGTTGGGACGTATACATTACCAAGATCAAGAGATACTCCAGCAAACATCATTAAGGCCCTGGAGGACTAAGGCCATTGAGGCCATCTCTGCCTTACACAAAACTCCCAAAATCAAAGAATCAACCATAATCTTGGAGAGAATTGCCACAAATAGATTGTAAGTCAGCCACATCTGAGACATTTCATTCATACAGTTTCATTCTCTGCATCCATTACTTGTCTTCTTTCTTATCAACTGAATAGAGATCAGCTGTGCAATACTTCTCACACTATAAGATTATTACCTACAGCAGTGGTTCCCAAACTTTTTTGAATCACTGCACCTTAGAGCATCAAAATATTTTCAAGGCACCCCTAGGCCAAATGCTTCTTATCGAGAAATTCAGAATTTTTTTTTTTTAATTAAGTGCATTGTGTTTATATGTCACAGTTATCTGGTGAGGGACAGGATTTGCTTCTGTTTGTCCACATATATTATGATTGGCAGCCACAAGCACTGGTTTTGCCTGGTACATTGACCATAAATAATATGAATTGATCCTTGTCCACCAACCCAAGGCACCCCTGCAATTGTCCTGAGGCACCCAAGGGTGCCTAGGCACACAGTTTGGGAACCACTGACCTACAGTCATTACTAGAATCTACCTCAATGTAAAAGATGTTCTAACTGTTATTACTGAATCCTAGACCGCTCCTATGATTAGTAGTTTAGAGGAAAATTTAAGGGGCATACACACGGGACGACGTTAGGTCTATTTTTTAAGTGAACTGACTAAAACAGTCAGAAATTAAGCATGAATCCCTCACGTGGATCATGATCGTGATCCACGGTTCCACTAAGGATGCCAATCCTGGGGCATTTTTCCAATCCTGGGATTTGTGTTCAATCTTGGGATTCCCAAAATCCTGGGATTGGCCTCTCTTAAAAAAGAAAACCGCCCACCACCCCAAACCGCCTGCAACGCACCACCTACGGGGGTGGTGTGGCCGGGATCAGGGTGGGCAAGAGCGGCAGAGAGTCAGGGAGTGGTGAGAGAGTCCCGGAATCAGCGGTGTGGCCGGGAATAGAGAGTGGAGGTGTGGGGCCGTGGCCGGTGGGCTGTTAAATGTGACCTCTTACCACATCACGCTGCGTAGAGCCGCACAGCCCAGACAGGGGCAGCTGGGCAGAGTCTGAACGAGTGCATGGAGTCAAAATCTAGTCATCGCCGTTGTTCTCTCATCAGAGAACACTGGACCAAATGGGATCGCTTAGCACACATCGCAGGTGCCTCGCAAGTGTAAGGCAATGTGTGCTGAGCAACCGTGCTTATGCACGTCGCTCAGCACAGGCTCCCCCTTCGCCCAGTGTGTACGGGGCTATACAGTAGTAAACAAATCTCTCAACTCACACAAAAACAGGTCGGCAATAATACTGTACAGACATCAAACTTAATAAAGCAAACCACACAGAGGTAGAAAGTACCTTTCATATTCTGACTCAATAGGTCACTACATATGAAGCAAAAGGTCACCGGAAATCAGTCTTACTTACAACTTTCGATTTCTAATGTACAGTTTTGTTCATCTAGCGGATATCTCCTCAGGTCCATCATGCAGGCGGCGGTGGTTGTAATCCTGGAAAGAGAAGAACAGACATTTTTTTTTAAATGGCGGCTTCCAAAATGAGTGAATTGGGTCACTAATAAATCGTAAAACTTTTTTTAATGATGGGGTTAATGTAAGGCATAGAACAATCGATTATATTAACGAGTACATTTACTGAAGCTTCTAAAAATGAAAAGAGGTACAGTATTGTTGCCAATTGCACCCAATTAGATTAAGTCTATCATTTTCTGGGATGCAATAGTGAAATGATAGACCGAATCTGATTGGTTGCTTTGGGCAACATCACCTCTTTCTATTTTTAGAAGCGTTAGAAATGTACCCCTAAATCTCCATAAATAACATAAGTCCTGGGTGCAATAGGGGACGATGTGATGATTATATTGCCAAAAATGGCCAAAACTACAAACCATTTATTTTGGTATCTGGATGGCTGACGTACAATGTCTATGGCGACTGTCAATAGGTTGACAACTGATGGTGGACATATATTTGGTTGACGTGGTCAAAAGGTCAACGCAAGCAATACTGTAGGTCACCATGGCAATGGTTGACACGTGAAAAGCTTGGGAACGGTAAAGTGTGGGGAGCCTCAGCAGCAGTGGAGTAAGCCATGCAAGGGGACATGGTACACTAATTGGGGGTCCACGTGCTTAGGTGTCAACATTTACACCACAAAAAATGCATGTTGACCTTTTTCCAGTGTCAACCTTTTAAAGTCATCCAAGACCAGTGATGGCCAACCTGTGGCACTTCATCTGTTTTGAAACTAGACATCCCAGCATGCCCTGCTAGAGTTTTTCTATTAAATAATGCTATAACTGTACCTGAGCATGCTGGGATGTGTAGTTTCACAACAGCTGTGAGCCAAAGGTTGGCCATCACTGTCCTAGACATTGTTGGCTTAGACATTGGTGACCTGCTATACCACACATTTCATTTTCGGCTAGGTCAACATGATTTAGAGTTGATGCCCATTCTGACTACAGCTTAATGGCTAGTTAAAATTAAACACTTAAGACAGACAATGCATTTTAACTTCAAATAAATAAGTTCTGGAATGGGCTTTTAGAAATAACCATAAAACTGACATGTTAATTAAAGGTTTATTCAATATTTTTAAAGCAATTGCCCTAAGTCTGACCGGAAATGTTCATCGCACTCCGAGCAGAAGACATTGCAAATTATATTATCACCTGTTTTCAAAGCCGTGAAATGATGTGCAAGATAATTTCAGTGTTTTATTTCAAGGCATATAGCAGAAATTATAAAATCTTGTCATAGATTGCCTATATGCCAAAGACAGAGAGATGCGTGTGAACACAAGACAAGAAAAGGTGTCAGGTCATCGAATACTACACAAAACCGAAGAAGCTAAAATTAATATTGGGTCACTGGATTTATAATGAGATGCCTTTTCTTCAAACAGTCAAAGGGTGATGTCACAAAGGTGATTTACATGTATAAAATAAACGTAAAAAAAATGCCCATGTGACATGGTTTGCACAAGTATAATATAATTCAATTGGACAGCATTTATTTTTGGCACGTCCAAAATCCTGATGTCAGCTTTTAAAATCTCTTGAGCAAGGTCATCTCGGTACTTGTTTCCTAGCATGGCCACCACGATTTCTATCGTGGTGGTCGTGTCGGAAAAAATCGTGTCGGTCGCGTCGGGTGCATACCAAAACGCACACGACGCGACCGACGCGATGTACCCGATTTCTCCATAGGCTTCAATGTTAAAATAATTTAACATTGAAGCCTATGGAGAAATCGGGTCCATCATGTCCATAGGCTTCAATGTTAAATTATTTTAACATTGAAGCCTATGGAGAAATCGGGTCCATCGTGTCCATAGGCTTCAATGTTAAATTATTTTAACATTGAAACTGAGTCCATTTAACATAGTAAAAAATGGTAAAAGGGCCAATATGGGCCATTTCTCATTGGGTATGGCCCCGTCATGTGTGTAAAAAATAATGGCCCCCCATTGTGGCCGCCACCCCCACGATTGACGCGAATTCATTCCCCTACTATCCACGTCGGCGTGGAGTTGAGAATAGATTAGTGTGGCGAGCGCAGCGAGCCACCGAGCCCGAAGCGTGGCGAGGGGAATGAAAAGGTCGGAGGACGCGCACCGCCGCCCCTCGCTACGCTTCGGGTTTGCGTCAATCGTGGGGGTGGCGGCCACAATGGGGGGGCCATTATTTTTTACACACATGACGGGGCCATACCCAATGAGAAATGGCCCTTATTCGGCCTTTTCCCATTTTTTCCTATGTTAAATGGACTCAGTTTCAATGTTAAAATAATTTAACATTGAAGCCTATGGACAAATCGGGTCCATCGCATAGGCTTCAATGTTAAATATTTTAACATTGAAGCCTATGGAGAAATCGGGGGCATCGCGTCGGGCGCGCATAGGCTTCAATGTTAAAATATTTTAACATTGAAGCCTATGGGGAAATCGTGGGCATCGCGTCGGTCGCGTCGTGTGCCTTCTTAAGGCACACGACCGACGCGATGTACCCGAGTACTGCTTTTTTCAAAGGAAATCGCGGGCATCGCGGGCATCGTGTGCCTTAAAGTTAAGGCACACGATGCCCGCGATTGTGGCCGTGCTAGGAAACAAGTACCGTCATCTCTATCATGGGTACCAAGGCCACCCAGGAGTGCCTAAAACTTTGGATGAATGCCAAACATTTACTTGTCCGGATTTTTTATTGATGCCACCGCAACCCCACTGGGATCGTTGGCTGCTGCTATGGTGGAGAAGCAGCTGGCGCCTTCTCACTAGCAAAATGTGGTCTGCTGTACAATGTCACACTACTGGGAAGCGTTGCACCCTAGGGAACTCACAGAGTCTCCACCTGCCTTGATCTCAAGCAATTAAATCAGCTGAGCATCTAAAAAAAGCTATTTTGTTCAATATAGAGCAATTAGACTGTCCTTTAAAGTCCATATGTAATACATTGATATTTGTTGGCTTTAGTTTGATTTTGGTTATATGGCTGCTAGATTTAAGTTATGTTGCCAAAGTTATGCCTGGACCAGTACAACTTTACATATGAGTCTACATGTTAATGAAGTGGGTGAAATGTGGTGATGCTAAAAAAAGAGAGTACCAGGGAAGACCGGCTGCAAAAAAAAACATTAGTGAATGAGCGGCAGGGTGGTTGTGGTTTCCTTCATAGATGGTGTATTGCAGACACAAAAACAGACTAAAATCCTAAATGAAGGGTGTTCGAGTTGGACATGCAGCATGCCAGACCTCCAACTCCAGTCAAACACATGATAATTAGGCCAATTTCACCCGATTTCTGAACCCGATCCACCAGATTTGGGTGAAATCAGGCCAAAATCTAATAGTGTATGGAAGGGCATTAAGATTTATTTAGAGCAATCTAGTGCTGGGCATACACTAAACAATTATCTGGCTGATTTGCCTGATATCAGAGCATCAGCCAGATAATTGTGCATTGTCTTTGTAGGAGTGATCTGAAAATATTAATTGGTTGGACATGCGGGTACTGATTATTAGATAGAAGGGATTCAGCATGAAAAGCCGGCGGTCGGGATCCCGGCGTTCAAATTCCCGACGCCGGAATCCCGAACGCCGAAATCCCGACCGGGGGGGACGTGGATCGCCCCCCTCTTGCGGGCTCCCTGCGCTCGCCACGCAGCGGGCCCGGTGCCTCGCTACGCTCGGCACACTAATTTATTCTCCCTTGAGGGTGTCGTGGACACCCACTGGGGGAGAAAGTGTCGGGATTTCGGCGTTCGGGATTCCGGCGTCGGGATTTTGAAAGCCGGGATCCCGACCGCCGGGATTTAAACTGCATCCCGATAGAAGACAGTGTCAAGATAGACAGTCAATGGGTCTATCCCAAAAGGTAGACATGAGTTTTTAAAAGTTTGGTGTCATTGTCGACAACTGTTGACATGGACCCCAAATTTGTGTCATGCGTACCCTCACATAGCTCTGCACTCTCCACGCTAAAGATTGGTGCCTTGCTACGATCGGCACACTATTATATTTTCCCTCTATACTGACATGCATGGTGAATGAAGAACACGCCGTTAGAAAAAAATCATGAAAAACAAGTGCAGCACTGCAAGCAAAAAATAACTCCACAATTGGATACTAGGTATAGTCAATGTTTCAATCCCTATTCAACAGTGACATTTTCATACGCACAAAACAGACCAATATGTGTCTTATCTAAATAGCGTTCTAACACCAAGGGGATGCCTATTTGTCGTTGCTCTGTCCTGCCCTCATTAACACAATAAACGTTTTATTCTAAATAATAAAACATTTGTTAAAATCTGGTTTGAACACAGTAGCTTCTATTTACATAATTTGATTTAAAAAAAAAATAGGATTTTTGGAAGCAAATATTAGCAATTTAAGTAGCAAGGAATGGGGTAGTTTTTATAAATAAAATAAGTGTCTAGGTTAAAAATTCTATAAGGCAAACAATTTGTTTTATTTTACATTATAGATTAATTTGTGATGACTGATGTGATTAGAATGATATATTTTTATTTTTATTTATTTTATTTTTAATTCTTGAAGAAAGAAAATAAATGTGAAAATTTTTAATTGTAATAACATTGATACTCTCAATATAAAAGATTGTTTAACTAATGTGATTTCCACTTACAATCAAAAATGTCAATATTACCTGTTAAGCCTTTATTATTTAGTTACAATAAAATATAACAAATTGTAAAATATTTATTACCCAAGTTGGGTACAACTTTTACTGTATATTATAATAAAATAACAAACATATTAGTTAAATTAATATGGATGTATAGGGGGAAATTTAATAGGATGAGAGATTCAGAAAATGAGAGATTTGGTAAGAAATCTCCAGATTTTTTAAAGCGGCAATCATTTACACTGAAACTGGTTTTGCAGTGTAATTGATTTCCGCTTTAAAAAAAAAACTTTCTGAATCTTTTCTAAATTTCACCCATAAAGTTATTTCATATATGTGGCAGAGATCATTTTTAGTAAATATATCTGACTTTTTCAAAGTCTTTTATTTATTTTCTGAAACCGGTGTCAGTTTTCTTTTTCTTTTTTCTTTTTAAGCTGTATTGATCAATAAACCATTGGCAGTCTAATAGCATTTTTTAAAAGAGAAAAAAAAATAAGGATCCATTCTATTTTTTTTAATCTTTCCATTAAAAACTTAAGAACTGAGCATATGTGTGAATGGGAGATAACTGAAGGGAAAAATATATGAGTCAAGCTGCATTCATCGTATGATGAACACAGCTTGACATGATCTCATCAGTAGGATCATTGATCTCTGTAAAGGACACAGTGTCAGTGCACACTGACACTTTTTTCAGACAATGACAGGACCTTGAACACGGTTTGTTAAATTCATAGTGTGGTCCTTTCTTGGAAAATAAAATTAAGAATGACTTCAAGGGATAATTCTTCCTTCATAAAAAGAAGAAAGAAAAAACTTGAATGAATGCAAGCAAATATGGTTTTTTTTGAAGATTTTCAACTGCAGCAATAAAAAAAAATGTTACAGCTAGAAATCAATAAATAAAAGTTTACTGAGGCATAGGAGTAAATTTAATAAAGCTTCTAAAAATGAAAAGTGGGGATATTGCCCTTAGGAACCAATCAGATTCTAGCTTATATTTTCTCTATTGCATTCTAGAATCTGATTAGTTACTATGGGCAACATCAATACTTTACATTTTTAGAAGTGTAATACTGGCCTAGAACTTTGAGTGTTGGTTTAAGGGCCACTCCAGGGGCTGAAAAACTGTCACCAGCGCTGTGTGGATATTGCCAGTGTTGTGTTGGTGTTTGCCAGTGTTGTTTGGGCGTGACTTGTGCCGAGTGGGCGTATACATTCCCTATACTATCAGCTCCAATGTTTCCCTAAATATGTAAAAGTAGGATAATTACATGATTTTTTCATAAAAATAGAAATACATTTGTCCTGCTTATAACATATGGCAGACATTATGGCCTACAGGCAATTGGCCATCATCATGGAGCCATGATAATGGGTATATTTTTATTAAGTGGCTTTGGTACAATTTGTCCCATTGTTAATCTCCTCCTGAGGGTTAGGGTTATGCTTGGTAAAACCAAAATCCCTCTCCTGGTTGTTCTCCTAACTCCTGTCTATTATCATGACTCCACTTACCCCACTTCTGGTAATATCTAGTGTCCCACCAATTTTCTGTTTTGGGATGTCTCCTATTCTCTTATATGTCCTTTTTACATGAGCTCATCAGTTTTTATGACCTAAAATATAATTTGTACACTGATGATACTGAAATCTACCTTTTCTTTCCTGACACCTTCCCCTTGTAAGGACTCTTGGGAGTTTACATGTGCAAATGCAGAAGACGTGACTCTGTTTTCTCTCCCAGTTGTCAATTGATGCATGCAATGCCAGACTTCACCTATAGCAGCCACATCCAAAGGAGCGAGTTAGGCCTGCTCCAACCTCAATGCCCCCAGGTCTTATGTAGGACAATGCATCAACCGAGATTGAGAGACTGACAAAAGGCTAACTGACTAAAACCTGTGGAAACAAACAAACAGACAGTGGTACATATTATAACAAGTGGTCAGAAACACCAGTGAGTTGAGTGGAAGTATATGGGAGCAAACCTCCACTGAAATGCCAGGAATACAACCATGCAAGAAGATGTTATACAAATAGATAACTACTCACACCCACACTTGTAACTACAGAGACATAGCAGGATGTAAACACAGCATGTCCTGGCTAATGGCATAAATGCAACAATGTATGAAGATGTTAATAATAAACAATATATAACCTGTGTGAAGCTGGATGGCAACACCCCTAATAAGAGAGGACATATACTTCGCACAGCTAAATTCTAACAGGAATCAGCTGAAATACTGAAGGTGGAAAAACCAGCACGTATCTCTGTCAGACATGGTCTGTGTTCATACAGAGTCTCATAGACTGCAGCAATGGTTCCCTGACACAGGCAGGACTTCACAGGACACCTGACAGGAGTGCTTGTTGGAATACTCAGGACTATGACAGGACTCTGACAAGACTTTCACCAGACTCAGACAAGGCTTAAACAAAATCTAACAAGACTTAAATAGTACTATAACCGGCAGGGTCTGAATGCTGGGAGGATACCTAAATACCCACAGGCATAGTAGGCAGCCAGACCCAAGACCAAGTTGTGCATGAAACCCAGGCAAGGTGGATCAGCAAAACCCAGAGTACAAGTCAACACAGTGGTGCTCAACTCCAAGGAAGTAAATCCAATAAATGCGTAGAAAGATTGAGGGTACTCACCAATCTGATGAATAAAGGTTTAATGATGTTCAATATCTTACATCAAAGGTTATTTATTTATAAATATATATATATATATATATATATATGAATAACCTTAATGTATATTTTTCATATTTCATGTTCTTATTACACTTTAGGTGATATTGTTAACAATATCACTCAGAAAGGGGCTCCTGAGCGATATTGCTCACAACATCGTCTAGTGTGGACACTCAATATCGTTAACGATGTGCGCTCCTGATGATTGACATCTACTGAACATGCAGGTCCATTTGATAATACCGCCAAACAACTTGCATGTTCAGCGGGTCCCGGTGACATCACTGAATGGTATCGGCTCAGTGTGTACAGACAATACCATCCGCCCGCGGCCAATAGTATTAACTATATCGACCCGGCCAGGGTTGTGTAGTGTGCCTAGGGCTTTAGTGTACTAAACATTTGTATCTTTTTTTACCTGTAATCTGACTTTCCCCAGTTACCTGTATATATTATGTGTATAATACTAGAACAGTTAATTTATATTTATTAGTTATATTCATCGTACTGTAGTTGTATTATCCCCCAAACCTCTTACTAGTCCCAACAAGAAGATGAACTAAATATACATTAAAATACTGTTTTGACTTTGTGTTTATTTTGGTTTCCATACTGCCTGTTGTTTGGGGCACTGGGTAAATGCAGATGCACTATAAAAAACCACGGGGTTGCAGCTGCTGTCATAAATGGATTGTGGCAGATGTAGGAGTTACATACTGTACTTGATCTGTCGATAGAAATCAGAGGTACTAGCACACACGGGGCGGGTAAGGGGGGTTCTGATACCCAGAAACCCCCCCTGACAGAAAACAAGCATGGTATTACAAAGCCCCACCACCTACTTGTTCAATTTGCTGTGATTTCTGGGTTGCTGGGGCGAGTCCGATAGACACACATATTGCAACATTTTTGCCATGAGGGGCTGGGCTTAGTACACAAAAATATCCTGCGTCTGCCTCTAATCTTGGGGATACTAAAAATTTTACAAGTACCCCTCCAAAAGCTGCAAAAATTAAATAATAAATACATGTACTGCATGCCCTCTAATCCAGGTTTGTTTTGCCTTAGAACAGCGGTGGGGATCATCCAGCCCGCAGGCCGTAAACGGCCCCCATAGGCAACTTTAGTGGTTTGCCCCCTCCTGACTTCCTGATCGGGCTTCAAGGAATGGGGAGTTATCGTGAGAGGTAGGGAGATCTCGCAAGAGGAGTCTTCAGCAGCAGCAGCTGCTGGAGCTCAGCAGCAACCGCAGCATGGGATGGGATGGGTGAAGCTACCAAACGGTACCTGGGATAATATGCATATTTCCCCCAACAGTTTGATACATACTGTAAATGGCCCTTGCAACGAAAAAGGTTCCCCGTCCGTGCCTTAGAACCATGACACGCTTCAAATTAAACGCCTATTTTTCCAAATCCACACCAGTTCCAAGAAAACCCATAAACTAAGACATATACCAGGTACTGCACGCCACAACTTTATAAATCGATCCCAGA
The DNA here is from genome assembly GCF_055691185.1 of Crinia signifera. Taxonomy (NCBI): domain Eukaryota; kingdom Metazoa; phylum Chordata; class Amphibia; order Anura; family Myobatrachidae; genus Crinia; species Crinia signifera. The sequence goes on from NC_139220.1 coordinate 22,762,594, forward strand.
ATAAGGTTGCCCTTGGTGTAACTGCAGACTTCTGATTTGATAATGAGCAATTCTTTAATTTAAAAAAAAACCTTACTCCCTCTAACAATTACTTTGGTTATAACGTTAGACTTATCGCTACTGCTAACACAACCCCAGCAACTTAACTTTCATCTCCGCCTCCAGCTCCTTCATTCTATGTTTCAATCCTGTAGCGTAACCTCACCCCTAACCCCATGATCCGCCTTTTACATTACTACAGCCCAGAAGGAATTTCACCAAGACCAAAAGGAGCAACTTCAAGGAGACCCGAACAAGGGAGCGGCGGCAATACACTACGGAGGTAAGAATCCTGCTTACAGCGGATGTAAATTAGCCAGAATACATTAGATATGTCAAGCAATGAACTCACTTTATTTTTCATGGTGTCAGCAAGTAATTGTATATAAGCAATTATTCACATGCAGCTGTTGTCATTTAGATATATTGGAGGTTACTTACCATAAAAGCAAACATGCACAATATAGCAATTAGCTTGGATCGGCTTTGTAAAAGGCAAAGTAATGAAACCAAATGTCCAAGTGACTATATAGTATATATATATATATATATATTCCTTTATATATTTATAGATCTACTAGTTATAAGCACATACAAATGACATCAATGTACTATAACCTTGAGCTGTCACAGATTTTACTTTCACTTTGAGCTATGACAGTTTTTAGCCCACAAACTCTCCACCCCACCCCTAGTCCCTATTTGCTCCTACCTCCAAACCATGAGTTAGTTGGCAGGTGAGCCTTAACTGCTTCGGTGGTATGGCCGGACATTTTTTTGGCTGAGCTGCACTGCATCAAATTTTCCATGCATGCCACTGATAGGCAGGTGTGCGCCATTGGTGTCTCCAGCGGTGCACCACTGGCGCACCACCATTTGGAAGCTATAACACTCCCCCCTCGATGCTCCTACTCCCACTTGGTGCTTAGATGCTCACCCTCCCCCACGCAACTGGACCCTGCTGCCTTTCCCTGCCGCCAATCCTCCCCATCACTGCTTGAGGAAGTTCGGGGTCACTTGGGAGTGCTCGGGTGTTCGTGCGCCCGAACACATAAATTCCATGAATTCCAGAGTGTCCAAGAGGACGAATACTCAAACCAGGGGAGCAGGGGCTGCTGAAGAAGCCAGCAGGTACCCCTTCTGTGATGAGTATTTTTGGGGCAGGACAATCCTGCTCTGGTAGGTTTGTCCTGCCCTTGGAAATTCAACACTCAAGGGGGTTAAGCCCGGTGGCATGTTTTACGTTTGACTATGATGTGATAGCAGTCCTAAAAAATACAGTATTAGGTGATAGAGTAGGACTTGCAGTCAAATAGTGTCCCTTGATGATGGGCTGTAAACTTTAAAGAAAGATACACAAGTACGCTTGGTTAACACTACAAAGTTAAATATAAATAATTTGAAAACACTCCCCCATTCCTTATATGAGTTGCAGATTTAAACCATTAAAAATGTGTTTTTGTGAACCGCCTCTTTTAGTGCGGTTACAAAAATGTTTTTGAAAAATAATAAATATATAACGATGGGTAGATCCACCAACTTAACATTGGTCTGGTTGTCTTCGGTCATATGACCCCCATAGTATAAAATTTGTATTCAACTGTAAGTCATTGTTTTGCTTATTCGATTATGTTCTCTGTAATTGGATGCTGAGGATCCCTTGTGGCGCCATATAAATAAAGGATGTTGATAATATATATATATATATATATATATATATATATGTAGATAGATAGATACAGTAGATAGATAGATATACACACGCATATAGTTCCCCTTTAAAGACAATTTGACAATTTATAAATATTATATGAGTACAATAATACAATATTATAACTACTGTATAATGATCCGTGAGCATAACATTACTAAAACATTTTTTTTACTCATCAAAGGATCTAAGATGAACTGAAAAGTCAACAATAACCTACATCCCTGCTTAAATACGTAGAATTAAAACCAGCACTCACTAATTTACAAGATGAAAACTGATTAACTGTGCATAATTTACTTTGATGGATGCTCCATTATTTAGGCTTCATGCTATCAAACTGCATGCTAATGCTGCATTAAAAATGCTAAAACTACTCCGTGAATCTATTATAAAAATTGTAGCAGGTGTTAGGAATGCTGAGAGATTCATAGTACGTGAACTCATTTGATCAAAAAATATTTCCAGAATATCTATTAGCGCTATGGGGCAACGTTTCTGGAGAGACCATTTATACAGTAGCTACAAAATAATAATAATATTGATAATAAATCAGACATATAAACTATCTACTTGCCTACCTTAAGTTTCTCCTCCCTGGGATAAGCCTGGAGAAGAGACTTTCTGAAGCTAGTCCAGGGGGCGGGGTGGGGCATGCCATCATTAAGCCCCACCCCCATTCCTGTAAAAGTCGTGATTCACAGCTCTTTGGGGAGGGGGTGATAATAAATGCAGCGATTTGCATAATTTTAGCCTCGCCCCCTCCCAAAGATGGGAGGCTAGCTAAATGTGGGAGGCTTGCCCACCCTTCCGGGCGACCGGGAGGGGACCCGATTTTCGGGACCCTCCCGGCCATTCCAAAAGGGTAGGTAAGTATGAATATAAATCTATAATACAATCAAAACATTTGTATGAAGTAACTATTGATATTCAGTATAGATTATTACATAAATACATACCACAACTTCCCAAATATAGGGATAACTATAATAAAGCTTCTGAAAGTGAAAAGTGGGGATGTTGTTAATAGCAACCATTAGATTCTATCATTTTCAAGGATGCAATAGAGAAATTATAGCTAGAATCTGATTGGTTGCTATGGACAATATCCTCACTTTTCATCTTTAGAAGACAGTAAATATACTGTATACTGTACCCCATAATTGGGAAGGAAAAAAATACTGTGGGTAGGTAACATTGATGTTTAGCAGGACCTTGTTACATTTAAATAAGGGAGCTTGTGTCCTGCCCCCTGCCCCATACCACATGACCTTTCCATCTGTAGCCACTGACATCTAGTACAATGTATGTGCTGAAGATAGCCAAGCTTATGTGATGGCTTCCTAGTTGTTGTGTTCAATGCATGCTGCCATATTCCTGAAAATGTCACTGGAAAGACATACTTACCAACTGTGTAATTCTCCTTTCTGGGAGAAGAGAGGAGACACTGAGGGCACTTCAGGGGGTGGGGCTGAATGGTCTCATCATTAGCCCCACCCTCAACATAGGGAACAGCTGCAATTTGCGGGAACATAGTGAGGGGGCAGAGCAAAATGATGTGGCCCAGTCATTTAGCCCATCCCCTTTCCCTTGCTGGGAGTGCCGCCTACTTTTCCAGGATTACGGGTGTGGGGGGACTACAACAAAAATCAGGAGCCTCCAGCAGCATCTGGGGAGGTAGGCAAGTATGTGGAAAAATGGTGCCAGAAGAACATCAGAAGGATATATGATTCGGGTTCTGGGAATGTGGTGCTCGGCCTAAGGGGTATGGGTCATAGGGTCGACACTATGAAGATCAACATACATTAGATCAACTGGGCTTAGGTTGCCACAAGAAATATATCGATATGGCTAAGGTTGAGAGGGTCATAAGGTCAACACAAGCATTAGGTTGACAATGGGAAGGTCAACAGTCAAAAGGCTGACATGAGTTTTTCACTAGTTAAAACTTCAACCTCCCACCACCACCACCACCACCACCACAACTGCTCACTGCCACCAATACCTACTTTCCAGACCCTCAAGTGAAAGTGTGGTGGTGGCATCTCAGTAGTTCCAAGGTCACCACTTGTAGTATGTACAACAAGGATGTCTTCCTCATAGACACCCTTAATTTTGCGATCGACAGATTCCCAAACATTGGACAACCTTGGACCACACAAATAGATCCTTCTATAATGAACGTGTTGCAGTAATCCTCTGCTAGCTGGCGCCTTTAGGCCAATGCTTCTATTGCCCCCAGGAGTTCTGCCAACGGTGCCAACCAATCAGCTACTGACAGCCATTTTTCTAGCACAGCCTGCAACATGGCAGAAGCTGATTGGTTGGTGCCTTATCACTCTCTGTGCTTTGATAAATCTATACCATAAAATCTAAAATAAGTTGGATCATCAGTTTTATTCCTTTATCTTTGAAGTTAAAGTGCAAGATAAAACCAGAAAGGAAGAGACTTTAATGTAATGCCTGTCAGAAACAGCAATAGAGCAGATAAGAGGACAGACAGTTACGTTACCTTTATTCTAGAAGCTTTTTAAAGAACAAAATTACCCTGATAATTAACAGAATTCATGATCTACCCTCCAAATAAAATAACCTGATGGATCTCTGTAGCCAGTACGTTAAAGTCTGAAATGAGAAAAATTTGGGACCGATTAAGACCTATTTGTTTGGGTCCAAATTCTGCCCCTTGTCTGATGGTGTGTGTGTGTGTGTGGGGGGGGAGTGGTGGTGGCTTGGTGGTGTTTCAAACTGAGCCGTTTGCTCCACACAGGAGGGTCCTTGGGCTGCTGCAGGGGAACACCCAACATTTTATGGGAATCCCCATAAAAACACTGGGCATTCCCCTGTAGGGATGCCAGTCCTGGGGCATTTTTTCAATCCTGGAATTCGGGATTGAAAAATTACCAATTTCGGGATTCCCAGGATTGACTTCCCTAAGAAAACAATCACAAAAATGGCCACCATAATATCTTTATGGCAGGGTGTGGCTGGGAGCAGTCGGATCTGTGCGGATGAGTGGCCGGGCACCAGAGAGCTAGGAGCCCTGCATCGGGTAGCTGGGAGCCGGACCACCAAATGTGGAGCTGGAGGTGCATCTGGGAGCTGGGCCGGGTAATGCAGTGCGGCTGTGGCTGGGTAGAGCGGCTGTGTGGCTGTTCGGCCTGTGCAGCGTGACCTCTGACCGGGCATCAGGACCAGTCGCGCAGTGTCTGAGCGAGTGCTCAGACGCTGCATGGCATTAGACTGTGCATGTACAGTCTAATCCCAAATTTCCGGGATTGGAAGCTCTAATCCCGGGATTGAAATCCTGGAGTTTTTGGGGCCAAATTCCGGGATCCCGCTGATCCTAATCCCGGGATTGGCCACCCTATACCCATGGGGACGCAGGCGGGTCAAAGCCTGCATGGGGCGGGTGGCTGACGTCACATGGGGCTGATTTGTGTGCTAAATTGCATACCCATACCACTCGTTCGCAGTATGTTAATACAAGTAATTGGGGGGGGGGGATTATTCAAATGCAACATCCCATCTGAAATAGAAGTTCCGTCTTAGTAAATTTGCCCCATTGGCAGACTATCGCACCTCCAACCATGTCTGAATATGACTCTACAGGTGGAGCCGTGCTCATCTAGCATGGCTGCAAACAAACATGCACTCCTGGCGGTCCTGCGCCTAGCCCCGCTATGGGGGTACACAGAGACAATCCCATATCTGTGAATGGGGCACAAGTGCATCTCACACGCATCCACGTCCCATTCACAGTGATTGTCACAACTAGGCGGGTGCACTGCAGTGCAGACAAAGTCACGATTACAGTGGCTCCATGTATACTGTATGTCAACAATCATAACCCAACATTCAGAATGTCAATGTCATCATTCTTAACCAAGCATTCATAATGTTGACGCCAGAAGTTAACATACATGATGACGACATGGTTAAAATGTTGGCATCCTTATTGTCAACATCTAGGAAACCTCTACATTGTAAGAATGTTGACATATAAAATGTCAACATTGTGAAAATGTCTACATTTGCATTAGACTTAGGGTGAGGTTTACCGCTAGGTTTAGGGTCACTGTTAAGGTTATGGACAGAAGCACACTAAAAGTTTTAACGACATCAGCATTACTTCAACAGCAGCGTGCCGAATATCGATATGGTCAGTGATTACGAATAATTTGATTTGTTCGATGCCAACAAATTGACCATATTAATATAGTTGTGTTGAAATTTTGACTGTTGGTTCATGACACATCCAAACTATAATATCATTCATTTCTTTCAATGGAAAACCAAGATAATTATGGAATTTTAAATGGATATTGTATTTTGTTCTAATTACTATTTAATTGCTGTTGTTACTTTGACTTACGCACTTCTCTGATTTGAGTCATTCCTAAACAATAAACATGATGGCTTTCTATCTGCATCTACTTGCCTAACATACTCCGAGTGAGTCATCATCATACCATCAGTGTCATGTTGTAACACTCATTGCCCCCCTTTATATTACAGGTAACAATTGCATAAACGTTGGCGCTACATTTGCTGCAAACTGCTATTTAATCCGAATGTTCTGCATACAAGAAATTATTTCGATGAAAATTTGACGGGCTAACTAAAATCTTATTTTCATTGTTTAAACATGAGCGCCGAATACTCTAATTTATTCTTATGAACTGGAAAAAGAATGTGACAGGGCCTCCGAGACTATTACAGTACCTTATGACAGGAGGCATCTGTAAGTAATTTATTTTTGGTATTTAAAAAATGCTTTGCTCTAGTGGCTAAGGTTAGCACAGCCATATACGTTGGGGAAATGAAGATAACAGGTTGAGTAGAATCAGCTACCGAACTGTTTTCTCTGCAGATTCATTCATTCACGGAAGCATTTGTTAAACACTGATAGCTTCAAAAACTTTTTGAAAGAAGTTTGAATTAAAGAGAACAAATGCATTTGGAAGAGAATGGTAAAAAAAAAAAAAAAATACAGGGAGCCATTTTTTCCGTTCTAGACTTGGCATAAAATATAAAAAGTTGATTGAATAGGACATCCATTTATATTTTACGGTCTGGAATTGACCTTTTGACAGAGAAGCTACTTTTCAAGCTGTTCGTAATACCTAAATAGGTGGCTTCCATATTAACTGACACCACAAATAGGCCTTTACTTATTCCATAATACATTTAAGATAAGGTTCATAAGACAAGGTTTCTGCCCAGCAATCTGGGGCCACCAATGGCAATTCAACGCAAGAGTTTTGTAAGCCATGCCAAACAGAATCAACTACCTCATCTAGGCCCTTATTCTGATCGGTGCGGCCGGATTCGAATATGCGGCCAGGACCGTGCGTGCGAAACCCCGCCTTCTATACGGATCGCCAACTCCGTCCGTACGCGGTAAGAAGCTGGCCGAACGGACCGCACGTGTATTTTACATGGAATACGCCCCCTCCATCTCAGGGAACCTCCCCCATCATTCGATGGTCGCAGACCATCGAATGCAGGACCGTGTGGTCCACCAGCTCCCACAACCTCAGACCACACGGACATTTTTCCGTGCAAAAGTAGGGATCTGGGCGGGCAGCTGACATCCGGCGATGTCATATGTCCGCCCCCTACACGTGCGTTACTGCCGCATTACCATACGTACGCCCAGCGTTTGCATGGGAACGCCCATGAAACGCGGGGCGTATGCATATGGTAATGAGCCCAAATAGCCCTTCACGCCCCTCTCCACCCCCTGTCCGGAGTGTTCACATTTCATGCGGAATTTGGCCGTACGCCCCGCTCGCACATGTGCAGAGACGCCTCTGCACATGCGCAAACACAAAACATCGGCGGCGCGAACGCACGCGGATATTACCGCACCAATCAGAATAAGGGCCCTACTGTTCTAGTGGCCATTAAAACAGGCGTATGATAAACCACATATAATTGGACAGTTATCCCATCTTGGACTGCTTCCTGGCAATAAGAGTTCCTTTCCAACAAACAAAGCATAGTTCAGCCTTTTAAAAGGACCGACACAGCCCCTCCACCTAACTGGGGCTTGCGCAAACCAGGTTTAATGACATGAGTAGGCGTGCCACAGGCGTGCAATGCATATAAATGAATCCATTGCCATGAAAATGCGCCTTTTGGTAGTGAAGGAGCGATCCTGGCAGGGTTACCTACATGTATTATACAGCATAGAGCCGGAGGTGACCATGTTTTCTATCTACATATACGGTATGCCTGCAACCCCGTATGTGCTGTAATTTACACCCCCCACTTATGCTGGGCTTAACCATACAATAAAGACCTACGACTAGTACAGGTGGTCCTTCGGTTCAACGAGAACATAGCTACCCACAGGACTGAAATTGGTTCTAGTGACAAGGTGCAATTATACATGTTCATGTTGCAATATAGACACCCAAAAACAGGATGATAAAAAAAAACGGTACTTATGTAGTATCTGGGCTGCCGATTTTTTGATTGTATGCCTTAAGTTAAGGCATACAATCAGATGCGATGCGATGCGATATCGCATCGCATCGCATCGCATACGACCATCGCATCGCATACGACCATATCGGTATTCTGTGTCCCCTCGCGGGGCTCGCTACGCTCGCCACGCTTCGGGCTCGGTGGCTCGCTACGCTCGCCACAGGTTTATATCCAACTCCATGCCCACTTGGATAGTAGGGGTATGAAAAGGACCCCTTTTCCCATTGAATTCTATGTTAAAATGGACTCAGTCCATTTTAACATTGAATCCTATGGAAAAATCGGGTCCATCGCATCGCATCGCATCGCATCGCATGCGATATGGTCGGGTGCGATGCGATGCGATGGACCCGATTTCAAAATCGGCAGCCCAGTTACTACATAAGTACCAAAAAAACCCATGACAGCCAGGATTGGTAGATGTCCTGAGCTGGTGCAGGCTGGTGGACAGGAGCTCCATCTAACGGGGACGTGCGAGTGTCTCACATGCTCGCGCCTCCCTGTCAGCAAGGTGGCAGGGAGCGGCTTCCCTGCCGCCTCTGCTTCAGGGAGATGGGCAGGGAGTGGGGGCAGCTGGGGAGGGCTGCGGGGAGGTGCAGGGGACCGGCATCCGGCGGCGGAGGGCACCGACAGAATGGGGCACGTGCACCTTCTTCCATCAGCTGGCGCAAGGTGGCAAATGGCGATAATATCGCCAGGAGCAGCTCCATTGGGAGCTGCTCCATCTGTAACAACCCGTACCGTAGAACAACATCTTCAGACTGGCATAAGAAGCTAAGCTTTCAGTATATAGTTTTTCTGCAGTGTTATAGTTTAGTCTCTTCTAGAAGTACTTGAGGGTTTATTCAGATGGGGCTGTTATCAGGCACAAAGTACCAATGCCATTGCACAACCGGAACCTTCAATGTCGCAAGACACTCGGTATCAGTTTCAGTTATTGACTGTCTAATGCCATTTCCAGGATGGGGAGGGGTCTACAACACAACCGCATGCTCAGCGAGCGGTACTGAATTTGGGGATGGGGAATTTGGGGATGTTCCTGCTTCCTGCCCGGGGCCGGAATTGTCCTGCGGCGGGGGGGGGGGGGGCAGTTGTGAGTCCCCCCCTGTCATCTGTGAATAGAAGCTGTTCTTACATGGCTGGGGCCATGGCGAGCAGCTCACGGAGCTGCTGTCCAGGCCCCCACAGTGGCGAAAACAGATGTGTGTGGCCCCACAGGGGCGTTGCGAGTATAGGCAATGCCCCTTGCTGATAGACCACGCCCCCAAATTCCAGGCACGTGCCAAAGATGCACGCAGTCCCTCTTTCCCTCTCTTCAACGTTGGGAGGTATAATGCCAATGGGCATGTGCAGACTCCCGCTGTGAGCACGATATTTTCGCACAGTGATCGACAGGCAGGGGGCGTTCCCGGGGGACATCCAGCATTTCATTGGCATTCCCACTAAAATGGTGGGCGTGTCCATAGAAATGCTGGGCGCTCCCCAGGGAAACCATGCATTACCCTGCCTGCTCGGTTACATGCATTACCCTGCCTGCTAGGTTACATGCATTACCCTGCCTGCTCGGTTACATGCATTACCCTGCCTGCTAGGTTACATGCATTACCCTGCCTGCTCGCTTACATGCATTAACATGCCTGCTCGCTTACATACATTACCCTGCCTGCTCGCTTACATGCATTACCCTGCCTGCTCGCTTACATGCATTACCCTGCCTGCTCGCTTACATGCATTAGCCTGCCTGCTCGGTTACATGCATTACCCTGACTGCTCGCTTACATGCATTACCCTGCCTGCTCGCTTACATGCATTACCCTGCCTGCTCGCTTACATGCATTACCCTGCCTGCTCACTTACATACATTACCCTGCCTGCTCGGTTACATGCATTACCCTGCCTGCTCGCATACATGCATTACCCTGCCTGCTCGCTTATATGCATTAGCCTGCCTGCTCGCTTACATGCATTACCCTGCCTGCTCGCTTACATGCATTACCCTGCCTGCTCGCTTACATGCATTACCCTGCCTGCTCGCTTACATGCATTACCCTGCCTGCTCGCTTACATGCATTACCCTGCCTGCTCGCTTACATGCATTACCCTGCCTACTCGATTACATGCATTACCCTGTATGCTCTCTTACATGCATTACCCTGCCTGCGGGGGGGGGGGGGGGTTGGTGCGCTCGGTCTCATATTTATTCTCCGTGGAACAACAGGCAGTTGAATTCTCAGAAAGCTGAGAGGGGCTGCAGCACAGTCCAAAATTCAAACAGGGGAGCAATACCAACTGCCAGTTGGTTTGGAATGGCAGATGGTGGCAGTGGGTGTGGTTTGAATTTTGAACTCTGCTGAAGCACCACCTCTAGCGCCTACCCTGGTGGAGCAAGCCGTTACAACAGGAACGATAGCAGGAAGACATGGCACTGATCCATCAAGACTAACAAGGACATCTTGCACTGGTATAGACAGAATATGTAAACCAGGAAACCAAGCACAAAAACATGAAGTATAATTTTTTTGAAAGCTGTACAAGATCATGGTCTCCTTGACTCATAGTAGTGTCCCACCGAGGAAATGATTGCAGACCGCTTCAAAAAGCTGATACTGTATATGGAAAAAGGGTATCAAAAGATTGGAGAAGTTAGGTTTGGCGTATCAAGCCGAAGCTGTTGAGATGGGGTATAACAATGCAACAACAGTAACAGGCATGTTATAAAGTAACTTGAGAAGCTTCTGTATACAGGAAGGACAGTAGGTGGCGCTGTTTCTTAATCTTTCACTCTATAGTCTGTATTTGCATAATGTCCTTACTTCAAGAACCTCTCTGGCTTAAGGCCCCCATACACTATGCGATTTTGGGACGATTTCATCCGATTTCGGCACTTTGTGCCGATACTCGGGTGAAATCGGCCCAAAATCGTAGGTGTGTGATATCTGATCCGATCCGATGCGCGGTCCCGTGCGCATCGGACCGGATCAGGGAGGTCGGACGGTCTGTACATACGATCACATCCGACCTCCCTGTATGCATATGCCTGCCACCTGACAGGCATATGCATCCAGACACCGGGGGAGCAGTGGGGCGGGCAGCGGGTCCCTGAGCGCCGGCGAGTGCTGCTGACTGACCTGGCCAGGCAGTGTACTTACACATAGCAGCAGCGGGGACGGGCAGCGCAGTGGCGGCTATTATATTTTTAAAATACTTGTCAAATGACCGGCCGCTCTCTGATTGGCTGAGAGCTCTCCGGCCAATCAGAGAGCGGCCGGTCATTTGACAAGTATTTTAAAAATATAATAGCCGCCACTACGTGTCCCGTCCCCGCTGCTGCTATGTGTAAGTACACTGCCCGGCCAGGTCAGCAGCGCTCACCGCACCCGCCGCCCGCCCCCACTGCTGCTGCCCGCCCCCACCACCGCCACCGCTTCCCGCCCCCACTACTGCCGCTGCCCGCCCCCACTACTCCTCACCGCCCTGCAGCTCCCCGGGTTTTTTTTTACATGGGATAAATCGCATGCGATTTATCCCATGTAAAAAATGGCACATCAAGTGCCAAATTGTATGTGAGCCTCCCGGGGAGCTGCCGGGCGGCTCGCAGGTAAATTGGGTCCGACTTGTCCCTAGGACAAGTCGGCCTAATGTATGGGGGCCTTAACCCTTTCATTGGTAATCCCAAGAATTTTCCGGGCTAAGCTTCAGTGCCGGAATTCTTGGGATTGCCACTGTTTAGCGCTGGGCAGCGCTGCTGAGTTGATCGTTGAACCCAGCTAGCCTCCTCTTCACCCCGCCCCCCTGGCTATTGTGTTACAGCCTGCGGCGCCGGGTACTGACACGCTGGGTTGCCGGGGGGCAGAGGCATGTTGCTGGGGACAGGGCCAGGCAACGGCTGTCATAGTGCTCAGCGGCGCTGCCCGGCCCCAGGAGACAGCGTGGTGTTTTCTAAAAAAAACAACAACACTGAAGGGGTTAATCCTCCATGTTATGTTATGAAAGTTTATAAGTATCGGTTTATCCCATAGTCTTCCCTGTGTGTTAAGGCTTGAACAATGAAGCATGTTCTCCAACAGAAGCCTGTACACTATATGGAAATTCTAGATTGAATGTAGTTATTATAAACTTACTTTTTGTAGTTCTTATAGACTTTTATTGTTTTATAGTATACATAACAAAGTGTAAAAGGTAATAAAAGCACAGTATTCATATTAGTTTTAAAATTAAATAAAATACGTATTGAAGATAGCGTGAGATTTTTAGCCATACTAGAACTGGAAAAATTACAAATTCCGGGTCATTCTTCCATGGCATAATAATTCTTGGATTATAATCATTTCTAGTCAAAAGACTTCTGCGACTTTCTATTTGCATACAGAATAAGCCCATTGTATGTATGATTTACACTACAGGTGCTTAAGCACAGGAAATGTTCCTCATCTGGCATATCTACCTAAAGGCAATTGTTTTTCATCTACGTTAAGATTCCTCGATGCAGGATAGGTTATTGTAATCCTCAATTGAAGTGCAGTACACACAGCCTCGCTTGTGCACTCAGAAGAGCACGGAACTCTGAAAGCTATTTCCAAAGCAAATTCTGTTCTGGAAGATGGCCACTGGGTAATGGCCGTAGGGGGTACTCAATCCCGGCGGCTTTTTTTACCAGGCGGAAATAGCATCCGTTTCAGACATTATTAGGTCGAATGTCATTCGACCTATTCAATGTGGAATATGTTTCCCAACAATTTGGGAAACGAATGCTCGTAGGTGAGATAGAAAAAAATGGAGCGTTTCATGAATATTGTAACAGTCGACATATTGTATGTGTTGAATTTTTAGACATGTCGGCCTTTTACATGTGTCGACCTACAGATGGAACCCTCCTCATTTAGCCTGTTAATTGGATTAAGTGAGTAATAGGATTACTATGCTAATCCCCTACTGTATTGTTCTATGTATTGTATTGCTGCTCAGAACAATAGGATAGCCATGGTGAGCTACGACCTAAGGAACAAGGTTGACAGGGGCTCCAACTGTATTGCTTGTGAACCAACAGTGGTCGAACTATTGACTGTTGACCTCAGTGGAGGAACTTGTGAGGGGTAGGCCCAGGTGCAGTGGCGTAACTCCCGGAGGCAATGGAGACATTTGCCGCCGGGCGTTAGCCTTGAGGGGGGCACATAGAGCAGCTCACGCAGCTGAGCTTGCAGCGGCAGGGAGGGTTATAGGTGGAGCGGGTGCAGGGCAGCTGGCTGCACATAAAGATGCCGCTCCAATCGGGCGGCAGGTGGCTGCGCTGCTCACACAGCTGAGCCTGCCGTTGGAGGATACGCTGAGTGCAGAAGCACTCCTCACAGCAGTAAACACCAGACGCCGAGCCCGAGAGAGGCTGCCGCTGCTGCGGATCTACGCCTCACAGGGGGAGGAGACATGCCTTGGATCCGCTCACCATCACTCAATCGCAGGAGGCTTGGAATCAGAGGCAGTGGGCGGGTAGGCAGCTGGACTTCAGCAACAGTCACCCCAGTTCCTGCTGCATGCACTTCAGTGTCATCAGACTGGCTCCAGGAAGGCAGTCACAGAGGATTAGGGAGTCAGACCAGCATCTGGGACCGCAGCAGGGTAATTACTTCAGTATGGCCCCCCGTCCTAAGCCATTACTGTGTGTCTTCCCTCTCCTAAATTGTTATAGCCTGTCCTTGTCACACCCCCATGATGCCTTGGATGAGGCATTCATTCTCCTTATAGTGTATTCCCTATTCCTGCCCAGACAGCACTTTGGTCAAGCCACTCCTCTTAAGGCCCCCATACACTGTGCTGATTTGGGCTGATTTAGACCAATTGAGCCATCAAATCGGCCCAAATCGGGTCAGTTTGATATCTCCCTAGGTCCAATGCATGGTCCCGTGAATATGGAACCTCAGTCCGTGGTTGGACCTGCTGGCCGTCTGATAACCCGACCTGGGACCTCCCTCCCAGTGGCAAGCTGGGCGGCAAACAGGGACGCATGCAATCCATCACAACAAATTGTGATGGATCGCATGCGACCCTTCCCGGGCGGCTCGCAGGGTATGTGGGGGGTGGCCGTACACTGCTGTGAGACATCGCAGCCATGTATGGCCACCTTTAGTGTCTGTGGGTCTCACACCCGGCTTTTTAACCTTTCTTGCATTGGCACAGGTCTAGCATGTATCCTGCCTTGGCTAGAAGCACCTACCTCTTCCATTTATTGCAGATGCCCCTTGTCTTGGTGATGCAGGTGTGTGCCACCCCCTTGTCACTGGTGCTGCAGGTTCTAGCCTCCTCTCTCAGACCCTAAGAGGTGCTGGGGCTGAATAAAACTTTATTTATTCGATTGAAGGATATATATCATATATGGTGGCCACAAATGCAGTCTGCCAGTGTGTGGGTTGGAGGGGGGGCAAAACTTTTGATATCGCCTCCGGGCTCACCTTATGAACTTACGCCCCTGCCCAGGTGCAAAAGTATAATTTAGGCCCTAAAGTAAGTGTGAAACCACGAATGTTAAGCACTATTGCCGTTTTAAATTCTGGGACAAAAAATGCGAAAAATTAGCAGCTTTGAAACGTCCCAGTTTGATAAATAAACCTCTTATAAAATAGTCTACTGTATATAAAAATTATTTAAAAAAAAAAAAAAAAAAAAAAATTCTTTACATTTTCCCGTGACAATTATTATGGCAAATATATCATAACAGTTATAGAATATAATAGAGGATGTTTCCACCAATTCACAAAACCCAGAGCATTTTAGCCAGACATGAATGTATTCTTTTATTGTCTTTTTACTATTTACATTTTCTAGTTCATTCTGCAAACTATTGTGGAAAGAATCAATAGAATCTGCATTAAAGCCTCCTATAAGGCTGAATGACTGTTTTTATGGAACCGAGGCGATTAAAATTGTGATTGAAAATAGCGCTCTGAAATCAATTAGGAATTTTTAAGCAATTGAATCTTAATTGAAACTAGCACTCTAAAAATCAATGAGGAATGTGTAAGCAATTCGTCTGCACGCTTAGAAATAAGCAACTTCATATTGCGATGGCAGGATGCATTTTACAGATGGAGTGCCTCCCAGCCGGCTCAGGGAATCACCAGATTCCCTGACCTGGAGCAGGCTGGCGGAGAGGCGTTCCATCTAATGGGGACACGCGAGAGTGCGTCCCGTCACGAGGTGGTGGGGAGCGGATTCCCTGCCCGTCTACGGGCAGGTAGTGGGGGATGCAGGCAGCTACAGGGGAGGACGGAGGAGCAGTGGGGAGGCGGCGGAGGGTGGCGGCGGGCTCCGTCAGAACAAGGTGCGTGCTGGAGAAGGGCGGCAGATGGAGGGGGAAATTTACCAATATGAAAAACCTAGTTTTTCGTATTGGTATTTTCCCTACGACTGCATACGACTGTTTAAGTCGTATGCAAAGTCGTGTTCCGGAGGATCAGTTACAAAGCAGTCATATACGACTGCTTTGTAACCCTCCGATGGTGTAATGATTCGTATTAGCGGCCGTATATACGGCTGCTAATACGAATTATTTCTAGCAGTCTGCACGGATCAGTCAGATCCGTGCAGGCTGCATGGTGTAAAAAAAATAGAAAAAAAAATAAATTAAAAAAAAAAACGGCGTGGGGTCCCCCCCACAGCCGAAACCAGCACCAGGCTGACAGAGCCTGGAGCCGGTAATTAAAAATCAGGGAACCCGACAAATAGGGGTTCCCTGATTTTTAACAACCAGCCCCAGGCTCCTGCTCCGGGGCTGGTTCCCAAAATACGGGGGACAAAATGACTAGGGGTCCCCCGTATTTCAAGAACCAGCCCCAGGCAAAACCAGCCAGCGGGTAATGCCACAGCCGGGGGGAGACTTTTTATGCAAGTCCCCCCGGCCAAAGCATTAACCCTACCGACCAGTCAGCCTGGCCAGGGGCCCTGGGGGAGTGGGGACCCCCCCAATAAAGGGGTCCCCCCCATCCAGGACTTACCTGACCAGGCTGAAGCCTGGTGCTGTCCTCGATGCCCCTGGGCGGTGGGCATCGAGCTGATGGTTTTGTGTAAAAAATAGAATAAAAACCATTGTTTTTTACTGTGGCACTACAAGTGCCAGCAAGCCTCCCCAGCAAGCTGGGACTTGGATAACCACAAGTCCCAGCCTGCTGGGCATTAAAGGGCCCGCTGGGTCTTGTAGTGCCACCGTAAAAAAAATAGTTAAATAAAACACACTGACACCCGTTTTAAATAAAAGTTTAATACACACATTACATACATACTGATACTTACCTTTCTTGATCCCGTAGGTAGCCCTGGTCCTGATGTCCTGTGTCGTCCTCCAGGTCCATGTCGGCTGTCTGCGTCGTCCTCCAGGTCCATGTCGACGGTCCGTGTCGTCCTCCAGGTCCATGGCGGTGTCCGGGTCCGAAGAAATCCATGTTGGAGCTGTGGAAGGAAATCCTACTCACCTGTTCCTGCGCTGAAGAAGTCTTCTCTTGATCCGACGTAGTCCAGGTAATCTTCCTGCTGTCGCCGGTCCCCGCTGTCTCCGCTGTCCGTGCATCGCGCTGAGGAGAGATGCTGAAGTTTCATATTCGGCGCCTCTCCTCAGACTGAATTCTATTGGCCGCCTAGCAGGCCAATCAGGAGCCGAGAAAGTCGGCTCCTGATTGGCCTGCTAGGCGGCCAATAGAATTCAGTCTGAGGAGAGGCGCCGAATATGAAACTTCAGCATCTCTCCTCAGCGCGATGCACGGACAGCGGAGACAGCGGGGACCGGCGACAGCAGGAAGATTACCTGGACTACGTCGGATCAAGAGAAGACTTCTTCAGCGCAGGAACAGGTGAGTAGGATTTCCTTCCACAGCTCCAACATGGATTTCTTCGGACCCGGACACCGCCATGGACCTGGAGGACGACACGGACCGTCGACATGGACCTGGAGGACGACGCAGACAGCCGACATGGACCTGGAGGACGACACAGGACATCAGGACCAGGGCTACCTACGGGATCAAGAAAGGTAAGTATCAGTATGTATGTAATGTGTGTATTAAACTTTTATTTAAAACGGGTGTCAGTGTGTTTTATTTAACTATTTTTTTTACGGTGGCACTGCAAGACCCAGCGGGCCCTTTAATGCCCAGCAGGCTGGGACTTGTGGTTATCCAAGTCCCAGCTTGCTGGGGAGGCTTGCTGGCACTTGTAGTGCCACAGTAAAAAACAATGGTTTTTATTCTATTTTTTACACAAAACCATCAGCCCGATGCCCACCGCCCAGGGGCATCGAGGACAGCACCAGGCTTCAGCCTGGTCAGGTAAGTCCTGGATGGGGGGGACCCCTTTATTGGGGGGGTCCCCACTCCCCCAGGGCCCCTGGCCAGGCTGACTGGTCGGTAGGGTTAATGCTTTGGCCGGGGGGACTTGCATAAAAAGTCTCCCCCCGGCTGTGGCATTACCCGCTGGCTGGTTTTGCCTGGGGCTGGTTCTTGAAATACGGGGGACCCCTAGTCATTTTGTCCCCCGTATTTTGGGAACCAGCCCCGGAGCAGGAGCCTGGGGCTGGTTGTTAAAAATCAGGGAACCCCTATTTGTCGGGTTCCCTGATTTTTAATTACCGGCTCCAGGCTCTGTCAGCCTGGTGCTGGTTTCGGCTGTGGGGGGGACCCCACGCCGTTTTTTTTTTATTTATTTATTTTTTCTATTTTTTTACACTGCAGCCTGCACGGATCTGACTGATCCGTGCAGGCAAAAACGCAAATAGAACAGGAAAATGGTGTTCTATTTTCCTGTCGTATTTGCGTGGGTGTTTCACACCACTAAGCAGCCGTATTGTCAGTACGGCTGCTTAGTAAATCAGAAACCACCATTCTTTTGAATGGTGATTTCTGTCGTATCCTATCGATGGTGTAGGGCATTCGTATTTGTAACTACAAATACGAATGTTCCATCTTTAGGACTACGAATTGTTGTATTTTTGGGATTGTAAATCCCGAAAATACAAATTCGTAAAAAAAAGGTGTATTTCTCCCTACGAATACACCTTTTTTCTACGAATCCATTTTGGTAAATGTCCCCCGGAGATTCTATCACCGGGAGCAGCTCTAATGAGAGCTAATCCATCTGTACAAAGAAGCAGACCTGAATAAGGAGCCAATTCAGACCTGTTTGTACAGGTTCGAATTCAGCCCCGTCTCTGGTGGAGTTGTGACAATATACGCAGCCTAGAGAGCAGATTTGAATGACCCCCTATGTACATTTCAGTCTGACACACTCTGCCCATGCTTATACATTCTTGGATAAGAGGTAAACCTAACCATACCTCCAAAGAGGCATGTTGGGTGCCTCAAGGGGGCGTGGTCTTGACAAAAGGGGTGTGGCTTCACAAAGAATGAGCCACACCTCCTATTTTCATCACTGTGGGGGAATGCCCAGCTCTCTATAAGCTTCTACCATGCCCCCAGCCCCTCTATCTCCCATGAATACACTCTGTGTGCATGGGCATAACATCTGTTTGCTGCTGCGTGGCTTCGGGCAGGTGGTCTTCTAACTTCCCACCAACATGGAACACTAAGCCCGTGAGACAGAAAAATTGGACTGTCTCCTGAAAATTGGGACAGTTGGGAGGTATGCCCCTACCCAGTGGCATCAGTACAGGGTTGCGGGCCACTCCCGGCTGTCACTTGTCAAGAGGGGGACTGAAAATTGCTGGCTCCTTTTGAGTGACAGGAGCTGGGTGCTCCACTGTAATATTTGTGGGCTAAAAACTGTCACAGCTCAAAGTGAAAGTACATTGCAGAAGCCATGATTTTGGCGGGCTTTTAAGTTGTAACTACAGATGGAGCGCCTCCCAGCCAGCCTGCAGGATCGCTAAATGTCCTGAGCTGGCATAGGCTGGCGGACAGGCGCTCCATCTGCGGGGAATGCAGTGTTGAGCCGCTTCCCTGCAAGTCTCCACTTCAGGGAGACAAGCAAGGGATCGGGGGTAGCTGAGGGGGCTGCGGGGCAGCTACTGAGACCAGCGGAGTGTGGCGGAGGGCTCAGACTGAACGGAGCGCGCAAGCATCTCATGCGCACCCCCTTCTGTCGGCTGGCGGCGGGTAGCGGCGCAGGCGAATGGTGATAGAATCACCAGGAGCAGCTCCACCTTTAGTTTGTATAATAACTATACTGTAAGCTTCCCCAGTTTAGGAAATAATACAACGGATCGCCCTGTATGTGCTTCCAGTAACTTCTTTAAATTAAATCATTGCATTGTTATACTGCACTGTAGTGATGTATTGTGCGTGATCCGCTCAGAAATGCAAAACATATTGACAGCGGAATAATACAAAGAGCATAATATATGCAATATCAGCATCTATGGCCAGGAAACATAACAGGGAAAACCTGATTAAGCAGAATAATGGCACGGAATTCAATCATTTAAAATAAAAATCCTTTAGTTGCAAGGTGTAAATGATAGAAATCGTATTACGCACAAGTGAGTAAAACTTGCTGACAGTTGTTCTGCTACTGTATATTGTTTATACTGGTTATCGTCACGCAGTATGGAGATTTGAAACGGGAGAAAAATGAGAATGTTACATTGTTTTCTTGTCGCTATAATATAGAAAGAGATTACTACACTGATAATAACACAATATGTCACCGAGGTGTATTGCTGTTATGTTTTAAGGAATTTAATAAGCACCTGAGGCTTCAAAACATCCTGCATAACGCAATCTTATTTTTCCCATGTGGGTGCATTAACATGCACACAAGTCTGTCCAACCGTCATTCAGCAAAGACCGCTGTCATGGTAACTAGAAAATCAATTATTACCATCTATCGTTGTCCCCCACTTCCGACACCGATTCATCCGACAGCCATGCACCCTTGCACCCACCAAGCACCTAACATCAGAATATAGCTAATATTACAGAGATAATACTAATACGCAGAGTCCCCATACCACAGTGACGGGCACAATCACTCACAAAGTGATTACAGGCTCTATTAACTAAAACATCAAAATACACACAAATACTGACCGTAGGGCTATTCACGGGGGAGGGGGGGGGGGTTGGGAGTTTGGGGGAGTTTGGCGATTCTGAAAACACTGGCTGCAGGCTGATTGGCTGAATCAGCGTGTGCCCAGTGTTTTCAAACCTAGAAGCGCTTCCCGGTGGATGATGATGGCCGGCAGCACTTCACTCCGGCTGGGCGGTACAGCAGGTGGCTCCCTCTTTTCTGGCCTGACGGCAGCCCATATAGCCCCCCCCCCGCCGGATAGCGCCGCAGGGACCCCTCAGACCGAACGGACCCCCCCTGCTGCATATAGCCGGGGGGGGGGGGGGTGTTTCAACTCCGCTCACCTCCATCGGGGGGGGGGGGGCTGCTCCTAATTGACACCCTCCAGTGGCTGGCGCCCTAGGCAAATGCCTAAAGCTGCCTAGTGGTGGCACCGGCCCTGGTTATTCATGCCAGAAATGAATGAAGCTACCAATATATTAATGTGGTACTTCATAGGGTTCAATGGTCTTCTACACCTACCAGCTGTCTTACTTGACTCTACAGCCTACTACTAAGCACTGCTAACAAGAACATTTAGTACTCTGTTATCTAACATAAAGCAAAAAGAGGATTCTCTGCATAATTTTTGGCCCGAAAAAATCTGAGATCATCAAACAATGACCAGGAGACCTTATCTGGGGGTCTCTAACACTAAGGTTCATGTCCAGGGCACGACACTCCTCAAGTCAGAATCCAACCGCCCTAAGGAACTAGTGAGAGGTTAAAGCGTTAGTACAGATGGAGACCCTCTCATTCACTGCCGGCTCTCGCCAGAATGTCCCCGCTGACTAGCCCTGGTGAGATGGACTCCCTTAGACTGGGACACGCTAGCGTCTCACATGCACACGTGTCCCAGTTACTCAGCGGCTGGGCGGCGGGACCCTGCCAGTCTCCACTTCAGGGAGGCAGTGGGGACCGACGGGGAGCTCCGTCTGAATAGGGTGCACGAGCGTCTCGTGCGTGCGCGCCCCCATCCGACGGATGGCGGGGCCTGGCGGCTGAAGGGGGCTGGTAATTCTATCGCCAGGCCCCGCAAGCATTAAAGGGGCTCCTTCTGTAAGTGTTGATAAGTAAGACGCAAAAGCTATGTGTTTCATGGGTGAGAAGTAATAATTAGAATGTTAAAGGGTAGTAAAATAATAAGGTGCCAAATATTTGCTGAAATAAGTATTACAGTACATTGAAGACTTACGGAAAATGAATTGGTCTTCCTAATCAAGCAGGTCCACTGATGCTTCCTACACCGCTGTTTCATCTGCCATTGGCTGGCAGAGGTAAGCAAAGACTTACAACCGCACAGGCCAGTCTGGGCCAATTCTAAATATGACAATGTTTAGAATTAAATATATGCAGGTTCCGATTTACTCTCATTTACTCTGATTTCAAAGCAGGATCTTATTGGCTATCCCAAATCACATGACAGCTGCTAGCCAATAATATTCTGGTTTGAAATCAGAGTAAATCAGAGCCTGCACATCTCTATTTAGAATGCACACTGCACTAGTTTTTCATTGATTAAAACACATTTTTTTTTACAGATATACAGTACATGCCATGTGTTGGTACAGCTGCTCTGTTGCTTAGTTCATCCAGCCATTCTTTGGCTGAAATTGGTAAAGAATATTGTGAGCTGTGAGGTGGTCAAAATTGACTAAAAATCAATATAGTATGAACAAAAACATGCCCAAGTTACATGATTTTACCTGTATTTAGCATAAAAAATACAGGTCCGAAAAGCAAAACACGTATGGGTGGTTTTGCTAAATTAGGACCAAAGAATGAAGTTAAAAAAAAGAAAAACAGAACCACAATACTACAAGGTGGTCTACGCACATTTCTAATCCCTTCCTCAGAACCTAGTACCGAGGCCGCCATATGTCCTGGCCGTCCCTGTAATGCTCACTTCCTGCCTTCAGACCTCCTTGCCTGCACCTCTGTATCCCCCTCCCTTTAAATCAGGCCTGTCAAAATTATGGCCCTCCAGCTGTTCTGAAACTACGAGTCCCATCATGCCTTGCCACAGTTTTGCTATTAGGGAATGCTAAAACTTTGGCAAGGCATGCGGGGATGTGTAGTTTCACAACAGCTGGAGGGCCGCTGTTTGGACATGCCTGCTCTAAACTGTAAGCTCCTTGGAACAGGGTCCCCTTCCTATCTATTCTCACAGACCTCTTCTATCGCACTACTTCTTCAATTACAGCTCTCTACTGATTAGCGACACCTCATTCGCGGCAATGGGATGCCCTAGCGCATTCCCGTCTCGGCGAACGGCGTGCCGAGGCGGACTCAGCACCAGTTAGCGCCTCTAGAGTGGGGTTGCAGCACAAAATTCAAATAGGAGAGCCACACCCACTGCCAATGAGTCAGTTTGGAATGACAGTTGGTGGCAGTGGGTGTGGCTCCCCTAATTGAATTTTGAACTGTGCCGCATCCCTGCTTCTAGAGCTGCCACTGGATATCGCTAATAAGCCTCCGTTTAAATAATGTCCACAGTACTTTATTTAAACAGATGATTCTATTTATATAACAGAGGTTTAGTTAACGCAATAGATTTGACTGTTACATTTGTTTAGGAACCTCACTTGCATTTTATTGATTTGGAGGAAGTCATCCAAAAGTGAAGAAGTCATATTTAAACATTTAATTCTAACATGGATCAAAATATACACGTTCCAGTAAATGAGCTGAAATCCTGGTAGATCAATTAGCCAAGCTGTCAATTATTTCTAGACACGTTTCCCATAGAAGTCATTCAGCAATTACTTTTCGTTCCTGCGCAAACCTTGAATATCTTGACATGCTGAAATACTTTGAGAACAAAAGATGTTTTCTTATTTCGAATCAGTGAAAAAGAAAATCAGCTTTCTTGGCAACAAGACGCAGAAAATTTTGTCCATAACAGATTAAGAGCGGGATGTACTAAGGTAGAAATGCAGTAAAAACCCAGTTTTTGCGGGTTTTACTGCATTTTCAAATGTACTGTATTAAGACCCAGCTGCCGTGTTTTTGCCGACAAGGGTATCACGATACTATAGAAGCCTGTGGGCTTCTTATCACTGGCCATCGTTCAGGAAGCATGGACCCGGAAGGTAAATACCTCCTCCCCCTAGCAACGCCTCCTCCTCCTCCTCCTTCCGGCTGCAGGGTGAGGAGGAGGCGCCGGGGACAGTCTGCTTAGGCTTTCCGGTGTGGGGGGAGCGAGGAGAGCCCAGGGAGGTGACAGAGACCCGCCTGAGACTGCGAGGAGCAGTGATATATTTTAATACATCCCACCCTAACTGGATAATTGTAGAAGCTGAAATATGTATAATCCTATAAATTTTTATATCAAATTCAATGAATGGGCCTGTAATTCTCTCCCCAATGGGGCTTATTAATAGTATAGTTGCTAAATTATTCAAACTTATATGCAGTGTGATCAGTGACTGAGAGTGACAGGGGAACAGTAGGCTAGGGTGATCGCACATGAGAAAATATGTATATCTCTAAGTATAGGAAACGTTGGGGTCGGGGGTCTGTTGCACAAAGCGATAAGAGTCTTATTGATTAATGTTAAATGGCCCCCTGTTGGGTAATTGGAGGAGTATAATAACTACTGTATTGGTTGGCTCCCACAGGACAACAGGAAATGACAATTTTTGAAGAAAGAGAAGGTTTGTCACTGGGTGGTGCACCAATCAAAGAAAAACGACAATATTAAAAATTGCCTTTTATTGTTTATTCATTAAAAAGGCTGCGAAATATGACAAACAACATACAACATAAATACAAGTGGATACAGTAAGATAATTAAAAAAGCATGTGCAGGGTCAACTGGCTCCTGCCTTGACTAGGTTTATTTAATAGAATATAGATGGCACTAAGTATTCCATTATTGAGTAAATATGTATATTAAGAAAAGTGTCTCTATCTATCTTATTGGTTTTCTATTGTCAATTCTGTGTCTGTGAGTCTGATTGGGGAATATAATATACAGATTTACTCAATAAAGGAATACTTAGGGCCATCTATATTCTAGGCCCATTGGATTGGTAGCAATGGGGATAGGAGGGGCTGGAGAATTGGGGAGGGGCTGATTGGAGGAAGTGAGTTTCTTGGAGAGCGACTATATGGGCTTTCTGTTTACTAAAGTACTTCAGGGCCACCTGTCTCTTGTTAGGCGAGTTGAGGCCTTTGACATTCAATGATAACAGTTTAACCATTTAAACAGTAAGGTAGGCATGTTGCTTCACAGCCAAATCTCAACATGTAATCGTAGAACAACAGTGTGCATTTTAAAAGTAAATAAAATAAAATAAGAAGGGTATATATAAGTGAGCCGAGTAAGCAAGGGGAGGGGGAGGGTTGAAAGGGGTAAAATAGCTCCATAAAGGGGCTAACGAGGGCCACCAGTGTAGGTGACACAGTAGGGGCGTGAGGGGATAGCTAACACGGCCACCACTCCAGTGGAAGCCTAGGAGAAGAGATTAAACATAAAAAAAGGTGGAAAGACGATCCTGTGCCGTAGTAACCCCAGACCCCGTAATCCGGGGGAAGAGTTACACTGCCAATATAATGTTTGAGCCGTAGTGGGTATTTGTAGGTCTTAAAGACTTGCTCTATTCTGTAGGGGGGCCACGGCACAGGACTCGCCAGACATTACTATATAACAATATTAAACTAAACTAAGCAGCAGCATGTAATCCAACTGAACCAAAGAAGTCCCAAACAATTCCCGGCCACACAACCTGAGTAAAAACGTCTGTTAGAGAGAGAGCATAAAGTCAATTCTAGAGCGTTTTAGACTATTCTATAATAGGTAACCATTAGAGGTGAGAGACCGGGTCATGACCCAGGGCATGGCATACTGTTAATTGGACCCGCCTGCCACTGACCAGTCCCGTGTGAGCCGCAAGTCTTCAGGGCTCCTCGCAGAGCCTACTTCTAGTTTCCAGGAAGTCAGAAATTGTAATCCCTCAGAAGGAGTAGAGGCCACAAAAGTAGAGCCATTTCTCCGGATGAGTAATTTTGTGGGATATCCCCATCTGTAGGGGATGTCCGCTTCTCTGAGGGCCTTTGTGACCGTGGTAAACGACCTGAGAAGAGACAGAGTGCCCGCGGATAAATCGCCAAAAATCTGGAGATCCCCCAGGATTGAAGCGGAGTGGCTGGATGGTCTAGCGGCCCTGAGCAGAGAGTCCTTAACGTGAAAATAGTGGAGGCGCATTAGTGTGTCCCGTGGGGCATCTTGGGGGGCGTTCCGGGCCTTTGGTAAACGGTGAATGCGATCCAGAAGGAAGTCTGTGATCTGTGTAGTTGGCAACAATTTTGAAAACACGTCAGTTACGAATTGTGTTAGGTCCGAATTTGAAACAGATTCCGGGATGCCTCTTATTTTGACGTTGTTGCGTCTCGATCTGTCCTCCATGTCGCAAATCTTAGATTGTAAGGCCCTCACTTCATCCTGAACTCCTTCGTGAAGAGCAAGCAGTTCGTTGTGGGATTTGACCACTTCATCCATCATATTCTCGAGGTGGTCAGTGCGGTGTCCGACCGCCTCTATATCCTGTTGACAAGATTGGAGCGCAGACTTAAATGCTGTGGATATGTCTGTTTTGAATGAGGCTAGCAGTTGTTTCATCAGTCCCAAGGTGAGGGGGGCATCGTCCCCTACTGGTGATTGTTGACTGTTGCCTGCCACGATAGGGTCGAATGAGGCGCTGTGTGCGGATAAAGTAGGCGTACAGGAGCCTTTATTTGTAGCCTGCTTTGGGTTAGGGGACTGAGATGCGGCCTTAAAAAAGCTGACTGGAGGGACGCCACTTGTTTCCTTCGCTTTTTTTGGAGGCATGGTTGCTGCAGGTTGGGGGGCGGTCGACGCGATGAATAGACTTGTAGTAGGCTCGAGTATAGGTGCGCGTTAAGCTGTCGGCAGGTTAGAGTCAACGCACTGGCGTACCGCTGCTGCGGTGTAGCTTCAAATCATGTCGGAGTGGTGGCGGGTGTCAGCGATCCTTAGGGTGTACAGTGTGTCATTTCTGCGGGAGAGCAGGTCTTAAGGGACAGTGTAGTTGGGGTGACTACTGTGAAGCAAAGGTTCAAATGAGGTGGTCGTGCCAGCACTGGCCACCCGTATCAAATATCCTCTGCTGGGTGTGAGTCTGCACCAAGGTTCCTGGACGGGGGGCAGCTGGAGAGGAGCTTTGGGTTGCTGTGTGGGGTCCTGCAACTTGAGGGTAAGCCAGGTACTGTGGGGGCTCAGCAGTAGTGTCACTGCTGGAATGCTGCCAGAATCCAAGATGGCCGCCGCTTGCAGTTTGGCTGGGGAGGTTAGGAGCTCCACTGCTGTGTAGAGGCTCCAGGGCCCCTCACGCAGGTCTCCACGGGCGGTACAGGGGTGGGGGGGGGGTTCCGCTTACCTCTGTGCCCCTTTTCTGGGGTCTCCAGCGGTCCCGGCGCCCCGTACTGCCGCGATTCCGGCTCTGGAGCTCCGCCGCCGGGTGGCTGGTGAAATCTAGGCCGCGGCTTGGAGCTTCGCGTAGGCCTCAACTGCGGGGAGGTGTAGCAGCCGTCCCCAGGCTCCGTTCTGCGGGTGGCTGGATCCGGAGGGTCGTCTGCCAGCTAGGTAAGCGAGGGGGAGATGGTCCAGGAGGTGGGTGAGGGTGGAAATGGGGTTTTTGTGGGTAAACTTGCTGGAGCTGTGTGACTGGGCTTCCTGCTCCGTCCGTGGCCAGACCACGCCCCCCAGGGCCATCTATATTCTATTAAATAAACCTAGTCAAGGCAGGAGCCAGTTGACCCTGCACGTGCTTTTTTAATTATCTCACTGTATCCACTTGTATTTATGTTGTATGTTGTTTGTCATATTTCGCAGCCTTTTTAATGAATAAACAATAAAAGATCATTTTTAATATTGTCGTTATTCTTTGATTGGTGCACCACCCATTGACAAACCTTCTCTTTCTTCAAAAATTATCTCTAAGTATACGTAGCTATCAACAATGTACATGAAGCTGCTCTCATCGTTGCGGTGATCCGGCCACTCATGCTTGTTTGTTGCGCAAAATTCGAATCCGCGACATTGCCGCGCTGCGATATCATAGCTCAATGCATTTCTATGAGCCGCAGCAAATTAGATGCACACGCATGGCGATGGGATCGTGCCAATCGCCAAGGGAGTCAAAAGCAAGCCACAGAGCTCACCAAATGAGAAATGGCAGATCAGATCTGAATAAGGGCCAATGTGGAGACGGAGAGTACGTAGAAAAAGGGGCACAGAAGATAACTGTAATAAAACATGTTGAATTTTAATCTTAAAGTGAGTAGGTTCCTAAAGATTTATCCCCGGTAACATATTCCACGGTCCCTGCACATGAAACGTTTGTAAAGTGAGAGCACTAGGGGCCTATTTACTGTCGGGTTTTAGACCTGATAATTATAGTTTTCTAATGACAGTTATCGCAGCAAAAAAGGAATTAAGGATTTCCCAGATTGGATACATACGGATGACCGGCGGTCAGGGTGACTGGTGGTGGGGCAGCCAGAGTTCAGAATACAGATGCCAGCATCCCAATTGAGGGAATCCTGACAGTTTAAGTTCCCCTGACCTCCCCTAACCCTAACCTACTTTTCTAGCAGCCTAACCCTCGCCCCTTGCAGCCTGACCCTAACCCTCCATGCTAGTGCCAAACACTTACAGGAGCCACTGGCTGACCACACATGGATGAACAGCAATTGCCATGGATTCCTTCTCCCAATAAATGTTGCGGTAAGTAGTCACTAGGGTACAATGGCTAATGTCATCTATTGTTACTGGGGCCATGGAATGGCTTGGGGCGGATACTAAAATTGAAAGAGGATCTTTGATATCTGCATCAGAAACCTCCTACATAATGGGGGTTATTCTGGTTGACTCGGTCGGTTGTGAATTTGCACCATTGCGAGTCAACCAAACCCTGCCTTGCGAATGGTGGCCGACCGCCACCCATTCGCAAAGGTGGATTCACACGCAGGGATTGCAAATGGATGTTTACACATCCTTGTGGTATCCGCCCCCATCATTTGATGGTCGGCGACCATCGAATGATGGAAAAGGCTCACACAATATAAAAGTGCGTGGACGCTCGGGGGGGAAGTGGGTGGGCAGTTGACATCCGGTGATGTCAGGTGCCCACCCCCACGCACCCGCGTCATCGGCTATTAGCATGAGAACGCCCAGCATTTTCATGGGAATGCCAATGAAACGCTGGCCATTCCTATATGCTTATGGCCCAGCCCGCCACCCCATGCCCCCCCCCCTCCACATGCAAGGATGGGTACATACACCCAGCGAACAGATTGTTCGCCATGGACGCACCCACCCAGCACATGCACATGTTCAGCAATGCGCAATAACAAAACATCGGGCCCCACGCGAACAGGCGGCCACAGCGAACAAACCTGAATAAGGTCCAATTTTTTGGGGAATATTCTGCAAATATCCTTTGGTAAATAGGTTATATAGCATAATGTGCTAAAATTCTATTTGTAATTTTTCTAATTTAGAAAATAAAAGAAAGCGTTTAATTGGTTAAAGAAGAAACATATAGCGTACTTCCTATGTGCCTGCACTTTAAGTGAAAAAATGTCCCTCTAGGGGAAAGTAACTCATACATTCAAAAACTAACAAAAATACCTTACGAAGAAACAGTTAACAGAACCCGAGCTCTATTAATGTTGAGGTGATACTGTATTATTAAAGATGTAACTCACTTCTGTTCTTCTGTGCAGTTTACAAAGGATATGACCTAAATTTTAAGGAAACTAGGACAAAATTCTTTACGTGTCAAATCCGTGTACTTCAAGAACACAGATTGCTGTGCCAGCATATTTCATTTAATTGTCCATATACTGAACAATACCGCAGTGAGGCAGGGTAAAGGATCATGAATAGAAGCGTCACTAAAAGCCAATGCAATATACAGATGTGTTCTCATACATCACTGCTGATCCGGCCGCAGGGTCCCTCTTGGAAATTGCTCAAGGTGCACGATGCTGGACAATTTTTATTAAAGCAGCAATCAATTACGAGGCAAAACCAAGCCTTGCCGCTTTAAAAAAAACATCCCAGATCGGCCAGCAGCAGGCACCTCCGGCAATCTTACATTTCCCCAATGGAGAGATATATTTGCAGCCACCAGCTCCTGTCCTTTTTTAAAAACCCTATTATGGGCTAATTGGCTGGCACTTTATCTCTGTCCACTTTTTCTATCTCCATGGGCCAAATGTGATAGGGTGTGAGAATTAGAACTTCACCTTCTGATTCTCACACCTATTACAGTTGGAGCCAAGGCTTAGAACATAGACGCCTACACATACACATTTTGAGGTTCTCAAACTGAACGTGGATATTTGCATATTCATCCATTCGCAGCCTTGCGTTCGGACACAAGATCATTCGATGGTAGCGGGCCAATGAATGATTTTTCAAGAGTTTGCAAATCTAAGACACCTCTCTGGTGTCTTACATCTGCGAGTGCCAGTATGGCCACTGAGGTCAGATGCCGCCCCCCCCCCCCCGAACCCGTGTCAACAGGGAATTACCATGAGAACACCCAGCGCTTTCATGTGAATATCCATTAATCGCTGGGCCTTCCTATGGGCGAATCCCCCGGCTCACACGCCCCCCTCCCGAACTGATGTGTGCGAGTGCCCACGAATAATCTATTCACCGTGGCCACTCACAAACAGCAGCTGCACATGCGCAAAACATCGCTCCCCTGTGCTAACATGCAGGGGAGCGAATTAACCTGAACACTGTACATTGAACCGGAGGAAGAAGAGAGGGGGCACTTCCTCTGCAGGCTCCGCCTGTGCAGAACAGCATTCCTAGACACCTGTGGAAGGTGACTGGTATATGTTGGAGGAATACGTGGCATGAGGGCGAGTACGAGGAGCAGTGATTGGCATGTAGGGAGGTCAATAGCGTAAGGGGAGCACGGAATGGTAAATAGAAATGCCTGATAGGCATATAAAGGAGTTTGCGTGGCATGCGGAAGTCATGAGAGGATGCTGAGGGACATGTGGGGAGGTCTGCTGGGTGTATAGGGGCATGAGAAGATATCTAGTGGCATTTCGGAGAGTTTTAGAATACATGTGGGATTTAAGCGCTGGTGGTATATTATTGTAATCAGGTATGCAAAGGGAATGTTG
The DNA here is from genome assembly GCF_055691185.1 of Crinia signifera. Taxonomy (NCBI): domain Eukaryota; kingdom Metazoa; phylum Chordata; class Amphibia; order Anura; family Myobatrachidae; genus Crinia; species Crinia signifera. Next base: position 22,793,054 of record NC_139220.1, read on the forward strand.
GGGTATTTTGGATCAACTGAGTTGCGTTGATCAAGTGAAGGGAAATGTGGGTCATACTGAAACGAATGATAAAGTGGTGTAGAGGTCTTTTGCCAATGTTTTTTCTATTTTTGAAACTGAGGGTAATGTGAACCCCATCTGGAGGCTTGACGACTGCACAAATGGTTTTTACAGTATGTTGCTAAGGCGAGCTCAGGGTGGACAACAACCTCCCGTGGAGCAGAAGCTGGATGCACACAATAAGATTATGGAAAAAATTTACTAAGACGGGAGCTCTCTTTCAGATGGGATGTTGAGATGGGCAACCAATCAGATACTATCTATTTCTTCTAGATTAGGTCTGGCCAACCTGTGGCAGCTGTTGTGAAACTACAAATCCCATAATGCATTGCCACAGTTTTGGTAAAGGGAATACTAATACATGCTGGGATGTGTAGTTTCACAAGAGCTGGAGAGCTACAGGTTACAGATGTTCTAGATGGTGCTAAATAAATAAGTAGATTCTGCTTGTTTACCATAGCAACATCCCATATGAAATAGAAGTCCCGTCTTGGTAAATGTCTTCCATAATCTTATATTGTGCAGCCATCTTAAGTCTGGTCACATAGACAATTTTCCCAGACACAAAACTCCAGGTTGCATTACCGCTAAGTCTCTTATATCTTTGATAACTTTAACAATGACAATACCCTTGTCTTTTTTTTTATATTTTACAAAGCAAAGAGGTTATTGACTGTAATAGGTGCGAATGATTTCCCTGCATCATAAAATTAGCTCGACGTTCTCTCCGTTTAAGTACAATGTAGAGGAAATAACTGTTCTCCGTAGTTTTATGAATGGTATTTTTTACGACCAAATATACAAATGCCTCAGCTACTTCTTAGGATCAATTTAAAGAACAAATGGGTTCTGAGATTGAATTTTTATGCGTCTTTGTGTTGACTTAAATGATCTGTTCACTGCTACGATTTGCTCTGCTGAAACGAGGTTCTTTTGGCACCTAATATGTTCCTGCCACCTCAGCTTTGTCAAGACATCTATTTGATGTGGCAAAAAGAAATGGGTTATGATTCATCAAAATCTGTCAGTTTTCTTAGAGGCACATTGAGACCAGCGCCGTAACAAATCTCTATGTGTCCTTATCTGTATTAAATGGATGCGTTTTAAACCAACAATGAAAAAGGTTAAACATTTACTATTTATAAATATTATTTCAGATGCCTTTAATTGGAAACTGAAATTAAAACATATGGGCTTTGTTTATTGTGTGAATTAAACCCAGTTCTCTGCTTGTAAATGACTGTATAATACATCATCGAAACGGCTGTATTTACAGCATGGTGAAAAAAACGATTCTGTAAATAGCGTCTCCCTAACAAGGCACATTCTAAGGAGCCATTTAAAATTAAAAGTCCCACTGTATATGCTCATTGCTAATGTACCTCTACATGTTCCAGTGAATATTTAATTTTAATGGTGTCAAGAAGAGGTGCCATTGTTAAGGGGCAAAGAGGCTTTGGACGTCTGCCTACATTGAATCTAGCACATATCGTCATCAATGCCAAGTGACATTGTGAGAACAGGAGACAATGTGGAATAATGTGAATGGGGCACTTTGTGGCATAATGTAAATGAGGCACTGTGTGTCATAATCTGAATGGGGTACAGTGTGCAAATATGTGAAAGGGGCACTATGGGGCATAATGTTTATGGAGCAATGTGTGTCATATGTGAATGGGGCATGGTGTGGAATAATGTGAATGAGGTAAAGTATGGAATAGTGTGAATTGGTCAATGGGTGTCATAATGTAAATGGGACAAAGTGTGAAAAATGTGAATGGGTAATTATGTGGCCAATTGTGAATGGGGCACTCTGTGGAATAATATGAATGGGGTACAGTGTGGAATAATGTTAAAGGGGCACAGTGTGGAATAATGTGAAAGGGACACTATGTGGCATAATGTGACCAAAGCACTCTTTGGAATAATGTGAATGGGGCACAGTGTGGCATAATGTGAAAGGGGCACTATGTGGCATAATGTGACCAAAGCACTCTTTGGAATAATGTGAATGGGGCACAGTGTGGCATAATGTGAATGGGGCACAGTGTGGAATAATGTGAAAGGGACACTATGTGGCATAATATGAATGAGGCACACAGTAATATGAACAGAGAACAGGATCAAAAGCTTCAGGACTCTGCCCTAGGCCATATATTTTAATCATTCTATTAATAAACGTATATAATATCAGATAATTGTGTGAACCATTTTCTATTGTTTAAACAATAATTGACATTATAACTGAATCATAATTGTCTTTTTCAACGGACTCTCAAAAATTGGGGGAGGAGACAGCTCTCCTGCATTCCACCTACTACTGCAGTGAAGAGGGAGGGGCCATGGTGATGTGATGCATAGCACCACACCCCCAAGATGCAACATAGGTGCTGCCCCTATACTATATTCTCTCCCACAGATTTGGCAAACATATATTAGTGGTCACATGCATCGGCCTCTATACCACTTTTGTATTTAATAATCCCAGTTAATTCGTTTTTTTTTACGTTATAAGTAAAAGGTGTTTTATGCAAAAATGTGTTTCTCACCCATGATCATAATTCACAAAACCTAGTTTTGTCTGTATCCTGTGCAATCTTTTTCTGTTGACACCTTCAGCTATATTACATGACACATTTTCAATATGAACCTCTTATTGTACATGTCACTGCGCTCTTTTTTCCATCAGAGTTGACAATATTACTTTAATACTAGATTATATATAGGTCATATCTTGCATCGCTCACGTTCAACCTGTGCAGAGATTGTGTTCTTTACCGTTTTTGTTTTACTTTAGCAAATTGTGAGCAAAACCAGGGAAAAGGGGAAAAAAAAGTATAATAAGTATGTATTTTCCAGCCTGGTGGCTATGTACTCATTTATATCTCTAATACAGCACAAAATAGCACCGAGAACAGTTACTGGAGACAAATTGTCCCTAATAAATGGTGTCTGCTAGAGATATCGCCTGGTAATGTAATAAAGAAACTGTTCCACCAAGAGGCGGTTTAAAGGTCACAATGATTTATACACAACGGACTGTACGTTTTCCTGGTGCAAGGAATGGTTACAAATGTCACATACTGAATTGTGTTGTTCATAAGTTTACTTGAAATGCTAAAAGGATTTTTTATCGTCTCGTTGCTGTTATTTTTTTTTATTTATATTTTAATGAAATGTTAATTTTGTTATTATTAATCTTCTCTGCCACTGATTTAAATGTCTGTGCAGCTGGTGGCAATTTTCGAAAGCCAGCGCCCAACGTTTAATATAGGACTAAACCTCGCAAAAATCTGTTATCTTCAAAAAAGTGATAAATAAAAATCCCACCTGAAATAGTACTCCTATCTTAGTAAACCCCCCCATTGTGTAACATTATTCAACTCCTAAGGGTTAAGGATGGGATTGAGGGTTTAGGTTTAAGCATTAAAAGGGAGTTTAGGGTTAGACGATGTGTGTGGGTGGGGGTTAGACACTAAGGGGCTGTGGTTAGGGTTAGGTTGCAAGGGGAGGGTAGGCACTAAGATGGTAGGTTGAGTTCTAGGCACTAAGGGGTGTTATCCTGGTTGATTCGCAAGGCTGCAAATTCGCAGCCTTGCGAGTCCCCCAAACCCTGCCTTGCAAATGGTGGCCTGGCCGCCACCCATTCCCAAGGGCGATTCCCTCGCAGGGCCTGCAAATGGATGTTAAACCGTAACATCCATTTGCATCCTAGTGGGATATACCCACTTCATTCAATGGTCGGCGACCATCGAATGATGGCGAAGGATCATGCATATAAAAGTGACTCAAGTCTCTTATATATGTGTGGCCGCTGGGCGTTCCATTTCCAGATGGCCCAGGCCACTGCCCCACGCCCCCTGCCCGCACACTTTAGCCAAACACCCTGTTCGCCGTGGCCAAACACACCCGTCGTATGCACATGAGCAGAAATGACCCTGCGCATACGCCCACCATCGGACCCCTTGCGAACGAAGGGGTCCAAATGAACCAACCTGAATAAGGCCCTAAGTGGGTATGGTTTGTGTTAGGCTTTGGGGGGGTGTTAGGCACTAAGGGGGGGGAGGGAGGGTTGCAGGTAGGGAGAGTTTGAGAATAAGGTGAAGGGTTAGCCTACTTACCTAGCAGGTGGCGTTCTGCGCATTGGGATGCCGCTGTTGATACCATCCCACTCGTACATATATGTAAAGTTGATAGCTTAGAAATCTACTCACTCCCATGTGAACTATCTTTAGGCATCAAATCAGATGTGTCAACCACGTGATTGTTGATCTAGACGGTGTTGATCAATCAACCGGATTCGACTGTTAGGGTGTTCAGGGGAATTGACCGCGCATTGGGTCAATTCGGATGCGATTTGTCCCAATTTCACTTTGATCCATATTAGACCTTCCTCCACAAATGTATACAGATTGAGTATCCCTTATCCGAAATGCTCGGGACCACGAGCATTTCGGATAAGGGATTTTTACGGTAATTGTATATATTTTTTTACATACTTATCTGGTCCCCCCAATGGTCCCACGATGTCCTTGGTGTCCATGGCAGCCTTCAGTGGTCCCAGTGGTGCATTGCGTGAGTCTGTAGATGCCGAAGAAGATCCTGAAGGCCGCCGTGGACATTTGGGGGACTTGGTAAGTATGAAAAAAAGGGGCATGGGGGAAAAAAATTCTGAAATATTCAAAAAAACCCACAGTTTTTGGAATATTTTAGATAAGAGATCTCCGGATATGGGAGACTCTACCTGTATAATATTTAAAGCTATTTGATAAATACCTTTTTGTTATATTTGAATGCAATTGATTGCTTACTATTTGCTAGATGTTATTGAGAGAATTAACAAATATTATATTCTTTATTAGATTTAAGTGTGTTGATATTATTTCTGTCAAAACTGTTTTATCATATTGATTAGCGCAGAACCATTAATATCTTATGCCATACAGGTAAACTTTTTTCCTAGCTTCAAAATCCAGAAAAATACCTATACAGTATATGAAATTCCACATTTTCTGTAGCAATATAAGAATGTTATCTGTGTGCAGATCCCTGGTGACTGAAGGGCTCTTTCATATTCCCTGGGTACAGAAGATGATTGATAATTGCTGTCATTGGATCAGCGATACACTAATAACCTTCCCGGATTCTATTGTCAACATATAGAAATCATAGCAGTTATGTCCGCAGTGTGTTTTCAGATCATGGTATCATTCAGGCGCAAACTGTCAGAACAACTTTTTTTTAGAATTCTTCCATAAATATAGGTGTAGAAGGCTTGCTAGGTGCGATTTGAGCTGTACAATGTGTGCTGTGCGATTTGAGCTGTACAATGTGTGCTGTGCGATTTGAGCTGTACAATGTGTGCTGTGCGATTTGAGCTGTACAATGTGTGCTATGCGGTTTGAGCTGTACAATGTGTGCTGTGCGATTTGAGCTGTACAATGTGTGCTGTGCGATTTGAGCTGTACAATGTGTGCTATGCGATTTGAGCTGTACAATGTGTGCTGTGCGGTTTGAGCTGTACAATGTGTGCTGTGCGATTTGAGCTGTACAATGTGTGCTGTGCGATTTGAGCTGTACAATGTGTGCTATGCGATTTGAGTTGTACAATGTGTGCTACTGTATGCGATTTGAGCTGTACAATGTGTGCTATGCGATTTGAGCTGTACAATGGCCCTTATTCTGATCGATGCGGATATTCCCGCTTGCGTACGGGCCGCCGATGTTTATCTTCTGCGCATGTGCAGAGGTCACTCTGCGCATGTGCAGGCGATTTCGCCGCAAGGATTCTCTATACGCCGCACAGGGGGCGTAGAGGGGCGTGAGGGGCTACTTATCCTCATTACCCTATGCATACGCCCCGCGTTTCATGGGCGTTCCCATGCAAACGCGGGGCGTATGCATGGTAATGAGGCCGTGACGCGTGGGTACGGGGCGGGCATCTGACATCGCCGGATGTCAGCTGCCCGCCCCCATACAAGATTTCACACGGACAAGTGTCCGTGTGGTCTTGTGTTGCGGGACCTGGTGGAGCGTGCGGCCCTGCATTCGATGTTCGGCGACCATCGAATGCAGGGGCTGCTCCCACCATGGAGGAGGCGTATCCCCGTCCAATTTCATGCGGATCGCCACATATCCGCGTACGGACGGCCGTGGCGATCCGTATGGAAGGCGGGGATTCGCCTGCACGGTCGGAGCCGCATATGCGGCTCCGGCCGCACCAACCAGAATAAGGGCCAATGTGTGCTATGCGATTTGAGCTGTACAATGTGTGCTATGCGATTTGAGCTGTACAATGTGTGCTATGCGATTTGAGCTGTACAATGTGTGCTACTGTATGCGATTTGAGCTGTACAATGTGTGCTATGCGATTTGAGCTGTACAATGTGTGCTATGCGATTTGAGCTGTACAATGTGTGCTGTGCGATTTGAGCTGTACAATGTGTGCTACTGTATGCGATTTGAGCTGTACAATGTGTGCTATGCGATTTGAGCTGTACAATGTGTGCTATGCGATTTGAGCTGTACAATGTGTGCTGTGCGATTTGAGCTGTACAATGTGTGCTGTGCGATTTGAGCTGTACAATGTGTGCTATGCGATTTGAGCTGTACAATGTGTGCTGTGCGATTTGAGCTGTACAATGTGTGCTACTGTATGCGATTTGAGCTGTACAATGTGTGCTGTGCGATTTGAGCTGTACAATGTGTGCTATGCGATTTGAGCTGTACAATGTGTGCTATGCGATTTGAGCTGTACAATGTGTGCTGTGCGATTTGAGCTGTACAATGTGTGCTGTGCGATTTGAGCTGTACAGTGTGTGCTGTGCGATTTGAGCTGTACAATGTGTGCTGTGCGATTTGAGCTGTACAATGTGTGCTGTGCGATTTGAGCTGTACAATGTGTGCTGTGCGATTTGAGCTGTACAATGTGTGCTGTGCGAGTTGAACTTCAGTATTAAGGTGCCCACAGACGATACAATTGTACTGTGCTATGCGTTTTTGACTGTACAATGGTTCTATACAATTTTTCTTCCAGCTTGCTATGAGATGTGCACTTGGATGCATGTGATGAACCCATGTTTGTAATGTTAAATTTCAGATGAAGTCTAAAAAGTACGTGCAGCACGTACTTTTTTAGACATACAATATCGGACTCCCGGGAACATAAACACCATCCAATAATTGTACATAATGCAGCCCACACACGCACCGATTCCAGCGTGCGTTGTGGGCTTAAATAGCACACACAGCATCGCATCGTATGCCTTGTGCATACGATGTGCATGCGGTGCGATGCTGTGCTAGAAAAAGCTAGTACAAAAAGTATGTGCAGCACATACTTTTTGTACTGTACGATGAGGTGCCGCGGGAGCGCGCACCCCATCGTACAGCATCGCACCGCCGGCATCGGCGCGTGTGTGGGCTGCATAAGATGCAATTTGTGCTTAAAAAGTACAAAACGCATTTGATAATTGATGCGTCTGTGGGCACCTTTATGCAATCTGGACTTTATACACTGTGCTATATGAACTACATAAGATATGGACTAGTCTACAATATGTAATATAAATATGTAAGGTACATATCACATGTGATTCCCTACACAGGGTGCCATGTACTGTAGGACAAGAATACCTGCCTGCACAGACTATATTGCCTCGAGATAGTATATCTACTGTACTGTATCTATCTCTCTATCTACAGTATATATCTCTCTATCTACAGTATCTATCTCTCTAGCTACAGTATCTATCTCTCTAGCTACAGTATCTATCTCTCTAGCTACAGTATCTATGTCTGTCTGCTGTATGTAACTATTGTTTTATCTATATACAGTCTATCTACAATCCATCTATATACCTACCTATAATATCTATCTACGGTATTCATCTATCTTATTATCTAGCTACAGTCTATCTATCTATCTATCTATCTATCTATCTAATAGTTTATCTATATTTGAATCTATCTACAGTTTATCTACAGTATTATCTATCTATCTCTCTATCTCTCTATCTATCTCTGTCAAATCTATCTACAGTACTATCTATCTATCTATCTATCTATCTATCTATCTATCTATCTATCTATCTATCTATCCAGCGGCGTAGCTACATTTTGGGCACCCCCCTGCCGTTAGGGGGGCGCCCCCCGCCGCCCATGCAAACCCCCCCAATCCCCCGCAGCCTTACCTTTCGCGCTGGTCCCGGCGGCTCCGTTCTTCTGCTGAGGACCACCACAAAATGGCCACCCCCATACAGCAGACAGTTTCTGTCTGCTGTTTGGGGGCGGCCATTTTGTGGTGGTCCTCAGCAGAGGAACGGAGCCGCCGGGACCAGCGAAATAGGTAAGCCTGCGGGGGATTGGGGGGAGGTGTAACTATAGCACCGCAGCCCCCGGCGCCCCCATATGCACAGCGCCCCCCCGCGGTGGGGGGGGCTGCGGTGCTATAGTTACGCCACTGTATCTATCTATCTATCTATCTATCTATCTATCATGCACTGCCCACTCCTACATAGCTGATACAGTAGCTGCATGGTAGGTGTAAAATAATTGCGGACAATTAAGATCTCCTTGCTGACAGCTTCTATAAAGTTGAATATTATCTTGGGAAACAGCTGTGGGTGGTAATAGCACTAATGAGATCTGCCTATAAGTAACAGGGGTGACTCACAGCTGTAGTGACACATCTACAGTCTAAGCAGGGAATATATAATATCAGTGTTATACTGTAAGAAGAAAACAAAAATAGCAGAAACTATAACATATAATAATGAAGTGTGTAGTGCGATGGGTAATTCCTTTGCAATTCAAATAAATGAGTTGGAAATGGCAACATGTGTGACCAGGGACGGATTTAGGGGTCAGGCCGCCCCTAGGCACATCATATTTATCCGCCCCCTGGACCTGGAGGGAGGGAGGAGTCAGGACCCTTTTGGGATTTTTAAAATAGGTCAAGTGGAGGAAGATCAAGAGGCTGCTCCCCAGAGTTACCTCTTGCACTTCTTCAGGCACCGGCAGCCAGGACATCATGCTCCTCCTCCTCCGCAGTCACAAACAGGCGGGCAGGGGGAGGACTTAGACACCCGGGCAGAAGCAGCGGCAATAGTGGTGGTGGTGGGCACCAACACTGGCAGCCCGGTCACCATGCTCCGCAGCAGCAGTCATTGGCGTGCAATAGCAGTGTTGGCAGGAGCAAGGAGCGGGGTCGCTCAGCCTGACAAGGCTGAGGGAGGGTGCTGCAGCCCATACTGCATACAGGCAGACACTCTTGGAGCCCAGAGACCCCGGCAGCACTGACCCCAGGGGGTGCTGTTGGGATGGATGGCGGATGACAGCGGGAGTGTGTGTGTGCATGCAGGAGGAGGGTTAAGGGCTCACAAGCTACAACAGCCGGTGATGCTGCCAGCTCTCATCTGTCCAGCTTCCGCTTCCTGGACATGTCAGTCAGGCTGCTGCCAGAGCCTCCCAGCTCACCAGCTCCTCTCTGGTCCGCAGCAGACCCAGATCCAGCGCAGCTCTTGGTCCGTGTGCAAGCAGCACCACAGCCCGCTGAGGTGCTGTAGGCCAGCGTAATGCTGCTCTGGGATGAGCCGTGCAGCTGCACAGCTCGTCACCCGTAAAAAAATCCCTGCTGTCTGCCGCCCCTAATATCTGCCGCCCCTAGGCCCGTGGCCTAGTGGCAAATCCGGCCCTGTGTGTGACCCGCCAGGTTCACATTACACCACATCAGAGTGTACATGCTTTTTCCCTTAAAATGGGCACACCCTTAATTTTAACACATGCAGGCTTCTAATGATGAATTCTCAGTATGTGTTCCGAATTCAATACCATAAATAGACGATATTATGGGGGTTATTCAGCTTCAGATGGAGATTTACTAAAATCGCAAATTGGCAATTTTAGCAAATCTGCGCATTCACACATACAGCAGCGTGTATGGCCGAGCCCTTTAAACTGCGGTCGCATTCTTTAAAATGACAATATGTATTAAGCAGTTGCCTCGTTATGTACGTAGGGGGTTATTCTGGTTGATTCACAAGGCTGCTAATTCGTAAGCCTTGTGAGTCCACCAAACCCGCCTTGCCAATGGTGACCTGGCCGCCACTCATTCGAAGCGTGTGTTCGCACGCACTGGCTGCGAATGGATGGTACGTGCCCCTGGCGCCCACCGGGCAATTACCATGGGAACACCCAGCATTGGAACGCCCATGAAATGCTAGGTGTTCCCATGGGCGAATCCTCTGGCACGCCGCCCCATGACCCCCCCCCCCCCCACGCGCCCACCGGCTGCAATGTTGGGTGCGAAGCCAGGAGAAATCATGCGATGGTTGCCGATTTCATCCGGCAACAGCGACATGCGTGGGGATGTGTTACACATCGTATCGCATGTTAATGATGGGACTCGCCGGCTGTGGGTATTCGGTGGGGCGGGCTCTCAGGAGGAGTCGTTAACGACCCCAGTAGCCTGCATCTATCCTCAGGCAGAGTGCACTCACTGGACGATATTATGAACGATATATAGCTCAGAAGAGCCAAAATTAGCGATATCGTTCATTATATTGCCCAATGTGTACGCACCTTTAAGGTTATATTGGGGAAAATTGGTTGGAAATAAGTCGTTTGGAATACCACAAAGACAATGCATTCACAGTTAGAGGATGATTCAGTATCACACGGAAGGGCCAGATTCGGTCCCTTTCCGATAGCGGTGGGGGGGGGGGGGTGCGCATACGCATGCACATACAGTATTTGCGCATGTGCAGACTCCCTGTGCGAACGCCTTAGGTGAATATCCCACTTACCGGGGCATACGCACAGGTAGGGGAGGGAGGGAGCAGGCAGGGGGAGGCTGGACTCAAATGCCCAGAGTTTTATGGGTGTCCCCATGAAAACGCTGGGTGTTCCCTCGGGAATGCAGGCGTGGAGTTCCCCACTCGGAGTGTGCGGCTGACCACATGACGTCAATGCCTGCCCCGTCTTACGCGGATTTTGATGGAAATAAAAGTCAGTTTAAACTGAATGATTTCCCTCCCCTTCAGCCGCATGCGACGGGATGTGTTCATGTACATCCCCCTCGCATGGTACCAAGGGGATTTGGCAGTCGTGGGTGGGGCGTGCATTCAGTCGGGCGCCAGGCAGCGTTGCTGCTTAGCAAGCGCTACTGACTTAGGGGGTTATTCAGGTTGATTCGCAAAGCTGCGAATTCGCAGCCTTGCGAGTCCACCAAACCCCGCCCGGCGAACGCACGCCCCCCCGCCGCCCCAGCAATGTGCGGCTTCGCCCGCACAGCAGCGAATGGATGTTTTGCATAAACATCCATTCGCTTTGCTGGGGTGTCCGCCCACATCATTCGATGGTCGGTGACCATCGAATGATGTTTAGCGTGCACGCTTATATAAGTGACTTTTGAGTTACTTACATTTGCGTGCACGCTGGCGTGATATGGGCGGGCAGCTGACATCCGGTGATGTCAGCTACCCGGCCCACACACCCGTGTCACTGCCTCATTACCATGAGAATGCACAGCGTTCTCATGGAAACGCCCATGGAACGCTGGGCGTTCCCATATGGTAATGGGGCAGCCCGGCGCTACCCGCCCATCTCCCCCCTCGCTGCCATGGGTGCGTGCACCCGGCGACCCGAAAGGTCGCCGTGTGTGCATACACCATGCGCCTGCACATGCGCAGAAACACGCCTGTGCAGACGCACAACATCGGTACTGCATGCGAATGCGCGCAGTACCGATGAAATCTGAATAAGGCCCTTGGGCTCATAAACACATTAAAGTGTGTGTGTGTGTGCATGTGTGGTAAGACACTACTTTGATAAGTGATGACACCGTTTCACATTCAGTTCTATCAAATGACATAATTATTTGAATTAGCATTTGCTCTTCGTGGTCTGACCTCAGACGTGATTAATGCTCCCATTTAGGGGTTTAATGGTCACTTAGGGGCTTAATTAAGGGAATAAACTGTTTATCCCACAGAGCGGTACCAAAGAATAATAGTTAAACAGTAAAACATGGAGATAGCTTATAAATTGCCCGAGACTCCAAACAATCGTTTCATATTGAAGAATAAATCCGCTGGAGTTTTAAGGTAAGTCTGGCTCCATTTCCTTCTATTATTATCCGCTGTATGTCATGTACAAATGATGCTATCAAGATATTTAGTGTGCCAACAAACCAGGGTATTTTGTCATTTTTATGTTCAGATGTAGCAAACTTATCGGTGTGAATAATTTTACTAATTAGTGCTGGGATGATAGTGCCCATTTATCATAACTCCCTGGAGGAACAATCAAATACACACACCAATTTTGAATTTTCATTGGTAATATTTTCTGAAGTTTGTGTGCCCGTATCGCTACACTGTAGCTGCGTATACTGCGGGATAATGACCTCAGTTCATTAAATACTGTAAAAGTTGTCTATTGCGTCGCAGAATAGAATAATTAAACCATGACAAAAATGAAATGTAAATCTTACTCATTAAACTATATTGTAATGAAGTTAGAGTAGAACACTGAGCCTACAGTAGTTCCGATGTGTTTGGAGGGTACATCGTTGAGACTTACTTGGAAGCAGTAGCGAAGCAGCAATATGGTACTGAGGCGGGAAGCATCTTGGTCTTCCAGCTAAAGAATTGCACTGATTACAGCTAGTACAAAACATAGCTGCAGTGATCACGCTCATTGAAAAAAATGTGTGGGTCCTGGGGACCCCCCCACTTTATAAAGTTGGGGTCCTAATCCACTGATTCTGGGTCCCTTCCCTCACCACCACTACTGTCACTACAACATCTCTAATAGAGGCAGAAGAAAGAGTGCCGTGAGCGACAAAGAGGGTGTCACGGAAAGAGAGAGGAGCAAGAAAGGGGGCTTAATGGAAAAAAAGGGAATGAGAGAAAGAGGTGCGAGGAGGGTTGTCAGATAGAGAAAGGAGGAGGAGCAAGAGAGAGAGTGTCAGAGAGATGCAAGCAGGAGTAAGAGAAAATATCAGGGCGAGAACGAGAAAGATGGGAGCAAGAGAGTGTATTGTCAGGGAGAGACAGACGGGAAAGAGAGGGTGGCAGGGAGAGAAAGGGGTTAGAGACGAAGTAAAAGAGAGGGTATTGGAGAGAAAGGGGCAGGAGAAATAGATAGAGATGGGTGTGAACAGGAGTAAGAGAATGGGGGCGAGAGAGGGTGAGAGGGAGTGAGGTGATGGGGGCGAGAGAGAGGGAGGTGACAGGGCGAGAGGGAGTGAGGTGATAGGGTGAGAGGAACTGAGGTGACGCGGTGAGAGGGAGTGAGGAGGTAGGTCTATTTCTAACCAACATTAGTGCGTCTTCTGCTCCCCGGCTAGGTTGCAATATCCCCTGTCACCCACTCTCGCTGCCGGGAGCCAAGCTCTGCTGCTACAGAACTGCTTATGGCCCATTAGGTTACTGTGATGGAGCTGTGCTGAGTGAGGCACCGTTTTACTCGCAGCTCTGAGTGACGTCCTCAGTTGCGCCGGTAGTGTTGGCGGCGTGTCCAGGTTCTCCTCTGTGGACTGGTACAATGTTGGTTCAGGGCACTCTAGTGCATCATGTAATAGGAGTTTTTATAGGTGCTCTACTGTGCTGCCTCTATCCTAATAGCCTATAAGAATATAATATATAGAAATAAGTTTCTTATAAATAAAAAAAAATCAATATCCATCTTGTTGTAGTTATTTGCGCACATGCTAATTAATCCTTGTAAAAGAAGAAAAACTGTAATTAATATTGAATCGGTCTTTCTTCCTATGGGGTTATTAGTTTATTAATAAGCCCGTAGGAAAAAATTACAATTCAATAATAATTATGATTTTACAGCTGAAACTAGGATTAAGTATTGCCTGAGCACATAACCACAACAAGTGTAAATTCAATTTTGTTTGTATTTGTAGGAAAATGATTGCTATATATTATACAATTACACAAGTTTGTTGTCCAGGGACTTTAATCCTGCCCTGAATGTGAATAATAAAGATAATCAATGCTATTCAATAAGTTAGTTGAATTCCAATTAGAAGGATGCAATCATCTCACAGTGGAACATATGTTTCAAAGCTTGGAGAGAGATAACATACCAGTCGATCAATCACCCACTGTCATTTTTCAAAAACAACCTGAAAATTGGCAGTTTGGAGTTAATTGGTTGGCACTTTTGGGCCTTATTTAGATCTGAGCTCAGTACAAATTTGTTCAGAAAATGGGCAAAACCATGTGCACTGCAGGAGGAACAGATGTAACATGTGCATAGAGAGTTAAATTTGGGTGGGGTGTGTTGAAACTGAAATCTAAATTGTAGTGTAAATAATGCAGCCAGTATTTACCCTGCACAGAAACAAAATAACTCACAAATCTAACTCTCTTTGCACAGGTTACATCTGCCCCACCTGCAGTGCACATGGTTTTGCCTATTTTCCGAACAAATTTGTACTGCGCTCAGATCTGAAGAAAGGCCCTTTGGGTGAAATTTAATAGGATGAGAGATTCAGAAAGTGAGAGATATGGTAAGAAATCTCTAGTTTTTTTTTTTTTTAAAGCGGCAATCATTTACACTGCAAAACCAGTTTGATTTTGCAGTGTAAATGATTGCCACTTTAAAAAAAATGGTGATTTCTTACCAAACCTCTCACTTTCTGAATCTCTCATTCTATTAAATTTCACCCTTTATCTTTCTACCATTAATACCTCTTCAAACTTTGATAGATATCTCCCAATGGGGTCAATCCAATTCCATGTTAAAGTACGATGTGCCATTTCTGCAGCATATTAACACTGGCAAAGAACCTTAATTCACACCCTTTGCCCCCCCCCCCCCTACACCCACACCCACTTTGCACAAATGTGTTCATAGCCCCTATAGGCAAATGAGTGATTTGTGCATATCTTGGCCGCCATAAAGTTGTATTGACTTTATTTTCTAGAAAAACCACTAATGTAACAACCTAAAGGGGGAAATCAATTAGCCCTGATAATGTACCAAGTGTATGCTCATTGCCAGGAAGTTATATGTTTTTTGCCATGGGTTTCCATGCTCGTTGCCAAGGGCTTACAAGTTTGTTGCCAGGGGGGTTCAATGCTCAGCACCAATACTCGTAGAATCTAGCACTTCCAGGTAACGCTGTACCCGCTCCCCTGACATCTGTTTCAAACGAGAAGACGGCCATTTTTGCAAGGCCGTTTTAGCAGACAGCCAGACCTATACACAAAATAGCAGTTCTCCTTTAAACTGTTAACATAGCAAGTAACACTATAAATAAAGTTTAAGTCTCTAGGGTTCTATTTCACTTAGAACTCACTGTACGTAATACCTTATGCTATTATATTACGCCTTTTGTTTATTATACCCTCATTAGAATAATTGGTCGACAGCAATCAAAGCCTTTCCTCACCACACCTAATTTGAGTTATTTATACAGGCACAAGGAATCCAATTAAGCCTACGACATGATGGCTACAAGTGTAGTGGATACAGAGATGAATTTGCATACTAATTAAAAAAATTGTGATTCCAAAGTGCTTCGCTGACACTCGGTAAACAGAAAATGTATCTTTAAAAAAGCTTGTTGTCCAGATATATTTAATTGGTTATATAATAATCTGATTCTATTTACATTTAATTTTTTTATAACTTCCTGTGTGGCGCAAATGATATATAAAAATACCCATGATTTTAAATACAGGACATTCAACAGAAAGTCATCACAAAGAAGGAACCCAAAGACATGAATTGCCTGAACTTGGCAACTCAATGAAATTGCTGTTTCCTCTACATAAGTTGAATTGCACCTGGATTTACTCTGTATGGTACAGATGCAAAATTTTCGCCAGCCCCTGCCAGCCGTAAGCTCCCACCAGGGGGCGTGAATGCCCGAGACGCTTGCGCGCCCCATGGCAACAGCGCTCCCCCCTGGGTCCCGCCGCCTCCCCCGCTGCCGCCGGTCCTCCTCGCCACCCACCCCCCCCCCTAACCCTGCCTGTCTCCCTGAAGTGGAGATGGGCAGGATGCCGCTGCCCCATCACCAAAGTATTGGGACACGCGTGCTCGTGAGACACACGCGCGTCCAAGTTCAATGTAGTCCATGTCCGCCGGCGCTCACCAGAGGGAAGGCTCTGATGGGCGCTGAGCAAAGATGACAGGGGCTACATCTGTACATAGAACTCTAGCGGTGACAGGATGCCGGTGTTCAGTATACCGACCACCACCAGGATGCCGAAATACTGATAGCATCCTGTTCAGGAAGTATGTGAAGTGGACTAGCATGCAGCGGATGATGGGGGGCAGATTTAGGCACTAGTGGGGGGACTTAGGCTTAGGCTGGGAGGGGTTAGGGATAGGCTGCAAGGAGGAGGGTTAGGCAACAAAAAGGGAAAGCTAGGGCTAGCCTGGGGTCAGAGTGAGGTAGGTGATGGTGTGTGGGACTTAGGATCCTGCACTAGTGGGGGGGGGGAGGATTAGGGTTGGGCAGTGTGTGTGTGAGGGGGGGAATTGGTTGCTAAAAGGGAGGGTTAAGGTTTAGGGGGAGAGAGTTAGGGAACCTACAGAGGCCCTGTCGGGATTCTCCATATTGGTCTTTTGACCACCGCCACCTTAATCACCAGGATATTATATGTATCCCCCTTTGAAAACTAGGGTTAAATTTACTAAAAATTCCAAAAATTAAAAGAGGTGACGTTGCCCATAGCAATCAGATTTTGGCTATTATTTTTCTACCACATCTGAGAAAATGATAAAATCTGATTGGTTGCTGTTGGAAACATCGCCTCTTTTCATTTTTAGAAGCTTTAGTAAAATTACCGCCTAGAACTGAGTATCCATCTTCCACATAGCCTAGAACTTGTTTGAGAACACTGGATAATAATAAACCAGATCGACTTTTACGTTTAAAAGAAATTGTATTTTAGCTTTTTATTTCGACTGGTTTATGACATTACAATTAAATGGGCATAAAGGCTCCAAAAATATATCTGAAGCGGATCCCTTGATTTGTACCATACTTTGAACTTCACTATCATGGAGGTCAAATGATCTCCAAAATGTTACTCGCACTAACAATGAAACAAAGCACTCGGTATACTTCAGGACAACATGGTAGCTTATGAACCACAGGTGTACGCTGTGCTCTGCACAAAAATGTGACTTCAAAACACACCGTATGAACACAATGTATCAATGTCAAACAGTCAGTTTAAAGGGAAACGCCTGTGCGGCAAAAGCTGTTTGATAGATGAGAGCAAAATTATTAAATGTAGCTAACTTATTCAGCAGCAAAGTTGTTTGCTCAATTTGTGTAAGCGAGGATGTGCAAAACACATCTAAATATATGAATTTATTTATCTATTTCAGTTATATAGCGCAGCAGATTCCGTTGTGCTTTACAATTGTAGACAGTTATATAACAAACTGGGTAACAACAGACAGACTTGGAGGTAGGAGGGCCCTGCTGCAAGCTTACAATCTATAGGGATATAGGAGGGAAGCACAAGAACAGGCACCAGTAATAGCATAGCAGTCCCACCAAGTTACAAGTACAGAAGGGAAGCTATAAGATACATAAGTGCCTCATCGGGTTATGCGTGTGGTACTTAAATATGATAGGCTTGCCTGAAGAGGTGAGTTTTCAGGGAACGCTTGAAAGTTTGGAGGCTAGTGGAGAGTCCTATTGTGCGTGGAAGGGCATTCCATAGGATGGGAGCAGCCCGATGAAATTCCTGTAATAGTGAATGGGAGCTAGTGATCCGTGCAGAAGAGAGACGCAGATCTTGTGCAGAGCGGAGTGGTCGAGATGGGAGATATTTTGAGATAAGTAAACATATAAGCTGGTGCTGTATGGTTAATAGCTTTATATGTAAGTAGTATTTTATATTGAATAAAATACAGGCAACCAATGGAGGGACTGGCAGAGCGGATCAGCAGACGATGAGCGTCTTGCAAGGAAGATCAGCCTAGCAGCAGCATTTAGAATGGATTGTAGTGGTGAGAGTCTGTTCTTGGGAAGACCAGTTAGGAGCCTATTGCAATAATCAATGCGGGATATAATGAGTGCATGGATAGGAGATTTGGCAGTGTCTTGTGCGAGATAGGGTCGTATTTTGGATATGTTTTTCAGATTCATGTAATAGTTTCTTGATGATAGACTGCATTCAATGAACAATTGCTATACGAGCGGTTTGGGTCATTATGACTTTGAGACTTTCATCACTCGCTTCATCACAACCTATTTATTATAGAAAATGGCAGTACATGTAGAACCGGGAATACTTAAGAACAAAGGGCCCGATTCAGACCCGCTCACTTAGCAGTGTTTTGTTGCTGCCTAGCGAGCTGGTAAGCACCGCCCGCAGCCCCGGTTAATAAATGCACGTCAATGCCCTTTTCTCCGTTCTAATGTGCCCACAGCCTGGGTGGGAATCTCCTACACATTCCCAAACACAGAACATGAATACACTCACGTTACCGGAGCAGCTGGAACCCAAGCTCATCATTGTGTTGTGTTTATGCGGTACCAACACGTTCCCGTTATGATAATATGATAATATTTCCAAATATATCCCGCTGATCGGTTCGTGTCCTCAGGACAACAACAGAAAGCGCAGTAATGTAGAACTGTAAATACTGTGGAAGATTCTTGGCAATCTAGTACCATCATTTACACTTGGAAACCACTAACTTTACAATTCCACAGGGCTGTATTATGTGAAGGATAGTGCTGGTTATTACAGGACATAAATTCTGTCAAACAAGCCCCTTCAGGATTCCTAATAAACAGCTCCAGCGTTCCGGCCTCCACCTCCCAACTCACACAGATAACGTGCTAAAGAGCTAGCCAAGCGCTGCGGAGAACTCAGTACATCACAGCAAGTGTGTGTATACAGTATCTCCCTCTCTATCTATAAAATGTATGCTGTGGGCTGGATGCCACAAAATTTCACATATAGGGTAGCACGGATGGTGTAATGGTTAGCATTACTGCCTCACAGCGCTGAGGTCATGGGTTCAATCCCCACCATGGCCCTAACTGTGTGGAGTTTGTATATTCTCCCCGTACTTGCGTGGGTTTACTCCGGGTACTCCGGTTTCCTCCCACAATATAAAAATATACTGGTAGTTGATTTCGCTCCCCACAAATTTAACCCTAGAATGTCTGTGTGTGCATGTACATGTGGTGGGGAACTTAGATTGTAACCTCCACTGGGGCAGGGACTGATGTGAATGTTCAAATATCCGCTGTAAAGCGCTGCGGAATCTGTGTGCGCTATATAAACTGTTAATAAATAAATAATAAATAATATAGGGTAAGATGCTTCAAAGTAAAAAATACAACAAAAACTCAGAAAAAATTTCAGTTTTCGGTGGTTTGGCGGCAGCCCCCATATGCAGCAAGCCCCGGTACATTCCAGGGCTTGGATGCGGTGGGCAACTCGATTTTAAAATCAGTGTTGCCCATAGAAGCATATAGGCTTCTATCGTATGAGGAGAGAAATGCAACCAGATCCCTGGCGGTGTGTGCGTCACTCGACGCAGGCGCAGGTAGGAGGGCCTATCGTTGCGAAGGACGGCTCTTTCCGCAAGAGCCGTCCTTAGCAGAATTCTTCATGCATACAGCATTAGTAAAGGCCAGTATGCATGCAGAGGCTGGCGGCAAGCATTGCAAGTTATTTTTGTGATGCTTGCTACATCTCACCCACAGTGTTACCAGGCAAAGCTCCTATAAACTGTCCAGGGCTCTGTTGGGATGCAACGAACCCCCCACCATCAGAAGTGGCGAGACAGCGTGCTGGGGAGCCATCCAGGAACAGATGCAAGAGGAGGAAGCCGGTCAGGGCAGTAACGAGCATCACCGAATCCACACCCTAACGCATTTTATAATACAACTTCTAGTATACAGTATATACTTTTTAGAGTATAGCTATGAATCAAATATTATTGGTTCTCTTTCTTTATGGAGAGCCAGACATCTTAGCACAAGGATCGTAGTAAACAATATTTTTGTATTTGTTTTATGCAAAAAAGCTAAAGTGTATGAAATTTGATAACCTAGATTTAGCTGTGGCTGAGAACTGGTTGACTAATGTTCCAATGTGCTCTAATAAGCTTATCTGTGAGCTCAGTGCGGCAGTATTTCTTGCCAACTGCTCCCTAATGCATTTTTTACTCTTCGATTCCCAAAATCTGTAATTAAGTAGAAGGGCATCATCCTAGTTAACCCTGGCAAGGCATAACCTAGATAAGCTTCTGTTTGTTTATGCTCATGAATACCTAATCCAGAGAAACAGTACAGAAACAATAATGCAAATATATATTGTAACAATAGAGGTGCGCTGTAAATTTCGACAGGGTCAAAATCCCGAATGGGTCATAATACCAACAAGGACAAAATCCCAACAAGGTCAAAATCCAGACATTTGAAATCCCGACAAGGTCAAAATACCGATATTTAGAATGTACAGGTGAAACAGTCAACATGAATTTGTGTCGACAGGTCATGAGGTCGACATGGGTTTTTCACTGTTTTTTAACCCGAATGTTGACACAGTCGACATGGATACAGTTGGAAGTGAACCGCAGCCCCTCGCATAGCTCGCTTCGCTCGCAATGCTTCGGGCACGGTGCCTCGGTACGCTCGGTACACTATTTTATTCTCCCACCACGCCCTAGTGGATGGTAGGGCATGAAATACCGCCTGTCGGCACATGTCGGGTCAAAAAACAGTGAAAAAAACCATGTCGACCTCGCGACCTGTCGACACAAAGTCATGTTGACTCTTTTACCTGTACATTCTATATGTCGGTATTTTGACCTTGTCGGGATTTCAAATGTCGGAATTTTGTCCTTGTCAGGATTTTAAATGTCGGGATTTTGACCCTGTCTGGATTTTTACTGCATTTTAGATAGATAGATAGATAGATAGATAGATAGATAGATAGATAGATAGATAGATAAAGTACCAGCCAACAGCTTAACAGTGACAAGGCAGTTAGGAGCTGATTGGCTGGTATTTTGGGCCTTATTCTAGTTCACTCGTTCTGACAAAATCCTTCTTAGATGGACAAAACCATGTACACTGCAGGGGGGCAGATGTAACATGTGCAGAGAGAATTAGATTTGGGTGAGTTATTTTGTTTCTGTGCAGGGTGAATACTGGCTGCTTTATTTTTACACTGCAATATAGATCTCACTTTGAAGTAAAACCCCACCCAAATCTAATTCTCTCTGCACAAGTAACATCTGCCCCCCTGCAGTGCACATGGTTTTGTCCATCTAAGAAGGATTTTGTCAGAAAGAGTGAACTAGAATAAGGTCCTTAATCTTCGTAAACTTTGATTTTCTCCAAGCCTAAGTATATAGGCACTAAAGTAATGACCAATCAGTGGGTACTTTTTACTCAGGCCTGAGTCTGCTGGAAGGGCCGCATTCTACCCCTCTCCCCAGTTGCAGGAAGCGGGGCAGCGGGGAAAAATATGACAGGCTGCCGCCGCAGCACAGCCTCTTTCCCCAGCTCTGCGCCATGTGCTGAGCTGGGGGGAGAGACAGCTACAGCGTCCTCTCTCTCCCTCTGTGTGTACAAGAGGTCTGTCCGGAGGTCACACCTCCACCTGCCTGTCAAGTTGATTGACAGGTGCCGCATAATGTCGGCGTTTTCTGGGAATGCCCCAGAAAAAGCAGGCGTCATCAGCGTTCCCCATGCTGCTTTGCAATCGGGTCTGAATAACCCCCTTTGCTGCTAAAATTCATTTTATGACATACAGTATATTAAATCGTGACTTCTATTGGTTCTGAATTCTGGAACATTGATTATAAATATAATGTAACATTTTTCAGGTGTTTTAGGACAGAAACTGCATTTTATTGTTACTGTTCCTGCTAAAGTAAACTTGGTATTGAGCCGCCATTGATAAATCGCTCTCTGTACAGTATTTTATGCTACACTATGTTGTATACGTTGCCTTCTGAGATTTATGGTCACAACATTTCCTGCTCATGAGGCCGTATCCTGTCCTGACACAAAACTAATGCCGTTACTCACTTACTCAGTATTGACCCACTTCACGTCTGCGGGCGATGTATCTCTGACTGGCAAGAAATAGCAAAACAAAGGGGAAAAAAATCCATTTTGAACTTTCCAACATGTCTACTTCTTTCCTGGACTGTGATCGCCTCTTCATCCTGAATTCTTTATAAACAGCAGTATCGGCCCGAGATCAGAGGTGGACAATGAGCGTTTTTTTTTTTACGGCAGCTACATACGTAGGGCCAGATGTATCAAGCTTCAAAAAGTGATAAAATGGAGAGCGATAAACAGCCAGCCAATCAGCTCCTAGCTGTCATGTTAGATGCTGGGTTTGAAAAATAACAGGTAGGAGCTGATTGGCTGGCTGTTTATCGCTCTCTATTTGATCACTTTTTGAAGGTTTATACACGTCCGACGATCGCGGTAGCCGCGAGCGCCGGGCGGAGAAGGATCTCATACACATCCGTTCGCAGCTCTGCACAACGGCAGGCGCAGCCCGGGAAGCAGGGCTGAATCAGGCCCTTAGTGCATATAATGCAATAGCCGGCATCTGTCTCCATGAATGTTACTTTGCAGATGACTACAGAAGTCATTGTGTCAGTAACTACTTTATACTTAATTACTGTACCACTGAATTAATAACAGCCTCTGGTTCTAGGAATTAACCGTTTCAGGCCTAAGAAGTCAGGCAATGTCCTGGATCGATCATCGGTACCTCTAGCAGAATTAACCTTTTATGCCTAGAACAGTCATTAAGCAGCGCTGTTGCTGATAGTATAATGAACCGCTTTCAATATGGCACAAGTGGGAAAACTATAACAGCTCCTAAAGGTACTGTTAATTATCAGATGGATACGGAATTGATGGCGTAATAGGCTTCTAGAGTAGCCCAACGCTTGAAGGGCAGCTAAACTTGAGAAAATAAAGTTGATTTGCAGCAAAGACATCTTAGAACTTTCACAACTCTCGTAAAAGCCTACGTACGCTGATGGTTCTCAAGGGGGTAGCTCTAATAAAGCTTCTAAAACAGAAAAGAGGAGCTGTTTCCCAGAGTAAGTAATAACCAATCAGATTCAGTCTAGGATTTTTCTAGGATGCAACCAGCAGCGGCTGCACCACCAAACCATGTAGTGGAGGGGGATACCGCTAGGCACATATATTACTACTACATACATGATAACATATATGTTTATACATGCTGGACCGATGTCAAGGGGATCGGCAGCTCTGTAAGCAGTGGGCTCCAAGTGACACACTGAAATCATCATAAGCCATGTGGCTGCATGACGGAATCAGCAACTCTACTGTACGTGCACTTTTTCCAGTGTCGGAATGGGATGTTAAGGGCCTACCGGAGGATAGTGCTTGCAGGTCCAGCATGTGACATCACAATGCCCCTTGACATCATGAGGTGACATCATGACGCAATGTGATGTCCGCCCACCCGACAGCATGGCTCCTCTGGGATCGGAGCAAAAATCAGCCTCCCAGCGGGCAGCCACCGGCACCCGGTTAGTTAATAGCTGGTGACTGCCCGGCAGCAATAACAATGTCCTTTTGCAGCCGCCAAGTCAGTCAGTTGTGGATGACTACCCGGCAGCATTAATTATTAAAAGATGAGTCAGGTCCTGCCCCTAAAAAGGGGGCCTTGGTCATAAATCACCAGAGAGTCCCGGTTCCCCGGCGGCCAACCTGCCTTTCTCTGATATCTCAGTATAAGCAATCAGGTTTATTAGCAGGTATTTAGGATCTAAGGGAATGGGGTGCCGGATGACCTCCCGACAGTTGAGATTCCGATGGTCAGTAATAGGAATCCCAACTGTAAAATGCCAGACAGTCGGGATACCAGAATACAGGGGCTATTCTCAGTCATGGGGGTCCACGACACCCATAGAGGGAGAATAGAACCTGTGGCAAGACACCAAAACCGCATTGTGGCACGTGCAGCGTGCCCACAAAGGGCTCCATTGCTCTGGCCCCCCTATCGGGAGTCAGGATTCTAATGTCGGTATACTCACAGTTGGAATCCCAACTGCCGGGGCACAATGCCGCACCGAGGCGAATGATGTCAGTAGCAGCTGAGCAGAAAAGGTATGCAAATCTTGCAGGTATCGTCTTGTGAAATGAGATGCCCACCTTTGCCCTCTCAGACCCACTGCATGTGTCTGAAAATGAAGCATTGGATCACCATCAGCAACAGCGGGCAGGCTACTTTAACAAAAGTGCAAAGGGCAGAAATTCTAAAGAATTTGGGTCGTCTGGGTCTACCACTCCCCCAAAGTGGAGACAACAAGCGTTCATTTAAGCAATGGTCTCATTCTCCACCCCCCAAAGGCCTGCAACTTATCAATTAAGGGTACAGCAAACTGCAAAGGTTATCACAGTGACATAACTACATCCTGCCCATCCACAGGCCCAAAACCATCTATCATTTACAACATCATCGGAACTGCACCCATGGGTGAATCAGGCCCTAGCATACCAGCCAGAGCTCTGAGAGGCATTGCTACTTTGCTTTGCTTTTTATAAAGGAGTGGCCCACCAGGCCATCGGCCTTGCTGGCATTTCCTAAAAGCGCTATATGTCCATTCCGTCAACAGTACAGTTTAAGTTGTGTAATACAGGTACTGTACATGGATTTCCACCATAATGGCATTCTGAAGAGCTACTGTAGCATGTTGTTTCATTTCATACACCACCAACATTATTTATTACCAGTTATTTATATAGCACACATATAGGACCTTATTCTGGTTGATTTGCAAGGCTGCAAATTCGCCCTCCGAATGCCAATATGCATACCCCCCCTCGCACGCCCCGTTCGTACACATGGGCTAAGAATAGATGTTTAACATAAATATCCACTCGCAGGCTGTGGGGGAACACCCACATCATTCGATGGTCGACAACCATCGAATGATGTGGAAGGCACACGCACATCTAAGGTTACTCTGAGCTAGCCTTAGATGTGCGTGGGCATTCAGAAGGAAGTGGGCGGGCGGCTGACATCCAGTGATTTCAGCTGCCCGCCCCCGGCGCCCACGTTTCCATGGGAACGCCCAGCATTTTTATGGGAACGCTCATGAAACGATGGGCGTTCCCATGGGCACGACTACCTGCCGCCACACCCCCCCCCCACCCCACCCCTCGGCCGCAGCCTTAGGTTCGTGCACCCAGCAAACTCTTTTCGGCGTGGCCGCACGCCCCCGGTTTATGCACATTGTGCAGAAATGCGGCTTCGCATGCGCAAAACATTGGTCCCTTGCGCAGATACGGTGCTTGCAAACTGACCAGAATAAACCGCATATTCCGCAGCACTTTACAGAGAATAAAATAGATGAACATTCACATCACTTCCTGCCCCAGTGGAGCTTACAATCTATATTCCCTACCACATGTACAGGCACACACAGAGATTCTAGGGTTAATTTTTGGGGGGAGGCAATTAACCTAACAGTGGGTTTTTTTTGGAGAGTGGGAGGAAACAAGGGAGGAGAACATAAAAACTCAACACAGTTAGAGCCATGGTGGGAATCGAACCCAGGACCTCAGTGCTGTGAGGCAGTAATGCTAACCACTACACCATCCCTGCTGCCCAAAATCATCCCTTTGGGTTTTATTTGTAAAGCTTTCCATGTTTTAGGGATTTGGAGAGGATTAAATACATTTTTGTCATTTTTATGAGTCCCATATACTGGGATAATTATTTGCATTATTATCGTTTTAAGATATATTTGAGAAGTTCACTACCGTCTTAGTAGGAAGTTCAAAGGATATTTAAAATTAAAATAAATAAACAGAAGATAACGTCTCATGTCACCGTTGGACTTTACAACATCTACCGCTAGCATTCAGCACCCGGGAGGTTTGCCGGTGACCTACTTGCATTGTCTTATATGCTTTAGTGATTCTAGCTTTCCGGTAGGAAGAAACACACTCCAGGAACCTGCTGAGTCTTTTGTGAGCATTTTATGGTCAATGGCTTCTTGTGAATTTTATTTGTAACAGCATCTGTATGAAAACGACTGATTTTAATAAAATTCTGCTCTTATTTCGATGCCCGCTGAGTCTATCACTCTCTATTTTATCACTTTTCAAGCTTAGTACGTCTGGCCCAATATCTGTGCACCGGCTAATGAAGGGCAAGAGACAGAGATGTTCACAGACCCATTACCTCCAAACAGTGCCTGAGAAAAGGTGCCCTAGGCTAATACACATGTAGCTCCCCCTGTAATGCTGCAAAGCACATGTGTGTTGGCCAATGGCCAGATTATCCAAGGGGCAACTGGGGCGGTCACCCTGGGGCCCTCACACATTAGGGGCCTCCACAGACTACTTTATAAATCGGAGCAGTCTCTTAAAAAGCAGGTTGTGGGGGCCCCCAGGGACAGGCAGCACACTCTCAGAAGGACGGGAAGGTCCCTCAGCCTCCCCATGCTCTCTCCAAGCATTTGCTCTGCTGCCGATCATTGCTGATTGGTCAGCACGGCAGGACCCCTGTCCCGGCGGCTGCAGACAATAGCACCCGCTGCGGAAGTGTAAATTAACCTCCTCCCAAGCCCCCCCCCCCCCCCCCTTTCTATGTATCTAGGCTGTTCCTGCTGGTGTGGGCACTAAGGGACTCGCCAGCCATACTTCCCATGTGCATGTAACGAAGGTTATACAACTGGCATGTAGGATCTAATGCTTGTGGTGTGGGAAGGACACTTTGGTGTTAGGCTGCCCAGCTGGCGCTGTAGCACAACGTACATAAAGTAATGGTTCCATCAGTAAGTTACATTGGCACAGCCATCTGCCAGTCACTTTAAGAACTTAACCCCCCCACAGTATATTGGAACGGGTGATAACTAACAAGCATGGAATAAATTAGGCCTTCATTTTATTCCTCAGCTGTCACCTGCAAGGCGCCCCCCGGGTCCTCCCCCTTGGGTTACCACCTCATCCCTTTAATTCTGAACACATATTAATTACACAGGTTCTGTGGCTGGCTGACTTCAAGACTCCATTTCACCTGGTTTTAATCAGCCAAAGAACCTGTGTAAGTAACGTGTCCAGAATAAAAGGGATGAGGTGGTCACCCTACCTCCCGCCCATTCCTGGTGCCCTAGGCTACAGCATAGTCAGCCTATTGGTTAATCAGTCACTGCCTCCAAACATTTATTTAAATGAAAAATGGAACCTGCCAAAAAGGGTGTGGTCTCCACAAAAGGGGCATGGCTTTTTGACAATGACACCAAACCCACCCCCTCCGTTTCCAGTCACTATGGGAGCATGTCAGTAATGTGTTGGGTTTATATCATTGGATAGACAGCAACTAGGTCAACAAGCAATACAGATGGAGCCTTCTTCAGCTAGCCTTCTCTGGTCAGCCATGGCTCACCAAGGCCTATTGTTCTCAGCTGCAATACAATACATAGAACAATACAGTAGGGGATTAGCAGAGGATTGAGTCTGACAGCTCCGGCTCACTTAATACTATTAAAGGGCTAGATGAGGATGGCTCTATCTGTAGGTTGTCACTACTAGGTCAACATGACTGAAGGACATGGGGTTAGGTCAACAGGGTCATTAGGTTGAGATGGGGAAGGTCGACAGTCAAAAGGTCGACATGGGGTTTTGCACCTTCTTTTGTCCCGAATGTCGACACAGTCGACACGGACACTAAAAAAGTGCATTGTGTCCCCTCGCATGGCTTGCTGCGCTTGCCATGCTTTGGGCACGGTGCCTCGATACGCTCAGCACACTAGTTTATTCTCCCACCACACCCTAGTAGATGGTAGGGCATGAAATACTGCCTGACGGCACATGTCGGCTCCAAAAAAAAAAAATGAAAAACCCCATGTCGACCTTTTGACCTTCGCCCTTCCCCATGTTGACCTAATGACCCTGTCAACCTAACCCCATGTCAGCCTCCAGTCATGTCAACCTTCATGCATGTGGACCTGATGCTTGTCAACCTAGTTGTTGTAGACATAGGGCCTTATTCTAGTTCACTCTTTCTGACAAAATCCTTCTTAGATGGACAAAACCATGTGCACAGCAGGTGGGGCAGATGTAACTTGTGCAGAGAGTTAGATTTGGGTGGGGTTTTACTTCAAAGTGAAATCTATATTGCAGTGTACAAATAAAGCAGCCAGTATTTACCCTGCACAGAAACAAAATAACTAACCCAAATCTAATTCTCTCTGCACATTTTACATCTGCCCGCTGCAGCGCAGCATGGTTTTGTCCATCTAAGAAGGATTTTGTCAGAAAGAGTGAACTAGAATAAGGGCCATATTGACCGTACCCTAACTTGAAACTCCAACATATAAAGTTGAGGGGCTCTATATTGGGAAATACAGCGACAAAGACTTTACTTCTTGTTGATTATATGAATAATGGTGTTTGCTGATATCGCTACCCTCAAACAACTGTACTTTATACAGGAGATAATTACACTAAAATGTTACCACAGTATTAATAAAAGCATAAACAGGGACATAAACACTGTCAGAGACGGTTTGCCCGATAAACATTACTTTCGGAACGTTATAAAAGTGTAATGAGATGGTTGTTAGAAGACAAATGTACAGTTCTGCTTAGTGTGATAGAATGAGGAAAGTGTATTTAATCGATATGTTTGTTTCAGGGCTGCAGGATGCCGGTGCTTAGAGCTGGGTATAATGGTGATGTATCATGAACCATTGACAGCGTCGGCGAAATGCATTGCTGTCACATGGGGATCTCTGTAATATAATATTCACAGGTCTAAAATGTATTTCTCTGCCTCTCAATCTGGAGCGTTTCCAGGTATCCAGAAGTCTGCGGGCACAGGGGAGACCAGACTAAATAGATGAGCCGAGAGAAAATAAACTCCCCGGTAAAATCTGCCTTCATCTGAAATTAAAGAGTCTATTGATTTCAGGAGTCAAAAAGTCAGAGTTGCAGTGGAGAAATTAGCGGCTTTATCAACGGGATACGAGTGTCACCGAGAAAGGAAATGTGTGGGTTCTGAGACAACGGAATTATTAATAAAACGCTCTTAATGTATCACGTAGAGTCCCTGGGCTGTATTTTTGGAGTACAGTGGAACCACATATAGGGATGAATTTTCTAAGATGGGAGTTCTATTGAAGATGGGATGGCCAGCGCTGTGTGAGCTGCTGGCCATGCCCCCAGCCCCTCTGCCTGCCTGAATAGATGCTGTTCCTCATCGATCTGCTGAGCAGAGAAGCGGCGAGCAGGGGGGAAACCCAACTGCCCCTGCCACCACTGGACACAGCCGGTCCCGGACGGGACGTGGGACCATCCCAAAAAGAAAAAGGGACGGTAACGCGAAAATCGTAAGCCGTTGGGAGGTATGCTCCCATCTTAGTAGCATATATTATTATATTCCATACGATGCAGATGTGCTTAAAAATTAATGCGCCCTTTTTGCTACCGCAGAGGGGACAGGGGGATTGTGACGAGGGAAGCCACATGGTAATGATCACCATGTATATGGCATACATGGTGATCATTACCATGTGGCTTCCCTCGTCACAATCCCCCTGTCCATACTGGAAAATCAGGGAGGCTACTGAAAACCGGATGGACCTCCCACCCCCCAAAATGGCAGGCAAGTCTCCTGGTTTTTAAAAACCCCTCCCACCCCCCAGGCAGCCGCCCACTTAGCCCACTGGCTAAATTGCAACATCGTAGCCACTCCCTATGCTTTCCAAAGTAAAAAGGGGTGTGACTATGGTGATCCTATCGTATCCACCACACCAATTCCAGACTCTTTTTAAAAATCCTACCTCCAGCCTACCCCCTTTCTCCATGTCACACCCCCATCTCCACCTCAAACTGACCCATCCTGGCTACTTTCCCAGAGAGAGCAGATCCCAAGTAGTTAAGTACAGCATCGGTAGCATGGATGGAGTAGTGGTTAACATTACAGACTGATAGCACTGAGGTCATGAGTTCAATTCCCTATAAACGACCCATCTGCATAGATTTTTTATGTTCTTCCCATATTTGAAATACAATTTAAACAGTTATAATTTACGTCCGATCTTGTGACCATCTGCTGTCCGATCCTTATCATGCTGCCATGGTGATGGTTCTTAATGTATGTGGAGACCTAGATATTTAGTATTACATATTAAGGAATATCACATGCTATTTATTGCTGCAAATGAATTCAATGAAAAAAACAATTGCTTGGATAGTCTAAAATACTGTATAGTTTTCTCAGCAAAAACCGACTTGTCTAAAATACAAAACTGTGATGAAGAATACAGCTACATACATCTAGCCTCCTAATGTTTCCATCTAGCCTCCTAGAATGTTTTCTAGCGTCTTATTTTCAAAATAGAGCAACGTTAATGTACAGATGGGGCCACCATTATTCATAGCGCCAGCGCGCTCGAGCGACCCATCGAGGAGGCTTGAGCGCCTCACAAGCTTGCGTGACCATTGCCGCGGCGGATAGTGCGCCGAGAGCGGCATATAAGAAAACTGGCTCCATCTGTAAATACTGAATAAAAATAAAGTAAAACTATGCACATTTTATATTGTGTTAGAATTTGCATTTTTACAGAGTAATATTTTTAAGTTAGTAAAATTTAATGAAACTTTATTTTAATACATGTCAGTTTTTTTATCGTGTTATGCCGGATTACATTGTGTATTTTTAGTTTGATTACAAGCTGAGGCTTTGCCCACACACACCGAAAAAAAATCTTTCCATTAAACAAAAATGAAATTAAAAATCAAGTAACCATGAATACAATACGGTGGAACTGCTGCGGAGTACTGAGAATGCTAACACATTGCAGAAACAAATGGATAGTAAACTTATTTACCGGTTATAGCTGTGACCGGCGAAGAATTACTTAATTTATGCTAAAAGAATCAGCTGGTAGACTCTCCCGCAATTTAAGTTATGCATGAACTAAACTTAATACTGGGCCCCACAGCCAGTATACTTCCAGCTGTTGTGAACTTGGAAACACCGTTGGACTTGGCTAGTGACCAAATTCAAACTTTCCAACTCAAAGTTGAAGTCCAATAAATAACATTTTGAGGGTTTTTACTCTGGATTACTGTACAAAGGGGTTAGTATTTACAGTATTTGCATTTCACTCAGCTAGCATCATATATTCTGATGTGTCCCTATACACCTTGGGCCTGATTCTAGTGCCCGCCCCACCAAAAGCTCAAATTCTCCCACCTCATGTTAAGGCCCCTGTCTCTTCCTCCTGGCAGCTGCTCTCTGGTCTATTGCGATGTTTGAGGGCTCAGATCCACAGCAAACTTGGTAGAAGAAGCTGCTCCCACAGGGCATGTGCAGCAGCTCTGTTTTGTCCCTTACACTGATATGGTGGCAGCTCTATTGATCATATTATATACCAGTTCTAATGTTGTCTTAATTTAAAACACTTGCCAAGAGGAGGGGGGTTCTGTGCATCTAGAACACCCCCCCCCCCCCTCCCCCGCATTTGCCTATGACTTTGGCACTCAAAGGGTTAAACATTGTTTACATTGATACAATTTTGTAGGTAAAGATACTGGAACAAAATAAATGGATGGAACGGGCCCATTTTCAGAGCGTTTCCTGATGCAGGAAAGGGTGCGTAGACATATTCAAAGCAACTCTGAATTGGGGAAGACTGACTATATGAAGCCTTTAATGACATGCATTTTATGACTTCCAACTGAAGACAAGCAGATTTATTGGTGTACTTCGCCTGCTGCAAAACAAATCTTCAAACACATAAAATTACCACATGCAATAAAGACGGTACCAACGTCCTATCACTCTCATGACTCATTTAAGTCTCAAATTACTATTAAAACTTCTCTATATATAGCTCCGGCAATTATGTTGAGCTTTACAGAGAATTTGACATTCACATCAGTCCCTGCCCCAATGGAGCTTGCAGACTACATTCCATAATACACAAGTACACACATTGGTATACATTTTAGCACAAGCCAATTAAGCAATCAGGATATTTTTTTTAAAAAGTGGAAGCAAACGGAGAGTGCCTAGGGGGAACTCCATAAAAACAGCATAGAAGGCTCACAGAAATAAATCCAAGGTTGTGAATTGTTCAAGATTTACTAGACTTTACTATATCCCAGAGCTAGCAGTCGGATAGCAATGCTAGTCACTTGTCAACCGTGCTGACACTTACAAGGTCATTAGGTTTGCAATTTTGATACGCACTGGGTGGAACATTTAGGAAATTGAGTGCCACCACCAGGGCCTGGATTGGGATGGAAAATCAGCTCGCGAAATTTCTGAAAGCAGCCCTTATGGATGTGGGATCTGTTGAGGGGGGCATGATCCCTTCTAATAGGGACGTATTCTGAGTTAGACACAGTTGCATCCATTTCTTGTGTCATTTCCTGCAGTCGTGTCTTTTTGCTAATTCTAATACAATGGGTGGATTGGGAATTTAAATTGGTCCTCAAAAAATTTCCAGAAAGTGATCCCTTTACATGCCCACATTGCCATTCACTCTATACCCTCACATGGCCAGAGGTGGCTCCACGGTTCCACCGGACCACCAGGGTTCTTTACGGTGCAGCCTATTGCCAATCCGCCCCTGGCTACAACAGAACTTAGGACAACTATGGTCCAATAAATCTTTTTATAGCTAAACACGCTATAACTAGATGACATACAAGAAATAAAATAAACTCATCTAACAAATTTTATTAAACAACATAAAACTTTACTCTACCAATCAATTTGCTAAAGGCCAAGTAATCGCACTAATGGGATATAGTCTTGTAAAAGACTGTTGTATGTACACTATATTCCATTATCACAATCAATGCGGATAACTTAACTTAAGTCAGAAAGGTTCAGAGTTCTGTTCGTCTAACCTCCAAAGACTTCAAGCCTTAAGCTGTTGTTGATGTTAAATAGGCTTAAAATGCCTACTCATTCTAGGGAATTTTTACATCTGTTTATCCACTTTTTCCAATTGAAATAACCTCAGCTAACCTAATTAGCTGTAGTTAAAGGTTACTTGGGCATCAACAAAAGGTTAGATTCAGCTAAAGTTAAGGGGAGTAGAACATTGTATGAAATTGTTCTTGTTTGCAATGTTGTATAATTAAGTATGAATATTCATCGCAATCGTTTTAGAATGAATGCAACATTTGCATTGCCCCAAAATAATATAATAGGAAGCATTGGTGGAGGTATTATACAGTCCCCCATCGGCTACTAATGTCTGCAGCCGATAGGTATGGCTTCCTGCTCGCTGACCAATCAGCAGTGATCGGCAGACAAACAGGGAGGGTGCAGGGAAGCAGAGGGCCTGGGGGGCCAAGATACCCTTCCTGCAGCCGCCCATGCTGTGTATCTGACCGGTCCCATCATTTGTGACTAGATCCGAAAATGCGCTTGCTGGTGTGGTCACCAACAACGTGACATTGCCAGGCAAGTGGTTAATGAAATTCTCGACACATCACACACAAATTCTGAAAGTTTAAATCAGCTATTTAAGACTTCTGTGAAAACCAAACATGAAATTTTAGTGACTTCCCCCAGAGGTTAAGACTCTTGGAATATCTAAATATAGCCAGAGGTGTCAGAAGGGCATGTGAGCGCTGTTACATAGGCGGAA
Source organism: Crinia signifera (assembly GCF_055691185.1). Taxonomy (NCBI): domain Eukaryota; kingdom Metazoa; phylum Chordata; class Amphibia; order Anura; family Myobatrachidae; genus Crinia; species Crinia signifera. Next base: position 22,826,756 of record NC_139220.1, read on the forward strand.
CAGTCTTGCTCCCAACACATTGTGATCAATATTCGCAATAGGGCAACAAAGGGGGCATATGTGTTCATATCTTTGTTTCCACTTCAGTCTGCATTTCCGATGTGCTAAACGATTTGGGTACATTGGGCGCTATCTTAATAGCCCCAATGCTGTTTCAGCCAATAAAACTGGCCACATCTCAATTAATGCCTGATGGTCATTATTGTGCCATCCAATTTTCCTAAAAATGGACACACGATCGGGCAAAAACACATGAGATTTGGAATAAGTCCCCAATCGCACAAATTATCGTAGGTCCCGGCGGCTGCTCATTGGGGAATATTCTTCATGTGCCTCAGGCACACAAAGTATAATACCCATTAGCAGCGGGTATCAGGGCTAAGGTATGCCAGCACCGCTCTAGGATACCCTCCTTATGTCAGTAGTATACAGGCATTATACTGTATACACTGGTTATCCATTACGTTTTGTGATTTTTATCATCCTCAGTTCTTGCACTCACATCAGACCCTGATACAGTGGCATCGAAAAGGGGGGGGCAGATACTTTTTGCCTGGGCCCTGGTCTGATGGAGAGTTCCAGGTCCTGCCCCAGTTCCCCTGCCCTCCCAGGGGAAGAGAGAAGATAGCCTACTTAGTGCTGTGAGCTGAGCTGGGGAGAGAGACAACTGTCATCTCTCCCCTGCGCTGGGTTGCAATCACAACCACACCCTCACCGGCACCCGACAGCCCTCAAAAACGATGTTGTTTTTTTTTTAAAGTGGAGTGGCCACAACCAGGGCCGGCGCCACCAATAGGCAGCCTTAGGCATTTGCCTATGGCGCTGGCCACTGGAGGGCGGCATGAGAGCAGCTCCCCCCCCTACTTGGAGCCATGTGAGCGGTGCCCCACACCAACCTACCCTCCCACCCCGGACTCGGCTGCATTGTTCCCTTCCCCCTGGATCTGCGGCGGTGGCTGCTTCAAGCTCCCCTCCCCCTCTACTTGGCAGCGGCAGCCGCATCACCCCCGGACGCGGCAGCATTGTTGTTCCCTCCCCCCAGACTCTGCGGTGGTGGCCGCTTCAAGCTCCCCCCCTCTACTTGGCAACGAAGGCTCCCCCCCTCTGCTCGGCAGCAGCGGCCGCATCCCCCCCCCCCGGACTCGGCGGCATTGTTCCCCACCAGGACTTAGCGGCGGACGTCGCATCAGCCCCCCCCCCCATGAGCAGGTAAGCGTCAGGGCGCCTGCTCCCCCCACACCTGGGGCCCTAGCCAGAACCCCTTCTTAATAGACACACCCCCTATGGTGGCTACTTCCCATCCATTTGCCATGGCCCGGCTGACCTGTCATGGACGCTGCCCCGTTATTTGAAGGAAAGGAATCCACTGCAAATGTAAATGAATCTGAACAGGTCACAAAAATAAAACTTTCTTTTCTTTTACAGATTTTACTACCCCATAAACTCTGAGAAGGACCTGCTCTTGTCTGATCCCATAAAATGCATTTGCAAGAAAATAATGATAAGCAATTGCCAGTTACATGGTGATAATCAGGCAATGGGGGAATTTAATTAGCCGTAGTCAATTAGCATGGCTAAGTGATCCACAGGGTGCAATTCAATTGTCCCCAATACCTGACATTATCAGGGATATTGTTTCACCTGCCCAGAGTTTACGCCATTCTGTGCTTGTACACCAATACATTATAACATATACATCTCAAAAG